>NC_091770.1:54386516-55011516 GCF_029378745.1 Bos indicus
GAAGATCATATGAATAAGATTCCTGATCACCATGGTCAAGATAAGCAGACACATCAAATTGCCAGACTAAACTAGGTCTGGAAGCCATTCTAGGGAGGTAGTTGAATGGACAGAGTATGACAAGAAGTATGCAAGTAACTGGGTATCTCTGATGGCTCAGTGGTAAAGAATCCATCTGCCAAGAACTGAGTTTGATCCCTGGGTCTGGAGGATCTCCTGGAGAAGGAAATGGCAACTTACTCCAGTATTCTTGCCTGGGCAATCCCCTAGACAGAGGACCTGGGGGAGTACAGCCCACGGGGTCACAAAGAGCTGGACACGACCTAGAGACTAAACAACAACATGTGAGTAACTATGGGGGAAATACATAAGAGGGTGAACATAAGTTCCAGTTCATAAGCATATTTCATTCTTATTGGGATAAACTCATAATTTTTAAAACACTATTAGTTATTCTTTGTGATTATGGTTTCAGCGTGTCTACCCTCTGATGCGCTCTTGCAACACCTACCATCTTACTTGGGTTTCTCTTATCTTGGATGTGGGGTGTCTCTTCATGGCTGCTCCAGCAAAGTGCAGCCATTGCTCCTTACTTTGTAGGCGGGGTAACTTCTCACCGCCACCCCTAATACACAGAAGAACTGTACAAAAAGATCTTCACGACCAAGATAATCACGATGATTAAAAAGAGTCGGACACGGCTGAGTGACTGAACTGAACTAAACTGAACTGAGTTTTTCTTTTGTGCCGACAAACTCTACTTGGTGTTTTGCATGTTATATAAAACTCAACATCTTGGATCTGAAGATCCAAGAGAGGATTCATAATTAAAAAGCCAACCAATGTAAAATAGTAGAACGGCTTTTCAACCTAATGAGATGAGATCAGATCAGTCACTCAGTCCTGTCCGACTCTTTGTGACCCCATGAATCGCTGCTCGCCAGGCCTCCCTGACAATCACCAACTCCCGGAGTTCACTCAGACTCACGTCCATCGAGTCAGTGATGCCATCCAGCCATCTCATCCTCTGTCATCCCCTTCTCCTCTTTCCCCTGATCCCTCCCAGCATCAGTCTTTTCCAGTGAGTCAACTCTTCACATGAGGTGGCCAAAGTACTGGAGTTTCAGCTTTAGCATCATTCCTTCCAAAGAAATCCCAGGGCTGATCTCCTTCAGAATGGACTGGTTGGATCTCCTTGCAGTCCAAGGGACTCTCAAGAGTCTTCTCCAACCCCACAGTTCAAAAGCATCAATTCTTCGGCACTTAGTTTTCTTCACAGCCCAACTCTCACATCCATACATGACCACTGGAAAAACCATAGCCTTGACTAGATGGACCTTTGTTGGCAAAGTAATGTGTCTACTTTTCAATATGCTGTCTAGGTTGGTCATAGCTTTTCTTCAAGGAGCAAGCGTCTTTTAATTTCATGGCTGCAGTCACCATCTGCAGTGATTTTGGAGCCCCCTGAAATAAAGTCTGACACTGTTTCCACTGTTTCCCCATCTATTTGCCATGAAGTGATGGGACCAGATGCCATGATCTTCGTTTTCTGAATGTTGAGCTTTAAGCCAACTTTTTCACTCTCCACTTTCACTTTCATCAAGAGGCTTTTTAGTTTCTCTTCACTTTCTGCCATAAGTGTGATATCATCTGCATATCTGAGGTTATTGATATTTCTCCGGGCAATCTTGATTCCAGCTTGTGTTTCTTCCAGTCCAGCATTTCTCATGATGTACTCTGCATAGAAGTTAAATAAGCAGGGTAACAATATACAGCCTTGACGTACTCCTTTTCCTATTTGGAACCAGTCTGTTGTTCCATGTCCAGTTCTAACTGTTGCTTCCTGACCTGCACAAAGATTTCTCAAGAGGCAGGTCAGGCGGTGTGGTATTCCCATCTCTTTCACAATTTTCCACAGTTTATTGTGATCTACAGAGTCAAAGGCTTTAGCATAGTCAATAAAGCAGAAATAGATGTTTTTCTGGAACTCTCTTCCTTTTTCCATGATCAAGCGAATGTTGGCAGTTTGATCTCTGGTCCTCTGCCTTTTTTAAAACCAGCTTGAACATTGTGAAGTTCATGGTTCACGTATTGCTGAACCCTGGCTTGGAGAATTTTGAGCATTACCTTACTAGTGTTTGAGGTGAGTGCAATTGTGCGGTAGTTTGAGCATTCTTTGGCATTGCCTTTCTTTGGGATTGGAATGAAAACTGACCTTTTCCAGTCCTGTGGCCACTGCTGAGTTTTCCAAATTTGCTGGCATATCGAGTGCAGCACTTTCACAGCATCATCTTTCAGGATTTGGAATAGCTCAACTGGAATTCCATCACCTCCAGTAGCTTTGTTTGTAGTGATGCTTTCTAAGGCTCACTTGACTTCACATTCCAGGATGTCTGGCTCTAGGTCAGTTATCACATCATCGTGATTATCTGGGTCGTGAAGATCTTTTTTGTACAGTTCTTCTGTGTATTCTTGCCATCTCTTCTTAATATCTTCTGCTTCTGTTAGGTCCATACCATTTCTGTCCTTTATCGAGCTCATCTTTGCAAGAAATGTTCCTTTGGTATCTCTGATTTTCTTGAAGAGATCCCTAGTCTTTCCCATTCTGTTATTTTCCTCTATTTCTTTGCATTGATCGCTGAAGAAGGCTTTCTTATCTCTTCTTGCTATTCTTTGGAACTCTGCATTCAGATGTTTATATCTTTCCTTTTCTCCTTTGCTTTTCGCTTCTCTTCTTTTCACAGCTATTTGTAAGGCCTCCCCAGACAGCCATTTTGCTTTTTTACATTTCTTTTCTATGGGAATGGTCTTGATCCCTGTCTCCTGTACAATGTCACGAACCTCATTCCATAGTTCATCAGGCACTCTATCTATCAGATCTAGGCCCTTAAGTCTATTTCTCACTTCCACTGTATAATCATAAGGGATTTGATTTAGGTCATACCTGAATGGTCTAGTGGTTTTCCCTAATTTCTTCAATTTAGGTCTGAATTTGGCAATAAGGAGTTCATGGTCTGAGCCACAGTCAGCTCCTGGTCTTGTTTTTGCTGACTGTATAGAGCTTCTCCATCTTTGGCTGCAAAGAATATAATCAATCTGATTTTGGTGTTGACCCTCTGGTGATGTCCATGTATAGAGTCTTCTCTTGTGTTGTTGGAAGAGGGTGTTTGTTATGACCAGTGCATTTTCTTGGCAAAACTCTATTAGTCTTTGCCCTGCTTCATTCCATATTCTAAGGCCAAATTTGCCTGTTACTCCAGGTGTTTCTTGACTTCCTACTTGGCATTCCAGTCCCCGCGGCTGTGACGGGTGCGCCAAAGTGCAGGCGGCTGCGACGGGCGCACCAAGTGCGGCAGAGAGGTGCCACCCCACGTCTGAGGTCAGGGGCAGAAGCCAGGAGGACCCCATGCCCGAAAGGCAGCGGCCAGGAGGAGTTACCCCACGTCCGAGGTCAGGGGGTGCGGCCGAGAGGAGATACCCCACGTCTGAAGTCAGGGGCAGCAACGAGAGGAGTTACCCCACATCAAAGGTCAGGGGCGGTGGGCAGGAGGAACTACCCCATGCCCCTAAGGCAGAGGCCAAGGGCGGCGGCATGGAGGAGCAACCCCATGACCGAGGCCAGGGGCAGTGGCTGGGAGGACCAACCCCACGTCCAAGGACCCGTGGCTGTGTGGGCGCAGGAGAGCCTGGAGGAGCTATCCCACGTTGAAGGTCAGGAAGGGTGGCGGTGAGGAGATACCCCTTGTCCAAGGTAAGGAGCAATGGCTGCGTTTTGCTGGAGCAGCCGTGAAGAGATACCCCACGCCCAAGGTAAGAGAAACCCAAGTAAGATGGTAGGTATTGCAAGAGGGCATCAGAGGGCAGACACACTGAAACCATACTCACAGAAATCTAATCAATCTAATCACACTGGGACCACAGCCTTGTCTAATTCAGTGAAACTAAGCCATGCCTGTGGGGCAACCCAAGATGGGTGGGTCATGGTAGAGAGATTTGACAGAATGTGGTCCACTGGAGAAGGGAATGGCAAACCACTTCAACCTAATACACCCCATTAAATACCTTCCCTACTTTTATTTGTGTCATAGTCACCATTCCAGAGAGTTATCTATCATCTCTGCTTTAAAGTCTGTATATTCTATTCATTCTTCAACTAGCTCTTATCTGGATTTGTGCCACTATTCCACAAAAACTGTTGCCTTCCCAATCATTGAAGACATTTACATAGTTAAATCCAACAGGTGTTTTTCCTTACTTGCCTAACTTAGCAATATCTTACATTATCAACCACATCATCCTTCTAGAAAAACTCTTCTCCCTCTTGTTCTGACAGCCAGTACTCCTGATTTTCTTCCCACCTCTGTAATAATGCATTGTTAACTATTTGGCTGGTTTCCCATTTCTACTCAATCTCACTGAAACTCTTAGAAATTCTGTAAAACCCCAGGCATGTCATCTTTCTCATGGCCTCAATTACCGTCTTTTGCTAATGACTGAAAACTTCCAAATCTATAGAGTCTAAACATCTACCCTGTTAACCAGATCCATACTATGCAAACTAACTACATTACTTCTTCTTTTAGATGCATAGTGGGCAGCTTTAAGTTCAATATGTACAAACTGAACCTATCATCTCTCCAGTCACAGAATGTACTAACCTCTGGTTTTTTATAATTGTTATCAATGGTGTAAATAATCCTCATGCTACTTAAGACAGAAATTTGGAAATCATACTTGATTTCTCCCTTATCCTCCACATCCACCATGCATTTCTTCAATTCTCAGTGCATGAACATGTTGTATGTATATATATAGTGAATAAATGAAACTTTGATTTGTATCTTGAGACTAGATGATACAGTTTCACAAGCTCAGGGGTCTTTCATGTTGCTTAGATGAAAACACATAATCAGCCACACTAGGATACTTCCTGTAAATATCTGTGTACTTAAGAATTATGCTGAAGCTTGGAATTTCATCATTACATTTGTTCCTATAATCTAGGATAATCATACTTTTAGGACTGCTTTTTAAATGTAATATTAACAAGGCCTACAAATTCAGTTTGTGCTCTCTGGTGTAGTGTTGAAGCCAAATCACATTTCAGGAAATACATACAAAACCGGAGTGGAAGCATGCAGATAACTGGATGCATTTTTTTTTTTTTTTTCTCTACTGTTGGAGTAAGAGACCCTTTGCGTGGTATGAAAGCGGGCTCCACAAATGTGTTCAGGTCAACTTTCCTTTCCTTTAAATTATATCCTTCTAATATACTTGTAGAGAGTGATGGCTAGGTAGGGAGGTTGTTTTCCTCATGTTGCTGGGTCACTTGCTTAACCACAGCTACTATCCGTGTGACATACTCTACCCCTTTGTTTCTCTACCTTGCTTGCTGACTGGTGACAACATCCACTCAGAATTTAACAAATTATGGGCAAAGCCCATACCTCACTTCTCCTTACAACACTATCACCCAAATTTCATTTGTGTAACTACAAAAGTTTTAGGAAAAACTAAAAGAAAACAAAAGAGAAAATATGCTTTCGTTTATATGCTAATTATGACTCTTACTATAGCCTTAGGTAAAAATAAGTCCTATTTAGTTTGTCTGATTATGCATAACAGGTTACCCTAAACCTCTTATTATCTTTGAATGTATCTGGTTTCTTATGTATTTATTAAAAATTGATTTTGGCTTTTAATGGTGAAATTCTGAGCTTCAGAAATACCCTTGAATGCAGAATATATTTATAAGATACATCCTAGATTCTGGTTTCATCTAAGCAACATAAATGATTTTCAAAAGTGTGAAAATATAGCATCTGTTTTCTTGAGATATACTTCAAAATTCCATTTATTCATTATATATACACAAATATGTGTATATGTCTGTATGTGTGTATATGTATATAAAATATATCTAAGTATAAATATAAATGTATATATAGTTATGCTCAGGAATACATTGAGATTTGAATACATTGTGAGCAGTATGAATGAGGGAGGTGTCAAGTATGATTCCCAAGTTTCTGGATTAAGCAGCATAGTGATGATTTGCATTATTTATTGAATATTTTTTTAATTACAACACAAATTTCTAGAGTTGATGCATTCAGCAGAGCTATTCTTTTTTTTAATTGAAGTATAATTGCTTTACAATGTTATGTTAGTTTCTGCTGTATAGCAGCATGAACCAGCTATATGTATACATATATCCCCTCTTTCTCGAGCCTCCCTTCCACCCATCCCCCCCATGCCATTCCCCAAGGTCATCAGAGAACACCACGCTGAGTTCAGCAGGGGGATTCTTGCTTGGGGTCCCTCATATGTCCCTCGTCTCAGTCAGATGGTGGCTGAGACTGGATTCACATGAGCATATGTTCTTCAATCATGTTTGACATCAGCTCTAGCATGGCTGGAACAGCTGAAGTCTATTCTGGCATTTCTACTCATGCATAGATTGAGCTTCTTCACAGCCTGACAGTCTCAAAATATTATTATTATTTGCAAGGCAGTTGTCTGCTTCTGTTTCAAGCATTCCAGAGGACAAAGTGGAAGCCACCAGTATCTTATGTCCTACATTTAGCACTTGATACAAGACCATGTCCACCAGATTCAATAGGTCAAAGCAGCCACAGATGTTACTAGATTCAAGAGGAGATTCATATATTCCTGGAAGAATTAAAGAATTTGTGGCAATATTTAATCTGTCCAAGAGCCAGTAATGTAAGCCATTCATAAAGTATGTAAAAATGAGCTCAATTTGGTTTCTAAATATTTCACTCTGTCCTCACGTCTGCAAATTTTCACAGGCAAATATTTAACCACTCTTCTGAAAATCCTATTCTTTACCCAAAGTGTTAGTTTTGTCCTATGATCCATCATATTTTCCAGAAAGTACATTTCCCTTAGTCCAAGTCACCCACTCTAATATAAATTCTCAGTAGCTCCAGCAAGACAATCTAGGGTGGGTGTTGATATTCCAAGTTCTGTAGAAGGACATCATTTCAAAATGTCTTCATCAGCATGGAATTGCTGATTTGACAAGAAAAAAATCTTAATTCATGCCCATTCACCCTCATCTACTTTCTCCACATATGCATAATACATATGCATCTCCCACCACCCAAGGGAAAACATCATTTTTTTTAAACTGGTATAATCTAAGCTACAGATGATAATTTGAATGGCATTAAAGACTGAGGAAACAAATATAAAGATCCAGATGACCCAGTCTGAGAAACAGGGAATGTGTTTTATAGAGAATAAGATAATTTCATTCCTCATGCAAAAAATGCTTTTAATAGGGCTAATTATTGCATGGTGAAATACAGGACTAGCATTATTATAGATTCCATGATACCAAGAATAAAATATCCCTTTATCTGAGCAGTATGATCCTTCTCTTAGATATAATTTTGCCCCCAGTATTAGCTTATTTCTTACTTTCCCAAGTAAAATTTTTTCATTCATATCTCTTACAGGTTATCTACTCAAAATGGTTTAAAACCTTACATCCAATGTCTATTACAATATTTAATTTATTAATGTATTATGCATACATATTTATACATATTACAAATAATAAGATATTAATTTAGGAATAGTTTTTATTCCTATTTCCATGAAAAATATTTAAGTTTTCACATGTGTCTTCAATGTTAGTACAGTTATAGTGTCAAGTTTTGAGTCATCTAACACAAATCTCCAGACTATAACATATCTCCTACTTTTTAAGTTATTTTAGATATTTACAGCACTTTTTAAAATCTGAGCTGGAGTTTTTTTCCAATAAAATTATTGCTTTAAGTAAGAAGTAATTGCTTAATGATATACAGTTGTTTCTATTTATCCTATTAATTTTGTGGTTTTTTTTCCCAGAGACATCACTAATATATTCCTGGTTATAGTGGTCATTAGAATCTTTCAAAACACCAAATTACAATGATATCCAACATTTGCAATTGTGAATTCATATCCTTAGGAATAATTGCTAAGTTTGTGTTAACTTTATACATTTTCTTTTTAATCATTTCCCTAAAGATAACCCTAGAGACATTCAAAATTAGACATATGATTTTTTATTTTTACCCAATAGTGTCTGTTCTTTCAAGTTAAATAATTTAAGTAAGATTGAGGGCAGGAGGAGAAGGGAATGACAGAGGATGAGATGGTTGGATGGCATCACCAACACAATGGACATGGGTTTGGGTGGACTCCGGGAGTTGGTGATGGACAGGGAGACCTGGTGTGCTGTGGTTAATGGGATCGCAAAGAGTCGAACACGACTGAGTGACTGAACTGAACTGAACTAAATGAGAAAAGTCATAAGGATTTCTATATGTAGTAATTTTACATCAGTCAACTTTTGCTATTTTCTGTCCTGAAACAGCATTATGATCCTAATAGCTTACAACAACAGAGTTTATTTATTATTCACATTACATGTCAGTTCCCTGCCATTCTCTTTCATGTATCACCTTTACCTTAGATTCAGGCAGAAGTAGGCCCTACCAATGGAATGTATTCTCACAGATAAATTGTCCAAATAGCACTTAGAGGTCTCATTTATGATAGCTTATGGTGAAAAGCACCGCAGGATTCGTGGTCTATGAAGGAGAAGATTTAATTCCGCAACCAAAGAGAGTCTCAATCACTCACAGCTTTGTGTAGATTTTATTTAAAGTGAAAATGACAGAAAAAGCTTCTGACAAAGATATCAGAAGGGGGCAGGAACATACCCGCCTCACTAATTTAAGCAGGGCCTTATATACTTTTAAACTAGCTGCTGAGAATAGATAAAAATAATACCTCAAGGTTCTAAGAGTTCCACAACAGCCTTTCCCAAGGCATACATCCTGAGATAACTTGGGCACAAGATTAGCCAGGGAGAACAGGGTTCCAGGCAATGTTTCTGGGCAAGATACACTATTGTTGTGTAATAAGGGGTACAAGTCTTGAGAAACAGGTTCCCAGACAAGACTTGTTACAATTATAATCATTAATATAGACCCTAAGAAAAGCATTTCCATGAGTAAGACATTGTGCTGTGTGATCATTAGCTCTGGAACTAAAGAAAGGCCAGTTCTTGGGTAAGATACATTCTTGCCCAGTTCAGTTCAGTTCACTCACTCAGTCATGTCCAACTCTTTCTGACCCCATGGACTGCAGCACACCAGGCTTGCCTGTCCATCACCAACTTCTGGAGCTTACTCAAACTCATGTCCATCAAGTCAGTGATGCCATCCAACCAACTCATCCTCTGTCGTCCCCTCTCCTTCCACCTTCAATCTTTCCCAGCATCAGGGTCTTTTCATATGAGTCAGTTCTTTGCATCAGGTGGCCAAAGTATTGGAGTTTCAGCTTCAGCATCAGTCCTTCCAATGAGAATTCAGGACTGATTACCTTTAGGATTGACAGGTTGGATCTCCTTGCAGCCCAATGGACTCTCAAGAATCTTTTCCAACACCACAGTTCAAAAGCATCAATTCTTCAGTGCTCAATTTCTTTATAGTCCAACTCTCACATCCATACATGACTACTGGAAAAACCATAGCTTTGACCAGTCAGACCTTTTTTGGCAAAGTAATGTCTCTGCTTTTTAATATGCTGTCTAGGTTGGTCATAGCTTTTCTTCCAAGGAGCAGGCATCTTTTAATTTCATGGCTGCAGTCACCATTTGCAGTGATTTTTGAGACCCCCAAAATAAAGTCTGTCACTGTTTCCATAGTTTCCCCATCTATTTTCCATGAAGTGATGGGACCAAATGCCATGATCTTAGTTTTCTGAATGTTAAGTTTTAAGCTAACTTTTTCATTTTCCTCTTTCACTTTCATCAAGCGGCTATTTAGTTCTTCTTTACTTTCTGCCATAAGGATGGTGTCATCTGCTTATCTGAGGTTATTGATATTTCTCCCCAGCAATCTTGATTCCAGCTTGTGCTTCATCCAGCCCGGCATTTCTCATGATGTACTTTGCATATAAGTTAAATAAGCAGGGTGACAGTATACAGCCTTGACGTACTCCTTTTCCTATTTGGAACCAGTCTGTTGTTTCATGTCCAGTTCTAATTGTTGCTTCTTGACCTGCATACAGATTTCTCAGGAGGCAGATCAGGAAGTCTGGTATTTCCATCTCTTGAAGAATTTTCCACAGTTTGTTGTGATCCACACAGACAGAGGCTTTGGCATAGTCAGTAACGCAGAAGTAGATGTTTTTCTGGAACTCTCTTGGCTTTTTCAGTGATCCAGTGGATGTTGGCAATTTGATCTCTGATTCCTCTGCCTTTTCTAAATCCAGCTTGAACATCTGGAAGTTCACAGTTCACATGCTGTTGAAGCCTGGCTTGGAGAATTTTGAGCATTACTTTGCTAGCGTGTGAGATGAGTGCAATTGTGCAGTAGTTTGAGCATTCTTTGGCATTGCCTTTCTTAGGGATTGGAATGAAAACTGACCTTTTCCAGTCCTGTGGCCACTGCTGAGTTTTCCAAATTTGCTGGCTTATTGGCTGCAGCACTTTCACAGCATCATCTTTTAGGTTTTTAAATAGCTCAACTGTAATTCCATCACTTCCACTTGCTTTGTTCATAATGATGTTTCCTAAGGCCCACTTGATGTCACATTCCAGAATGTCTGGCTCTAGGTGAATAACCACCATCATGGTTATCTGGGCCATGAAGATATTTTTGTCTAGTTCTTCTGTGTATTCTTTCCATCTCTTCTTAATATCTTCTACTTCTCTTAGGACCATACTATTTCTGTCCTTTATTGTGCCCATCTTTGCATGTAGCATTCCCTTGGTATCTCTAATTTTCTTGAAGAGATCTCTAGTCTTTCCCATTCTATTGTTTTCCTCTATTTCTTTGTGTGGATCATTGAGCCCAAGGCTTAAGGAAAGCATGAGCTAGGAGGTTCACCTCCTTCTTAAAAGGTCTTGGACTGTCTGCCTAAGCTTTACTCTTTCACTTAGTGTTGTACAGTCAAACCACTTACCTTTCATTGATCAAAGCAAGTCAGATCACCATGCTCTACACCACTGGGATGGGGACATACACATACACTCATCCCTCAGAAAAGCACTGCAAGTCACATGGCAGTTGGTGGGGATATATAATTTTCTCCCAGGGAGGGCAGCAGATAACTGGGATCTAGACAAAAATCTAACAGAAACTTGTCTGAGCACTGTTTTTAAGGAGCAACCTTGCCTTGGGTTTATTCATTAATGGAGTCTTTAGCTTCCACCCTTAGCTTCACAAAGATCCAGCTGAAGCATTGTCCTGAACACTTCTTAGGGATTACTTAAATTCTTAAAATTCTTAAAGTATTATCCTCTTTCCTAAGCTGGCTAGAAGTGGTAGAGTTTGGTGATGAGGGAACAGTGCAATGTAAATACAGGGAACACGGTACTGTCATTTCTACCACTATAAACTTATTTTTCTACTCTCAAGTTTGCCATTCTCAGTTGAATCCTATGCCTACCAATGTTGGAAATTAATTACATTTATTATCTTTGGGGAGTTTAGTTGTAATTTTGTCAGAGTTAAAAATTGCAAAATCTGCTCTTGGGACATGTCTTTACTATTTCCTTATGATTAATTCTATCTGGATCTCATAACATTTATTATTTAACCGTAACAATCACACAAACCAATATAATTGCTTAGGTAGGTGCTGGTCATCAATCTTTTATGGAACTTTAAATGAGAAAACATAAAAAGGCATAGAATTTAAGTGGTGTTTCACAGATTATTTTCCCCATTAACACAGTCTTCAAGGTTTAACTCAAATATAGTATGGTGATTGTAAATACTAGTTTGTTTTATACATTTTGGATTGGATCACTAATCAGCTGATACTGAGACTTCCCATTTAACTCTCTATGCCTTAGTATCATCTTGGGAAAAATAGTTCGTGTCTATTGATGCATTGTTAGGATTAAAAGAAGCACTGCATATAAAATTCCTTGCTTACCACAAAATAAATTTCCAATAATTGATAGCAATTTCTGTACATCACAATTATTACTAACATCATCTGAGTGATCTCAAAGATTGAGTTAATATGTATGCATAAATCACTTAGTGTCTTGCCTATAAAATAAGCACCATGGAACTACTAGCTCTCATATTTCATCATTTTTAACATCAAGATATACATTCTTGTTTCCTGGAATTTTCTACCTCATGGGTAACTAAAAATGCTAGTTGGGAAAGATCCAATCACCAACACATTTTACCTCTAACATATAATATTGATATTCTCAATGTTTGTTTCCCAAATCTATCCCACAATTTCCCTTTGTCCATTTCCAAAACTTCTCAGTCTGTCAGTGTGCAATTCAGAGTATTCAGGCATTTACTTTAGAATTAGATAATATTAAGTCAAACCCAACATTACCACTCAACGTTTCTAACATCCTGAAAAGTTATTTAAATTTTATAGCCTGAATCTGTTAATATTTAAAGTGTGGATATCATTTATTTCATAGATAGTTTCATAGTTTGGTTTAAGGGAAGTTATGAAGTAAAGGAAATAACATAGTTTGGTTAAGTTTATTTCATAGTTTGGTTTAAGGGAAGTTATGAACTAAAGGAAATAAGCATCTTTTGAATTTTTACTATTTGAGAAGTAGCATCCATACATGTTAACAAAAGTTATTCAATTTAAAAATAATAATGAACTACAAAAATTCACTCAACACTAAAGACTCTGACTGCCTAAATTTCTGCAAACTAAAAGTGGCATTTACATAGTTAAGGGATATTTCAGCCTTTGATAGTTTTCAAGGTAACCTTATCTTAAACTAATAGTACAGACTGTGTTTAAGAATATGTTTTCCAAAGCTTTTCCCTAGGATGTTTATCCTTCAGGACAACTTATGGAAACATATTCCTTGATCATAGAAGTTTGAGAAACAGTAAACACTCTTTATCATGATTCAAAATAGTATTTTTAAAGCTCTGAAAAACTCTGCCAGGGAAATTTGTTATATGTAGGAAAATTTGAGTAATAAACTTTATTATGATCCTAAATGCATTTTACACATAGTTATTATTAATATCTTGGAGTTCTGCAAAACACACTTGGATAGATGCCTATTCTTTCACTTTATTACTTGAAGTCTCCAGCATACATCAAAAGAGATGTGAGGCTGGGAAAAATAAGGAGACAGGAGACATGGCACAAGAGAAATTCCTGTTTTATGGTATCACAATTATGCAAAAGTATGTGAGAATATGCTAAAGAAGCCAGGGTATTTTAACTTGTAATTGAAAGACACAGCCTTGGTCAGAATAATTGGACACCTGGGAAGTGAACACTTGTTTCCTAATTCCTTTTGAAAACTGTATTTCCAAATTGCATGAAGAGGCTTCTGTGCTGGCTATAATGGAAAAGCTTGCAGCAGTTATCCAATCATATACGCCAGATTAAAGGAAAAAGAAACCTGATCAAAGGCCTCAGAGACAGCCAGGACTTGAGGGACTAGGACCTAGAGAGAAGGAAATATTATCAAGGTGAGCCTAACTTTTTAGGTGTTGCTCTTTTCTTCAGGGCTTCTCTCATTTATGAATGAGGAAAGACATTTACCACCAGGCAGAAAGTATTGCTTAATAGTTATAAAATACAAAGAAGCTAAAAAAGCTTTAGGAAAACTCATAGGGCTGAGCAGGGAAGATTGATGTTCAAGGTAGCCAAGGCAGGCAAGACTGAAGGATCCAGGTCCCAAAAGGAGGAAAACACAAACAAGTGAGCCTCACATTGGCATAAGTTTCCCCTCAACAAATTTGCATGTAGAGCTTAGCAGAAGCCAAGAAGAAAGTGGCTGAATATCAGAGCAGAAATTCTTATCCTATTTTAGTCCCATGCATGCTAAATTGCTTCAGTCATGTCTGACTCTTTGCAATCCTATGGACTGTAGCCTGCCAGAATCTTCTGTCCATGGGGATTATCCAGGCAAGAATATTGGAATGGGTTGCCATGCCCTGCTCCAGGGAATCTTCTCGACCCAGGGATCAGAATCATACCTCCTGTGGCTCCTGCATTGCAGGCGGATTCTTTATAGCTAAACCACCAGGGAAGCAGGAAGACAAAAATGAAGTTCAGGACTCACAAAGGAGGAGAACCTTGGATAATAACACAGACTCCCAGTTTGTATCTCTGCAGGGCTATCCCTTAGAAATGCCTTAGAGCCAGTATTATAATAAGACTTATAGACACTGCAAAGCAGCCTCAAGTCCCTAACTACATTAAGGTTATCCATCCCTCTGCTGCCTCTTTGTGCTCTCTGGAAAAAAAAGAAAAAAACTAACATCATCAGAGACACTACATTTTTTACATGTATAATTCAACATTCAATTAAAAGTAATTACCCCAAACAGACCAGGCTTACAAAACCAAATAAATAATAGAAACTGAGCTATAATTGACCTAGATAGTAGTGTTATTAGACATGGACTTTAAATTAATTTTGATTAATATGTTCAAAATAATACATGACCATAATTTATACTTTTTTCTAAGAACCAAAATCTATTTTTTAAAAATTGAATGGATTGGAAATTGATTCTACAACTGAAGAACACAGCAGTTTAATTTAAGAATTCAATACTGCTGCTACTGCTAAGTCACTTCAGTCATGTCCGACTCTGTGCGACCCCATAGACGGCAGCCCACCAGGCTCCCCTGTCCCTGGGCTTCTCCAGGCAAGAACACTGGAGTGGGTTGCCATTTCCTTCTCCAATGCATGAAAGTGGAAAGTGCAAGTGAAGTCGCTCAGTCGTGTCGGATCCTCAGCTACCCCAAGGACTGCAGCCTTCCAGGCTCCTCCATCCATGGGATTTTCCAGGCAAGAGTACTGGAGTGGGGTGCCATTGCCTTCTCCAAAGAATTCAGTAGATGGGCTTAATAACAGGTTGGATACAGCTAAAGAAAGGATTAATGAGCCAGAAGAGAAGCCAGTTGAAAATATCCCTCTGAAGCACTGAGAACAAAAGAATATAGTCTCATGAGGTAAAGATTTACTGAGAAGAGAAACTCAGATCCCTGGCCTTAGAACATAGTGATTTACTCTGTGGGAGAGGGAGAGGGTGGGGAGATTTGGGAGAATGGCACTGAAACATGTATAATATCATGTATGAAACGAGTCGCCAGTCCAGGTTCGATGCATGATACTGGATGCTTGGGGCTGGTGCACTGGGACGACCCAGAGGGAGAGTATGGGGAGGGAGGAGGGAGAAGGGTTCAGGATGGGGAACACAGGTATACCTGTGGCAGATTCATTTCGATATTTGGCAAAGCTAATACAATATTGTAAAGTTTAAAAAAAAAAAAGGTTATGTTAAAAGTCTTTCAATGAACTTGAGTGCACTTACTTTACAGAGTGTATCTTGTTGGGTTGTATATTGTTGCTGTTGTTATGTATGTTTATTTTTGCCTTCAACTATTGTTCCTTCCTTTGAAGTTGCAAGTAGCTTTGGGTTGAAAAAGGAGCCCCCTCCCAAAGCACTGAAAATTGCCTGGGATAACCCATCATAATAAAAATATAGATAAAGATGTTTAGATAAATGTACTTTATAAATGAGTCATATAATTGCTGCTTAACACTATAACAAACTGGTGGAAAGTGAAGCTAACTCACCTATGTTTTGTATTTGTTTTAATGTTCTTCAATAAATTCCAAGAATGAGGATTTTAAGGATGACACCCTTGTTTTTTCAAAGTTATTCTTGACCTGAATAAGTCTAACCTTGGTTATAGCACCCACTAGAAGACAGTAGGAATTACTCCCAATTATTAACTTTGTTTCTATAGTGGAAATCATAAACTCAATGATATTATATATACTCTCATCTAGATTTCCATGTAAGTTTTCCATTCTCTTCATTCTATCTTCTAATGGGGTAAAGTGTGTAAGTAGTATAATTTATTATGGTTCTCATATAGCAAATTGCTATTTAAAATAGCCCAAGAATTACACTTTATTTCTTTCCAAGCAATTAAAATGATTTCACAGAGTTAGATTTAGATTATCATTCAGGAGGAGTGGGGAATAAATAAAGAGGTTTAGTAAGGTGTTCCCAGAAAGATATTACTTAATTATCTAATTCCCAGGAATAGGTGATAGGTGCTGGTCTTCTTTCTTTGGAGAACAAAATGACTGACTTGTTATTAAGTACTGGGAATTTGGATGTAAGATGAATTACCATATAAGTAAAAGATCCCACTAGGATGTTTGGATCAAAGAAGTAATAGCCAAGATGAGTGGAGTGTATATGACATCCACATTATTAACTGAAATAGTAACCACATGCATCATTTTTTACCTGCAACTCTGTACCTGGAGATGACATTGTGTCCTAGCAGCCTTACACGGCCAAACTACTGGTAAATGGGATAACTGAACAGGAAACTAAAGTGGAGCCTGGAGGCAAAATCTCCAAATGGCAGTAAGCAGTGATGTCCCCAGAAAGTGATTCGACATTTACACACCAAGTGAACTGGAAAGAAATAAATCACTTTTCTAATCGTGATGGAACCAGAGAACTAGAAAATTCAATTAAATAATTCACAATCAACAGAATGTAATTGGCTAGGTCAACAGAAACCTTTGAAATTAAAAAGACATATATACTTTTAAAGGCTTAGGATTCAGGATAGAATGATAATATTCAAGATACATAAGTTCTCTTCCCAATCTTGTGATATGAGTTCAAGACAGTCACATCAATGTATTAGAGTTGTTCAAGTGATTCATAAAGGTGCATTTACTCTGTTACAGAAAACCACAGGAGAAATTAGTTATGTATACTCTGGGTATACTAGGGGAAAGTATAAAATATTTTCATAACTCTATACATCTTTCCCAAGAATTCCAAGCACTTTATAAGCTCTAGCGTTGGAAACTAAGCAGCTTCCCCTGGTCTTTTTGGCCACCATCTCAAGCTGCTATTGAACGGAGTCACTGCAGTCCAGTCAGCAGTACTAGAGGTCAGATTCTGAAGTTTGTCCATTGTGTTTTTCACCAATATTGAATTTCCCAAGGAGACTCTCAACACTGCTGTGATACAGGGATCTTGCCATAATTGATTATCAGGAAGGCAGACTGTGTTTAAGATGGATTTTTATTCAGCCTCATGCAGAAATTCCATTTCAGCACTGTGATAATCCAAGGTCTTCCTCCTCAATCATCTGAAACAACAACTGTTTCTCTCTGGAAATAGGCTTTGAGGACAGCATATCTTCCCTAGGACAATGTCTTGAATTGTATTTTTTTCTTCCCCAGCCTGTTGTTCATTCTTTTGGAGCTGTAAGCAGTTTGTGGTTGAAATTTGTATGCTGGCAGATCGGTTTGGGAAGATCAGGGAATGGGGAAAGCAGAAAATGAGGAAGCTAAGAATGAAGTTTATGAACCGAGAATGAAGTTTATGAGCCAGCACCTTAGGGGAAAAACTCAGCCTACTTCAGGATTGGGGTCATTTTAGGACACAGGAGGGTGGGAAGGCAATTCAAATGTATGGCTAACAGATTCCTCTCTTGAACACCTTTGAGGTAAGGCAGAGTTCCAACAAAGTGATCAAGCAGAGGACCATGAACATGCTCAAGAAATCTGTCTTGATCCTAGGGATTTTGATTTGAAAATGCAGCCTTTTCTAACAGCAGTTAGAAACATCAGCTTTTTCTCATCAAAGATTAACTCCTTTTCATATTAGACTCCTTCCTTCTGTCCTTGTGTTAACCAACTCTTATTGTCATTCTTTCACTCGAGACCAGCATACCAACAATTCCACACAGCTGGGAAGGAGGAGAGAATATACAAGCAAGGAAGAAATGTGTTCAAAATGTTTCAATACTACTTGAAAGCTAACAAAGAGCATAGGGGTGTGAAGCATGGACTGCAGTCTCTCATTCCTGTTTGCAAAAGAGAAAAAGGGGTGGGGAAGTGACTAAATTTATTGAATAAGAGCTCAATTTTTCAGAGACCGCACGATATTACTTTAGATTTCTTCCATAGTAACATGAGTGAGCACAGAAACAGATGTCAATGGACTTAGAGGATGTATTTATCTGTAGGTTTGAGAGCTCAAATAAGCAACAAAGAGGAAATTTTTGTAGAGGAGGAGCAGAAATAGGATCCAAATACAGGTTTGTATCAGAATGTGGAGAACTCTGAATACAAGTCTATACATCTGGGCTCTGACCTCAGCAGGTGAAGAGGAGGGTCTGGGCTAAGACTGGGACTCTGAGAAAGGCAGAGAGAACACTGGGTGTGCAAGTGAATTTCTGGGGACTCCTTTGAATGCCAGTGGCAGAATCCAAGCTCTAACTGGCTGAAGGCAAGAGGGAAATGTGTTCATTCATATAACTCAAAACCACAGGGAGCCCAAAATCTGAAAGATTGTTTGAAAAGACGGCTCAACACCCTGTTTAAGGCAAGCACTCAGAATCCAGATGGCCTGGGATTAAATCCCAATACAAGTATCTATTTGCTGTGTAACTTGAAACTACTTACTTAGCCTCTCAGTGAATCAATGTTCTCTTTTCTTTAATATGGAGATGGTATTAAAAACTTTCTCAAAGAGTTTTTGAAGGTGATTTGATACCCAAAGCACTTATAACAGTGCCTGGCACATTTGCTGTGTTCATGTATAGACTTTCATTCAGAGTCTTCCACGTTCTGGTACAAACCTGTATTTGGATCTTACCTCCATTCCTCTTCTACAAAAATTTCCTCTTTGTTGCTTATTAATGATCTCTCAAACCTACAGCTGAGCTAAATACCTCTTCTAAATCCACTGACATCTTTGATCCCATGCTCACTCATATTACTAGGGAAGAAGTCTAAAGTAATATCTAGACTCTTTCTCATGTCTCCTCCCTGCTTTTCTCTAGGTGGCTTTGTTCTGGCACATTCTTCTCATTAGGTAGGCAGCTCTCCGTTTTCTGTCTGGCCTCACAGCTACCCCAGTAGAAAGCTTGTTTTCCAAATAGTTACCAAGACATTTGACTTACTCTGATTGGATTGATTGGTGAGTTACAGTTAAATTTCTGAGGGCAAAGAGTATAGTTGGAGGGGTGATGACAGAAGATGGACAATTCTGACTAGTTACGCAGAAATCAAATGCTTGTCCTGCGGCTGTGAGTTAGGTTCCACTCTCCACAAACTCTATAGACTAAGTGTAGAGTGAGATGCTTTCTCTAAGAATAATTGAAGAGTGATAACCAGAAAAATAGATTCTAGGCAGAATAAAAACTACAGATGTATCACATAGCCCTGAGAAGGAAACCCTGACATGCTTTTAAACTGGTTGGGAATCACTGGGTGAAGAACAAGAAGAGACTTTCAATAATTTCACAACTGAGCCTCAGCTCCTCTTTCATCAGCACTAAAGCTGTCAACATTGTCAAGCTGGTTAAGCTCCTTTGTGATGTTCCTGTATTTTTCTTTAAATTAATAACTACTACCATTTATTCAGTGCCTATTGGAGCCAGGCATTGTGCCAGATGCTTTACTTACATGCTCTCTAATTCTCCAATTTAGCATGAATTTTGCCATCTTTATTGGAAAGCTGGGAACTTGCTGATCCCCAGAAGTTGACAGGATTTAAACTCAGATCAATCAGAACCTCAGACCCTTGTTCTTCCTAGCACACCAGGAGGCCTCTCTCTGGATGTCTTTTCCTACTGTTTACCACCCCATCAGCAAAAGTACCACTTTCTCTGCCACCTCCACCCTCTTTCCCTCTCCACTCATCATGTCTTTTTTCTGTCTTCTCAGAAAAGCCTTGGCCATCAGTCACATTCAGTGACTGTTCATCTCTATGTCTCCTCTGTCAAGCCCCTTGGCATTTCAAACCACATTTCTCATGGTTAAAGGAAAGGCTTTGCACCTGGATAGATGACTTCAGAGGTCATCAAGCAGATTAAAGCACAGATTGGTGGCCAAGTGTCAATATTCCACCTCACTAGCTCTCTTCTTCAGCCAGATAACAAGACCTATTTTGTGTCCCTGAAAGGGGGCTATTTTTTTTGTTGATAAATCAGGCTGAGGACCTGCAGAAAGCCTTTAGCTGCTCTTTGAGTGACTGCCTTTTATAGCCATCTATCAGCAACATTGTGACACAGACCCTTGCTTCAGACTAGTGAGTCCCTTCAATGTTCCTTCCATCCTTTCAGCCTCACCTGTATCACACCCGCCTCACCTTATGAGACCTGCCCCTTCCCTGCTCCTTTCCATCTGCTCACATCTTCTCTCTGTACCCGACTTTTATAAGAAATTCCTAGATTTCTTTAACTCATACCTCCTTTCCCTTCTTCAGAATCATCAATTTGGTTGAACCACACAACCTAGTCTTTGATTCTAGACATCTTTTCTGCTTTTCAAACTAAATTACATACAATGCAAGACCAGGGTTGTTTGTTTGTTTGTTTTCCTGTTTTGTTCTCATTTTACTTAGTATCCGAAAGAACCTTGCCCAACAATGGGCACTTGGCTGACAATGAATGGGTGAAAAGCCTGTGGATTTTTCTAGTACCTAAAGTGTTAGTTTCCTCCCTCCTTTGTTTCTCAGACTCTGAGCAAGTTGGCTGGAGGCTGTGATGCAACCACTCTATGTCTTCCCTCTGCTTGGCTGTTGCTCTCTACCAGCATAAAAGCAATTAAATCTCAGGACTGAGTCTTATCTAAAATATTATTGTGCTGTAAAGCAAGGACCTCTTTTATTGCCCTGCCATTTTTCTATAGAGAACAAACTAAACCTACTATTAGAAAGAAAATGCAATCGACTCTAGAAGTTGTCCCAGTATATATAAAAAAGAAATCATAAATTCTTGGTGTTTGGAGTCACAGTACAATTGCAGTAGTCCTAAATTTATGCCACTGAACAGAAGTACAATTCCCATCCCCAATGCCTCCTGTCTTCTCTGTTGCCCTGCTTAATTTACAGTTATTCAATAACAATTAAAACGATACTCTCATCCCGGTCAGTTGCAACTGAAAATCGTTACGTACTGAAGGCTTCTGGGTGATGCTGTGAGGAGGAAGGGTGGCTGCAATCCCTAGTCTACATCAGGGTGATTATCCAAACGTTAAAGCTGAAAAGCTGGTGGGACCTGAGCCTACAGAGTAGAAAAGAGGCTAGGATGAGGAATTTAGTGCAGGGGTGAGGAGAAGGAACAGATTTGAACAGCTGTGACTATCATGTTGCTGCTCTTCAGTGGAGCTGAAACAGTAACTGATTTTTGGAGCAGTCCATCTCAGTTTGCTCCAAACATTCTAAAGCCTGTCTGAGATTGCTTCATTGTCTTACTTATCCCGGAAAAGGAAAACAAAAAAGCAACAGAAGGGATAGGAGGGGCACTGAGTGGCTAAAGCAAAAGATAGTGATCATGTACTGTTCTGAAACTGATAATCTGAATAACCCAAGAGAGATACTGGGAACTTGACTCACTGTCTGTGATTACACAGAAAGCTACCAGCTCTGGTGTGAGTGAGTTAGATGAGAGTAAGGAAGCCCAGGTCCTAGTCTTGCCTCTGTTCCCATTCAGCAGTGAAAACAAAGGTAAATCCTTTCATCTCTCTCATCCTTAGTTTTCCCATCTGTAAAATGAGGAGATGTGCAGGAGTTGCAAACTCAAATGCTTTCAGTGCCAAGAAAGCATTTTGGGAAGCTCAAAGGCTCAAGAACACAAGAAGGGCTTAGAACAAGGGCAACTATGTTATGCATGCCTAGTGTAAAGGCACTTAGCATTCACATTCAAGTTTTAGAAACAAACAGTGCATATCTTCAGTCTTCTTGTTGGGTTTTGCCTCTAGACTAAGTAACCTCTTAATCCTTTCCTACTCAGGTATTCTTTGAACACGAATCCCTGGGACAGCAGGATCTCATGGTCTGACCAACTCACCATGTTTGTCCCAGCATCTGACAAACCCTGCCTGGGACACGTTAGTTGCAAATTATAATTCGTTCTTTGGCTGACCATTCTCCTGTAATCTTTACCTTTACAGAGTGAAGTCTTGTTTTGTCATTTTTCAGCCTGTTCCTCATTTGACAGTTCTTGGCTTTCATCTGGTAATCATGTTCCTTACCAACCATGTAGCTTACCCTCAGGCCTTTCATGAGCTATGAGGAGCACAGTTGTGTATGGTTTTGTTTGCAATACCCAAGATAACCTTAGTAATGGCAATCCTTCCATAAGCAAGCGGCTTCCCTAGTGGCTCAGACGATAAAGCGTCTGTCTGCAATGCAGGAGACCCAGGTTCGATCCCTGGGTTGAGAAGATCCCCTGGACAAGGAAAGGGCAGCCCACTCCAGTAATCTTGCCTGGAAAATCCCATGGATTGCGGAGCCTGGTAGGCTACCATCCATGGGGTCGCAAAGAGTCAGACATGACTGAGCGACTTCACTTTCACTTCCCATAAGCAAAGAAGCAAGCATTTATCCAGTAGCCCTGGCAGAAAGAGCATCTTTGGCCCTGCTGCAAAAAAAGACGGAGCACTTCTGCTCCTTCTTTTAAGAAGCAGCCCTTTTTTCTGTCTTGCTCCACCCTTAGCTCCTTTCCAAATGCCTGATCCAATAATCTGCTCAGCTCAATGGCTGATTCTCTTTCTCTCTTCCCGACAGAGCTCTGAACTGCTTCTGAACCAAAACTCTGAACTGCTTCCAACTTATTTCAAGACAACTCTCTAGATCAGCTCATTGGAGATGCTTCAGAAGCTCTCTTAAAACTGGACCAGATTCACAACCTGAACAGTTCCAGGGAAAGTTCCCTTATTTGCATTCCAACCACACAAAATGCTTAATCTTTTCTTTGGCCTCAAGTGCTGATAAAACAATCACAACATTCTTTATTTCATAAAGCCTCAAAGTTCTTCCATAGAATCCCTCTCAAGGGAAGATCTAAAACCTAATCCTAGACATATATAGGTGATTTTTCCACAATGCTGGTGAAGAATGAGTATTATACACTTTGAAGGTGAGTTCTCATCTATTCTGTGACTGAAAATATGTTTGAAATTGGGGCCTTCAAAGGAATTTCCTTCTGTTTCTCTCCTTCATTTAAGGCCTAAAACAATAAACAGAGTTGATAAATGATCTCCTGGTTGAAGAAACAAAGTCCCAGAATTATAGCAGGTTGTCTCTCCACTTTGGAGTTTCTCCTTATTGCTTTGCCTGTACTGTGCAATTACACTATAGTGAGTGAGCAGATAAGGGCTTGGAAAACCTATTCTTTTCTATTATGGATTGAAAACCAATACATGTTGGCAACAGTTTAGGTAAGGAAGATGGTCCCAGGAGGATGGGGTAGTGGGTTCTTTGGGAGCAGAGCAAGATGAATGACTGCAGGAGCAGGAAGTTGGGTAGAATTTGAATGAAAGGATACAGGCATTGGATGAGCAGAAAAAAAGTGATGGTGAGAGAATTGGTCTCACTTTAAAAACAAGATGTGTTGAGACCAAATGATAACAAGAAAAGTCCTGACAGGTAGGAGGGAATATGTTTAAGATAATTTCAAAAGCCAGGGAAAACAGTGAAGATCTGAAGCAGAAGACAAAACTGGTAAAATATCTTAAAGATAGAAGTAATATTCTGAGTGAAGAGTTGTTCATAGTTGGAAGTGAGCCTACTTTTGGTGCTTGAAACATGGCTACTTACATCTACCTCAGGGTCTTTCTTCCTTTCCCTCCACCTCTTGTTTTTTTAAGATTGAAGATGAGGGAGGTTGTATGATCACTACCTTATTGAACTTCAGGGAAAAAGATGTTTTGCTTTTCCTTATGATGGGATGACATAAAGTGGTCATGAGTGAGAGAGTGGGTGATAGAAAAAAAGATTAATTTCATGTTTCAATAGTATATCTGTTGTTTAGTTGCTAACTTGTGTCTGATTCTTTGTGACCCCATGGACCTTAGCCTGCTAGCCTCCTCTGTCTATGGAATTCTCTAGGCAAGAATACTGGAGTGGGTTGCCATTCCCTTCTCCAGGGGATCTTCCCTACCTGAGGATCTAACCCAGATCTCCTGCATTACAGGCAGATTCTTTACTGTCTGAGCCACTAGGGAAGCACATAAAGTGGTCATACTAATAAAAATGAAGTGTTCCCTAGGACTTTCAGTTTCTAAGTAACCACTTCATACCCTGAATGGTATCTAGAAGCATCCATTGACTTTGAAGTTTAACTTTAAAGATTCTTTTCTTACTGACACGGTCTTTTGTAGTGTATGTCATACTTGGGCTTTTATAGTCCTCTAATCCAACTCTCATTATTTCCATCTGTAAATGGGGATAAATATGCTGACCTTGCAAGGTGTTGTGAAGAATCAATGAGATAAAATATGTATTTTACCCAATGCAAATGATCATGTCATTAGGTAATTTCAACCTTGCCTCAGAAAACTGAAGAGAAATCTCCCTCTGTATGTACCTTGTACAGTGCCTTGTACAGTGAGAGATGGGAAAAGACAAGTAAACAGTAGCTGAATCTTAGTCAGGTGCTCTCCTGGATGACTCATTCAGCCCTGTAGTCAGAGAGTGTACAGTGTCAGGGACACATGTGTTCTTCTGTGCTATTAAAGAAAAGGTCTTAGGTAGAATTCTTCCCAAACCTAACCTGATAAATCGTCTTGGATGTTAGGTGGTTTATTTGGGATGTAATCTCAGGAAGCACAAGTAAGGGAGTAGAGAAAATGAACCAAGGAAGGAAAAAAATCAGTAGTGTATTCAATAGTGGATGGGCTATTGAACAAGTCCCCATTGTGGACAATGAAGGCTCATTCCTAATGGGCCCCTCCTAGGAGTCGGACACAACTGAAGCGACTTAGCAGCAGCAGGAGTCTGTAGAATGTGTTTTGATATCTTCATATGAGTTATTGGAATCTAGGGCATTTATCTGGAGAAAGCAATGTCACCCCACTCCAGTACTCTTGCCTGGAAAATCCCATGGATGGAGGAGCCTGGTGGGCTGCAGTCCATGGGGTCGCTAAGAGTCGGACACAACTGAGCAACTTCACTTTCACTTTTCACTTTCATGCATTGGAGAAGGAAATGGCAACCCACTCCAGTGTTCTTGCCTGGAGAATCCCAGGGATGGGGGAGTCTGGTGGGCTGCCGTCTATGGGGTTGCATAGAGTCGGACACGACTGAAGCAACTTAGCAGCAGCAGCAGCAGAGCATTTATCTATTAACTCCAGTCTATCATATGTTGAACTGTGATGTTGGAGAAGACTCTTAAGAGTCCCTTGGACTGCAAGGAGATCCAACCAGTCCATCCTAAAGGAAGTTCAGTCCTGAATATTCATTGGAAGGACTGATGCTGAAGCTGAAACTCAAATCTTTGGCCACCTGATGCAAAAAACTGACTCATCGGAAAAGACCCTGATGATGGGAAAGATTGAAGCAGGAGGAGAAGGGGACAAGCTGGCTAGATGGCATCACCAACTCAATGGATATGAATCTGAGTAAATTCCAGGAGTTGGTGATGGACAGGGAGGCCTGGCGTGCTGCAGTCCATGGGGTTGCAAAGAGCTGGACATGACTGAGTGACTGAACTGAACTGAACAGACTGATCATCTGTTGACAGTCACTTCTGAAAGTGTGAGATTTCTGTCTTCCTGGAAAACCATGGTTATTGACTGTCATTCATTCACAGCTCTAAAGCAAAGCCCTCAAAGAGACACAGGGCTTGACGGGAGGCTGTCCACTTGTACAGACACTATCACCTCAACTGTAAGTGAATTCAGGGGTGAGATCAGAGAAATGAGGGATCCACAGCTTCTTTACAGGAAAGATGATTTGTTTAAACATGAGAGGCAGCATTATCACAGAAAACAGTTATACACAAAGAAATTAATCAAAGGAAGTTTCTCAAAAGTGTTAGGAATGGATGATGAGGTGAAGAAATAATATTTTGGATACTGAATCTCAGGACTAGTAACATAGTAACTTCATCTTGCTCAGCGTCCCACTGGCAACATAGGATAAAAAATACTCTTTATAACATAAAGTTTAAGTCTCTATCAAAAATGGGGCTATAGGCTCAGTGAAAATTATGGCTTAGCAGGTCCTATCTGTCAGTCAGAGTTTATAATTTCACACAGTGGGAGACTTGTGTATATCCCAAATTGTGTTAAAACTTTAAACAGACATATTTTAGATGATCAGCAATAAGACAAGGGGGGAAAAGAAAAGCCAGAATGGTTAGAAATGTTTCACATAAGTTTTGAGAGAATTGGAAGAAAGATCAAAATATTTACATTACCAAGGATATGAAAATGTAAGAATATGAAAAGTGCCTCAGATCTAGAGGAAAGAATGCAAGAAATCTATCACAAACTCATAGGACCCAAGACTGAAGAAGGACCCAAAATGTAGGGTCCTTAACATAATCACAAAAGACAGTGGTGCGAACCTTAATCATATCTTGTATTAAAACACACATACACATACACAAACACTGTTCAGAACATTTGAAGGGAAGGAAGGAAGGAGGAAAGAAAGAACGGGAGAGAGAGAGAGGGCCGAGGAGTAAGAGAATAACAGCTCTTAGAAGGCAGTAACTACATTTTATGACCATGTCTTACCCTTAGGAGCAAATATGTCTCACATTTTAAGTATCAAGTTAATTAATTAAATGACTTAAAGATTGACTGAATGTCTAATTAATTAGTTAATAACTTGACCTAACCATCCATTCAGACAAAATAATCCTGGTAACAGTTTTGTCTAAACACTGCCTGATTTTGCCAAGGTTAATGCCTGGAAGTCATCCCAAAGCAAATTCTCACTGCACATTGCAGAGTTCACAGTGGCTCTGAAGATAAAAAATCATTTGGACTTCTCTCATTTGGCACATCATTTCCCAACTGACATTGGGCACAATTTCTGCCTAAAATTTCAAAAGTTAGGTTGACCTTAAAACATTAGGACAGAATATTCTGGTTACTAATTTTCTGACACAGGAGCTGATACAACTAGAACAAACTCCAATACCTACATATGCCCATCTATACCTTCACTGGGAGCATAACAAAAATGTCAAAATTTGTCTTCAAGTCCGAATGCGAAGCAGTACATGCTTACAGATTATATGAAGATTTCAAAGTCCATAGGAACTTATACCTGCGCTTCTTCCATCCTTTCATTTAGAACCATTTATGAATCTATGAAGCTATGCATTTGTTATATGCTTTGACTAAAGCAATAAGAAAACAGACATGATACTGTGTAAATATTCTTCATAGAAAATTCTCTGAAAATGAAGGAAAATATACTAAAATGTTCTAATTTTTTTCTAAATATCATGACCACATTAATATTTTAAGTATTCCAAATTATTAATATAAAACTGAACTTCTTTAGTCTTTGTAAACTTTTGATCTCTTTGATATTTAAGAAAAAGATAAAGTCAATAAAATTGCCTTGGTATTTGAAAGGATACTTTTCTAGGAAGCATTTAATGAAATGCAAAAGCTCTCTTTAATCATAGCATACTAGAGACAGAAAATTGCTTCGATTCCTTTAGAGCATGGGAAGGTAAATGACACCTGTACCTGGATGGACAAATCTGGTTTGCTGCCTGATTTGGTAAATAAAGTTTTATTGAAACACAACCATACCTATTTGTACATATTGTCTGTGGCTGTTTCCTGCCTACACTAGTAGGGTTGAGTAATTACAACAGAAATCATGCAAACTAGTAAGCCTAAAATATGTACTATCTGGCCCTATACGGAAAACAGTTTGCCAACACTAGCTCTAGACCATCATGATAGCCACTAGCCACCTGTAACTAATGAGCATTTAAAATGCAGCTGGTATAACTAAGGAACAGAAGATTTAGTTGAACTGAGACATGCTGAAAATATAAAATATAATGATCCCTCAGAGAAATGATCCCTCAGAGAACCAGAATCAATAGATTGGATGGATGGATGGATAGATAGGTAGATATACATAGACAGAATGAAAAATGGATGATAGATATTAAGTATGTAGATATATACAAATCCATAGGACTGAATTCTTCCAGAAATTTAAATGCACTTGCAAGTGAATTCATCCTCTGATCCTCCAGAAAAGAACACAATCCTGCCAAAAAGCTTGATTAAGCTTTTTATAGAAAATTAGTGAGCCACCTGGGCTTCTGACCTATAGAACTGTAAGATCATAGTGTTGCTTTTGAATTTCTTTTTCATTATATTTTTTTGTGTATATGTGTTTCTCTGGGTTTACAAAATAAACCTCTAATTTATTACAGTCTACCATGAATATAATTTCACTTCCCATAAAGTCTAAGAAGTTCATTAAGTATATTTTCATTTCATCCATACTTAGTCCTATTGTCATACTTGTCCATATAATATAAACTTCTCAATACATTATTATTTTGTTTTACAAAGTCAGTTATATTGTACTACCTTATTAAATGATAGAAAAAAAATCTATAATTACTCACATTTGTACCATGTTTGGTTTTCTTTCTTCTGTGGGGGGTGATCTGAGATTCCTTTGACAAATATTTCCTTCTATGTGGAAAAAATTAGCATTCTTATAGTCTAGAATTACTCATGACACATATTATCCAAATTTTTTATGTTATTCACCAAAGAGTCAGTGTGAACTCTCTGCATATTTCTAGAGCTCTTTCTCTTTACCATCCTCTTCTCCAATGCTCTGCTCTACAGGGTCTAGTTTCTTCAGTCTCCCCAAACTTGGATCTTTTACTCCTCAATTCAGCAAGATCACTATGTTCCATTTGGGTCACTTCTCTCTGCACAAATTTGAGGAAAAGCCTCCAGGTATAAATCCAGACCTCACCTCTTTTTTTCGCCTTCTCTCAAGGATCAAGGTACTGAGTTGCCTGTCCATTCAAAGTGAGCTTCATTTGTTTCATTTATTTGTCCAGCCTTTCACTTGTTTCCAATAAGTGGGAAAATTCTATTCTAGTAACTCTATCATAGCCAGAAATGGAAATTTCTGTAGATCACTCTCAAAATTTATTTCCAAGCACCACCTTCCCTCTTTTTTATGTTAATATTTAACTACATTTGTGAGACAACTATTTTTGCATCTTATTTGAAAAAGAACAGCACTGTGAATAAGTATTTCTGAACACTCAGTGAAAAGACTTTTTTTTAACTCCAATATATTCCTGAGTTAAAGCATCTGTACAGTCTTAGACAGCTAATGGGATTAAGTGATTACATGAGAAGCCTCAATGATTTTACACATATAGCTACAAGATTCATATTTGTTATACAGTAGTTAATGTATTCTGTGCTTATTGATTTACTTGACCAGTAGTTACACAAGGGGCATAAAAAATACAACAGTCAGGGAAACAATACATCATTGGTCTTCAATTTATGCAGAGACCCCCCCCCACCAAGATGTAGAACTTGGAATAAAATAGGCATACTATAATAGAAATTTGTGTCAATAATTTTATAGTTTATTGCTCCAATGCATGTGGAGGTTGTATACTCCTATACAAAGTCTAACTGTGTCTTATGATTTTAAATTGGTCTGCATGTTACATTTTTGTTTAAAATATCCCACTCTGGAATTTCAAAATCAACTGCTGAAGTACAAATCAGAAAAAAATGAATCTTGAAATAAATATACATATATATATATATATATATATATAAAGCAATAGTTTAAGAATAGATTTCACAGCAAAATAAATATAGGTTAATTGTGATTGTGAACATCAGAAAAGCTAAAAACATCTATGACTGAACGTATAGATAAAATAGCTACAATAAGGATGATGATATTCTTGTTCTATGCTTTGCTTGTCAAGACCATATCCAGATAATTCTATTTTTGGTGTCTCTTCTCTTTTAATGGGAAAGTGAAAGAAAGTGTTAGTTGCTCAGTTGTGTCTTGACTCTGCAGCCCTATGGACTGTAGCCCACCAGGCTGTCTGTCCTTGTAATTCTCCAGGCCACCAGCTCAGATGGTAAAGAACCTGTCTGGAATGCTGGAGATCCAGGAGAAGATCCCCTGGAGAAGAGAATGGCTACCCCCTCCAGTATTCTTGCCCAGAGAAGTCCATGGATAGAGGAACCTGGTGGACTACAGTCCATAGGGTCACTAAGAGTCAGACATCACTAAGGGACTACAGCATTTTTAATGGAGATAGGTTAAAATTGAAGATTTTTTTTTTTTACAAGGAAGAGAGAACAAAAGGCTGAGGAATCTAGAAAGTATGCATTTTAATCAGGTCATGTGGATTAATTAGAATGGGCAGTACTTTTCTAACTAGATCACACACAATTTACTGAGTGGAATGTAAATTGTACACTCTCAAAAATACTGTGGCAGTCTCTTATCACAGGACACAGCAATCACACTTCTGGTCATTTATCTTAGATAAATGAAAACCTATGTTCACACAAAAAAGTTGTATACAAATGTTTGTAGGAGTTTTATTCCTAACAACAGTTTTATTCAGCAACAATAACAAAAGCTCCTCAAAAAGTGAATGAGGGGCTTCCCTGGCCGTCCAGTGGTTAAGACTTTACCTTCAAATTCAGGGGTGTTGTTAGAGAGCTAAGATCCCACATGCCTCAGGGCTATAAAACCAAAACATAAAATAGAAACAATATTGTAACAAATTCAATAAAGACTTAAAGTGGTCCACATAAAAAATATCTTAAAAATAAAGAGGGTGAATTGGTAAATGAACTGTAATACATCTATACCATGAAACACTACTCTGCAATAAAAAAAAGAAATGAAATATTGATAACTGTAACAACCTGGATGAATCTCTCTAATATCACGATGTGTGAAACAAGTTAGTCCCAAAAGGTTATATATTGTATGATTCTACTTCCATAACATTCTTGAAATCACAAAATTATAATAAAAAAAAAAAGAAAAAGGTGGTGCTTGTCAGGGGTTTAAGGAAGGGTTTAGAGCTGAAGAAGATTTGGCTACAAAAGGATAACATGACAAATCCTTCTAATAAAGGAAATGTTCTTTATCTTGACTGTATCAATGCCAATGTCTTGGTAGTGATAATAGTTCACAAGTTTTTACCATTAAGGGAAAGCTGTAAAGGCCACTTGGGATCCTTGTACTATTTCATTTAAGTACATGTGAATCTATAATTATCTCTGAATGAAAAGCAACATTAAAAACAAAATCAAAAAGTGTATGGAGAGGCAGAATCCAGATTGCAGTGGGTTAGAGCTAAGGTGAGAGGAAATTGAAAATGGAGAAATGTTACCTAAGGAAAGTCGAATATTTACTGGATAAAGATACAAGCTTTTCTTTATCTCACACCACTTAAATTCAGCTATTCATTCTAATTCTGTGCACAGTTCTGTGTTCTTCTACAGATATTCTCCCTGGTTGAGCTCATCCATTCTCATGATTTTAACTGTTTATATGCTAATCTTTTCCAAGTTGACAGTGCCAGCCCTTTCTCCTCTAACTTCAAATTCATTCAGTCCCTTCAACAGCAGGGATACTCATGTGAATGTTCTGCAGAGACCTGACTGAGAGCAGAATTCCACACTTTGCCTCTATTGCAGTCTCTTTTTCAATTAGTGTCACTACCATCCAGCTGTTCAGTCTAATTAGTAAACTGGAAATTATTCTTGACTCCAGTATAACTTTCAGACCTCTTGCCATTCAAGCACAAAATTTAGATACTTAATTTTCACATTTATTTTTTGCCTTTTTCATGTTCTCTCCAGTAGAATAGTGCTAAATTTTTCTAACTGGTTTCCCTGCTTTGAGATTCTCCTACCTCAAATCAATCCTTTATTTATCTCCCAGAGTTTTCTAGATTGCAAATTATCTATGGCATTCCCCACTACCCACAGAACAACACTTAAGATCCTCATGAAAATATAAATCCCTACATGATCTGGTCCCTTCTACCTCTCCAGTCTCAAACAGGTCTTTCTCTGCCTGGAACTTTATGATCCTGTAACATTTAAATTGCAAGTAGTTGTCTTATATTATACATCTATATCTTGCCTTTTATTATCTTGCTAGCAAGGACTTATTACAATATCTTTCCCTACCCAAATCCTCTTCATCTGCTTACTTATTCTTCTATATTTAAAGATCACATTAGGTGCCATTTCCTTTTCTTATTCCTAAAAGATTACATAGTTGTTCCTCCACCTTTCCACGGAACTCTATATACATCTTTATCATGGCCTTTCATAGATACTATTGATATATCTGGCTTTTCCACCAGGCTGGGAGATACTCAAGGGCAGAAAGTAAGTCCACAACTCCAAGATAATGATGTGAAGTAGATGCAGAACTATTAAAAAACTATTCCAGCTTTCATTTTATAAAAACAACCTTTTATAAACTCTCAGAGCTCAAAGTATGAGGAAGATGTGAACTTGTCATTCATTCATTCAACCAGCATGTACTGACTACCAACCACTGTGTCAGGGACCAAGAATACTATGGTGAAAAAAATCAAGTTTTCTAGCTTCAAGAAGCTATGATTAAGTGTAATATCAATCTGTAAGATGCTATCAAATGGAAAAGATATAATTCTAGAATAAGTTTCACAAGATCAATATAACAATTGGGGAGCAAGGTATCAGTGATATTTAGAAAACCAAAGACCCCAGAGTTAGAGTTAGGCCAAAAGTCAGATCCTCCAAGAGAAGGATCCTAATACAGATACAGTGATCAAGTGAAAAAATAAATATCCAGAACCAGTATGGTGGGAAGAATTGGAAGAGCTGAGTCCAAGCAAAAGGATACAGCATGAATGACTAAAAGAAAAATGTTTTCTGATACACATGAGTTGGTTTTATGGGTGAAGTGAAAAGTAAGACATAGAAGGTACTAATTCTGAAGAACCAGCAGATAACTTCCCACTGTGTCCTTAAAGGATCTTACCTGCACTCCACATTTGTAAGACTCAGTCCCACTGAGTAAAGGAAATTCTGATCTATGTTGTTAGAACTATTTATCTCATGGGGTGTACCTTTTTATACACTGCCAATGCTAACTCTACTTACACTGTTAAAATAACAGAAAAATCCTTCATCATCTCATTCTAGTACTGAGCCACCAGCAGGTTTTATAGCTTTTTCTAAAAATAAGAATATCAAGAACTTCATTTTTCCTAGCCTGCAGTCTTATTGAGTACCCTTGTTAAGAGAGAATTCATCATACCCACAAGGCAGAGTGGAAGAATCATGTCAAATGTACCCAGGTCTCTTTAAGAAGGCTAGATATCCATCTTTTCATCCTTTAATTAGGAATTCTTACAGTGGCTCCTGTCTTACTCCAGCCCCCAGGTAAACTCTAGTTCTCCTTAGAAGATTTTTCATGTTCTGTTTTTGTTTTATTGTTTTGAGAGAAGCTATTCTCTCCCAGAATTCATAATATTTCCCTGCTCCTGCTATTGCTCTAAAGTTTAAATTTTATAAGATATGCATTTACATCAACAGGATGAAAATGGTAAAAGATTAGAAAATAAGAAACAATCAGTCAATGAATCATGACCTCTGACCCTGCTCCCATGTCCAGAGAGCCTGAGAGCTCTGTAAGTGACAGAATTCATTTGCTGTTGTTTTATTCATTTATTCATTTTCATTCAACAAATATGGCAGACATTGTTAGGGTCTTGGTTTCTGCATCAGCAGACTTTTTTCCAGTCTAGTAGGCTCTGACCATTGGTGAGAAACTATCTTTTACTCCCAAGTCAGTCACATTCACAGTGTCATGTAAAGGGGGACATAGAGCAACTTAGTATAATTTAATGAGAGTGCTCTTAGTTTTATTGTTTATCACTCTTTTGCCTTGATGTCCCAGATTTAGGTTTTTCTTGTCAAGATGCCCAGCCCCTCTCTTACTTAATCCAAATGGTCATTCCCTGCCCTCTGCATCCAGTATACAAGGTAACTCAAGCTAAGAGGAAAGAATGCAGCTTTAGTGGTAACTACCAATAGACTACCAATTGCTCAAGTAGGCTTAATTATCTCACAGCTTTGATTCCAGTATCAAAGACACTTCAGGGTGAACTAGAACATCACAATGTCCAAAAAGCCTTATTTCCTCCCCAGTCCCTACCTTACTGATCTAACACATTTTCCCTTGGTTTTCAGCTTTATACTTCAGTTCATCCTTAAAGCAAGAGTGGTTTCCTGAACTCCAGCCCTTTTGCCTGGGGACCTAGTACTCTTCCAAGCTCTCCTCAACTTCATCCTAAGGAGGGCTTTTGATTCTTCTTAACATTCTCCCACTAATTTACTAGACCTCTCCTTTCAAGAGATCAATCTCCTGAAACACCACTATTCTGCTCACCACCTGCTTCCACCCACCTGATTTCAGGTACTCCCACCATCTGTAGCTCTGCTGTTATGCCCAGCCATGAGCTATGTATTTTGCCAAGTTGCAGTATACCTCCAATAACTATTATGATGCACAGATGCTTCAAGGGTGGGTTAAGACTTCCATTTTGTGATATTTGTTTCCATAGGAGAGCAAAAAAAATTCAAAATGAAACAGTGCTACAATGAATGAAAATAATTTACAGATATTTTTAATTCTGGAGAAAAATAATGATCTGATTAAATCTTCCCCTAAGAAATCATTATTCTATTGAGTTCATCCAAATAGCAGGGTGTGATTTTAATTATTATAATGGAACATAATTGTCACTAAACTGAGGAGTTAATTATTCTGAAAATAATTGTACTATTCTTCTGCAAATAAAATGATAGAAAAATGTATTTTGTGGCTCTAAGCGTTGAATAATACCCACACAGCCAATATATTTACTCATGTGAAACTTAAGCAATAGTCTCTTGTGATTCACCCAATTTTCTCCCAAGAGTTGGATTTGCAATTTTAAACTTGCAAATTGGATGTTGGCTGCATTATTTCTCTAATGGGAGACACAAAACACTTAGAGAAGTGCCTCAGAATTGGCATTTGCCATCTATCTTAAATACCACCATCCGGTTGGAGCACTGTTATGAGTCTCATTGAAGCCGTCTAGTTGTTTGTCTTTTCTGTTTCATAACTCTTGATCCATGAGATGGTTTCCAGACAATACAGCAGAGACCCAAAGACATGAAATTATCAGACAACCAATTACTCTCAAATGAAGGCCAAAATTGCATCCCTAGTGAAAAACTGTGAATAGTTTCTAGGGTTAAGATTGAATTAATGACTCTCAGAGTAAGTTAAGTGTCTTATGCAAACATAATGGAGTCAAAATATTTGGTAGCTTAACTCTGCTTCCTTCTCTGGGAATTACTTCAATTATTTTAAGCATAATTTCATACCTTGTATCTAGGTTTCTTTATGTTGGCATATCCTACTTAGCCCCAGTACCATCACAAACAGACCTCCCACAGCCTATATTCCCACAGCCCAAAGCCTTGGGCACCTTTGCTTACAATATTAAAAGTTTAATAAAAGCCCTAGTCTTTCATGGAAACTGTTATCTGAGCATGTGAATCCATTAGAGCCATTAGCATGACATGTTATCATGAAAACCTTTTAACTTAAAACTATTCTTCAATTGTCAGTTAAGTGTCCTAATGTCAAGATAGGGGGAAGGGAGCTACTTGGAACTAGTCCCAACAAATGTATCAAAGATCAGAGAAACAGATGAACTGAGTGAGATTGAAACTTTAGGTGAGGGAAAACTCAGGTAAAGATTAAGTCAATGTAAAATTCCCATTGGGCTCCACTGATATCAGCATTTTCTATTACTGAAAAAAGGCCACGGATTCAGAATTTAAAAAGTAAGATGCTACTGTTAAAAACTGCAAAGCAAGAAGAAATAAGGGCCCAAGGACTACTACATACCACCTCCTTAACACAGCAGTGTTACAGACTTTCTTTCAATGACCAATTATATTCTGGGATTTGACTAGTGGTTAGTATGAAATAAGAACCTCATGACACTCAGGTGGTAAAGATAAAAAAAATTTAATACTCACCAGGGCAAAGTGAGTGGCAAGAATAAGAAATTCAGGAAGAGTTTTGTCATGGAAACTCAGGAGGTAGAGTATTTTAAGGAAGCAGAAGAGGTCAACGATATCAAATGTTGTTCAGAATCAAATGAACTGAGGAGAGAAAAATGCTTATTCAATTCAACAACCCATATGTCACCGGTCTCTAACAAGACTTGATTTAGTGGAAAGATGAGGTGAGAAAGCAGATTAGATGGGCTGAGGGGTAAGTGGCATGAAATGGAGACAGCTAATATAGACAAGGTGAAATAAAAGATATGGGGAAAAGGAAGAGATGAAAGGTCAGTTTATTTTTGGTTTGGTATTACTCGGAAGAGACTTAATTGTGTTTAAAAATAGGAATTCAGTTCAGAAGAAATAGTTGTATGTATAAGAGAAAAAGAAAATATTAAGCAATAAGGCATGGTCCCTCAGCAGAATAGCAGGCAAAGCAGAGGTGTAAGGACAGCCCTAGATTTAAGGGGGACCAGTGCTTGGCTCTGTCATTAACTCTCAGGAAGATCCCCAGAGGTCAGTAATTCCATTCTCTCAGTTGAGACCTGCTTCTTTCTTCCTGAAACACAAGCCGCATATTCAAGGTTTATTCCTAGGAGCCTTTTTCCAATCTGAAATGGGGATTACATTATTTTTACGGTGATGAGAAACCTGAAACTCCACCTGCTGCCAGATAGAAAGGCAAGCTTGAGACAACCTTGCAAGTGTGCAGCATGCTCATGAAAGTGTGTCCCTAACTAACCATCAGTGACAGTTTGTGTTTATGTTGCTTAGGCATTCTTATCCTAGAAGCAGGAGCCTGATCTACTTATTAAAGGAGAATGGAGAAAAACAAGGTCAAGATACATCCTAAATGTTGTTTCTGAGATTCAGGGGAAAAACTACTGAAATGAAAATTTTCTTCTTTATTTATGGCACATGTCCTATCTTTGGCACAGCTAGTGGCCCTGGGTGGATTATCCCACAAGAATCAAGTAAACCAAAAGAAAAGCCTGCAGGTGGCCTAAAACAGAAGTCCAAAAATGAAACTAACACACAGCCAAATCTGCATCCCTTCTAATTTGTAAATAAAGTTTTATTGAAGCACCACCATGCTCATGATTTATGTATTCTCCATGGCTACATTCATGACACAATGACATACTTGAGTAGCTGTGACAGAGACCATATGATTCTATATGATTTACATAAACTGTTTATCCAGCCCTTTTCATAAAAATTTGGATGTCCCCTGGCCATGAGGGAGAAGAGAGCCATGCAATGAGCAAAACTGCTGAAAGAGAAGTAGGCAAGAGTTTCTACTTCTCTATGAGGAAAAGCTTTCAGACAGGTGTCATGGTTAGAATCCACAGATTCAGCCATAAAGGCTAGGACTTAGAGACAGTGCTCAAGTTCTATAGGGGTTCAAATAGGTCATGCCCTCTCTTCTATTGGGGGATTCAGTTTTCTGAGGAGGATGTGGGTTATGGGAACAGGACAAAATCCAATAATTAATACAGGAATACAAGGCTAAAGTAGAAGTATCATAGAACTGTACCAGGGTCACTTATACATAATAGTTTGGTGGCACTGAAGCTAAGGCAGAAGAGGCTGGGCAAAGGGAGATGGTCATTGTGTTGAAGCAGAAGCATATATCTTAGATTCTTAGGATCTGTGAGTTTTCTTAAATGAAAAGAATAAAACACAGCCTTGATAAAACATGGCCTTGGCTTCATCAATATTAGTGATAATAATTGCTAACATTTGTCAAGAGCCAGGAATACACATGTGAGAAATAGAAAGATAAGACAGATCACATATTCTGTATCCATTTATCTTTTGATGTACATTTAGGTTGTTCCCATACCTTGGCAATAATGCTGCAGTGACCATGGGAGTACAGGTATCTCTTTGTGATTATTATTTCATTTTCTTTGAGAATAGTCCCAGAAGTGGGATTACTAGATTATATAATACTTCAATCTTTCATTTATTGAGGAATTTCCACACTGATTTCCACAGTGGTTATAATAGTTTGTATTCCCACCAACAGTTTAAAATGATTCCCATTTCACCATATCCTTCCTAGCCCTTGTTATCTCTTGTCTGATAATAGCCATTCTAACAGATGTGTGATGATATAATTTTCTGTTTTTATTGGTTTGGGACTTACATTCAAACCTTTAATACATTTTGAGTCTATTACTGTGAATGTTTTTAAGATAGAAGTCCTGCAACATTTTTTATATGATAGCCAGTTTACCCACAACATTTACTGAAAATATTATCCTTTCTTTTATATATATGATCCTTTTAATGTACTTTATATATATATGATCCTTTGAATGTACATACATGGTATGAAAGTGAAAAAATAAGTGACAATGTTAGTTACTCAGTCATGTCCAACACTTTGGAACCCTATGGACTGTAGCCTGCCAGGCTCCTCTGTCCATGGAATTCTCCAGGCAAGAATACAGGATGTGTCACCATTTCCTTCTCCAGTGAACCTTCCAGACCCAGGGACAGAACCTGTGTTTCCTGCATTGCAGGTAGATTCTTTAACATCTGAGCCACCAGGGGTGGCAGATATATGTACAAGTCCCTCCCAGAAAGATGATGGCAACCTGGTTTTATCACTGGAGCAACAAAGGCAGGGAGAGTGCCCATCAGTTCCCTCTAGCTCTGGAGAAGATTGTATCAGACATAGATACATGCTAAATTAGAAGTCTGACCCTCAAGCAATAACTTATAAAGTATGCAGCCAAACCCCTTTCACTGAAAGATCTGAAGATTAGCATTTGTTGCCTGCTTCTTCTGTGCTAGGCCCTGGAGGGACAGTTGCTGTGAAGGCTCACATGCACGTCTTTCAAGTTTGCTATAGGCTTCTGGATCCCATGGACACAAGTTATTTTGGCTTTCAGTGTTAGACGTTTGTGGGGACTGCTCCATGTACCAGAGCCTTAAAAGTTGGGACACTATATGTGTGGTCCAAATCCTTCGTTTTCATTCCTATAGAAGAATCTGAAAGTTAGGAATTCCCTCCTGACTGTATGGCACTGTACCAGAGGTAGAATTTCCTATCCATTTTGGTCTGGGTATTTTCTTAATGACCCAGAGTGTAGGAGTCACTCAGCTAATTTCTGGATTTCTTTCAAAGAGAATTGTTCCATACATAGTTGTAAACTTTGTGCATCTTTGAAAGGCTGGAAGTTCAGGAGCTTCCTCTATTGCCATATTGTTTCCTCTCTCCTAAAGATATTTTTCATAAATTACTTTTGAACATCAATGCACTAGGTTCCTAAGACTCTCCTAAAAGTATGAACTTTCCTCTTGGCTTTCAGTATCATATCCTAATACATCCCATTCACATCTTGATATTTACATTTCTAAAAGAGCTACTTTATTTACGTTTTAACTTCGTATGGTCCACCTATATGTCTCTCCCCTTCTGTGATTCCCAACATGTTGGTTTATCTCCCCTGGACACCTATTCTTCACTTACCTGTAGCCATACTGCGTAAAATTGAATTCACCATGGAAACCTTTCTGACACCCTTTTTCTTATACTCAAACACAAAACTACTAGAGCACTCATTATTTGACTGCAAGAATGTTTTTCTTACATTTGTTGTTGAGTTATTTTCACATATAACATGATTTATACATTATAAACATGCTGTTTATACACAATTATTATAATCAGTTATTAAATATTTTATTATTAAATAATATTTTGATAAGTATTTATTATTAAATTAAACTTATTAGTAAATATTTCCTAAATCTTCTGTGTATTTCTTATATTTTTCACCTTGTCTGGGTAACAGACTTATCACTGACTTCACAACAAATGACCATGAGTTTGAATAATGTTTTGTCTAAATTCAGTAATGTGGACTTGGATAAGCTTTTTACCTCATATAAGCTTTGTTCATAATGTGTAGTAGAATGATGAACATATTTTTTTTTAAGGTTGTTATAGGTACTCTGAAAACAAGAATACTGTCCATCTGGTTCATGGCTGCATACCAGAATCCTCAAAGAACAGTGTTTAGTAAAAAGTCAGGGATCAGTAAATATTTAAATAAAGGTTGAAATAATGTCAGTTCAGTTCAGTTCAGTTGCTCAGTCGTGTCTGACTCTTTGCGACCCCATGAATCGCAGCACGCCAGGCCTCCCTGTCCATCACCAACTCCCGGAGTTCACTCAGACTCACGTCCATCGAGTTGGTGATGCCATCCAGCCATCTCATCTTCTGTCATCCCCTTTTCCTCCTGCCCTCAATCCCTCCCAGCATCAGAGTCTTTTCCAATGAGTCAACTCTTCGCATGAGGAGGCCAAAGTACTGGAGTTTCAGCTTTAGCATCATTCCTTCCAAAGAACACCCAGGGCTGATCTCCTTTAGAATGGACTGGTTAGATCTCCTTAAAGTCCAAGGGACTCTCAAGAGTCTTCTCCAACACCACAGTTCAAAAGCATCAATTCTTCAGCACTCAGCTTTCTTCACAGTCCAACTGTCACATCCATACATGACCACTGGAAAAACCATAGCCTTGACTAGACGGACCTTTGTTGGCAAAGTAATGTCTCTGCTTTTCAATATGCTATCTAGGTTGGTCATAGCTTTCAATAATGTGAAAGAATATTAATCAAATTTATAGCTGACACATAATAGAAACTCAACATAAATGCCCAAATCCTGGAACTCTTCATTTGATGATTGGCTTTACCATTAGTTTAGCTGATAGTCAGTGATATACATCTCTCTGTTTTACTTCAAAGGGCATAACAACAGCTTCCTTGCTGAGCATCACAAGGCAGATTGATGGTGAGAATGGTAAGACTCATAATAAAGGTGCTAGGTAGGGCATAGAGGCATTCTACAAAGTAGAGGCATGTTGCTCTTGTTCTATCTATAAAGATGATGTGGATCACAGTATCAAGTGTCACTTCATCTCCCTGGAGCTCATGATTTATGATGGTCTCACATTTGAGGAGAATATTTAGCAACTTCTTCTTTTAAGCCAAAGGAGTTTTTTCTTAAGTTCCATATTTGGAGTTTAGAAGTTTTACAATGCTCTCATTGACCTGGGTCCCATGATACAATCCCAGGAAGCCCTCTGGAATGCAGAAAACAACATTGGACCTTGTCCAAGGGATGATATTAATGAACTTTAGGAAAAAGTTTTTCTTGGCCCTCCTATACCCTTTAATCCTTAAAGATCTTACTGAAATTGCAGATCATAAGTGATTCTCCACAAGACTGGTTTTCATTGCACGTTGAGACTGTTGGAGTTGCGAGAACATTAAAGTCTCTTTAGAGGTTCTGAAACATGATAAAAAAGACGACAAAAATTTAAGAATCCTGATATAATTGTCTTTCACTTATGGTCTTTTAGTCATTAGCTGTGTAATTTTGAAAAATGACTTAATTTGGGGGTACCATTGTCTTCATATGAAGAATAAGGATAAACAATAACTGCAGTTCAACTTTGCTGTCAAATTTACTAGGATGAAAGTGATTGCAATATTTTACTGTTTTGTATTTTTAAATCTCTCTCATTTGAGATCAAGTGGTTCCAACTATGAAGAGAAGGTGGGTATAGAGGAAGAAACAATAAAATCATAGAAAACATCATGGAGATAATGAGTAATAATGTTAAGTATAGTTCAATTCAGTTTAGTCGCTGAGTGGTGTCCAACTCTTTGAGACCCCATGGACTGCAGCTCATCAGGCCTCCCTGTCCATCACCAACTCTCAGAGTTTACTCAAACTCATGTCCATTGAGTCAGTGATGCCATCCAACCACCTCATCCTCTTTCATCCCCTTCTCCTGCCTTCAATCTTTCCCAGCATCAGGGGCTTTTCCAATGAGTCAGTTCTTCACATTAGGTAGCCAAAGTATTGGAGTTTCAGCTTCAGCATCACTCTTTCCAATGAATATTCAGGACTCATTTCTTTTAGGATGGACTCACTGAATCTCCTTGCAGTCCAAGAGACTCTCAAGAGTCTTCTCCAATACCACAGTTCTAAAGCATCAATTCTTCAGTGCTCAGCTTTCTTTAGAGTCCAACCCTCACATCCATACATGACTACTGGAAAAACCATAGCTTTGACTAGACAGACATTTGTTGGAAATGCAATGTCTCTATTTTTTAATGCTGTCTAGGTTGGTCATAACTTTTCTTCCAAGAAGCAAGCATCTTTTAATATCATGGCTGCTGTCTCCATCTGCAGTGATTTTGGAGTCCAAGAAAATAAAGTCTCTCACTGTTTCCTTTGCTTCCCCATCTATTTGCCATGAGTAATGGGACTGAATGCCATGATCTTAGTTTTCTGAATGTTGAGTTTTAAGCCAACTTTTTTCACTCTCCTCTTTCACTTTCATCAAGAGGCCCTTTAGTTCTTCTTCACTTTCTCCCATAAGGGTGATGTCGTCTGTAAATCTGAGATGATTGATTTTCTCCCAGCAACCTTGATTCCAGCAGGTGCTTCATCCAGCCTAGCATTTCTCATGATGTACTCCACATATAAGGTAAATAGGCAGGGTGACAATATATAGCCTTGACCTATTCCTTTCCTGACTTGGAACCAGTCTGTTGTTCCATGTCCAGTTCTAAGTGTTGCTTCCTGACCTGCATACAGATTTCTCAAGAGGCAAGTCAGGTGGTCTAGTATTCCCATCTCTTTCAGAATTTTCCACAGTTTGTTGTCATCCGCACAAAGACTCAGGCACAGTCAATAAAGCAGAAGTAGATGTTTTTCTAGAACTCTCTCTCTTTTTCAATGATCCAGTGGATGTTGGCAATTTGATCTACATATCCTCTGTCTTTTCTAAATCCAGCTTGAACGTCTGGAAGTTCATGGTTCATGTACTGTTGAAGCCTGGCTTGGAGAATTTGAGTGCAATTGTGTGCGGTAGTTTGAGCATTCTTTGTCATTGCCTTTCTTTGGGATTGAAATAAAAACTGATGTTTTACAGTCCTGTGGCCACTACTAGTTTTCCAAATTTGCTGGTATATTGAGTGCAGCACTTTCACAGCATCATCTTTTAGGATTTGAAATAGCTCAACTAGAATTCCATCATCTTTGCTAGCTTTCTTCATAGCAATGCTTCCTAAGGCCTACTCCATTTCACATTCCAGGATGTATGGCTCTACATGAGTGATCACACCATTGTTATTATCTGCACTGTGAAGATCTTTTTTTGTATAGTTTTTCTGTGTATTCTTGCCACCTCTTCTTAATATCTTCTGCTCTTGTTAAGTCCATACTATTTCTGTCCTTTATTGTGCCCATTTTTGCATGAAATGTCCCTTGTTATCTCTAATTTTCTTGAAGAGATCTCTGGTCTTTCTCATTCTATTATTTTCCTCTATTTTTCTGCATTGATCACTGAGGAAAGCTTTCTTATCTCTCCTTGCTATTCTTTGGAACTCTCCATTCAATTGGTTACATCTTTCCTTTCCCCTTTGCTTTTTTCTTTTCTTCTTTTCTCAGCTATTTGTAAGGCCTCCTCAGATAACCATTTTGCCTTTTTCATTTCTTTACCTTGGAGATGGTCTTGATCACTGCCTCCTGTACAATGTCATGTACCTCCATTGTCTATCAGGTCTAATCCCTTGAATCTATTTGTCACTTCCACTGTAAAATCATAAGGGATTTGATTTAGGTCATACCTGAATGGTCTAGTGGTTTTCCCCACTTTCTTCAATTTAAGTCTGAATTTGGCAATAAAGAATTCATGGTCTGTTCCACAGTCAGCTCCCCATCTTGTTTTCACTGACTGTATAGAACTTCTCCATCTTTGGATACAAAGAATATAATCAATCTGATTTAAGTATTGACCATCTGGTGATGTCCATGTGTAGAGTCTTCTCTTCTGTTGTTGGAAGAGGGTGTTTGCTATGACCACTGCATTCTCTTGGCAAAACGCTGTTAGCAATTTTCCCTGCTTCATTCTGTACTCCAAGGCCAAATTTGTCTGTTACTCCAGGTATTTCTTGACTTCTTACTTTTGCATTCCAGTCCCCCATAATGAAAAGGACATTTTTGGGGGGAAAGGGGGATATTAGTTCTATAAGGTCTTTTAGGTCTTCATAGAACTGTTCAACTTCAACTTCTTTAGCATTAGTGGTTGGGGCATAAACTTGGATTACTGTGATACTGAATGGTTTGCCTTGGAAACAAGCAGAGATCATTCTGTCATTTTTGAGATTGCATCCAAGTACTGCATTTAGGATTCTTTTTTTGACTATGATGGCTACTCCATTTCTTCTAAGGGATTCTTGCCCACAGTAGTAGATATAATGGTCATCTGAGTTAAATTCACCCATTCCAGTCCATTTTAGTTCACTGATTGCTAAAACGTCAATGTTCATTCTTGACATCTCCTGTGTGACCAGGTCCAATTTGCCTTGATTCATGGACCTAACATTCCAGGTTCCTATGCAATATTGCTCTTTAGAGCATCAGACTTTACTTCCATCACCAGTTACATCCACAACTGGATGTTGTTGTTGCTTTTGCTCCATCTCTTCAGTCTTTCTGGAGTTATTTCTCCACTGATCTCCAGTAGCATATTGGGTACCTACAGACCTAGGGAGTTCATCTTTCTGTGTCCTATATTTTTGCCTTTTCATACTGTTCATGGGGTTCTCAAGGCAAGAATACTGAAGTGGTTTGCCATTCCCTTCTCCAGTGGACCATGTTTTGTCAGAACTCTCCACCATGACCTGCCCATCTCAGTGGCCCCACACAGCATGGCTTATAGTTTCACAGAGGTAAACAATACTGAGGTCCATGTGATCAGATTGGTTAGTTTCCTATGACTGTGGTTTTCAGTCTGTATGCCCTCTGATGGAGAAGGATAAGAGACTTATGGGTGCAGCAGACCCAGGTATGACAGAAGCCCTCTTGGAGGAGGTTGCCATTAACCCCACCTTAGAGCCGCCAGAACTTACAGAGGACTGGGGAAACAGGCACTTGGAGGGCACAAACAGAACCTTGTGTGCACAACCCAGGAGAAAGGAGCAGTGACCCCACAAGAGACTGACCCAGACTTGCCTGTGAGTGTCGAGTCCCCAGTGGAGGTGTGGGTCTGTGGTGGCCTGCTGAAGGGTTGGGGGCACTGAGTGTAGGAGTACCTGCATGGAATCTTTTGAAAGAGAGAGGTCACCATTATCTTGATTATCTCCACCATAGTTTGGCCCCAGATAAGTAACAAGGAGGGAACACAGCCCCACCCATCAACAAAAAATAGGATTAAAGATTTACTGAACATGGCCCCATCTTTTTTGGGGGGTGTTAGTTCTAAAAAGTCTTGTAGGTCTTCATAGAACAGTTCAACATCAGCTTCTTCAGTGTTACTGGTTGGGGCATAAACTTGGATTACTGTGATATTGAATGGTTTGCCATGGAAATGAACTGAGATCATTCTGTCGTTTTTGAGATTGCATCCAAGTACTGCACTTAGGATTCTTTTTTTGACTATGATGGCTATTCCATTTCTTCTAAGGGATTCTTGCCCACAGTAGTAGATATAATGGTCATCTGAGTTAAATTCACCCATTCCAGTCCATTTTAGTTCACTGATTGCTAAAATGTCAGTGTTCACTGGACATCTCCAATTTGACCTCTTCCGATTTGCCTTGATTCATGGACCTAACAAAAGCAGAGACATTACTTTGCCAACACAGGTTCGTATAGTCAAGGCTATGGTTTTTCCTGTGGTCATGTATGGATGTGAGAGTTGGACTGTGAAGAAGGCTCAGCGCTGAAGAATTGATGCTTTTGAACTGTGGTGTTGGAGAAGACTCTTGAGAGTCCCTTGGACTGCAAGGAGATCCAACCAGTCCATTCTGAAGGAGATCAGCCCTGGGATTTCTTTGGAAGGAGTGATGCTAAAGCTGAAACTCCAGTACTTTGGCCTCCTCATGCGAAGAGTTGACTCATTGGAAAAGACTCTGATGCTGGGAGGGATTGGGGGCAGGAGGAGAAGGAGACGACAGAGGATGAGATGGCTGGATGGCATCACTGACTCAATGGACGTGAGTCTGAGTGAACTCCGGGAGTTGGTGATGAACAGGGAGGCCTGGCATGCTGCGATTTATGGGGTTGCAAAGAGTTGGACACGACTGAGCGACTGATCTGATCTGATCTGATCTGAACATTCCAGGTACCTATGCAATACTGCTCTTTATAGCATCAGACTTTACTTCCATCACCAGTCACATCCACAACTGGATGTTGTTGTCGCTTTTGCTCCATCTCTTCAGTCTTTCTGGAGTTATTTCTCCACTGATCTCCAGTAGCATATTGGGCACCTACATACCTGGGGAGTTCCTCTTTCAGTATCCTATCATTTTGCCTTTTCATACTGTTCATGCGGTTCTCAAGGCAAGAATACTGAAGTGGTTTGCCATTCCCTTCTCCAGTGGACCACATTCTGTCAGACCTCTCCACCATGACCCGCCCGTCTTGGGTGGCCCCACACAGCATGGCTTAGTTTCATTGATTTGGACAAGGCTGTCGTCCATGTGATTAGATTGACTAGTTTTCTGTGAATATGGTTTGTGTGTCTGCCTTCTGGTGCATCTCACAAATCCTACTGTCTTACTTGGGTTTCTCTTACCTTGGAAGTGGGTTATCTCTTCGTAGCTGCTCCATCAAAGCATGGCCGCTCCTCCTTACCTTGGACAAGGTGTACCTACTAACAGCCACCCCTCCTGACCTTAAACTTGGAGTAGCTCCTTTCAGCCCTCCTGCTATTATAGGGGACTGGAATGCAAAAGTAGGAAATCAAGAAACGCCTGGAGTAACAGGCAAATTTGGCCTTGGAGTACAGAATGAAGCAGGGCAAAGGCTAATAGAGTTTTGCCAAGAGAACACAATGGTCAAAGCAAACACCTTCTTCCAACAACACAAGAGAAGACTCTACAACTGGACATTGCCAGATGGTCAACATCAAAATCAGATTGATTATATTCTTTGCAGCCAAAATGGAGAGACTCTATACAGTCAGCAAAAACAAGACCGGGAGTTGACTGTGGCTCAAAACATGAACTCCTTATTGACAAATTCAGACTTAAATTGAAGAAAGTAGGGAAAACCACTAGACCATTCAGGTATGACCCAAATCGAATCCCTTATGATTATACAGTGGAAGTGAGAAATAGATTTAAGGGCCTAGATCTGATAGATAGAGTGCCTGATGAACTATGGACAGAGGTTCATGACATTGTACAGGAGACAGGGATCAAGACCATCCCTGTGGAAAAGAAATGCAAAAAAGCAAAATGGCTGTCTGGGGAGGCCTTACAAATAGCTGTGAAAATAAGAGAAGCGAAAAGCAAAGGAGAAAGGAAATCTATAAGCATCTGAATGCAGAGTTCCAAACAATAGCAAGAAGAGATAAGAAAGCCTTCCTCAATGATTGATACAAAGAAACAGAGGAAAACAACAGAATGGGAAAGACTAGAGATGTCTTCAAGAAAATTAGAGATACCAGGGGAACATTTCATGCAAAGATGGGCTCCATAAAGGACAAAGATGGTATGGACCTAACAGAAGCAGAAGATATTAAGAAAAGGTGGCAAGAATACACAGAAGAACTGTACAAAAAAGATCTTCATGACCAAGATAATCACGATGGTGTGATCACTCACCTAAGAGCCAGACATCTTGGAATGTGAAGTCAAGTGGGCCTTAGAAAGCATCACTATGAACAAAGCTAGTGGAGGTGATGGAATTCCAGTTGAGCTTTTTCAAATCCTGGAAGATGATACTGTGAAAGTGCTGCACTCAATATGCCAGCAAATTTGGAAAACTCAGCAGTGGCCACAGGACTGGAAGTGGTCAGTTTTCATTCCAATCCCAAAGAAAGGCAATGCCAAAGAATGCTCAAACTACCACACAATTGCACTCATCTCACACGCTAGTAAAGTAACGCTCAAAATTCTCCAAGCCAGGCTTTAGCAATACGTGAACCATGAACTTTCGGATGTTCAAGCTGGTTTTAGAAAAGGCAAAGGAAAAGGAGATCAAATTACCAACATCTGCTGGATCATGGAAAAAGGAAGAGAGTTCCAGAAAAATATCTATTTCTGCTTCATTGACTATGCCAAAGCCTTTGACTGTGTGGATCATCGTAAATGAGGGAAAATTCTGAAAGTGATGGGAATACCAGACCACCTGACCTGCCTCTTGAGAACCCTATATGCAGGTCAGGAAGCGACAGTTAGAACTGGACATGGAACAACAGACTGGTTCCAAATAGGAAAAGGAGTACGTCAAGGCTGTATATTGTCACCCTACTTATTTAAATTCTATGCAGAGTGCATCATGAGAAACGCTGGGCTGGAAGAAGCACAATCTGGAATCAAGATTGCTGGGAGAAATATCAATAACCTCAAATATGCAGATGACGCCACCCTTATGGCAGAAAGTGAAGAGGAACTAAAAAGCCTCTTGATGAAAATAAAAGAGGAGAGTGAAAAAGTTGGCTTAAAGCTCAACATTCAGAAAACTAAGATCATGGCATCCAGTCCCATCACTTCATGGGAAATAGATGGGGAAACAGTGGAAACAGTGTCAGACTTTATCTTTCTGGGGCTCCAAAATCACTGCAGATGGTGATGTCAGCCATGAAATTAAGACACTTACTCCTTGGGAGGAAAGTTATGACCAACCTAGATAGCATATTGAAAAGCAGAGACATTACTTTGCCAACAAAGGTTCGTCTAGTCAAGGCTATAGGGTTTCCAGTGGTCATGTATGGATGTGAAAGTTGGACTGTGAAGAAAGCTGAGTGCCAAAGAATTGATGCTTTTGAACTGTGGTGTTGGAGAAGACTCTTGAGAGTCCCTTGAACTGCAAGGAGATCCAACCAGTCCATTCTAAAGGAGATCAGTCCTGGGTGTCTTTGGAAGGAGTGATGCTTAAGCTCCAATACTTTGGCAACCTCATGCGAAGAATTGACTCACTGGAAAAGACTCTGATACTGGGAGGAATTGGGGGCAGGAGGAGAAGGGGACGACATAGGATGAGATGGCTGGATGGCATCACCGACTCAATGGACATGAGTTTGGGTGAACTGTGGGAGTTGGTGATGGACAGGGAGGACTGGCGTGCTGCAATTCATGGGGAATCAAAGATTCAGACACAACTGAGGAGCTAAACTGAACTGAACTGAACTGTGCATGGCCCCACCCGTCAGAACAAGACCCAGTTTCCCTCTCAGTCAGTCTTTCCCATCAGGAATGTTAAGTGGTATATAAATTAAGATAAAACCAGTTGCTGTAACAAATAAATTCTCAGAAATCTTAATGGTTGACCATAATACAGTTCAAATTTTTGCTCAGCTAATAATCCAATGAACACTTCACTCTGTAGACTTCCACACTGTGATTGAGGGGCCTAATTTCTTTGCATCTCATGGCTCCACCATCTTTTAGGGCATTTGAATCCTTTATTTCTAGCTAATGGGTAGAAAAGAATGAGGATGTTTTGAGAAGTCTTTTGGGCCAGATGTGAAAGGACATCATTTCCACCACATTTCAATGGCTTCTGTCATATGGTAACACCAAATAGAAAGTAACTGGAAAATGCAATCTATCTCTATGCAAAAGAATAAAGAGAAAAAAGTGTGGCAAACAGTTAATTTCTTTCCAAAATGCTAAACACTGATCACCAGGGGTATTTGATGTATAGGAGAGGGATGCCAATATTAGTACTTAAAGTATTAAACTTAGGAAAAATTGTGCTAGTTGTTGGGATCTCAAGAGAAAGAAAGACCTTGTGGAGGCAGAAAAAAATAGCAAAATTGGCTAAAAATTACACAGAACTTGAACCATAAGAGTGAAGATAACCACAAATCTACAAGAAAGTCAATCAACTAAAATTAAAGTTTAATTTGAAGCTTTAGCTTATAATATTGACAACCTAATAAAAAGAAATCCATGCACATGAGTAAAAATACATAGCTGCAAGGCCTGATGTTACTAAGTTAGTTTCACCTGGGAGAAATTCTAAATAAAAAAGCCATGAATTTACAAGGAGTTTATTACAAAAAATTTTTTTTGAAAAAAAGATTGTGTTGTGATGAAGATATTTAACGCTATGGTTTAAAAGTTATGGTAGCTCAGATGGTAAAGAATTCACCTGCAATATAGGAGACTTGGCTTTGATTCCTGGGTCAGGAAGATCTCCTTGAGAATGGAATAGCTAGCCACTCCAATATTCTTGCCCAGAGAATTCCATGAACAGAGGAGCCTAGAAAGCTTGGGTTAGGGTTAGGATTAAGGTCCATGGGTCACAAAGAGTCAGATGCAACTGTGTGACCAAGCATACACACAAAGGTTAAATAAATATCTAATGCTTCAGGTAAATTTTGGAGATGGGAAGTATTTAATGATGTGACATACAGCTAGGATAGCTCTGGGGAATAAAATCCTCTATAACAGGAATCTTAACCTAGGATATCTAGACTTAGTTTTCATGTGGTACAGAGCAATGTAGACTGTCTACTTCTTAGACTGCTGTTCCTATTTATCAGTATCCTGGAAGATTGACACAACTGAGAGAAGCAAGTTCATATAAATGAAAAGAAACTTACACATCAGGACCTCTTCCTCATCTGACTTCTCTCTTCTTATTCAGAGTTTTACTTTTCTACTAACACTGGAGTCTGGGCGGTATTAAATTGGGCCTGTTTCTAATTTCTTTTTTGTATTGGTGGTTATTTTTATCCATAATGGGTAAGAAAGTTGCTTTGTATTAGGAAACAACTGAATTTGACCCAAGTCTCCCTGGATCACAAAGAAAGAATTAGAGAAAATTTTATTTGGGAGATATAGAACCCTTCCTTGGTGTTCCAATTCTCTTGCCATAATACCCTGAATCAAGCATCTAATTTTCTGCAGCTCTTTTAGTCTCCAGTCTTTCTCCTCTGCCTATTTCAGTGTTATATCAAAGAAGTTTATAACTTTGCCAAAGATGTAAAAAAAAAAAAAAAAAATCAATGAGAAACTCAAGTAAGATAAAGACAAAAATGGAAAAATCCTTAGATGGAGAAAGCTTTGGAGCCCACAAATAATCAAAATGAAGGAAAATTTTAGACCAAATCAAGTCTGCTTTGTATCTTGTACAGTGAAGGATGCACCCACACCTATCCATCTAGGCATTGTCGATGGCTACTTTCTCACCACAATGGCAGAGTTTCTCACCACAATGGCAGAGTTGAGTCATTTTGACAGAGACCAGATGTGGCCTTTTAGACTAAATTTTAGTCCTGGACTAAAGTATTTACTATCTAGCCTTTTGGAGGAAAACATCGTTGATCCTTGAACTATATTGTCATATATGGAATTGAAGAAAAATCTAGGCATAAAAGAGTAGAAGCTCAATGGCAGAGAGGTAAATTTGACATGTTATAAACAGTAAACAGCAAGCAGTCTGTAAAGTATTTATACAGTAAGCAAATAAAAAAAATACATCCACACACATATATATGTGTTTATACATGCATGCATACATGTGTGTATACATCGAGAATGCAAGAGAGTTCGAGAAAAACATCTATTTCAGCTTTATTGACTATGCCAAAGCCTTTGACAATGTGGATCACAATAAACTGTGGAAAATTCTTCAAGCGATGGGCATACCAGACCACCTGACCTGCCTCTTGAGAAACATATGCAGGTCAGGAAGCAACAGTTAGAACTGGACATGGAACAACAGACTGGTTCCAAATAGGAAAAGGAGTACGTCAAGGCTGTATATTGTCACCCTGCTTATTTAACTTCTATGCAGAGTACATCATGAGAAATGCTGGGCTGGAAGAAGCACAAGCTGGAATCTAGATTGCCGGGAGAAATATCAATAACCTCAGATATGCAGATGACACCACCCTTATGGCAGAAAGTGAAGAAGAACTAAAAAGCCTCTTGATGAAAGTGAAAGAAGAGAGTGAAAAAGTTGGCTTAAAGCTCAATATTCAGAAAACTAAGATCATGGTATCTGGCCCCATCACTTCACAGCAAATAGATGGGGAAACAGTGGAAACAGTGGCTTACTTTATTTTTCTGGGGCTCCAAAATCACTGCAGATGGTGATTGCAGCCATGAAATTAAAAGACACATACTCGTTGGAAGGAAAATTATGACCAACCTAGACAGCATGTTAAAAAGCAGAGACATTGCTTTGCCCACAAAGGTCTGTCTAGTCAGGGCTATGGTTTTCCAGTGGTCATGTATGGATGTGAGAGTTGGACTCAAGAAAGCTGAGTGCTGAAGAATTGATGCTTTTGAACTGTGGTGTTGAAGAAGACTCTTCAAGGAGATCCAACCAGTCCATCCTAAAGGAGATCAGTCCTGGGTGTTCATTGGAAGGACTGATGTTGAAGCTGAAACTCCCATACTTTGGCCACCTGATGCAAAGATCTGAATCATTTGAAAAGACCCTGATGCTGGGAAAGATTGAGGGCAATAGGAGAAGGAGATGACAGAGGATGAGATGGTTGGATGGCATCACTGACTTGATGGACATGGGTTTGGGTGGGCTCCAGGAGTTGGTGATGGACAGGGAGGCCTGGCGCGCTGTGGTTCACAGGGTTACAAAGACTCAGACACAACTGAGTGACTGAGCTGAACTGAACTGAACTGAACTGTTACATGTATGTATGTCTATCTATATATGTATGTTTATCTTTACTTATTTTATTTGTATATTATATATGAATAATGTATATCATGTATATATACAAATATATGTAAAAAGTGAAACTGTTAGTCACTGATCACATCTGACTCTTTGTGACCCCTTGGACTGTGGCTCACTAGACTTCTCTGTTCATGGAATTCTTCAGACAACAATACTGTAATGGGTATCCATTCCCTTTTCCAGGAGATATTCCTGACCCAAGAATCAAACCTGGGTCTCTGCATGCATTACAGACAAATCCTTTTATCATCTGAGCCACCAGAGAAATCCATATAAATGCATATTCATATATAAACTTACATATATATATGTATGAAATGAACAGCTGCTCTTTGAGAATAGTGATCTTATGCTTTAATTAAAAAAAAAAAAAAATCCTTTCCAGTATTTAGAGCAGGTCTAACATAGGAAGTAACATTTCTGGCTAACCAAATGCATTTAACTTCAAAAATCTTTATGACTACCATGTCTCCATCTTAGGCACTTTTCTCTGTTCTTAGTTTGGGCAGATATTGACTGTTTTAAAATGGAAATTCCTAGAGTAACTTGCATTTATCCCTGCTCATTTAATGAATAGAGGACATTCTCTATTCTTCTTCAGGGTCACTAAACTGGAACTTGTCTTGAGAATTAAATGGACTTTAATTAAAGCTTAAATATAACAAGAATGTTTGCCACTTTTCATATTTTTCTTGTGGCCAGGCTTCAGTGATAATGAGACTAAGGTCGTGGACCTTATCCCCATGTGGGCCACTTAACTTTGATCTATTCCAAGTTTAAAAACATTATGAAGCTTCTAGAGTGTGCCAGGCATTGTGCATCTCATTAAGACTATACAACTGAATAAGTCACAGCTACTTTCTTCAAGTATCCTAGAGCCTGGTGGAAAAGATTGGATAAATCTGGTGTACTGCATGACTGAAATTATAAGTAATGCTATCGGATATAGGCAAATTGCTACAAACATTCAAGAAGAAGAGAGTAGGAAGAATTATGAAAAAATATGAAAGAGCCTGTGTCTCATTGTGCCTCAAAGTTAGATTTCATTACTTTTCTTAGGTAAGAAGATGAAGCAGGGAGCTTTGTAAGTAAAGAATAGCTGAAAAAAATATGTGGTATAGTTAGTAAATACCACCAGAGCTCAAGTTTCTCAGAGTACAGGGTATACATATAAGAATAATGAGATTAAATGCTTATGGAAGACCTAGAAAGTAAAAATGAAGCATGCATGTGAATTTTATTGGGTAAACCAAGAGGAGCCCTATGGATTTTAAATAATTAGAGAGTGGATAAGAAGAGCAGTTTGGCAGTTTGCATAGAATCAATTGGAGTCTGAAGAGGCCAAAGAGAGAAAAGTTAAAGATCTACTGCCACAGTCTAGGAAAGAAGTTCAGGAGCCCAAACTGGGGATGCTGGGTGGTGAAAATTGAGGAGAGAGATTTGAGCAATTCAGACACCACGTCTGGAAGGCTTGGATAATAGACAGAGGAAAGAGAACTAAAAGTTTTCCAGGCTGGAGTGCTCTTTTAAAAAAAAAGCACTGTCCTATTAAATAGAAAATAAAGAATAGGAAATCTTTGTGGAGATGTTTAGGGAACTATGGAGAATTCCAAATTTTGCATATTGATTTTAAGGTGTAGGTAAAATCTCCAATAATCCTTGGAAACATCCTTGGAAACAAAAATAGTGAAAGGACCCAAGAAATATGTCGATTTCCAGGATGGTTTGGTGTCCACGGAGGGAGAATACATGTCAGGCAATCTTATCACAAATAGCAGTAAAGAAGCCTGGGAATATGCATAAAAACTGTTGTAAATGCATGTATATGTATGGCTGAGTCCCTTCACTGTTCATCTGAAATTATCACAATGTTCTTAATTGACTATACCCCAATACGAAATGTTTTTGGTGTTTAAAAAGATATAAAAATAAAATTAAAAAAAAAAAACTTTTAATGTAAAACATGCAGCCAAGATAACATAGGAAATGACAGTAAAATTAACAAAAATGTAGAAATGTCACCCTAAGGACCAATCAGAAATCAAAGACTTAAAAATTTTAGGGGCATCCAGAGTCATCTAAGTGGTTACTGGTTTTCTTTCATGAAAGTAAATTTGAGTCAGTCATTCTAACCCAGTCATAGCAAAGGAGAAAAACTAACCCAAACATATTCAGTTGATATATACCATGTCTGGGAGAAGACACATAGTGGGTAGCATGAAACCTTTAAAAAAGAGATCAGATGGCTTTATTGAAGCTTTATTAAAGTCTATTTATTTCTCAAGATCAGATGGCTCTAATTTGTCAATGCATGTCAATGTCCTAGACGGGGAGGGTTTTCAGAGGAGCTGATATGTGTAGTCTTCCCTCCTTTTCAGGTGTACCCCACTTCAGTGCCCCTGATCCTAGTTCTGGAATTTTTGCAATTAAGAACATAGGGCAAACTCCTCGCATTGGGATTCATGCCCACCATGCAATGCTTTAATGATAAATTGACCATTTAGCTTGTGAAACAGAGGGCAAAATTTTGCTGACTAGAATATATTTCAATTCATATAGTATAATACATTAGTACTCTTGCCTAGAAACTCCCATGGACAGAGGACCCTGGTAGGCTGCAGTCCATGGGATCACAAAGAGTTGGACACAACTGAGCGACTTCACTGTCACTTTTCACTTTCCTGCATTGGAGAAGGAAATGGCAACCCACTCCAGTGTTCGTGCCTGGAGAATTCCAGGGACGGAGGAGCCTGGTGGGCTGCCGTCTATGGGGTCGCACAGAGTCAGACACGACTGACGTAACTTAGCAAACAGGCATTCTGATTTATATAAAGTATTAATCTCTGGCTTATACTGATAAATTTAAGGGTCTGGATCTGCCTTCATGAGAACCAGACATGAAAGCTAATACAATATTCTTCTGGTTTCCACTGATTTCTCCAGAGCTCAGGATACTACTCTTGCACTACTGCTGCTGAGTTAGTAGCATTGTTCTGATTACTCACTGCTGTTTATCAGACCTTCTTACACTTCAGTGACTTAGAACAACAATTTATGACTTCTCACAAATCTGCCGTCTGCGATGGACTCTACCGGACAGTTCTACTCCATGTTGTACCAGATAGGGTTGGCAGTGTAGGTTTGCATCTTCATCATGTGTCTGGGATGGTTCAAGCCAGGAGGGAACAGGTAAGCATTTCTCTCCTCTTTATGTAGCCTCTCTACATGTCTGACTTGCGCTTTCTCAGAACACATTGAGTCTCAGCTTAGTGGAACATCTTACATGGAAGCCTGTTTCCAAAAGAAAGAAAGCAGAAGCTGGCAGTTATTTTAAAAACTAGGAGAAATCACTTCTGCTATATGTTAGTTGTGAAAGTAAGTTAGATTTAAGGGGAGGTGAAACAAATTCCAGCTTTGATCTTAGGAGTGACATGAACATATAGTGAAGAAGGAATTGATGGCTGTCATCTCACATACATGGGAAAACAGACATGTAATAGACACTCAATAAATGTTGAATGTTGTTGTTGTTCTGTTGCTAAGTCATGTCCAACTCTTTGCAACCCCGTGAACTGCAGCACGCCAGGCTTCCCTGCCCTTCATTTTCTCCCAGAGTTTACTCAAACTCATGTCCATTGAGTCAGTTATGCTATCTAACCATCTCATCTTCTGTCACCCACTTCTCCTCTTGCCCTCAATCTTTCCCAGCATCAGTGTCTTTTCCGGCAAGTTGGCTCCTCTCCAATTCATTGTAGAATAAATGTGAATTAATGAGTCAATGGCTTACAACAAAAGAACTCTTCTACTTAGAAGAAGGTGTAATGTTCTTTTTGGAATTTATATTTGTCTCAAAGGAACTATAGTTTTGTACTAAATTGAGTTGAAAACTTAATATTTCTGGATGACAGTATATTTTTTGACTATTTATAAAAAAGAAAATCAAGAGAGACCTTCAGAAAAATTCTGAAAGTAAAACATTAATAATAATAATAGTAATAATAACACATATATAGGGCTTTCTGTGTGCTATGAATTATTACAACTCTGTTTAATAATCATAAAATCCTACTTTATGGATGAGGAAACCAAAGCACAGAACAGTGGAGTCAAAATCACTTTGCTGATAAGTGGCAGAGTCTTTATTCAAATCTAGATCTGACCCACTATGCTATGACATCTTTCCTCCTTAAAAGAAATAATATATTTAACCTTTGAATAAATTGTTTTCCTTCTATTTATCCTCATCCTCTTTTTCTATCTTCTCTATCCTCAGTAAAAGTAGAATTTCAATTATTAAATTGCTATAATGATAATAGTGATAAATTGAAATGCATGAATACATGTTTACTAATTACACCTCTCTATATAACTGGAAGTATTTGACTAGGGGTTAGGATCCAATTAGCTGATTAGTGTATGCCAGCCTTCAGCACACCCATCTTGCAGGACAAAGGATGAAGAATGGAACATTTCAATGAGAATCAGTTAGGTTTAGATAGTGAAGCAAGTGTACAGAAAGGTTGTTATTTATACATTTCATTTAGGACTATTTTCTTTGGTCTGGAAATCTTTAATATTGGTTAAAAACAGACTGATGTTTATTGCTGATGGAAGTAACTTTAATCCAATGTAAAAAAAAAAAAAAAAGACAGTGCAGCTGTCTACTTGTATTTGAGATACATAAGACCAGTGTTTCTCTACTACTTACATGCTTAAAAATTTTTTAATGTATTGATTTAAGGAAGGACATTGAATCTCCTTTATGATTTAATCACTATGGAGAACTCAAAAGCTTGATGCCAAGCTTTGAACTTACACAAAGGTATCTGAAGGGGCATACTTATTCTTATCCTAATATTGACAAAAGTTTAATTTCAAAATAAATTAGAAATTATATTAATCTAGGAAATCTTGGAGTTGTTGCAAATGTGCAAACCTTGTCTCTGAAAGTCAGGTTCCTATACTTCCTATTCCAACCTTCTCAACACTGGTCCATCCCACAAACCCCATTGACTGTAGAGTGGCAATGCCCGAAATAAGGAATGACAAAGCTCAGTCCTCAAATCACCAACAGGCTTTTGGGAAGTGTAAAGACATCTTTAGGGGTAGGTAAGAGCAATCAAAGGGTTTCCCAGGTGGCTCAATGGTAAAGAATCCACCTGTCAATGCAGGAGACACAGGAGACGTGGGTTCAATTCCTGGGTAGGGAAGATCCTCTGGAGAAGAAAATAGCAACCCACTCCTGTTTTCTTGCCTGGAAAATTCTATGGGTAGAGATGCCTGGTAGGCTACAGTCCACAGGGTCACAGAGAGTCTGACACAACTGAGCAGGCACTATTCACAGGCAATCAGAAGCGACAAAGTACTACTTCACAAAGCAACCATCAGCGGGGAAAAAAGTGAGTGTTAGTCATTAGTTTTGACTCCATGTCTGACTCTTTTTGACCCCATGAACTGTAGCCTACCAGTCTCCTCTGTCTATGAGATTCTCTAGGCAAGGATACTGGAGTGGGTAGCCATTCCCTTCTTCAGGGGATCTTCCCAACCCAGAGATCGAATCTGGGCCTCCTGCATCACCAGCAGATTCTTTACTCTCTGAGCAACCAGGGAAGCCCAACACAATTATTTGTCCACAACACCCATGAAAAACAGTGATAAAATCCTGTGTCCAGTTCAGAAGTGAGAGACTTTTCTTTTTAAGATTCCTTTCTCCACTTGCTGCACCAGGGAATGCACAGCACAAAGTGATAATTTAGTGAATTGATTTTCTGATCATCACCATTCTGTGTGACTTGGGGTCACAACTGCCTTTTAAAACTTCTGTAAAAGTACTTCATACAGACATAGAAAATACAGGTGGGTGGTTGACCAAGAACCCTGCATGCACAGATACGAAAACAAGTTCTGAAAATTCAAAATAGTCTCAGATTTATATATTTAATTTAAGACTTCTGGTGCTCATTTCTTCAACAAGCAAAAAATCTAAAGAGAATCAGATGCAGAAAACCCCTGGAAACCTTTTCATTTGCTGAGGATGTCTTCCTCAACTATGCATTCATATCACAATTATATAAGTAGCAATTTTAACTAACATGTCTAGTCAAATCAAAGAGTTATTTTCCTGTCTTTTTCACATATAAGAAAATTTTGAAAACAACCAAATGCTTAGATTTGGTTGAGAATCATGGACTTCAACTTAATAACGTGGGTTTGAATTCTGAATTTTGCCTTCTCTAATCGGTTAAGTCTTTGCATGAAATGTTCCCTTGATATCTCTAATTTTGTGAAGAGATCTCTAGTCTTTCCCATTCTGTTGCTTTCCTCTATTTCTTTGTATCGATCACTGATGAAGGCTTTCTTATCTCTCCTTGCTATTCTTTGGAACTCTTCATTCAGATGCTTATAGCTTTCCTTTTCTCCTTTGCTTTTTGCTTCTCTTCTTTTCACAGCTATTTGTAAGGCCTCCCCAGACAGCCATTTTGCTTTTTTGCACTTCTTTTCCATGGGGATGGTCTTGATCCCTGTCTCCTGTACAATGTCACGAACCTCCATCCATAGTTCATCAGGCACTCTATCTATCAGATCTAGGCCCTTAAATCTATTTCTCACTTACACTGTATAATCATAAGGGATTTGATTTGGGTCATACCTGAATGGTCTAGTGATTTTCCCTACTTTCTTCAATTTAAGTGTGATCTGTCAATTAGGAGTTCATGATCTGAGCCACAGTCAGCTCCCGGTCTTGTTTTTGCTGACTGTACAAAGCTTCTCCATAATTGGCTGCAAAGAATATAATCAATCTGATTTTGATGTTGACCATCTGGCGATGTCCAGTTGTAGAGTCTTCTCTTGTGTTGTTGGAAGAGGGTGTTTGCTATGACCAGTGTGTTCTTTTGGCAAAACTCCTTTAGCCTTTGCCCTGCTTCATTCTGTATTGCAAGGCCAAATTTGCGTGTTACTCCAGGCATTTCTTGACTTCCTACTTTTGCATTCCAGTCCCCTATAATCAAAAGGACATCTTTTTTGGGATGTTAGTTCTAAAAGATCTTGTAGGTCTTCATAGAACTGTTTAACTTCAGTTTCTTCGGCGTTACTGGTTGGGGCATAGACTTGGATTATGGTTATATTGAATGGTTTGCCTTGGGAATGAACAGAGATCATTCTGTCATTTTTAAGATTGCATCCAAGTACTGCATTTCAGACTCTTTTGTTGACCATGATGGCTACTCCATTTCTTCCAAGGGATTCCTGCCCACAGTAGAAGATATAATGATCATCTGAGTTAAATTCACCCATTCCAGCCATTTTAGTTCATTGATTCCTAGAAGGTCAATGTTCACTCTTGCCATCTCCTGTTTGACCACTTCCAATTTGCCTTGTTTCATGGACCTAACATGTCAATAAAGGACAGAAATGGTATGGACCTAACAGAAGCAGAAGATGTTAAGAAGTGGCAAGAATACACAGAAGAACTATACAAAAAAGATCTTCACGACCAAGATAATCACGATGGGGTGATCACTCACCTAGAGCCAGACATCCTGGAATGTGAAGTCAAGTGGGCCTTAGAAAGCATCACTACAAACAAAGCTAGTGGAGGTGATGGAATTTCAGTTGAGTTATTTCAAATCCTAAAAGATGATGCTGTGAAAGTGCTGCACTCAATATGCCAGCAAATTTGTAAAACTCAGCAGTGGCCACAGGACTGGAAAGGTCAGTTTTCATTCCAATCCTAAAGAAAAGCAATGCCAAAGAATGCCCAAACTACCACACAATTGCGCTCATCTCACATGCTAGTAAAATAATGCTCAAAATTCTCCAAGCCAGGCTTCAGCAATACATGAACCGTGAACTTCCAGATGTTCAAGCTGGTTTTAGAAAAGGCAGGCGAACCAGAGATCAAATTGCCAACATCCGCTGGATCATGGAAAAAGCAAGAGAGTTCCAGAAAAACATCTATTTCTGCTTTATTGACTATGCCAAAGCCTTTGACTGTGTGGATCACAATAAACTGTGGAAAATTCTGAAAGAGATGGGAATACCACACCGCCTGACCTGCCTCTTGAGAAATCTGTGTGCAGGTCAGGAAGCAACAGTTAGAACTGGACATGGAACAACAGACTGGTTCCAAATAGGAAAAGGAGTATGTCAAGGCTGTATATTGTCACCCTGCTTATTTAACTTATATGCAGAGTACATCATGAGAAATGCTGGGCTGGAAGAAAAACAAGCTGGAATCAAGATTTCCAGGAGAAATATCAATAACCTCAGATATGCAGAGAACACCACCCTTATGGCAGAAAGTGAAGAGAAACTAAAAAGCCTCTTGATGAAGGTGAAAGAGGAGAGTGAAAAGGTTGACTTAAAGCTCAACATTCAGAAAATGAAGATCATGGCATCTGGTCCCAACACTTCATGACAAATAGATGGGGAAACAGTGGAAACTGTGTCAGACTTTATTTTGGGGGGCTCCAAAATCACTTTAGATGATGATTGCAGCCATGAAATTAAAAGACGCTTACTCCTTGGAAGGAAAGTTATGACCAACCTAGATAGCATATTCAAAAGCAGAGACATTACTTTGCCAACAAAGGTCCATCTAGTCAAGGCTATGGTTTTTCCAGTGGTCATGTATGAATGTGAAAGTTGGACTGTGAAGAAAGCTGAGTGCCGAAGAATTGATGCTTTTGAACTGTGGTGTTGGAGAAGACTCTTGAGAGTCCCTTGGACTACAAGGAGATCCAACCAGTCCATTGTTAAGGTAATCAGTCCTGGGTGTTCTTTGGAAGGACTGATGCTAAAGCTCAAACTCCAATACTTTGGCCACCTCATGCGAAGAGTTGACTCATTGGAAAAGACTCTGATGCTGGGAGGGATTGAGGGCAGGAGGAGAAGGGGATGACAGAGGATGAGATGGCTGGATGGCATCACCGACTCGATGGACGTTAGTTTGAGTGAACTTGTGATGGACAGGGAGGCCTGGTGTGCTGCAATTCATGGGGTCGTAAAGAGTCGAACATGACTAAGCAACTGAACTGAACTGAACTGAATCAGTTAAATGAATTTGAGAGTACTAGTTAATATCTCAAAGACCTTTCCTCCTGTATAAAAGGAGCAAAACTGTATTTACCTCATTATGCCTTGAAGAAAATTAAGAAAGAAGACTCATTTAAATATTTATTTCAATGCCTGGGATATGTAGTGTGAGTTCTTTATAAATGGCCATTTCCAAAATTAAATTTCCATTTATCCCTTAAAAAATTGCTTACTACTAACATGTTTTGAAATATGAGTATTTTGAAGCCTTATGTGTTAGATTTTTTTTAAATTTTGTAGTTGGTCATGATAGTAATACCACATTTTATGAAAGTTTTTCAGTTTAAAATATGATTTTATATTTCCTGGAATTTCACAACATACTTTTTAAAAGCAATAATCAATATCTCTGTTTTCAGATGTTAAATATGGAGGCCACTGAGATTTAGTTATTTTCCCAGAATTCAGACATTTATCTAGGACTCAATCACATGTAAGGGAGACATAGCCTTAAAGAGTGCTTTGAAAGGGAAACTTATGATGAATGCAATATTGAGAAATTTTACAAAGAAGTGGGTTTTTTAATCCTAGCTCAACACTCAAGCTACCATTTAATCTGTTTCCTTTCTCCTAATTATAAAATTCTTAAAATTTCTCTCTCCTAAGCTATCTCCACCACCTCCTTCTTCCCTCCTATCTTTGTGCTAATCTGTTCTTATCCCCATCAAAGCAAAATATCTTATAATATAGAAATTTAATTTCCAATTATTCATTCCTGCAGGACTTTCCTGAGTCTTAATCTTTCTTCATTTTTCTATGTCAATTAACACAAAAGATCATCACTCACTCTTTCAAATTTCCTCCCTGTGCTTCCTTGTTCTCTGACTGCTTATTCCCTTTCCACCAAAATATATACACAGTCTTGATGGCTTTTCCTCTGATTATATTATTTTCTGGCTCGAATTCATACATGCATCACTTCTACTCTGATTCTTATACTGATGACACAAAAATCTATCTTTAGCTCAAACCTTTGTATGTAGCATCACTTCCATATATTTTTTAAAAATTTTGTTGGTGTATAGTTGTTTTACATTGCTGTGTTAGTTTCTACTGTATAGCAAAGTAAATCAGTTATGCTGCTGCTAAGTCACTTCAGTCGTGTCCGATTCTATGCGACCCCACAAACGGCAGCCCACCAGGCGCCCCGGTCCCTGGGATTCTCCAGGCAAGAATGCTAGAGTGGGTTGCCATTTCCTTCGCCAGTGCATTAAAGTGAAAAGTGAAAGTGAAGTCGCTCAGTTGTGTCCGACTCTTTGTGACCCCATGGACTGCAGCCTACCAGGCTCCTCCATCCATGGGGTTTTCCAGGCAAGAGTTCTAGAGTGGGGTGCCATTGCCTTCTCCAAAATCAGTTATACATATACTTATATCTCCCCTCTTTTTTGGATTTCCTTCCCACTTAGGTCATCACAAAGCAATGAGTAGAGTTCCCTGTGCTATACAGTAGATTTTTATTAGTTATCTATTTTATATAATGTGGATGGACCTATAGACTGTCACACAAAGTGAAGTAAGTCAGAAAAAGAAATACTGATATACACGTATCAATGTATATGGAATCTGAAAGAAACTGGTATGGGCAATCTTATTTACAGAGCAGAAACAGAGACAGAGAAGTAGAGAACAAACATATGGATAGCAAGGGATAAAGGGAGGGGGATAAATTGGGAGATTGGGATTGACATATATATATACTTCCTTAGTTTTAAATGTTTCTTGCCCGCTGCCACTAGGGTAGCCAACTGGAAGAGAGATTTAAAACCTATTCAGAAACTTTTACAACTGTTCTACAAGGGCAGTACTTAAGGCCTAAGGAGAGATGAGTGTGTGTGTGTGTGAAAGGCATGTAGGTGACTATTCTATTTTGACTGAAGAACAGAAGACATGAGGGCAGGAAGTTGGAGATAAATTTACCAAGGAAGTTGGCATGAGATCAGGATGCCATTCCAAAGATTTGGGACTCACTTCTGCAGGAAACTAATGAAAAGAAACTCCCCTTGACCCTTTCCTTTCTACTTTCTATTCTGGATCTCTGTTTTTAAATCTACAAATCTAATGACTACAGGATTGCAGCTCTTAATGAGAAAGAATCTGTAGCCCCTTAGTTTTTTTCTTTAATTATGCCCCAGATTGTTTCGAACTATTCTGCATTATACTATACTGACCAAGTGTTCTAAGCCCTTTCAACTTTTGATCTCTAGTCTCTTTTCTGCCTTTAACCTTGTATCAGAAATGCAATACTTTACCTCTAGCATTGCCTTGGACCCAACATGCTCAAGTACATGCATTTATTAGATCACAGTGGTGGTTTAATCACTTAGTCTGGTCCGACTCTTTTTCACTCAACGCTTTTTATTGTCCTCAGTGTACATGGAAACTAAATAATCACCTGTGTTTTTTCTCTTTTCTAATTCCTGTGAGCAAATGCATTTTGAGCCATCTGAATCAGACAAACAAAAGTGTTTTGCTAAACTAAAAGGGTTCTGTTTCCCACATCAGCACAGTACCTCATGAAAATCACTTCTTGAGTAAGGCCAGAGAACATTTCACTTGCAAATCTATCAGGTCTCTACTCAAAAATGTGTCTAACGCATATGCTGGAGTCAGACTTTCTGAGACTCTGAGTTTGCCCAGATCTTAGTTTCATCTCATTCAGATGCAAACAAAAGAGTCTGTAATGAGAGAACTCATTTGCAAGGAACTTTGTGATCCAGAGGTGTCAGAGCAAGGGGAGAACTGAATGTTGTTACTGATTCCAAACCCAGTCCTTTCTCCCTCCCAGTCCTTTGAATCCAGTGCTGATCTCCAGCAAACTCAGAATTTGAAGCCTTATTGTCTATTCAGGCAAACTTTTCACCTGACTATCATCCATTTGAGGGTCTGACATGCCTTTATTGAATGAGATATTTTGCTTTAGGCAAATAAAAATACCTGATAGATTTAAATAGAACATTAAATTAGTTTCACCTGCTTTCTTCAATGCCGCCAGAGTCTTGGAGAAAACAGTGAAACGACAGATCTATTTCTGCCTTTTGCAAAACACATCTGTGTATACAGACAATTCTGATTATCCCCTAATGAATTAACCCTCTGAGTTACTAAGCTGCCTTGCCCTAAAGTTAAGCAAGAGCAGTTTTTGCCTCTTGTTGCCCTCTTGACAACTCTTTTCATTAATAGGAAAAGTTACTATTTTAACAAGAATTTGTTGAACAGGAAATATCAGGAAATGGACCACTGCTGCGTTTCTGCTATCAATACATAGCACCCAATCTGCCAGGCTTAAAGAAAGATGCGCTGCTGAAAAAGCTGCTTGCTGACTAAACAGAAATCACACATATTATGGGGAACATAATAAGACATAGAAACCACCAACTTAAATCCAATACTGAAAGAAGCTGAAGTTAAAAAGAGATGCATCAGAGTGCTGTGCTAAGTACTTACAGGAATAATCAGTTCTGTATTGGGGTTATGAAAAACCTTCAGACATGAGAAGTCTCTGAGCTAGTCTATGAAGGCCATATAGAATCCCAAAGATAGGCAAAAGAGACAAGTGTCCTGACTAGGGAAAGAAAAGTCCAGAAGCATGAAAAAAACCTGCCACATGCAGGGATTCCCCTCTGTGGTCAGAATATCTCTCATTGAGGGAAACAGTGAGGAATGAAGCTACAAAGATGGATCCCATGGTCATCTATTTCAGTGGATTGTGGATACCTGCAGAACAGGGACTTAAAAGTGAGGTGAAGCAACTCTGCCAGAATCCTGACAACAGCAGTTATCACTGGTGATGAGGATAAACAAAACCATCATTTCCTTTGCTATTCTATTCTATTCCCAAAGGGAGAGCATATTAATTGGGAGACAAAGTGCTGTTCTGAATTAAAGTCTATTAGGGCATGCATATAATTTGCTGACCCCACTTCTGATTTGAAATCAAAAACAACTTAAATTATAATAGCTATTATTTGTAGTGCCTGAGAAGACAATATGTGTGTGCACATAGAAACAAAATGTGTGTGTCTGTGTGTGCACGCACACATGCAGTGTTGTACTCAGTCACTCAGTTGTGTCCTGTTTTTTGTAACCCCATGGACTGTAGTCTGCTCCTCTGTCCATGGAATTCTCCAGGCAATAACACTAGAGTGGGTTTCCATTTCCTTCTCCAGAGGATCTTCCCAACCCAGGGGTCAAACCCATGTCTCCTGTGTCTCCTACATTGGCAGGCATATTCTTCACCACTAGCACAACCAGGGAGCCCTGTGTGTTTATATTTATATGGGTGCATGTGTGTGTGTGTGTATGTAAAAGAGGGGCTTCCCGGTAGCCCAGCACTAAAGAATCCACCTGCAATACAGGATATACAGGATACCTGGGTTCTGTCACTGGGTCTGGAAGATCCCCTGGAGGAGGAAATGTCAATCCACTCCAGTGTTCTTGCCTGGAGAATCCCATGGATGGAGGAGCCTGGTGGGCTACAGTCCATGGGGTCAGAAAGAGTAGGATATGACTGAAGTGACTTAGCACACATACACATGTATATATAGAGAGAGAAAGAATGAGTTAGAGAGAGACAAAGTGTGTGCGTATACATATATATGCATGTGTGTGTATATATATATATATATATATATATACAGAGAGAGCAAAAGAGAGAGAAAGTGTGTGTGTGTGTGTGTGTGTGTGTGTGTGGAGAGAGAGAGAGAAAGAATATGCATGCGTGTATATATACATGTGTGTGTGCTTAGTCGCTGAGTAGTGTCTGACTCTTTGCAACCCCATGGACTATAGCCCGCCAGGCTCCTCTGTCCATGGGGATTCTCCAGGCAAGAATACTTGAGTGGGTTGCCATAACGTCTTCCAGGAAATCTTCAAAATCCAGGGATCAAACCCAGGTCACATGCACTGCAGGCTGATTCTTTACCATCTGGGAAGCTCAAGAATATTGGAGTGGGTAGACTATCCCTTCTTCAGGGGAACTTCCCAATCAAGGAATTGAACCAGGGTCTCCTGCATTACAGGCAGATTCTTTTTTTTTTTTTTAAGGAAACTGTTTTATTTTGAAGAGTCGATACAAATTACAAGCATGAATACTGTTGATAATCTCTTGCATACTTACATAGTTCAGTTCAATCGCTCAGTTGTGTCCAACTCTGCGACCCCATGAACATACCAGGCCTCCCAGTCCATTACCAACTCCTGGAGTCCACCCAAACCCATGTCCAGATTCTTAAGGGTGTCCCTTGTGGCTCAGCTGGTAAAGAATCCACCTGCAGCGTGGGAGACCTGGGTTCAATCCCTGGGTTGGGAAAGGCTTACCCACTCCAGTATTCTGGCCTGGAGAATTCCATGGATTGTATAGTTTCTGGGGTCACAAAGAGTCGGACACGACTGAACAACTTTCATTTTCACTTTACCAGCTGAGCTACCTGGGAAGCCATATATATATGTATATATACATATACATAAAACTTCCAAAGTGGTTGTAATAATACTAAATATCATTTATTGAAGAGTTATTGTGGGCCAGGTACTTTATATTGTTCCCATTTGAATATTAACAATTACTTTGTAAATTAAAGTTATTATCCATATTTTCAGGGGAGAAAATGGAGTCATTGCTTAGAAAGTTGAAGCATATTGCTCAGGACACACAGCTATTTTGTGATGAAGTTATTATACAATCTAAATAAGAGAGCCTCTGATACAGAAGTCTTTCTGTTACACATGCTGTTTGCAGAAATAACTGGCGCTGAATAGTTCAGCTGTTTCAGGTTGTTAAGTTATAAGTCTAGAAATGTCAGAGCTTTCTAAATTTTTAATTTTTTCAAGGAAATTCTCTGAAAATGTGCTGTCTATGACTTTGCCTTCTGTAGCATAACAATCATTTTCTTCATGAACTCGCAGGAACCTTTTAGTGGACAAATATATCAAACAAATAGTCATCTCTTCTTTAACATCTTAAAAGGATCAGTGCTCTGAGCTACCTTTTCCTTTTCAAAAATCTCTCTTTCTTTGGCCTTGGTTGTAACTCTACCCTGGTCTCATGGTTCCCTCCAACCTTCCTTGTTGTTAGTTTTTACAAACCTCTACTAAGGCTTTTTTCTTCCATTGCTCATTAAAGGACAGTATCCTCCAAATTGCTATCTTCTCATTTTTTCCTTATTAGTCGGCACACCATCCATGTGTAATATTATAGTCTCACTGTTTCCATTCCCCCCGTGGTGGACTGAACCATGGTTTAGTCCCCAGAACCCGTTAAAGTGTTACCCTAGACAGCAAAAAAAGAGCTTTTCTGGGATGAATAAATTAAAGATCTTGAAATAGGGAGCTTATCCTGGATAATCTGAATGACTGGTATAGTCAGCAAGGGGATCATGGGAGGAAAGGGCATCAGAGAGAGGGAAGATGTAAGGACAGAATCAGGGATCAGAAAGAAGAATAAATACTATGCTTCTGGCTTTGAAGATGATGATTAAAGGGGCCACAAGCTAAAGAATGTAGGCAGACTCTAGAAGCTAGAAAAGGCAAAGAAATGGATCCATGTCTAGAACTTCCAGAAAGGATAGAGACCAGCCAACACCAGAATTTTAGCTCAAAATAACTGACTCCAAACTTCTGACCTCCAGAACAGATAGATAACAAACCCATGTGGTTTTAAGACACTAAGTTTGTGGAGATTTGTCACTGTGGCAGTAGGATACAAATTTACTTCCTATATTCTTAGAATATATAAGTCCAGTACATTTCTCTCTCCTGGGCTTAAGAATTTAATATAAAACTGCTTGTTGGTTATCTCAATCCAACCATCCCACAAATATATGGTCACACTGAGTCCATCACTAACATCCACCCACTGAAATAGCAAGAAACCTCAAGAATCTTTTTGATATCTCTTTCTTTGCCAATACTCAGAGCCAAGCTTTGACTCAAACATGGTCTTAATCTACCCTAACATAAATGAGTGACAGATGAAGCCACAACTTTGCAACATAGAACAAATAATTTTAGCATGACATTCATTCAAAGCTTGCTTGCCATTTATCTACCAAAATGTTAAAATGTCTCAATAAGGCACAGATAGTCTCTAGCTATAAGACATGTAATTTATTGGTGAACTTTGAAATATGAGCTGGCTCCAATGGGGAAAAAACATAAAGATACAGACTAAAAGTAGAGAAAAAAAATAAAGGGTGGTAAATGTAATTTTCTAAAAGAGTCTTACCACATGGTGACTAAAGGAACTTACATTCAAGAAATGTCAGTCAAATCCACACATCACACTTCAGCTCCTTACCTAGAGAATTATATTCCGTTCTTGAAGACACTTTTTTTTTTAAGTTATATCAGATTAACTGGGACTCATTTAGAAGAGAATGACCAGAAAGGAAGAGAAGGAAATCATAAAATTTTCATATAAAGACTGAAAGAAAAAATAAAAAGATTCAGTGGATCTATAATATTAATGTATTGACATGGTATGAACTCAAAAGTTCAAACTAAAACAAAAACCTGAAAATTCATTTTGACTTCCTGATAGTTGAGGAGGGAAGGATTACCAAGAGTAGTTGATATTAATTATCATCCATATGTAATGACTTACATGGAAAAACAAGAAGCCTGGCATTTTTATTAGAAAATAAGATTAAGCTGAGTAACCATTTGGTACTAAAGCTATTGAGAGGAAATACTATGCAGTAGGAACAAATGGGCCATAAAGGTGTGTTTTTTTTTGAAGAAGCTTGTTTTGCATTCTAATTTTGCAACTGCTTCATTGGTATGTGAGTATATGCAAGTCATTTTACATCTCAGAACCTCATTTTTCTTCTTTATAAGGTATGAATAATTTCTTTAAAGTCAGTGGGTTTTTTGTAAGGATAAGTTTAATAATGCATTAAATCACTTAATAAACTGCCTGTCACACACATCAAGTTTCAATAAATGATGGTATTACTAGAAGTAGGAGAATTCAAACAGGGGATAATAACATTAGCCTAGGTGACCTTCAAGACATTTCTAAAAATCTGTTTCCAATAAAATATATTATTAGAAAAAAAATTTGTCTCTAAAATTAACCATGAAATACTGAAGAAATATAACTAATATACTTTAAAATGCAAATATGAGGAAATAGGAAAACTAGGAAAATCTCCAAGGACCAGCATTCAACAGAGAATGGAAACCAGAGGGGTAATACTAAGGCTCTGGCCACCTTAAGAATACATATTCATCTCATTAACCAGGAGGTTTAGTTTAAATGGCCTCAAAATGGAACTTGATCAGCAATAGATTGTTTAAGAATCTGTGCTTCCATTGCAGGGGGCATGGGTTCATCCCTGATCAAAGAACTAAGATCCCACATGCAGTGTAGCTTGGCCAAAAAACCAATAAATAAAAATGCATTTAAATGGCCTAAAAATGACAGGAGATAAATACTTGCATTGTGTGAAATGGGGAGATAGAAGTAGGACCCTATAAGTCAGAATAGGCAATGCATAGAATGAGAAAGAAAATCTCAACGTAAGACAGAGGAAAAGCAAGCTTGAAGATCTTAACTCAGACTCTAATAGAGAAAAACAAAATAAAGGCAGTTTCTCCAGAGAAGTTATAAACTCAGGTCTGATTTCACTCAGGCAAGTGTATGATTAAGGACCTGCCACACTGAGTTGTCACATAAAAAAGATCTAAGCAACCTAGACAGAACAAAGATCAATCCGGTCACATTTAGTCTAGAACACTTAAGATTCTCCACAGTAAACATCACCCAAAATGAGGTGAAAGTATAAAATTAATAACTCCTAAAACAAATTACCTTAAATAAGTAGGCAGAGACTGTACTGAGTAAAATTAAATTTGAAAAAAAACATTGATAATTATTAGATAGAAGATATTTAAAATTATGTTTACAATGATTTAATATATAAAAGAAGGAACTAAAACATGAGAGGAAAATCCACTGTCAAATAGATAGGCATACTTGAAAAAGCACCTATTAGAATTTCTAGAAATAAAAACTAAAGTCTTTGAAATTTTAAAACTTCAATGAACTATTTAAATATTGCATTCAGCAGAGCTGAAGATAGATTTAGTAAACTGGATATTAAATTTAAAGAATGTACCCTGAATAAGTCACAGAAAGATAAAATGAGAAAAATAAAATTTATATTAAGAGGTACAGAGAATATAATAAAAATGTTTAAAATGTCTAACTTTGAGAATAAGAGTAAGAGCAAGGAGAATATAGCTATATCATATTTGAAAACAGCTGAGACTTTTTCAGAATTTATGAAAAATAAAAATACTCAAGTTCAGGAAGCACAATATGCTCAAATAAAACAAATACAACTAAATACATACTTTGGCATGTTGTGATGAAACTGCAGAACATCATTTAAAAAGAGATTTTCAAAGATGCAAGAAAGAAAATGTAACATATTCATTTTTAAAATTGCAATGAAATATGGCCACAAACCAAGTGGCTTAAGACAACACACCACAGTTTCTATGGTTAGGGGCTGGGCAAAGCCTAACAACATCCTTCGGTTAGGTCTCAGAAGTACACAACTAAGTTGTCAGCCAGGCGGTTTTCTCATCTGGATCTTCAGGTTCTCTTTCAAGTTTTTTCATATTGCTTATAGAATTTCAATCCATACAGCTATAGGACTGAGGCCCTTAGCTCCAAGGGAACTGACCTCTCCATACACAGTTCACAAATGACTTTTTGCTTTTTCAAGGCCAATGGCAGGTCCCATTAAGTCTCACATAGGATTAATCTCCACTTTATTTACCTTAAAATCACATAGGATTAATCTCCACTTTATTTACCTTAAAATCAACACGCTTGTCATTTTAGTCATGCTTACAAAACCCTTCAACATTAACCCAATCTTCAGAATGTTACTCCATCCCAGTTACAAAATTCTGAAACTCGAGAAGAATGGATTATACAATGAGTGTACGTGAGGTGTGGGAATCTTGGAAGACATGTTAGAATTCTGTCTACTTCATATAGATTTTTTCTGGAATGGAGTTACAATTATATTCATAGTGGCTCAACAGCAAACACAGAAGTCATAAGACAATAAAATCCTATTTTACAATATTGAGAGAAATACTCTTTAGTATAAATTTACCAGAGGAAAACAGTTTTCACCTAATTATCGTCACTAAGGTAACATAAAAAGTGTCTATTGAGAAGGAAATGAAACAGTGAAGAAAGAACTAAAAGACAATAAGCAAAAAGAAGCAATGAAATTATAAAATGCATGGGCAAATCCAAAATCTGTTGACTAGGCAATAACATATAAGACAGGATCAATCAAATGTGTGCGTGCTCAGTCATGTCAGACTCTTTCCAACCCCATGACTGTAGCTTGCCCCAGACAAGAATACTAAGTAGGTTGCCATTTCCTGCTCCAGGACTCTTCCCAACCCATGTATTGAACCCGCATCTCTTGCATCTCCTGCATTGCCAGGCGGATTCTTTACCAAGTGCACTACCTGGGAATGCATAAGACAGGACGGAGATGATTAAAATAAAATCCAAATTTCTGAATTCAGGGTGAAGAGGTGATATTGTCTAATTTTAGTATACTTAAGATGACATCTACATGTTAAAATTGTAGATTTGTTCACTAAGATAACAGAATTTTGTTGCAATACTTGTAAAGAAGTAGAAAAAATCAGGAAAAGTATACAAATACTCCTGAGGAAGGCATTCAAAAAGAGAGAGGACAAGAGTCATTGAAAAAACCACACCCAGATAACCTGGAACCAGCTTACTGACTAATACACAGGAACTTATAAAAACAAAGGTAAGCAGATGTAGATTCCTGGCCAGGTATAAGACTAAATGTTTTTGGTAAAAACCCATCCTATAGGAATAGTCATCAGATACTTAAGAGAATTAACTTCTTAAAGATAAAAGTGAGTTTGGAACCCTCTGAGATCATGAACCTTGAAAACACTTAGATTAGGAGATTTTCTTCCAATGAGACATCCAACGGGGCCTAAAAGCACTTAAGTTTGGGAAATCGGTTTCTCTATTCCAGGACTTCTCAGAATCTTTTAGTGAGATAATGAGCATTATTTAGGTTACTTATTAATTTTTTTGCTCATGCTCCTCCGTATGTTGAATCTTATTTCCCTAACCAGGGATTGAACCCCCGCCCCTGCATTGGATGAAGTCTTTCTAAAAATTTTCTATTACAGTTTATTACAGTGTATTGCTAATCCTGTTCGTGACGCCAATTGTCTCGCTGTATCTCACTGTCTGCACTGTTCACTGAACCCAGTGTAGGCAAGGCATGAGCTAAGAGGCTGGAGGCAAATGCAAGGAACCTTAGGAACTGCAGACATGTTTATTCTCTTCTGGCTGGAGCAGCAGCAATAGCACCAGACATAACAACACAATCGCTCACAACTATTCAGGGTTTTTCCAGGTGAAGTTTATGTATACTTACAGAACCAAAGTATCCCGTGGCCAAATGAGTACCTCATGATGTACATGTGCAGTGGCATAAATGATCTTAGCTGTTACACAACCATGCAAAGTAATTGTTTACAGAGCATGGGGTGAGAGAGCCTGACTGGTGCCATCTTGTTAATTTCCCCACATACAGGATATTTTTTTAATTGGAGGATAAATACTTTACAAGGAGAGGGTAGGATGATTTGAGAGAATAGCATTGAAACATACATTACCATATGTAAAATAGATAGCCAGTAGGGCACCCAGAGCTGGCGCTCAGCTACAACCTAGAGGGATGGAGTAGGGAGAGAGGAAGGGGGTGGGGTTCAAGAGGGAGGTGACATATATATGTATACCTATGGAAGCATGGAGTCTTAACCACTGGACAACCAGGTGAGTCCTGAGATAATGAACATTATAAATCCCTAAGAAGGAGGGAGGAGGCAACCATCAGTGCTTCCCGATATTACTACTTATTCCATTTTGCAGTAAGTATTCCATTTGGGGTTACTTGTGTGTATATCTATTTTTGCCAAGTATGCCATGAGTTTATTTCACCATTAAACATTAGCCTAGATAAATTCAAGGACCAGTCAGAAACCCCAGAGAGTTATTGAAAAGGCACTGACACCATTATGAGATTAAACCAGAGAAGGAAATCATGTTATTTAAAGTCCCAGAAAACACAATCCTTCTGAAGAAGCTCCCCAGGAGCACAGAGCTGTTTTGGCACCGTCCATAATTTCTGTTCACCAGTAACTGGGCCTTCTGTGAATACAGACACTAAATAATTAATTGAATATTCATAGACTTTCAAATCAACAAATATTTAAATAAGCAAAGATATCAGTTACTTTTACAGTATTTCTTTCTTCTTCATCCTGGAATAATTTTGTCTTAGTTTACTTCTGAGTGAGTGTGTGTGTTTGTGTGTGTGTGTGTGTGTGTGTGTACATGCGTTCCATCATGTCTAACTCTTTGCGACTCCAGGGACTATAGCCCACCAAGCTCTTCTCTCCATGGAATTTTCCAGGCAAGAATACTAGAGAAGGTTGTCATTTCTTCCTCCAGGGGATCTTCCCTACCCAGGGATCAAACCCGCATCTCTTGGATGGTTCTTTACCACTGTGCCACCTGGGAAGCCCAGTTTACTTCTACGTTAGTCAAATATCCATGCCCCATATTGCCCTTCCTCTGGTGAGCACTTTAGTAACCAGATCACTACTAATGATATGTGAACAAGGACTTTCTTCTTGTGAATAAAATATATGCATTCTCACATGAGCCTTCAGAGAACGCTTTAATCTACCTACCAGTACTGGCTCAGAATTCATCCCTCTTGTGGAGTGATCATCTGAAGCTGTGAGTGTCAGGTCCAGCATGTAGTCAGCCTTCACGCAGTATCTGCTCTCATTTCTGTTCATCTCACCAGCTGCATTAATTTGGAATCTTTTTGGACCTCCACTCCTACATCTATAAAAGGGAAAAAAATAACAAGTCCCTGCCCGGGTTGCTGTGATGATTAAATAAGACATGTAAAAGCTCGCAGTGTGGTGTCTGCACGAAATTTATTCCCTTTTCTCTGTGCAGAGACCTAGCTTAACTTTACTTGCAGTCGATGAGTTGTGTTGGGATGAGGCTGTGATCACAGAATCTGTTTGAAAGGCTTATAGAAAAGAAAAGGCTTGGACTTGGAAATTAAAAGATCTGGGTTCAAATGCTGGTTTTGACACTCTCAGAGTGGCCCTGGACAGATCATAAATTCTCAGGGTATTTACCTATACAATGAGGGTAATACAAGCCACTATACAAGGATAGTTTTCTTGCAGATTAACATTTTATATACACATGATTTTATATATATATATATATATATGTGTGTGTGTGTGTGTGTGTGTGTCTATATACACACACAGAAATATGCACACACATATAAAGTGTTTAGTGTGTGAGGACTGGTATCATTGCTAATGTTTTGTGTATACCTTCAGGAATTGCTCCTGAAGTCTCTATATTTGAAGTCTCTGTATGTCACCTGTGTAAAAAGTAAAAGTGTTAGTCACTCAATCATGTCCAACTCTTCGTGATCCCATGGACTGTACCCTGCCAGGCTCCTCTGTCCATGGAATTCCCCAGGCAAGAATACTACAGTGGGTAGCCATTCCATTCTCCAGGGGATCTTCCCAACCCAGAGATCAAACCAGGTCTCCTGCATTGCAGGCAGATTCTTTACTGTCTGAGCCACCAGGGAAGCCCATGTCATTTGTTCCCAGGGTTAGTCCAATGACACTCTAAATACCTTTGAGAACAATTTTCTATAAAGACACAAGGGGAACAGAATATCCTTTCCTATTTAGCCAATTCTAAACCACATCTCCTCCAAGAAAGGTGCCACATTCCCAGCTTCTCTTTTCACCATCCAAGAATTAATATGGTGGAGAGTTCTGTGCAGAAGTGTAAGGAAGGTGATTATAGCTGGGGGGACAGCTTCATGGCCTTGGTCTCAGGCTGCCCCTTTCGCATTGTGTGATCGTGGATAGGTCACCTTTGTACATCAGTGCTACGAGTTCATAAGCTGGGGCCACTCATTTCTTCTGCTTCTTCTGAACTCCTGAGGACCTTCCCCAGGACCGATTGTTTCCTTTCCTGGTGTCCCTTTTATTTTTTGTAATGGTATCACAGCATTTTTTATTTACTTTTAATTGGCATACAGTTGATTATAAAGTGTTAGTTTCAGGTGTACAGCAACATGATTCAGTTTTATAACACATATATGTATGCACACATATATTCTTTTTCAGGTTCCTTTCCCATATAGGTTATTACAAAATATGAGTACAGATCTCTGTGCTATACAATTCAGTTGTGTTAAGTCACTCAGTCATGTCCAACTCTTTGTGACCCACGGACTGCAGCACTCCAGGCTTTCCTGTTCATCACGAACTCCCAGAGCTTACTAAAACTCATATCCATTGAGTCGGTGATACTATCCAACCATCTCATCCTCTGTCATTCCCTTCTCCTCCTGTCTTCAATCTTTCCCACCATCAGGGGCTTTTCCAATGAGTCAGTTATTCACATCAGGCGGCCAAAGTATTGGAGTTTCATCTTCAGCATCAGTCCTTCCAATAAATATTCAGGACTGATTTCCTTTAGGATTGACTGGTTGGATCTCCTTGCTGTCCAAGGGACTCTCAAGAGTCTTCTCCAACACCACAGTTCAGAAGCATCAAGTCTTTGGCGGTCAGCTTTCTTTATAGTCCAACTCTCACATCCATACATGACTACTGGAAAAACCAAAGCTTTGACTAGATGGATCTTTGTTGGAAAAATAATGTCTTTGCTTTTTAATGTGCTATCTAGGTTGGTCACAACTTTTCTTCCAAGGAGTAAGCATCTTTTAATTTCACGGCTGCAGTCACCATCTGCAGTGATTTTGGAGCCCCTGAAAATAAAGTCTCTCACTGTTTTTATTGCTTTGCCATTTATTTGCCATGAGTAATGGGACCAAATGCCATGATCTTAGTTTTCTGAATGTTGAGTTTTAAGCCAACTTTTTCACTCTCCTCTTTCACTTTCATCAAGAGGTTCTTTAGTTCTTCTTTGCTTTCTGCTATAAGGGTGGTGTCATCTGCGTATCTGAGGTTATTGATATTTCTCCCAGCAATCTTGATTCCAGCTTGTGCTTCATCCAGCCCAGCATTTCTCATGATGTACTTTGCATATAAGTTAAATAAGCAAGGTGACAATATACAGCTTTGATGTGTACCTTTCCTGATTTGGAACCAGTCTATTGATTCATGTCCAGTTCTAACTATTGCTTCTTAACCTGCATACAGATTTATCAGGAGTCAGATCAGGTGGTCTGATATTCCCATTAGTTGAAGAATTTTCCACAGTTTGTTGTCATCCACACAGTCAGACTTTGGCATAGTCAATAAAGCAGAAGGAAATGTTTTCCTGGAACTCTCTCACTTTTTCAATGATCCAAAGGATGTTGGCAATTTGATCTCTGATTCCTCTGCCTTTTCTAAAACCAGCTTGAATGTCTGGAAGTTCACGGTTCGTGTACTGTTGAAGCCTGCCTTGGAGAACTTTGAGCATTACTTTGCTAGCATGTGATGATTGCAATTGTGTGGTAGTTTGAGCATTCTTTGGCATTACCTTTCTTTGGGATTGGAATGAAAACTGACCTTTTCCAGTCCTGTGGCCACTGCTGAGTTTTCCAAATTTGCTGGCATATTGAGTGCAGCACTTTCACAACATCATATTTTAGGATTTGAAATAGCTCAACTGGAATTCTGTCACCTCCACTAGCTTTGTTCATAGTGATGCTTCCTAAGGCCCACTTGACTTCACATTCCAGAATGTCTGGCTCCAGGTGAGTGATCACACCATTGTGATTATCTGGGTCATGAAGATCTTTTTTGTCTAGTTGTTCTGTGTATTCTTGCCACCTCTTCTTAATATCTTCTGCTTCTGTTAGGTCCACACCATCTCTGTCCTTTATCGAGCCCATCTTTGCATGAAATATTCCCTTGGTATCTCTAATTTTCTTTCAGATCTCCAGTCTTTCCCATTCTATTGTTTTCCTCTATTTCTTTGTACTGTGCTATACAGTAGATCCTTATTCATTATCTATTTTATACACAGTAATATGTACATATTATTTCCAAATTCCTAATTTATCCTTCCCTCCTGTGCCACTACTTCAGAGAATAGGATAGAGATACTCACCCCCACCATGGGCAGACAAAATCTCTGTATTCATGTTGCCATGGAGAGGGCTCCTAAAGCTTCACCAGTCATGTGTGCCACTCCATGCTCTGTCATGCAGTGGATATGAAGGCAGGTAAGTATGAACATTGCTTATTTAAATCACTTGGAGACAGTAAATTACCATAGCATATATCATCAATGTCAGCGTGATTCACAGGGTTCTTGTATGTCTTCTTTCTTCAAAACATCTCCTTTACCAGATTTGAACTCTGCCTAAAACTCTATCTTTGAGAGTTAGTCCTTTAGCTTAAAATGGGGAGCCTGCAAGTTCCCTAGTAGATTGCAGATGTGGGGAACATATCATACTACACTTAGCATTCACTAGTTTCCTAAGTATATTAGTTATTAAACCTTCTTTGAGGTTCCAGATAAATTCAAATCAGAACATTGATTTAAAATTATGGTGTGGTGGAGAAGGAAGTGTGGTAAGAGAATCATAAGCATGAGAACTCTGGTGTCAGTCGAATGAGACGGAATGTCAAAAGGAAAGATAGCAAGGTTAGGTTATATTTATTGGCCCTAGAGGGAAGAGAAAGTGAGGAGAAGTGTGCCTAAAGAGTTTGTAATCACTAAGAAAATTGGAGGGGGCTGGAGGGAACCAGAGAAAAAAAGCCATGAGATGAACTGGAGCCCTCTGGCAAATGTGGGATATGTGTACCACCCTCACTCAGAGCTGTGACCTTCTCTGAATAAATTACAGAGTCCTGTAATTTATACCATTTTAATGACTGTATCATATTTATATACAAGCTGTGGACTCCAAGGCAAATTCTAGGAACAGAGGAGTCATGGAAATTCACAAAAGGTGGCCACACATAACTCTCTCTGATTAAAAGAATTCATGTAGCAATTAATATCAATAATAAAAAGTAAGGTAAAAAGAGATCCCAGATATTCTAGACGTGCTTTCGCCTCCTGTCACTCACTCCACTCCCTTAAAGAAACTCTTGGAAGGCATGCAGATCCACTGTTGATGATAAGAAGTGGGGGACCCTAATGAGTTGAAAGTATGTCCTTGAATCTTTGAACTTTCTCTAAGGAAGTTCTTTAAATTTCCACCTTCTTTGTGGGTGGTTTTCTACTCTTTCTTCAGTAGACAGATTTTGTGGTAGATTATTGGATTAGCAGTTAGACCACTAATTATGGTATATGAACAATTCTAAATTCTTTGGGCACTGATTTCTATATCTGTCAAATGAGAATATCTAAAAGCCAATGGAATATTACTCGACTGTGAAAAATAACAAAATAATGCCTTTGCAGCAACAGTCAAGTGGTCTTAGAAAGCACTTCTGTTAATGAAGCTAGTGGATGTGACAGAATTCCAGTAGAACTATTAAAAACCTTAAAGGATGATGCCATCAAGATGTTGCATTCAATATATCAGCAAATCTAGAAGACCCAGCAGTGGCCACAAGATGGAAAAGGTCAATCTTCATCCTAATGCCCAAGAAGCGTAGTACTAAAGAAAGTGCTAACCATTGGACAATTGCACTCTTCTCCCATGCTAGTAAGGTCATGCTTAAGATCTTACATGCTAGGTTTCAGCACTATGTGAGCCAATAAATTCCAGATGTCCAAGGTCAGTATAGAAAAGGAAGAGGAACTATAGATCAAATTGCCAACATTCCCTGGATCATAGAGAAAGCTATGGAATTCCAGAAAAAACATTTACCACTGTTTCATCAACTATGCCAAAGGCTTTGACTGTGTGGATCATAAAAAACCATGGAAAGCTCTTAAAGACATGGGAATACCAGACCATCTTATCTGTCTCCTAAGAAACCTGTATGTGGGTCAAAAAGCAAGAGTCAGAACCCTGTATGGAATAACTGATTGGTTCAAGATAGAGAAAGGAGTAAGACAGAGCTATCTGCTGTCACCCGTTTGTTTAATCTATATGCTGAGCACATCATGAGAAAAGCCAAGCTGGATGAGTTACAAGAAGGAATCAAGATCGGCAGGAGAAATACCAACAACCTCAGATATGCAGATGATACCATTCTAATGGCAGAAAGTGAAGAGGAACTAAAGAGCCTCCTGATGAGGGTGAAAGAAGAGAGTGAAAGAGCCAACTTAAGACTAAACAACAAAGACAAAGATCATGGTATCCTTCCTCATTACTTCATGGAAAATAGAGGGGGAAAATGTGAAAGTAGTGACAGAGTTCCTCTTCTTGGGCTCTAAAATTGCTGTGGATGGTAACTTAGTCATGAAATCAGAAGACGCTTGCTTCTTGGCAGGAAAGCTGTGACAAACCTAGGCAGCATGTTGAAAAGCAGAGACATTGCTGACAAATGTCTATATAGTCAAGGCTATGGTTTTCCCAGTGGTCACATATGGTTGTGAGCTAGACCATAAAGAAGGTGGAGCATGGAAAGATGAATGCCTTTGAACTGCGGTGCTGGAGAAGACTCCTGAGTGTCCCTTGGATAGCAAAGAGATCAGACCAGTCAATTTTAAGGGAAATCAACCTTAGTACCTGTTGGAAGGACTGATGCTGAATCTGAAGCTCCAGTATTTTAGTCATCTGATGTGAACAACCAACTCATTGGAAAAGTCCCTGATGCTGGGAAAGATTGAGGGCAGAAGGAGAAGAGGGTGTCAGAGGATGAGATGGCTGGATGTCTTCACAGATGTAATGGACATGAACTGGGCAAACTTCGGGAGATGTTGAGGGACAGGGAGACCTGGTATGCTGCAGTCCATGGGGTCACAAATAGTCAGACATGACTGGGCGACTGAACAACAACAACAGCATTGTTGAACTAGAGATTGTCATACTGAGTGAAGTAAGTCAGACGAAGAAAAATACCATGTGACATCACTGATATGTGGAATCTAAAAAAATGATACAAATGAATGTATTTACAAAAGAGAAACAGATTCACAGACTTCAAAAACAAACCGATGGTTACCAAAGGGGAAAAATTGGGGGAGGGATAACTTAGGAGTATGGGATTTACATATACATACTACCATATATAAAATAGATAATCAATAAGAACCTACTGTATAGCATAGGGAACTCTATTCAATATTCTTTCCCCTATATGGAGAAAAATATAAATGGCTATATGTTTAACTGAATCACATTGTAATGAAGAAAAAATTAATTAATTAAAATTAAACTAAAAAAGAATATCTAAACACCCTTTCAGTTTTGTTGTTTTATAATTCACCTAAGACTCTTTTCTAGGTGGTTCAGTGGTAAAGAATCTGCCTGCAATGCAGGAGACATGTGTTTGATCCCTGGGTGAGGAAGATCCTCTGGAAAAAGTAATAGCTACTCACTCCAGTATTCTCACCTGCAGAATCCCAAGGACAGAGGAGTCTGGTGGGCTACAATCCATGGTGTCACAAAGAGTCAGACATGACTGAGTCACTAACACTTTCACTTTGAACAGTTAAGACTCTTAACTGTTAAAAGTCCTCAAATAAAATGCATGCCTTAATCTCACAGATAAACCTCCCCAGCCCTCCACCTGGGATCTTCTTTCTCTAGTGTTATATTAGGTACATTTATTTTTTATGTATAGTCATATTCATATTTTTTTTTAAGTTGCTCAGTCGTGTCCAACTCTTTGTGACCCCATGGACTGTAGCCTACCAGGCTCCTCCGTCCATGGGATTTTCCAGGCAAGAGTACTGGAGTGGGTTTCCATTTCCTTCTCCAGGGGATCTTCCTGACCCAGGTATCAAACCTGGGTCTCCCACATTGTGGCAGACTCTTTACCCTCTAAGACAACAGGGAAGCCCATATATGGAGACATATCCATATGTCTCTATACATGTGTATATGGCTACATTCATATTTATATCTATATAAAAAGTCTTTCTCTTTCTTTTCATATTTATCTCTCTATATAAAGCCATTCCTATTCCTTTCACTCATATCAGAATCATTGATTTACTTGCAGGGCCCATTTAACTGAATATCTTTTTCTCTTCCCTGGTCCCAATATTTTGTCTGTTCCTTAAAGGCAGGACAGTCTCTGCCCAAGGCTTAAACTGATAATTTTCTCTTTAGCCAAGGAACCTGGAAAGTCAGTTGCCTTGCAATGTGATTAGTATTAAAGGGTTAGGTGTCTACTTTTGATCACAAGACTTGATATCTTGCTATCTGCCACCTCCAAGGGACCATTAGATAAAATCTTCCCCAAGTAATTGCTGTAAGGTCTACAGAATTTCACGGGAGATGAAATTATTTACCTGATGCTAAATCAATACTCTTCTCAGAAAGATTTCTTATACATTCAACAAAGCAAAGGTGACTTTTTCTTTTATCTTTTTATTTTCTTTTCAAACCTTCCGTGGTCATAGCCAGCGTGAGTTTTAAAAAGACACGGAGGCATGTATATGAACTTGTGAATGTGTGTGTGTGTGTGTTATGCAAAAGCATGTGCATGTGTGTGAGTGGAAAATGCTATGTGTGCTGTGTGTTAATGGATGTGTGAGTATATTTTTTGGTCCAGAAATACATCCCAAATATGCTTTTGCTCCCTTACACTCTACACAGCCAGGTGGTATTTTTTTCAAATATTCTCAGCTATCAACCACCATCAATGAACACATGCAAAGAAAATCTTTGCTTTCTAAGGGATTGTTAGTGAAGGAAGGTCATGGGAGGATACTGCTGACTTGTATACCTTTCTAGCATCGTCATATAAGGTCATGCCATGAAAGATCATTGACGCCTCACAATAAGTCTCTAAACTGGACTGCTATCACATAAACTGAAGTTAGAGGACATTGTATGATGATGCTTACCTGACCTGGGTCCCCTTTTTGGGGGGAGATAAAAGATAAAATACAGTCAATGTTATGTTTCCTCCTCTTTGTGCAAGATCTATAATCTATAAAACTCTCCCCTTTCAAAGCTGTTTATTTTCCCATCACCACCCAAATCTAGGCCCACTCATCTGCCTGACTCTTTGGTAGCCTCCTTTTCTTCCAACTTCCCTCTAACCCATCATGTCTGGGTTGAACACATAATAATATAATGTTCTAAAATAACACTAAAGGCTCATAGAACAACATATTCCTTTGCCTAAAACTCAAGGACCTCCACAGTCAAGCCCTGGGACAGCTCATCAGACTCTATCCATCAACACATAAGTGACCCTCAGCTGTGGCTGCACATAAGAGTCATTGTGGTGGTGGGGGGGCAGCCTTGAGCAAGTAAGTCAGAATATCTTCAGGAGATAGTGGGATCAACCATCTCTCTCTTTCAAAGATTAAGAGTTTTTCTAGGACTCAGAATTTTCAGTGCTAAAATTGAGATAGTCTTAGACAAACTGATGATTTTGGTTAACCTGAGCCTTTCCATCAGAACGTTTCCTTGTTGCTTATGAGGCTCATCAAAAGAATGTTTGCATGCTCCCTGTTTTCAAACAGCTCTTCTCACACTCATCAGTTGACTCTGCCTAAACTGCTTTTCTCTGAATCTCCTGCACATTGTTCATCTTCTCATGACAGTGTTCTCTCTCTAACTGGGTTAAGTGCAAGGTTTCTCCACAGTTAATAGCAGAGTACAAAAGCCCTATGCTTCATATCTGAGGCTTCTGCTTTTCTGTCAAATTACCTCCATAGGAAAGATGAAAGCCCTGCTCTCCAGCACCAACAAAGAACATCAGAAAACCTCCCTAAACATAGAGGTTCAGCTTTCATCATTGAGAATACTTTATAAAAAGAATAGTTAACATTTCAGTTGAGGAACTCATACTTGGTGTCGATCCACTATGTAGTGTCTTCACTGTGAACAACGAATAAAATATTTCTTCTATATACAGTTATTCTGGCGGCTATTCCAAAACAAACTGACATTTTTCAAAGTAATTTTCTCTCTTTATCCATAGATACTACTTGAAACATTTAAATGTAGGTCTCTTGAAAAGTCTATTTCTAAATACCTCACTGCAAATACTTGCTATATATCTATCTACATATATAGGCATAATAGTGACTGTATGAGTGTATATATTTTTGCATTTTCTCCCCATCTTTCTTATTCCTCCACCTTTCCATATTTTCCAGTTTTCCAACTAAATGTACCAGCTAGGAGAGCACACACAAAAGCAAGAAAACAAAATAAAATATTTTTTCACTTTCAGAATTTCATATATTTATTTGAAACTCACAAGAAAAGCATTAGAGGTCTCCATGCTTTTTAAGGTTTTTTATTTTTTAATTGAATGAAAGAGTCTTTAAATTCTATAATGCATTATAATTTTGAAAAGTTTCACACAAAATTTCACAAAACCCCATAATAACCTTTTTTTTAGATCCCATACCACTATATTGTCCTTCCTCCCTTCCCTCTCCCCATTGGTAACTGTTAATTTGTTCTCTATATCTGTGTATCTGCTTCTTTTTTGTTTTATTCACTAAGTTTTATTTTAAAGATTCCACATGTAAGTGATATTATATAGTATTGGCTTTCCTCTGTTTGACTCATTTCATTTAACATAATGCCCTCTAAGTCTATTCATGTTGCTACTAATGACAAAATTTCATTTTTTATGACTGAGTAGTATTTCATTATATATATGCACCACATCTTTATCCATCCATCTGTTAGTGGACTTGAGGTCGTTTCCATGTCTTGGCCATTGTAAATAATGCTGCTATGAACATTAGGGTACATGTGTCTTTTCTAGTTGTAGTTTTTTATTTTTTGGATATAAACCCAGGGGTGGAATTGCTGGGATATATGGTAGGTTTCTCAAAAAACTAAAATTAGAAGTGTCCATAACTTAAATTACTACTGTTGATGTCATTTCAATTGTATTGATAACATGGTAAACTGTTTGAGCTCTAAAAATACACATTATATAGAAGAAAAGAGAGGGGATATATATACCAGACCAAATTTACAGAGAGTGTTTATTTTCTGTTTCTGGATAAAATATAAATACCTTAAACAAATTAAGTGTTTGATTAATATATGTAGACAATAAAAGAAATAATAAGACTCATATAGAGAAATTCATCTCTACTGTTTCTAGAATGTTGAGAAGAGGTTGAATATTTACAACTTGCCCTGTTTTAAATTATTAAAAATCATCTCCATGTGTTAATTATATTAACACTTGTATTTTGCTTAATTCTCAAAATAATCCCATGAATTACTTATTATTTACATATTTTCAGTTCAGTTCAGTTACTCAGTCATATCTGACTGTTTGCGACCCCATGAACTGCAGCACACCAGGCCTCCCTGTCCATCACCAACTCCCGTATTTTACCCAAACTCATCTCCATTGAGTCAGTGATGCCATCCAACCATCTCATCCTCTGTCATCCCCTTCTCCTCCCACCTTCAATCTTTCCCAGAGTCTTTTCAAATGAATCAGCTCTTCGCATCAGGTGGCCAAAGTATTGGAGTTTCAGTTTCAACATCAGTCCTTCCAATGAACATTCAGGCTGATCTTCTTTAAGATGGACTGGTTGGATCTCTTTGCAGTCCAAGGGACTCTCAAGAGTCTCCTCCAACATGACACAGTTCAAAAGCATCAATTCTTCAGCGCTCAGCTTTCTTTATCTCACATCCATACATGACTACTGGAAAAACCACAGCTTTGACTAGATGGACCTTTGTTGGCAAAATAATGTCTCTGCTTTTTAATATGCTGTCTAGGTTGGTCATAGCTTTTCTTCCAAGATGGATAGGTAAACTCAAGCCCACAGAAGTTATGTAATTTGCCAAGAGTCATAGACTAAGAAAGTTGTAGAAATCAAACAAAAACTTACATTCTTGGGCTCTCAGAGTTAAGTTCTTCCAGCAACACATCATCTCTTCAGCTCTTCTGGAAGTCATGTATAATATTTCCAGCTTTGACTTCTTCGGATCCCAGTAAGAATAGATCCCCAAATCCCTTGTAAAATGGTTTGCTGGTTGGAAACAATGTAATGAGGAATTCTGGGACAGTGAACCTGGTAAATCTACATAAAGACTCATCTCTTTAGGTGTACAGGGAAGACAAACTCATATTCTTACATTGTGCAAAGTTTACTTACCTATCCTAGTGAAAATATTTTCTCTTCCATGAAAAAGGAGGTCTCATGAATTGACCTGCTGTGAGTTGCCAATTAAGTGCCTTGAGATATGAGAATCTATTGTGATATAACATTAATTTTTGCTGCTGGAAGATGAAGTACTCAGCAGTGACACTTACCTGATTAGCCTGGTAAGTAATCCATGTTTTTGAGGCTATGCTTCACTTTCCTCACTATCATCAGAGCCATTTTTTTTTAATTTTATTTTATTTTTAAACTTTACAGTATTGTACTGGTTTTGCCAAATATCAAAATGAATCCACCACAGGTATACATGTGTTCCCCATCCTGAACCCTCCTCCCTCCTCCCTCCCCATACCATCCCTCTGGGTCGTCCCAGTGCACCAGCCCCAAGCATCCAGTATTGTGCATCGAACTTGGACTGGTGACCATCAAAGCCATTTTTATTCATGAGTCCATTGAGCAAATGTGGAATGCAGAAAGTAATGCCTGAATAATCCAAGCAGAGACAATTATTTTGTCCACATGATTACTGAGAGCCATGAAAATCATGGGAAGCATCCACTTAAGGCACAGATATCATTATGTCTCTGCACAATTTTAAGCAATCCATTTATGAATCGCTTATCAAAATTCCCTTGTCAATAATATCCCAACATGGTCTTTAATTACAAGTCTCTGACCGTCTCTACAAACCACTGTCCACCCCTACTAGCCGTGGAAGTGATATGTATCCATATCATAATGGCTTCTTCTTTAAAGAAAGATGATCATCATTTTTAGCACTTATGTTAATCCCAATAGGATTACCACCTCTAATCTTGTATAAGAGTACCCTGATGGGACTACAAGAGTGAAATAATCCACATTCAGCTGATGCCAACCTTTCAAACTAAATCATCTGTAAATATTTTTTCCCTTGGTTAACTGATAATATGAGAACTCTTTATGGGATTGTAGTTTGGCTAGAAAAAGTGACAGTATAGCCACAGAACTGAACACATGGGAATATTAGTCATCTGATGACACAATTTTTTTTTCATGTTTTCACTCTATTAAACATACTTAGACCCAATTCTGTACATTTAATTACACTATTAATGGTGATGACCTCTTAAGCACAATTTTGTGGCATACAAATTCATAATAGCAGCTCAGGTGGCATATTTGGTCACTTGTTGGCTCGTTGTACTAGTCTGAGTTCAACCAGAGAAGCAGAACTGATAAGATATATATATCTTATATATGTATGTATTCGTACATATACATGCACATACAGAGAGACAATAGCAGAGAATAGACTAGATTATATATGTATCTATTATATCTATATTCAGTAGAAGTAGAAATGTATGCATACACAGACATACACACATATATATAGAGAGAGATCTATTACAAGGAATTTGGTTTAGATATGATATGGACTGTCTACACAAGCATGAAGCCTCCAGGACAAGCAGACATAAAAGGAAAATCTCCAGGCTGAAATTACACAATTCACTTTGTGAATAGATAGGAAGAGATTTATATACAGTACATATGATTTATTCTAATTTTTTTCAAATATGCAGGCTGCCCTTGCTTCCCTGGTGGCTCAGACAGTAAAGAATCAAGTTGCAATGCAAAAGACCCAAGTTCAATACCTTGGAGAAGGAAATGGATAACCAGTTTAGTATTCTTGACAGGAGAATTCCATGGATAGCACAGCCTGATGGGCTAAAGTCCATGGGGTTGCGAAAGTCAGATTTGACCAAGAAACTAATGCTTTCACTTTTACTTCTTTCCAGGACTCCTGAATACCCAAGAATAGGGTGAAGAGCCAATTGCTTGGCTTGCAGCTATGGTTGCCCTATTGCCCTATATCTATTCACCTTGCGATTATATTCCAATAAAAAATAGTAAGAAACAACAACAAAACTAAACTAACAGTATGCCCACCATTTCACAGAAGCAGTTTTCATCATGATAATGTTCAAGTGGAATTTTAATGTATTTATTATCCATCCAATTCAGTCCCAGGGACACCTTGATCAGTGTGTGCATGCTAAGCTGCTTCAGTCATGTCCAGCTCTTTGCAGCTCTATGGATTGTAGCCCACCAAGCTCCTCTGTCCATGGTATTCTCCAGGCAAGAATACTGGATTGGATTGCCATTTCCTTCCCACCTTGATCAGTCTCCCACACTGTAGACAGACGCTTTACTGTCTGAGCCACCAGGGAAGTTCACCTTGATGAGTAGCCACTGCCAAAGTGCGAAACCATTTTGATGATTACTCCAGGCTTGCTGCTTATAGGGCAACTACTCCCAATCTCTTTGCTTAACCCCTTCCTCTCCAGGATACCTTCAGTCCCATTGCCATCAGAGAGCCAAGTTCAACAACAACAACTTCCACCTGTTCTCTTGCCTTATTGAGAAGTTTCTTCACTATGCTGCTGCTGCTGCTAAATCGCTTCAGTTGTGTCCGACTCTGTGTGACATAGACAGCAGCCCACCAGGCTCCACCATCTCTGGGATTCTCCAGGCAAGAACACTGGAGTGGGTTGCCATTTCCTTCTCCAATGCAGGAGAGTGAAAAGTGAAAATGAAGTCGTTCAGTCGTGTTCAACTCTTAGCAACCCCATGGACTGCAGCCTATCAGGTTCCTCCATCCATGGGATCACTATAGAGCTTTACAAACACATTAATACATTTGTAACATGATATTTCATGAAATCAGATGAATTTTTTCATTACTATCTTTGCATATATGTTTAAACATAGTGTTTAACATATGTTGAACACTTGATAAGCTCAATCCATCTTTTAAACCTTTATTAGCTTATATTTTTACTTCTATAAAACTAAGGAATTTGGGGTATCTCAATTTCACTTAAGAGGCTTCTCCAGTGGTTCATTGGTAAAGAATCCACCTGCAAGGCAGGAGATGCAGGAGACATGGATTTGACCCCTGGTTTAGGAAGATCCCCTATAGAAGGAAATGGCAAACCACTCCACGATTCTTGCCTGGAAAATCCATGGCCAGAAGAGCCGGGCATGCTACACACCATAGGGTCTCAAAGAGTCAAACACAACTGAGCATTCACAGCTCACAACTTCATTTAACATAGACATTCTTACATCTAATATTCAATAAGCAAAGTCCAGGAATTTGTTGGTCTAAATTAGAAACAATTTATTCCCCTGGGCTTGAATCTCTTTTTGGTCCTTTGGGTCAAACTGTGATATTTCTGTGGTGATATAAACTCAAGGGATTATATCTGATAGAGCACCTGAAGAACTATGGATGGAGGTTCATAACATTGTAGAGGATATGGTGATCAAAAGCATCCTCAAGAAAAAGAAATGCAAAATGGTTGTCTGAGGAGGCCTTAAAAATAGCTAAGAAAAGAAAAGTGAAAAGCAAAGGAGAAAAGGAAAGATATACCCATCTGAATGCAGAGTTCCAAAGAAGAGCATGGAGAGATAAGAAGCCTTCTTAAAAGAACAATGCAAAGATGTAGAGGTAAAAAACAGAATGGGAAAGACTAGACATTTCTTAGAAAAAACTAGAGATACCAAGTGAACATTTCATGCAAAGATGGGCATAATAAAGGACAGAAATGTTATGAACCTAAAAGAAGCAGAAGGGATTAAGAACATGTGGCAAAAATGCACAGAAGAACTGTATAAAAAGGTCTTAATGACCTGAGTAACCATGATTGCATGATCACTAACATCGATCCAGACAACCAGGAGTATGAAGTCAACCTTAGGAAGTATTACTTCAAACAAAGTTAGTGGAGGTAATGGAATTCCAGCTGAATTATTTCAAATCCTAAAAGATGATACTGTTATAATACTGCAGTCAATATGTCAGCAAATTTGGAAAACTAGCAGTGGCCATGGGACTGGAAAAGGTCAGTTTTCATTCCAATCCCAAAGGAGGACAATGCCAAAGAATGTTCAAACTACTGCACAATTGCACTCATTTCACATGCTAGCAAGGTAATGCCCCAAATCCTCCAAGCTAGGCATCAACAGTACATAAACCAAGAACTTCCAGACATGCAAGCTGAATTTAGAAAGGGCAGAGAAACAAGATATCAAACTGCCAACATCCGTTTGATCATATAAAAACAAAAGAATTCCAGAAAAACTTCTGCTTCATTGACTATGCTAAAGCCTTTGACTGTGTGGATCAAAACAAGCTGTGGAAAATTCTTCAAGAGATGGGAATACTAGATCATCTTACCTGCCTCCTGAGAAACCTGTATGCAGGGCAAGAAGCAACAGTTAGAACAGGATAGAGAACAATGGATTGGTTCCAAATTGGGAAAGGAATATGTCAAGGCTAAATATTGTCATGCTGCTTATTCAACTTATATGCAGGGTACATCATAAGAAATGCCAGGCTAGATGAAGCTCAAGCTGGAATCAAGATTGCCGGGAGAAATATCAATAACCTCAAATATGCAGATGACACCACCTTTATGACAGAAAGCAAAGAGGAACTGAAGAGTCTCTTAAAGAAGGTGAAAGAGGAGAGTGAAAAGTTGGATTATAATTCAACATTCACAAAACGAAGATGGTGTCCGGTCCCATCACTCCATGGCAAATAGATGGGAAAACAATGGAAACAGAGACAGACTTTATTTTCCTGGGTTCTAAAATCACGGAGGATGGTGGCTGCGACCACAAAATTAAAAGATGCTTGCTCCTTGGAAGAAAAGCTATGACAAAATTAGACAGCATATTAAAAAGTGGAGACATTACTTTGCCAACAAAGGTCCATATAGTCAAGGCTATGATTTTTCCAGTAGTCATATACTCATGGGAGAGCTGAACCATAAAGAAGGCTGATCACTGAAGAACTGATGCTTTTGAACTATGGTGTTGGAGAAGTCACTTGAGAGTCGCTTGGCCAGCAAGGAGATCAAACCAGTCAATCCTAAAGGGAATCAACCCCAAATATTCTTGGAAGGATTGATGCTGGAGTTTATGCTCAATTACTTTGGCCATTTATGGCAAAGAGCTGACTCATTTGAAAAGACCCTGATGATGGGAAAGATTGAAGGCAGGAAGAGAAGGGGATGACAGAGGATGAGATAGTGGCATCACCAATTTAATGGACATGAGTTTGAGCACATTCCAGGAGATGGTGAAGGACAGGGAAGCCTGGTGTGCTGCAGGCTCTCAAAGAGTTGGACATCACTGAGCCACTGAACAACAACAAATATAAATGGCAGCCTGGTGGCCTACACTCCAAAGGGTTGCAAAGAGTTGTACACTGTTCAGTGACTAAGCAAACAAGTGAAAAATATGGAATATTGGGAAAAATAGGCATCGCCTGGCAAAAAAACTGGTTATGTGATTTTCAAATAAAGCGGGAAGAGCCTCATCAGCCTGGGGGAAAAGCATGGCTGGTGCTACCATCTGGTAACATTCTATAAAATTTGGGAACTCAGAATATTCAAAGTCAGCTAGGTCATCTCAAGTTCCCACATTAGAATGTTGTAGGTTTAACTTTCTCCCTTTTAATATCTATATTTTCCCTCAAAACCTGACAAAGATCTGAATTCTGTCATTTTTTTTTATCATTTTCACCAACAGTCTCTGCACTTGACTCTAAATTGTATATACCCAATGTTTAAAATAAATATAAAATACTTTTCAGGATGGTTGTAGAAACCTCTGGTTCATTGACCAGGATTTGATAACTTGCCTCTGTCATTGTCTTGCCTTATGCTTTCCAGTTCAGTTGGAAGCAACAGTCCATACCACTGTCATTAATTCTTCATACCCTTCAACAATTCCATTTAAAAGCATGTTCTCTGTCCTCAATACATATTTCTTTCCCAGGAATGAAAGGGCATAGTTTAATAACTTGTTTGTAGTAAGTGTTACAGACTACCAGACTTCCAATCTCTATTGCCAACTAGACTACTCTTCCCTCAACCCAACCAGGTGAGATAAACAAGCCCAACTCCCATTGCTTCACATGAAACCATTCTGATATCAGTTATTGTATCTTTCATGGTTCTTAGCAGAAACTGGCATAATCTTCTGCAGCTCTATTAGGCAGAAAGGGGTTTATTACAATTATCTTACAGATTTTCTAGTATTCCAGAAGCTAGATGATTAGGGGCAGAGATTTTAAAAAGGCTTTTAGCAAAAGAAGATTGTTGTTCTTTGTTGATAGCCATGTCACCTAATTGCCTCCAAAGAGTCAGTCTCCATGCTTGGGCTGCCCCTTCATATTTCTATTAACAACTTCCTCTTTCGAAGTCTTACATAATGCATTTGCTTAGTATAGTGTTAGTTGCTCAGTTTTGTCTGTTGTCTGACTTCTTGGAAACCTGTGTACTGCAACCTGCCAGGCTCCCTTGTCCATTCAATTCTCCAGGCAAGAATACTGGAGTGGGTAGCCATTCCCTTCTCCAAGGGATCTTCCCTACCCAGAAATCAAACCTGGGTCTTCCACATTGCAGGCGGATTCTTTACCATTTGAGCCACTAGGGAAACCCCAGTACATTTGTTTAGTGGACTTTAAGTCACACACAAAAGCTATTCTGAATTTTTTTAGCTTTCTAACCTCCACAGGGTAAGAAGAAACACTAAAGAGGATTTAGAGTTGGCACTGAGTTAGCCAATCGGCATGGGCTTGCCAGGTAGCGCTAGTGGTAATGTACTTGCCTGCCAATGCTGAACACGTAAGACATGAGGGTTTGGTCCCTGGGTTGGGACGATCCCCTGGAGAAGAAAATGGCTTTCCACTCATCCACTCCAGTATTCTTGCCTGGAGAATCCCATGGACAGAGGAGCCTGGTGGGCTACAGCCCATAGGGTCGCAAAAAGACGGACACAACTGAAGCAGCTTAACATACACACACACAAGCTAGTCAGCACAATGTAGGTAAAGGACTTATCAAGCAGAAATCTGCCAGTCAATCAGACTATTTATTTATTTTTAGCATTAATAAATAGTATTGAAATGAATTAAACTCCTTTGAGAAGTCCTCCCACTACCATATTTGGTTAAATTTAATTTATCCTTCTTTTGTGTTATTTTATTATTCTCCAGTTCTTCTATATGCATAAGTCTGGCGTTTTCCTTCCCATTAATACAAACTCTTTAAAGACTGTGTGATGCACTTCTTTTCTGCCCCGTGGCAATCTCCAGGGCACTTTCAGTAACATGATAGAAAGAGCATAGTTATGATTTCAGACATCTAAGTTGAATCCTGACTTACTCATGTTAGGAAACGTGTCATCTTGAGTAAGTGCTCACTTCTCTGGTTTTAGATTTTGTTCCCTTACAAAGTGGCAACTTTTAAGTAAGACAATATTTTTAAAACAATTATGGGGCTGGTGCACTGGGACGACCCAGAGGGGTGGTACGGGGAGGGAGGAGGGAGGAGGATACAGGATGGGGAACACATGTATATCTGTGGCAGATTCATGTTGATATATGGCAAAACCAATACAATATTGTAAAGTTAAAAAATAAAATAAAATTAAAAAAATAAAAAACAATTAGTATAGTCATAAAAATTGTAAAATATTGTGTTAGCAGTCCAGAGAATGAACTGCTAAAGAAAAAAAATTGTTAGTTTTAGTTTTAAAATTTCTTTTCCCTTCCTCCTATGCTAGAGGAATGTCATATTTTTCATAATATAAAATATAATATTACTTGGAACTATTGAGAGGTGCCACCCCTAACTTGTAGGTTTTGTTTGAGTAAACCCTAAACCGTCTAATTGTTCATGGAGAGGAATGTAACATACCCTTTGATTTGTGAATAAAATATATCATCCTTCTGGGAGAGGTGGTCACAGAAGGAAAAACAGATGATAGTTTTCCAGGTGTGAAAGGAACAGACACAACATGAATCCTGATGCAGTACTTTGAGGCTGGGAATAGGTAAATTCACACTGAGGAAAACCATTTATTTTGCAACTGTTATTTAACATCTTCCTAACTCAAGCTTATGGTTATTTCCCCAGTATTACAGTTATTTGAAACATTTCAGAAACATCAGCAAAATAAAAACACCATGGACTTTCAAGGCCAACTGTATGTCACCTCATGTTGTGCTCAGCATCTAACACTTTGGGATAATCAACGAGGTTGGGGTGGTTTAACAAAAACTCTCTTGGCAGTTTTCAGAGTCCTGTAGCATGCTGTTGAAGAAACCAATAGAAATCATAAAACCTTAATGTACTTTGTATACAAAATTAGGACGTGGCCTCCTTCTCAGGCTCAATGGATTGTCCCGTGTGGGCATGCATGCTAAGTCACTTCAGTCGGGTCTGACTCTTTGAGACATTATGGACTATATCTCGCCAGCCACCTCTGTCCATGGGATTCTCCAGGCAAGAATACTGGAGTGGGTTGCCATTCCCTTCTCCAGGGGATTTTCCTGACCCAGGGATTGAACCCTCATCTCCTGTGGCTCCTGTACTGAAGGTAGATTCTTTACTGCTGAGCCACTGGGGAAGTCCTATTGTCCAGTGGATTTGCATAAATTGGTAAGTCATTTGTAAATGTCTATTTATTCAGTGATCTCTGTCCCCCTGCTTGAACTTACAGAGCTTATCGTTTGCAGTGTTCATTAAGTGAAAAGCATTCTAAGTACCTTGAGACACTATGTCATAAAACCTTCACTCTTCTCTCTTAATATAATAAATTCTGTGAGGAAGGCCAGCACCTGAATCAGAAGACCAAATTTGGGGAAAACAAAATATAACACATTATCCACTGCAGTAGTCCACCACAATGGGGATGTGAAAAAGCAAAAGCCAAAAGTCTGTAGTAGTCAAGCTAGAGATGTGATTGTTGTCCCCTGCCATGCCCACTGATTCCCTATTCTTGTTCTTACCTCTTGTGTGACTCACCTTCTGATGAGAAAGAACTCCACCCCTGTTTCTTCCTGGGTTCATTACACGGCAGTTTTCTTCATTGCTCTTTCATGAGTTCATACTGATTCTAAACCAAGACTGTACCATGATTTTATCATGTACATCCTCTTGATACTGTTATTAGAACAAATACAACAATACTGTTATCAAGAATCATGATTGGGAACATGTGTACATCCGTGGTGGATTCATGGTGATGTATGGCAAAACCAATACAATATTGTAAAGTAATTAGCCTCTAATTAAAATAAATAAATTTAAATTTAAAAAAATAAATAAAACTGTTTATAAATGAAAAAAAAGAATCATTCTCTGGTTTCCAAATTCAAAGCAAATTTGGATTCTCCTTTTCTATATCCAGTGTGATAATTAAGGGAAGTTAGAAAAGATAATTACGATGGTGTGATCACTCACCTACAGCCAGACATCCTGGAATGTGAAGTCAAGTGGGCCTTAGAAAGCATCACTATGAACAAAGCTAGTGGAGGTGTTGGAATTCCAGTTGAGCTATTTTAAAGCCTAAAAGATGATGCTGTGAAAGTGCTACAGCCAATAAGCCAGCAAATTTGGAAAACTCAGCAGTGGCCACAAGACTGGAAAAAGTCAGTTTTCATTCCAATCCCAAAGAAAGGCAATGCCAAAAAATGCTCAAACTACCGCACAATTGCACTCATCTCACACACTAGTAAAGTAATGCTCAAAATTCTCCCAGCCAGGCTTCAGCAATACATGAACCGTGAACTTCCAGATGTTCAAGCTGGTTTTAGAAAAGGCAGAGGACAGAGATGAAATTGCCAACATCCGCTGGATCATGGAAAAAGCAAGAGAGTTCCAGAAAAACATCTATTTCTGCTTTATTGACTATGCCAAAGCCTTTGACTGTGTGGATCACAATAAACTGTGGAAAATTCTGAAAGAGATGGGAATACCAGACCACCTGATCTGCCTCTAGAGAAATCTGTGTGCAGGTCAGGAAGCAACAGTTAGAACTGGACATGGAACAGCAGACTGGTTCTAAATAGGAAAAGGAGTACGTCAAGGCTGTATATTGTCACCCTGCTTATTTAACTTCTATGCAAAGTACATCATGAGAAATGCTGGGTGGGAAGAAGCACAAGCTGGAATCAAGATTGCAGGGAAAAATATCAATAACCTCAGATATGTAGATGACATCACCCTTATGGCAGAAAGTGAAGAGAAACTAAAAAGCCTCTTGATGAAAGTGAAAGAGGAGAGTGAAAAAGTTGGTTTAAAGCTCAACATTCAGAAAACGAAGATCATGGCATCTGGCCCCATCACTTCATGGGAAACAGATGGGGAAACAGTGGAAACAGTGTCAGACTTTATTTTGGGGGGCTGCAAAATCACTGCAGATGGTGATTGCAGCCATGAAATTAAGACTCTTACTCCTTGGAAGGAAAGTTATGATCAACCTAGATAGCATATTCAAAAGCAGAGACATTACTTTGCCAACAAAGGTCCATCTAGTCAAGGCTATGGTTTTTCCAGTGGTCATGTATGGATGTGAAAGTTGGACTGTGAAGAAAGCTGAGTGCCGAAGAATTGATGCTTTTGAACTGTGGTGTTGGAGAAGACTCTTGAGAGTCCCTTGGACTGCAAGGAGATCCAACCAGTCCATTCTAAAGGAGATTAGTCCTGGGTATTTTTTGAAGGAATGATGCTAAAGCTGAAACTCCAATACTTTGGCCACCTCATGCGAAGAGTTGACTCATTGGAAAAGATTCTGATGCTGGAAGCGATTGGGGGCAGGAGAAGAAGGGGACAACAGAGGATGAGATGGCTGGATGGCATCTCCGACTCGATGGACATGAGTTTGGGTAAACTCCGGGAGTTGGTGATGGACAGGGAGGGCCTGGAGTGTTGGGATTCATGGGGTCGCAAAGAGTCGGACAGGACTGAGTGATTGAACTGAACTGAACTGAGAATTAGAAATGAGAGCTAACCAAAATGTGGGGTTAGTGAAAGGATCATTACACACACACCCATGCTGCTTCTATTTTAATGAACCTACCTTCTTAAAGGAGAGGAAGAATTCTTGTTTCAATAAATAAAAATCTTCATGTTTCTCTATTCTAAATATTTCCTTTCCATTCCCGCCCCTACACAATTTACAACCTTTTTTCTTTGTTTTCCTTCATAGCTGAACATCTTGAATGATAGCCTGTTTGCTCTCTCCCCTCTCTGTGTCCCATTGATTTCTAAAACCTGTATTTCATCCTGATGATTCTCAATAAGAAACAGATACAATCTCAAGTTAGGATTACTTAAGAAAGTATTTTAAAAAAGAATACTTGCGAGGTATGCAATACCTCAGGGTTAGTATTATAGGAGTTACAAGGAATCAACACTAGGTACAAGGGAGGCACAATTAATGAGACCAAGAAAGAGAGTCATGTTGAGAGGTCAACTTGAAAAGGATGGTGGGTGTGGACTATTACATCCAACATGGCTTCACAGTGCGGGAGCAGAGAAACAATTACAGTGACCTCTCTCTTCCTCCTTCCAATCTTTTGTCGGTGTTCCCCACTGGACAAAGCCAGTAGAAGTCAGATAGCAAGAAAGCACATGGGTGACATGTATAGGTCAGTTTTTTGAGGCAAAAGGTGAGTAAAGAAGGGTGGTGACATGTGGGGACAAGCGTAGGAAGATGCCAGACATATTTATCTTAATATTACATTGGAACTATACCCACAAAAAGTCAACCGTATTCTGATTTTTAAACCCACTGGCCTACTTTCATTTGCATACCAAATATTTGCCTCTTTTGATCTGGAACTCATGAAATGGTGCACTCTTGACTTTTCTCTAAGCCTTAGCTTGGGGATTTTCCTGGAGGTACTGTGGTTAGGATTCAGAGCTTTCACTGCCAGGGCTGGGTTTCAAACCCTGGCTGGGGAAATAAGATCCCACAAGCTGAGAGGCACAGTCAAAAAAATAAAAATTAAAAAATAAAGAAGAAAAAAATCTCATCTTATTTTAAATTTTTCCATCCACACACCTACAGGCCCTTTTCTTTATACTCCCATCCATGTTCCATATGTCCTTTAACACCTTGTTTCCATTTCCATGACAGACCACAGATATGCCTCTTGAATATAATCTGTCTGTGATACCAACACACCAGGCTTTTCCTACTAAGAAACAGCCCTTACTATGACATTTCCCCCTGAAATGATTTGAGAGCTCTATTATGCCCATAGGATAAACTCCAAACAGATATCTTTCTTAGTCTAGCTGCTACTGAGTTTTGTAGCCTCAACTTTTGCACTCTTCCCTGAAAACTCATGGTCAGCTAGACTATTTCACCCAGACTATTCTCTAAGTAAGTTCATGCCATTAAGATTTGAAAATTCAAAAAATCTGCCCTTTCTGTCCAATCAAGTTTCCCCTACTTTATGCGTAGTGCACTGTTTTATCCTTCTAGACCTAGGTCAAATATGTCATGATCTATTGGTTCCACTTGGCTTCTTCCAAGGAAGAATTGATCATTCCCTCTTCTGTGCTCCAGAACTTCCATAATTTCAAATTTCTCCAGGAGAACTTTTCTTTAATTTCTACTTTGGCATTGAATAGATAAGCTGCCATCATTTCTCCCTATTAAACAGTGCTTCAGATGGGAATACTGTTTCACTTGTCTTAATATCCCTGAAATTTATCAGAGGGTCTGGCAAATAGGAAGTCTCCCAAAATACTTGCTAAATGAATGAGAGTCAGCTGTCTTGATATACTACCCCCTACCTGTTGCCTTAAAAACAAGGCAACCTGTGGATCTACAGGTGTGGTTATATATAGCATGTGATCAGACAGAGTTCTGGGAGACCTATGTGACCCAGACAGGCATACCTTCTGTGCAATAGACAATATGATGCTCGTTCAGTAGGCAGCATCTGGCAGTGCAGTTGGCAACAGTTCAGAGTGGTCTCCTGCATTGAGAAGAGTACCTACTGGTGTCAGTTTGAACATAGGAAGTTCTCTTTTGTGTAAAAGTTGGTCAATAGATTGGCAGAAGTTTCTCTCTTATAAAACTGTTGGACAATAGAACCATCCTCCTCATGCTCCTTTAGCAGATACCCTCACCTCTCTTACATAGGAGTGGACTCCTCTCTGCTGGACTCATCAGCAGCCTGTTCTCTCAATCTCATCTGATTACCCTACTGAATTATTCCTCTCCCTTCCTCAGTCTCTGCCCTTCTTTCTCCTTCCACTCTTTCTCTTCTACGATTCTCGAATACATTTCTCCTTTTATTTTTTTCCTTTCACAATAAATTGTGGAAGCTTATTAAACCCAGCATCCAAATAATCAGCAAGTGGACAACCTATTCACTTTTTTATTGTATATAGATGACTTATTTTTCAAAACATATTAAGTGAAAATAAATATTTATTTCCCCCCATAAGGCAATAAATACAAGGAAGTAAAACAGTGTTTCTTTACTAAATCAGGTTGAAAGTTCATCTCCAGTCATGAGAGCTTAAAGTGGAGTCATAAATGCAAAGACCCCTTCTAAACTCCTGTCACTGAGCGACCCTCCTGCACAGAGAAACTCAACCCTCCCTAAGCAAAATATAGCTTCCATCCAAGCAAAACTCAGTATGTACCTTTACAGAGTCCTTATCTAAGTCTTTAAAGCTTTCAAGAGGCCCAGTTTATATGCAAATACTTAACCTTAATTGAAGTAGTATTTACCTTAATTAGATAGTACCTTAAAAGATAGTTAATACCTTAGCTCACAATCCTCTGAATGCACAATCTATTTAAAAAATGAGATAAGACAAGGCATCTACCTGGCATTTAGATGTAGACAGGAGTGTTATTAAGTTGGGTTGGGTTAAAGCAGTTGAGAAACGAATAACTTCACTGTCACTAAAAGATGAAGTTGAACATAATATTTTTTTGGAGTTGACAACTGCTAAATGTGTTTTCCTCTTGGTCTCCCTGCCTTGCCCCCACAACTTCCATTTTTTGAAAATTTAGAAGTCAAAAAAATCGTATTTATGTTGCTCTGTACATTGGATAATTATTTAGGCCAATTCTGTTCATAAGGGAATTACAGTTCTCTAGGTGATGGCATGGGTTCTGGTTTGTGTATAAAATCTGGAAAAAGTTTCTCATTATTTCAAAATAGCTAGTATTTTTGTTTCCTCAATTCCAAAGTAACTTGAACATGTGTCAATTAGGAAGTTCTCATGAGCATAGCTGTGAAAGTCTCAATTGAACACAGCAATTGTCCTAATTCTTTGTATTTTTATAGGCCAGGTACAGAACACCAGGATCTCTGGGGTTGGATATATTACAGAAAATAAGCAAGCTACTAAAGAGAAAATTTCTTGAGAGGATTTTGGGATGTTTCTTTTCCTATTTGTCTTAGGCCAGGACAAAAAAACACATTATCCAAATATTGTCTTATTTCTCCTTTTTTTCAAGGAAAGTAATTAGCTGCCATAGTGTCATATTTTCCAAAGCACACTGGACAAAGCAAAAAATTAGAATATTTGTAGAGAAGCTCAAGACAGTGGTCAACATTAATGTGCCAGAGGGATAGCCTATTTTGTTTCTAACTATATTTTAAAATGCTGGAAATAAAAGACACTGTTTTATTGTGTCCACTTACTCAAATTTTACAAAGCATCTGAGGAGAGTGATAAACAGAGAAAATCAAAATCTAGTTCTATCACTTTCTAGAGTTTAAGTGTGAACAATTAAATGTAACCTATTTGAATTTCAGTTTCCTAAATTGTATTGTACAATGCTAAAAATGTGGCCAGTCCATGATAGCTAACAGCAGGGTACTTCTCAGAGCCGGGAGATCAGTTTAGCTTCTGAGAATCTAATAAGGATATGGTAAAAGTCAGACTCAAATGATAATTAATTGATAGGTTGTGAATATTTGATAGACTTTTACAGATAGGTCTAAGACATATACAAAAACAGCACTGTACCACTGGATGGTTTTTGCATGTGTTAAGTGAGTTTTTTTTTTTTATTTTGTGGCCACGTGGCATGTGGAATCTTAGTTCCCTGGAATTTGATTCCCAGGAATCAAATCTGGACACCCTGTGTTGGAAGTACAATGTCTCAATCATTGGATCTCCAGGGAAGTCCCTAAATAACTTGATTCCTGTTAGAGCTTGGTTCTCCAGACCAAACATCTTTAGATGCTCAACAAAGTTTAGTTTCATTCTTTCCTCTTCCTATGCAGTAGTCCTCAGAAACCAAGACAGTATTAAGACATCAACAGTACACTGGCATTGATATGTCAATAGAATGTTATATTTGAAAGTGAAAAAAAGGAAGGGGAAGGTGATAAATGATTTTTGTAACAGCCCTGAAGGGAATATCCCCAGTGTCTTCTGAGCCTCAGGCCTTTGTAGCCAAGGTCATTTAATAAACCTCCAATCATGCCTTAATGATATATTTACCACACAAATTTCTTTTATTACAATTTGGCTTTCTGTGCATGTCTTTGAATGATCTTGAATCTTCTAAATTTCTGGCAATTGTATTTCATAAACTAAACTTATGGTTTGTATTTCAAACTTATACTATAGACTTTTTGATTTTGGTTGGCAAGAGACTATGGAACAATGAACACTTGCATATGTTCTTAAAATTTGGAGCATCTGAGTCTGTTCCCCTCATAACTGAACCCATTGTTTCCTAATCAAAATACTGCATCTTATCTCAGTATCATAGCTTTTGAAGTATAGCAGATATGCCTCAATAAATTTTTTAATCAAAATTTTATTTTTAGATAATTATGATAATTTATATTTTAATTTAATTTATATTTATATTTTAGATAATTATGGACTCACATGTAATTATAAGAAATAATAGAGAGATCTGGCATGCTCTTTAAACAGCTTCCCCCAATGGAAACATTTTTAAACCTACAATATCAAATTGGATATTGACATTGATACGATCAAGATACAGAAGATTCCCATTACCATAAGAATCCCTTGTGTTGCCCTTTTACAGTCCCACACATTTCTTTCATGAAAATGAAAATGAAAGAGAAGTATGACTGCTTCACCTTTGGTAACTACTAATCAGCTATTCATTTCGATAATTTTGGCATTTCAAAATGTTACATCAATGACATCACACAATATGTAACCTGTGGCACACAGTGACACTCAAAGGAGGAAGTTCACATTCTCACTCAGTTGGAGTGTGAATTCTGGCTCCCCACTAGACCTACACTCACATCTTCTTGATTGAAAACACTAGAATGTCTCCTTAACTGCTCCCTTCATGACCTCCATTGACCATGGTGGAAGGGGAGCAAAGCATGCCTCACTGGAAGTGATGAAAGTCCTGACTCTCCACTAGGCTCTTCTGATCTTCCAACTCTACTCCAGAGGAGTAAGGGGGTTTGCTTTGTTACTGGCATCTGTGGGTGGAAGTCCAGACTCGCTATGTGGGTTCCAGTGACATTGCCAGAAGTACTGTGTGTCTACCCAGTAGGGATGAGGATTCTGAGTCCCTTCTCAAACTTCTCTGCCAGCTCCTCAAAGAAGTAATGAAGCACCTCATGGGCCTCACAAAATGGAAGGCTAAGCTCCCTACTCTGGCTTCTCTGGTATGAGTATGAGTGGGCCTACTGTCTTATCTGTTTGGTCGGAGTGAGTGATTTTTGTCTAAATTTTATATTTGCCAGATTGTCACTTTTATGGAACAAGCTTTTGATTTGGCTTTTTGTTTGTTTGTTCATTTATCCCTGCTGGCATTTCTGGGTTTCCAGCTTAATCAGCTCCATTTTAGGATTAAAAACACTCAGGAACTCATAACTGTGTTGTTCCTTGGGTCCTGAGGACCAAAGCTTGTCTTCTTATTTTGTCTTTAACTAATTAATTAATTTTGGTTTGGACTGTGCTGGATATTCATTTCTGTGCACGGGCTTTTCTCTAGTTGCAGTAGTTGGGGTCTACTCTCCAGGTGTGGTGCATGGGCTTCTCATCTTGTTGAGCTCTAGGACATGTGGGCTTCAGTGGTTGCAGCACTTGGGCTCAGTAGTTGTAGTTCCTGGGCTCTAGAGCACAGGCTTAGCAGTTTTGGTGCATGGATTTAGTGGCATGTGAGATCTTCTCTGACCAGGGATTGAACCTGTGTCTTCTGCATTGGAAGGTAGATTCTTTACCACTGAGTCACCAGAGAAGCCCAAATATAAAATTATCATAAAATATCTTGAAGAACTGATAGATTGGATCCAAAGTAGGAGCTCACAGTTTTCTCTATTTGGCTAATTTAGTGTACACACAGTTTTAGAATGTACTTTTTATGATAGCTATTGATGTCATTTTGCACATTACAGTAGAGTTGTTCCAAGGTTATCTTTGGGCTTCTTTACCCTAAGAAACAGTATAGAATAGTGACTAATCCTAAGGATTTTGGAGCTGTGGCCACCAGAAAGATGTCTATGTTCCAATGTGTGGAACATGTGAATATGTTAGTTTACAGAAAGCAGAAGGAAATTTGTAGATATAATTAAATTAAGGATCTTGAGATGGGGAGCTTATTCTGGATTATTTGGTGGGCCCAATGTAAAAACTAAGGTCTTTATGTGTAAGAGTGATGAAGAAAAGTCAGAATTAGAGATTTGAAGATGCAGTGCTGCAAACTTTGAACACAGAGGAAGGAAGGAGCCACAAGCCAAAGAAAGCAAATGGCCTCTAAAACCTGGAAAAGGCAAAAAAGTGGGCTTTCCTTAAAAACATCTAAAAAGAATTCAGCCCTGCCTACATTTCGATTTTAGTCTAGTAAGACCTATTTTGGATTTATGCACTCCAGAACTGTAAGGTAATAAATTTCTATTGCTTTAAACCACCAAATGTGTGGTGATTTGTTATAGCCACAATAAGAATCTAATACAGAAGCCAAATGTTCAGAGTCTATACTCCAGTTTTGATATTTATAATATACCTAGACTTGAACAAGGAGTTTATCTTTAAAAAGATATTATGCATATTCCCTACCTCACAGAAAGAAATTAACATATATAAAGCTATTAAAACAATGTTAGGTAAATACTAAGTATTTGGTAAGAGTCAACTATTAGTATAGTAGAAGTAACTATTCATCTATACAAAGAATGTGATTACAAAGGCAATGAACACTTTACAAAAATTTCATCTACATAATCTCCTGCATCCTGTTTTGATTTTAACATTAGATAGCATCCCAGGTGGCTCAGCAGTAAGGATTCTGCCTGTCAATGAAAGAGACAAGGTTTCAACCCCTGAATCAGGAAGATCCCCAGAGGAGGAAATGGCAACACACTTCAGTATTCTTTCCAGGAGAATCCAATACATAGAGGAGCCTGGTGGGCTGCAGTTCATGGGGTCACAAAGAGTCAGACATGACTTAGCAGCTGAACATGCACACAAATATACAGATAGATAGATAAATGAAAGATAGATATCTACATGCATACATTTATAAGGCAATGGTAAACAAAAAATAATGCAGGACAGTGCTTATATCCAAAGAGGAGATGTTCAGATGGAGGAGAAATCCAAAAAAAAAGTCTTCAACAATACAGAAATGTTCTAGTTTTTGATTTGAGTGTTAAGCTCATGGGTGCTTGCTTTGTTTTTATGCTTAGTAACTTACATGCACAATTCATACATTTTTTGTGTTAAATGCTAAAGAATACATTTTTTCCAAAGACTCTTAATAAAACTTAGAAAACCTCTCAGATCTTTACTCATTGTAATTCAGTTAGGATAGCTCTATTATGCTGTGGTAACAAACAGCTTCAACAATCTCAGTGGCTTAACAAACCAGATGTTTATTTCTTATTCATACTACATTTTCAACATAGGTCAGTGGGCAACTCTGCTTGTGTAATTTCTCATATCTTCAAACTGACCAAGGCTTCATTTTGCCAAGTGATTTTGATTCACTGAAGCAATGAAAAGAGGAGACAAACAGGACACTTGCTTTTAGTGTTCACTCCTAGAAAGGATACATGTCACTTCTGCCCACATCTTATTGGCCAAAATAAATCACCTTGCCATGTCCATAGTAAAAAAGAATACAGAGGCATAATTTTTGCATGTGACTTATTGGCCAAAATAAATCACCTTGCCATGTCCATAGTAAAAAAGAATACAGAGGCATAATTTTTGCATGTGACTATCAACTAAAACATCACAAGTATTTTGTGAAGAATCTTTAATGCTTCTCATAGTCCACCCTTCCAGGCACCAAATATTTGGCACTTCCTTTATCAGTATGCAGATTTAAACACGGGTTCTATCTAATACACATGGTATGTAATATTTTTGCATATGTAAGGTACCAACTAGCAGTCTTGTGAAATTCAAATAACAGTTCTAGGAAATATACTATAGATATTAAAATAATAGTTAATGACCATGCCTTGAAAATTAAGATCACTGGGTAGGGGAGGCATGACTCCTGGTTTCAAGGGTGAAGAAAAGGTAACAGATTAACTTTATAGGTCCAGGAAAAGATTACTATGAAAATTCTAGGTGAAATACTATCTGATAGTTAGTTGTATAAATTGGTATCAGTGTGAAAAAAATTGATTCAATTTAAAACTGATAGACCAGTGTGACAATATACTTCTATTCATGCCCAAAAGCCCATTTTGAAACACAGTCATTAAATATACATGAATGGTATTGACATATACACTATATATAAAATAGATAATAAGGGCTTACTTCATAGCAAAGGGAACTCTGCTCAATACTTGTAATGACCTATATGGAAATAGAATCTAAAGAAGAGTGGTTTTATATATATACATATATATATATATATACATATATATATATATATGGATTCACTTTGCTCTACAGCAGAAACACATTCCTCCAATCAAAATTAATTTATTTATTTATATTTTTTTCAAAATTAATTTAAAAAATAATAAATATACATGTGGAAATAGAAGTGAAGTCACTGTACTACCATACTATAAAACACAGGCCCACACTTTTAAAATATTTTATAACTTAAAATGACTCATGATTTGCCCCCACCAGTAAAAAGTCAAAAACCATTTTGTAGGAAGAATATTTATAACCATATGAAAGAGAATGTCCCTATCCTGAATCCTAGCCTGACGAATTTCTGTAGTTATAGAGCCAGTCTCAAAGATTCTCTCCCCTCTCCTCTTATTCTTTTGCTTTTGACTCTCTGCAATCTTGATAAACCACAGTACAAAACTTCTCTAAAAGTCTAGATAGGAGCCTTCCTCCTGGCCTTTCTCCAGTATACTTGTTAATTCTTAGGTGGTTTGAGGGAAGCTGCACATGAACTTGTTCTATGGAGCAAAGAAGACAATGGAAGGAGAGAGGGTATGTTAACAATGTACAAAGCTACATGAGTTAATGTAGAAGTCAGAAGAAAGGAATGGTTTTCAAAGGAGTTTGTGGTAGACCTACAACCCTCATTTCCCTTCCCCATCTCTCTCTCCAATATCTTGTTGTCAACATTCTTTGGTTAAGCGGCCCTTTTAGGCTTCTGGGAAACGTTGTGTGCATGAATGATTCCAGAAGATGTAATACGTGTCTCATCTAGGTTGTCTTGATTTAATGTGGCTGTTTTTCTTTAAGACCATCTCTGATTGCTTTATTCATTGTAATTCTTTTCATATGCATAGTATTTGTATTACAAAAACAATATAACATTAAAGAAAATTTTGAAGAAAAATTATCCATAATTCTATCACTTTAAAGCAATTATTTTGATTTTCATGTATTCTTATGCATTCTTTGTCCAAATGTATACCTGTTTTTTATAGTTGTAATTCTAGCACCCAATTTTGTTGAATGTTTGTTCTTAATCTTGCATCCTAAACATAATTTTACATTGCTCTAAATATGTTTTGTTATCTTTTAATAGCTGCACAATGTTCCATAAAGTTGATGTACCATAATTCACCTTTTCCTATTTTGGGAATTTTGCTTGAAGTTTGCTTTTCCCTATTGTACATAACAGACAGAAATGAACATTTTGTACATTGTTAACTTTTTCTGAACATTTCTACATTCACTCATTGTTGTTTTAGTATAACATTACATGAACACATGACCTTGGTTGAGCACATCCATATATATAACACAAACATCTTTATCATCAAGCTTTCCTAGAGCTAGAATTTGCATTACCAACTCCTGTTTGGTAAACTGAAGCCTAATGATGTTAAGTGTTATTATCTGGTATAACTAGCAACATTTAAAAATGAGAAACCTGAAATACACAATAGTCATTAGATACACACAAGATATACCAACAAATTAGGAGTTGATTTTACTATATTTAGTCCTACTTAGTGAATATTTAGTAAAATGCATCCTATTTCTGGGTTATTACTATTATTTAAAGGCTACAATTTAAAACTGTTAGTGAATGTTTGTTGTATTTGAGAGTGTAGGCTACTCAATAAATGTTATTATTGCTAGATAAATATAGTTTCCAGATCCAAGTATTTTAGAAAATTTTTTCAGATAATCCCCACAAACATAATAACATGGAACCATGATTGGTTCATTTGCTGTATGAATGGAATTCTTGATTTGCCAATACATCTTTTTTGAGTACCAACTAGACACTCATCATATACAACAGAAAAGATGCTAAACATACAGTTGATCCCACATAAACCACATGTTCATATGCATTAAAAAAAAAAATCCAGTACTGTATGTTTAGGGCTTCCCTGGTGGCTCAGAGGATAAAGCATCTGCCTACAATGTGGGAGACCTGGGTTCAATCCCTGGGTTGGGAAGATCCCCTGGAGAAGGAAATGGCAACCCACTCCAGTATTCTTGCCTGGAGTATCCCATGGACAGAGAAGCCTGGTAGTCTACAGCCCACTGGGGTCGCAAAGAGTCAGACACAACTAAGCAACTTCACTCACCACAAGATAGTGGACAGTCATATGCCTTCTAGGAACTTCTACCTGTAGACATGTGGGCAAAAATATACAAATTAAAGAAGGTACAGAAGTAAGTATGGGGGTTACAGACTGAATGTCTTCTGAGTGGTGCAAGTGATAAAAAACTAGTGAAGCTGATGAATATAAGACAATATGACAAGTGGGATTCATCTCAAACTGGAATGCATATCAAACCCAAGCCATTTAACCCTAAAATGTCTCAAAATAATGTTCATGGCAATAAAAACAAATTTGAGGACAAGATGAACTTAGCAGGCCATGGGTTTACAATAACTGAAGTATGTATTAAATGATATGATAAAGACCGCTGGTGTCACAAAATGTTAAATGTTAACTGGGAAGAGTCAAGCAAGATGTCTCAGGAGATGCGGATGGTAGCTGGATTTTGCTGCAGGCTGGGTTCCCTTGAAACCCAGCTCTGGGATGGAGGTTAGCATTCAGGAATTTTATCATGGCATGTTCTTGGGATTAATGCCTGAGGAATCATGGTGGAAGAAGCAAGACTGGACAGATGGAGGAGGTGAGCTTCAAAGAGTCTCCACTAACCCCCAAGCTGCTATGGAGCTAGGATGGTCACAGTTTGGAGTGAGAGAGCTGTACTTTATACCCATATGTTAATCAGCTACTGGACATGGGGAAAAGATATGACCTTGGGTGACATAGGTCTCTTCAGCTGAGATAATGCCTGAGGGGGTTAACACCTGAGAATTGTCTTAAGTGGGTTTCTTACCTGCCAAGGTACTAATGTCTTTATTTCTGATGGGAGATTTTAGTGCACCACAATAGCTACATAACCACATTGGGAAAAAAGAAAATCATCCCAAGCTACTCATCTCTAGTTACACTGCAATTCCCTATTGTGTTAGTCACAGTAGAGAAATAAAACCAGTAGGAGATATATAGATACAGATATAGATTTATGTGTTTATGTGCTCAGTTGTGTCTGACTCTTTTGATCCCATGGACTGTAGCCCACCAGGCTCCTCTGTCCATGAGATTCTCCAGGCAAGAATACTGGAGTGGGCTGCCATGCCCTACTCTAGTGGATCTTCCTGACCCAGAGATAGAACTTGCATCTCTGATGTCTTCTGCCTTGACAGGCAGATACTTTACCACTAGTACCACCTGGGAAGCTCAATATAGATTTATATTTTATAGTTATAAAAGCATACCTCATTTTATTGTGCTTCACTTTATTGTGCTTTGTAGAAATTGCATTATTTACAAATTGAAGGTTTGTTGCAATTCTGCATCAAGCAAGTCTCTCAGCTCCATTTTTCAAAACACATTTGCTTACTTCAGTGTCTTAGTGTCACAGTTTGGTAATTCTCAAAATATTTTAAAACTTTTCAGTATTATTATATTTGCTATGGTTATCAGTGAACTTTGATGTAACTGCTATGATTTGCTGAAGGCTCAGATGATGGTTAGCGTTTTTTTTGGCAAGAAAGTATTTTTAATTAAAATTTGTATGATTTTTTAGACATAATACTACTGCATACTTAATAGATTATAGTATATTGTAAGCAAATTTTATGGGCTTCCCTGGTGGTTCAGTTGGTAAAGAATCCACCTGCATGCATGAGACCTGGGTTCAACCAGTGGGTTGGGAAGATCCCCTGGAGGAGGGCATGGTCACCCATTTCAGTATTCTTGCCTGGGGAATCCCCATGGACAGAGGCAGGCTGCAGTCCATGGGATCACAAAGAGTTAGACATGACTGAGCAACTAAGCACACACAACACAATTTATATGCAATGAAAAACACCAATAAATTTGTGTGAATCACTCTGCTGTAATATTTACCTCATTGTAGTAGTCTGGAACAAAAACCTCCCAATATCTCTTGAGATATGCCTCCGTGTATGTGCATGTGCCTGTAGTTATAAAATTGAATAGCACTCAGCCATAAAAAAGACAGAAATGTTTTCATTTTCTATTTGCAACAACCTGTATGGACTTACAGGGTATTATGCTTCATGACATAAGTCAGAGAAAGACAAATACTGTACATTATCATTTATGCATAGAATCTAAAAGATAAAAAAATGAATAAATATAACAAAACAGATTCACAGATATAGAAAACAAAGTAGTCATTATCAATGGGGAGAGAAAGGGGGGAGGGGCAAGTAGGGGTAGGGGATTAAGAGGTAAAAACTAGTAAGTACAAGATAAATAAGTTTCAAGGATATATCACACAGAACAGGAAATACAGTCAATGTTTTATAACTTTAAATGGAATATAACCTGTAAAAATATTGAATTACTGTGTTCTATACCTGAAATTAATCTGATTATAAATCAATCATACTTTAATAAAATCAAAATTTCTGATAATTTGTCATTGAAGTAATGTTAATGCTGTCATCACTCAGCAAAGGTTCACTGAGCATATCCTTGATGTGCTATGAGGGGTGAAGGAGCGGCACAAGACTTGGTTACTACCTTTCAAGGAGGTCACGGTCTTAATGGGGAGAGGAGGCTTTCATCAACACTAGGATGAGGAGCAGGTCAGCCCTGATGGACAGGCAGAATCACATGTAGAGAAGGCTTGCTGAAGCCAGCCAAGGCAGCGGAGGATAGATGGATTTGGAGCACAAATAAAGAGATACATACAGTTTACAAAGAGGCACAGAGACAAAAAAACCATGAAGTCCAGATAAGAAGAGGACAGACAATATCAAAATGTCTCTCTTTAGTACAGAAGCATCAGAAAGCACCTGAAGAAGGGTTATAGGTGATGCCTGTTAACCCAGGTCCAGGGAGGCCACCAGTTCCTATGCCATGTCCATTATTCATAAAGGATTCCCATTGCTCTGGACCAATGTTTATAAACAAATGAGAAACTTTCAACTTAGAGAACATACGTTACCTTTGGTTAATTCTAAGACAGGACAAAAAGCAGTGAACCAGGTAATCTGAGCTAGTCCCCAAAGAATTTTTTATCTTAGGCAAGTCAACTAACATGTCTGATTGACTGTGCCTCGTTTCTCCATTTTTTCCTTCATCATAATCTGAAATTTCTTCATGCTGAAGGGCTCTGCAAATTTAGAACTGATTCATTAAGGGTTACATCTTTGTTTATATGTTTTTCTAAATGGGTGCCAGCTGACAGACGCTGAGATCTATTTAGCTCAGCAAGATATGTATGGGGTTACAGAAACAGGTCACAAATCAAATTTTTACTAAGATTCCTTCTTTCTATATAACCTTTCCTGACCATACAGCTGGCCAGTACTCTAATAAACCATCTCTCTGTCCTACATGTGCTCAGTTTCATTTGCTTCCTGTCCTCTAGGTCCTTAAAAATCACACTTTCTCCACTTTCTCTGCTTCTTTGTCTCTTGCTTTTTAATTTATTTGTTTTTAATTGAAGGACAATTGATTTACAACATTGGTTTGATTTCTACTATACATCAACATGAATTAGCCACAGGTACACATATGTCCCAGAGAAGGCAATGGCACCCTACTCCAGTACTCTTGCCTGGAAAATCCCATGGACGGAGGAGCCTAGTAGGCTGCAGTCCATGAGGTCACTAAGAGTCAGACATGACTGGGCGACTTCCCTTTCACTTTACACTTTCATGCATTGGAGAAGGAAATGGCAACCCACTCCAGTGTTCTTGCTTGGAGAATCCCAGGGACGGGGGAGCCTGGTGGGCTGCCATCTATGGGGTCGCACAGAGTTGGACACGACTGAAGCGACTTAGCAGCAGCAGCACACATATGTCCCTTCCCTCTTGAAACTTCCTCCCACCTGCCACTCATTCCCACCCTCTAGATTGTTACAGAGCCCTGTTTTGAGTTCCCTGAATCACAGCAAATTTCCATTGACTAACTATTTGACACATGGTAGTGTACATGCTTCCATGCTACTTTCTCCATTCATCTCACCCTGTCCTTCCTCCCTCTGCCCATGCCCGTAAGTCTGTTCTCTATGTCTGCATCTCCATTGCTGCCCTGCAAATAGGTTCATTAGTACCATCTTTCTAGATTCCATATATATGTGTTAATATATAATATTTGTTTGTCTCTTTCTGACTTATTTCATTCTGTATAATAGGTTCTAGGTTTATCTACCTCATTAGAATTGACTCAAATGCATTCCTTTTGATGGCTGAGTAGTATTCCATTGTATATATGTACCACAACTTCTTTATCCATTCATCTGTTGTTGGACATCTAGATTATTTCCATGACCTAACTATTGTAAATAGCGCTGCAGTGAACACTGGGTTACATGTGTCTTTTTCAATTTTTATTTCCTCAAGTTATATGCTTATAAGTGGTATTGCTGGGTCATATGGTAGTTTTATTCTTAGTTTTTAAAGGACTCACCATAACATCTTCCATAGTAGCTGAATCAACATACTTCCCACCAACAGTGCAAGAGGGGTCCCTTTTCTCCACACCCTCTTCAGCACTTGTGTTTGTGGATTTTTTGATGATAGCCATTCTGACCAGTGTGAGGTGATATCTCATAGTTTTGATTTAAATTTCTCTAATTAAAGCAATGATGAGTATCTTTTCATCTGATTATTAGCCATCAGTATGTCTTATTTGGAGTTATGCCTGTTTAGGTCTTTTGTCTACTTTTTGATTAAGTTGCTTGTTTTTCTGGTATTGAGTTGTATGAGATGTTTGTATATTTTGGAAATTAATCCTTTGTCAGTTGTTTTATTTGCTATCATTTGCTCCCATTCTGTCTTTTCACCTTGTTTATAGTTTCCTTTGCTGTGCAAAAACTTTTTAAGTTTAATTAGGTCCTTCTTGTTTATTTTTGTTTTCATTTCCATTATCCTAGGAGGTGGGTCATAGAGGATATTGCTATGATTTTGGTCATACAGTGTTCTGCCTATGTAAAGCCCTGAAATAAAATCATGCACCTATGAGCACCTTATCTTTGACAAAGGAGGAAATAATATATAGTGGGGAAAAGACAGTCTCTTTAATGAGTGATGCTGGGAGAACTGGACAACTACAAGCAAAAGAATAAAATTGGAACACTTCTTAAAACCATACACAAAGATAAACTCAAAATAGATTAAAGACCTAAATATAAGACCTCTTTTTCTCTTGGAATCAACTTTAACCATTTAAATTTACACTGACAGTAAACTGCCATTTTCCTTCCAAGGGTCTGCTCTCTTAATTTACCTTAGGATAGAATCTTCCACCTTTTCTATATATTTATTTCCAAGCACAGGACTAAGTGCTCTGCATTTAAGTAGATTAGCTAAAAAACATATTTTGGTATTAAATTTCTGCATTTAAATTCCAGGTCTGCTATTTACTATTATTAGGACCTTCAACAAGTCACTGATATGTAACAAACAAAACCAGCTACTTCAAAGTGTTATTTTAAAAATCAGGTAGAAAATGAATGTAAGATATTTGCCAGATATTATGCACATGGTAGATATATAGTAAACTAATATTCTGTTATAAAATACTCACAGTGCTCATATTATTCTGAAGATTTTTAAGGGGCAACCTGAGTAAGCAGGGGCATAGTTGTTTTATTACCTAGGAGATTTGTATCTATGGGCTCACTGTCTGCCAACTCCTTGCTACCAACCCCAATAGAAGGTGGAAATGAAAGTGTTTTGAAAAGTTAAAAGCAATGCACAAATGTAGGTAGAAAGCTGGAGCTATTCTCATCTCTACAAATATCTCCTTTCTGATCTATTGCCCAGCAGTTCCCTTCTCAGCTTCCTTTGCCCCATCTAGGCTGGAACTGTAATAAGTAAGATTTGAAAGCACAAATGTGAAGGAGCAAAGCTCCCAGTGTGGTGGAATTTAATAATGCAGCAAGTTCTTTTTGAATAGGAAATAACTCTTAAAAGTTTCTTTTCATGTAATTTCAAGCTCAGTTCAGTGAGATCCTCTTGCAATCTCTTGAATTTATGTGTTTCTTCTCCTTGCAGGCTTGCTAGGCTTGTGCTATCTGGGCTTCTACAGCTTGACTGGGAGATTACAGTCCTCCACGTCCCCACAAAATATATGATCAATAGATAGCCTGAAGAGCAGGGAGAATAAGTGCACACAATATAGTCAGCCCTCAGCATCTATGGGGAATTGGTTCCTGGCCTGCTGCAGATACTAGAATCCTCAGATGCTCAAGTTCCTTACACAAAATGGTGCCATGCAGTTGGCTCACACTGTGGAATGACATGGAATCTGTGGATACAGAGGGCTGACTAAAATAAAAAAAAAAAAAAAAAAAAAAAAAAAAAAAAACTCGTTATTTACCTAGTGGACTTTTTCCTAATAGTAAAGTATACTCTGTATTTTGTACCAGATACTAATTACATATATCATTCCACTTAATTCTATATCACCGTGAGAAAGCTTCTTCTATTATCCTCACTTTACAGATGGGAAAACTGAGGCTTACCGTGGTTTAAATATTTGCTCCTTGTCTTACAGTTGCTAAATTGTGAAACCAGGGTTGAATCAAAGCTAGAATTAAAAACATGTTTATTTTTTCCCTGTGTGGGAGTAAAAAGAGCCTCTTACATAGGTGATTGTCCTAAGAAAATCTTATTTTTATTGCTTGTGTTTGTGTGTGTGTGTGTGTGCTTACTCAGTCATGTCTGACTCTTTGTGACCCTTTGTGCTGTAGCAACCAGGCTCCTCTGTCTGTGGAATTTTTCAGGCAAGAATACTAGAGTGGGTTGCAAATTTCTCCAAGGGATCTTCCCCACCCTGGTGTTGAACCCTCATCTCCTGTGTCTCCTTCATTGCAGTCAGTTTCTTTACCTGCTGAGTCATTGGAGAATTACTTATAGTTACCTTAGAAAGGAACTGCACTGAGCTTCCATTAGAAATATGCACCTCTGATTAAATAACAAACCAGATTCTATCCAGACACCATGTTTAATTGTGAAGAATGCTGCTGCTGCTACTGCTAAGTCACTTCAGTCGTGTCTGACTCTGTGCGACCCCATAGGTGGCAACCCACCAGGCCCTGCCGTCCGTGGAATTCTCCAGACAAGAACACTGGAGTGGGTTGCCATTTCCTCCTCCAATGCATGAAACTGAAAAGTGAAAGTGAAATCTCTCAGTCGTGTCCAACTCTTCGCGACCCAATGGACTGCAGCCTACCAGGCTTCTCTGTCCATGGGATTTTCCAGGCAAGAGTACTGGAGTGGGTTGCCATAGGAACCTTAACATAGCACATGGCTTTATGAATAGGGAAGGGGATATTGCCACAAAGTATCACCTGGGACTACACCTAGTTTCCCTGATTATGTTACAAGGATAAAATCCCAACTTTAAACATGACCGTGTGTGTGTGTGTGTGTGTGTGTGTGTGTGTGTGTGTGTGTTAGTAGCTCAGTCATGTCTGACTCTTTACAACCCCATGGACTGTAGCCACCAGACTCCTCCATCCATGGAATTCTTCAGGCAAGGATATTGGCTTGGGTAGCCATTCTTTTCTCCAGCGGATCTTTCTGACCCAGGGATTGAACCCAGGTAACTTGCAGGCAAATTGTTTACCATCTGAGCTACCAGAGAAGCCCTATACGTGATCGTGAACTACTGTAAAAGTAAGCATTCATTTCTTCATATCCCTATAGCATTTTTGGCATACCCTATTGAAACATACCAAGCCATGTTTTACTGAACTAATAAATAAAGAATAAGCAAGAACTTAAAAGACACTAACTCTTTGGAAGGAAAGTTATGACCAAGTTAGACAGCATATTCAAAAGCAGAGACATTAGTTTGTCAACAAAGGTCCATCTAGTCAAGGCTATGGTTTTTCCAGTGGTCATGTATGGATGTGAGAGTTGGACTATAAAAAAAACTGAGTGTCGAAGAATTGATGCTTTTCCACTGTGGTGTTGGAGAAGAATCTTGAGAGTCCCTTGGACTGCAAGAAGATCCAACCAGTCCAGCCTAAAGGAGATCAGTCCTGGGTGTTCATTGGAAGGACGGATGTTGAAGCTGAAACTCCAATACTTTGGCCACCTGATGTGAAGAGCTGACTCATATGAAAAGACCCTGATGCTGGGAAAGATTGGGGGCAGGAGGAGAAGGTGACAACAGAGGATGAGATGGTTGGTTGCCATCACCGACTCAATGGACATGAGTTTGGGTAAACTCCGGGAGTTGGTGATGGACAGGGAGGCCTGGCATGCTGCAGTCTATGGGGTCGCAAAGAGTCAGACATGACTGAGCGACTGAACTGAACTGAAGCAAGATCTCGGAAGAACAAGATGGTGGAGGAGTGGGTGGATGTGGATGGAGTACATCTCTCTCCATGGATACATCAGGAATACACCTTCAGACACAGAAGTGCATGCAGAACACCAGCTAAGAGCAGAAAGGAGTACCTGACCAGTGGAAAAGAATATATAGAACCAAGCAAAACTCAGTAGGATGAAAGAACTAGGGAGAAAAAAAGGAGTGTTAGTAGGACTGGACCTGCCCTGAACGGGTGGGAGAACTGAAGCAGGAGTCGGATTCCCCACAGCCGGTCAATTGTCTGAGTCAGAGGAGAAATACTTAAGGCCGAGAGTGAAACAGCTGATCTGTGGCAGCCTAAATGAAATGAGAATCAGATAGTCTTTGCCGCAGCCATACGTACCCTGGACAGGAATGCTGGTCTCCTGGAAGGCACAGCAGCTGGGACCTGGAGTTTAGGGATTGTGGAGCAATCTCAGGGCAAGGGCTGCTGTTGACTGCAGAGAGAAGGATTGAAGGGATGTGAGGGAGGAGATTCATGGTGGGAAATGCAGGTGGAGGAAAGCCATGGAAGCAAGGCGATATTGCTGAGTTATATGTAGCATGTAGAGCCAACACCATAGCCTCTCTCTCCCCGCAGGCCAGCATCAGCAGCTGAATAGAGAGGCTGGCCCATAAAAATGACTGATGCATTGAATTACAGAGTAGTACCCCACCCAGGGTGCTTCTTTAAGTGCCTGATGCTACGATCTACAGTTAGGACCCCCAGGCAAGGGAGGTATCTAAGTGCCTGAATGCGCGAAACTACAGAGAAAGCCTGGCCAAAGAGGCCTTCTGATCACCAGCTTAAAGACTCTCACAGGGCCTAACTCCTGCAGCAGAGGCAGTCTGTGTCCTTGCACACTAGGCACCGCCAGGGTCCCTGCAAGCCAAGCAGCTGAGCCACCTTCACACTCAACTCTCACTGGGGCAGAGCTGCCACAGGCAAAAAATGTCTTACTTCTATTTGCACAGGGTCACTTTGGTCGTGTCCGACTCTTTGCAACCCTGTAGACTGTAGCCTGCCAGGCTTCTCTGTCAGAGAGGTGGTTCTCTAGGCAAGAATACTAGAGCATATTGGCCAATACTGGTTGCCATACCCTTGTAGAGCACTATATTTCCTTCTGCCCTAGCCACCAACCCCCTGAGTACCTGATGCTGCCAGAACTCCTGCAACCCAAGCAGCTTCACCGCCTCCACACCTGGCCCTCACGGGCTAACCCAAGCCCTCCAGGGCAGCCTCAGGAGCTAACCCCAGTGAACGACCCACATGTCCCAGTGGACATAAAACCACAATTGAAACCCAGGGGCAGTGTGGCTAAGGAAGAAGACCCAAAACTTTCCCACCAGCTGTACAAGCTGTAGATTAAATCCACACGATCAACTAAGCAGACTCTATGTCTATGGAATATATAAAAGGCCATTGAGAGCTCCCACAAAAGAAAACACACTAGCTCTGATAGCTGTGGACATTGGAGGCAAGAACACACAGGAGTAGGACCAGATTAGAATCTAAACTGCCCCCATAGCAGGTCCAGAGATCAGCACAGTGGTGGAGGGCATCCTAGGGAGGTAAGGTGGACTGTGACTCCCAGCTAGGGAAAGGACTCTGACAGCAGTGACTCAAGAAAAACATTTATTATTCTGAGTTTTTGACTTGTTCTGTAGATTCTTGTGGATTTTTTTCTTTTTACCCTCCCCCATCCTCCCTCTGTTGTAGAAGCTTTTGAGCTTTTTTTTTCCTCAGTAACATTTTTTTATTGCTGTCATAAACCTCTGTCTCTACGTTGGGCTTTTGCAATTCTGTGGAGTTTTCCTCTCTTTTTTTGTCTCTTTTATCTCTTTTTTTAATCTATTATTATTTTTTCTACATTTATTCCTTTGTTTGCTTTTCCTACCATTCTTTTCTCCTTGCAGTTAATCAATATATATAAATCTTCTTTATCTACCTCTATTTAACTTTGCATATCTATTCTTTCTTTTCTTTCTCTCCTTTCCTCTCAACTTATTTGTTAGTTTCATTTTCACTGCTTTGTTCCCCAATTGGCACCTTGCTTTAGTTTTGTTTTCCAGTTTGTGCTTTAATTAGTTTTGTTCTGGTAGATATAATTTTTGATTTCCTTTGTTTGTGGGTCAATCTATTGTACTTTATTTTTGTTGGACTGTTTTGATTTTGCTTATGGGTGTATATGAATATGTTTATTCAGTCACACTTTCTATTGTTGTTATAAACCTCTGCCTCTACATTGGGCTTTTGCAGTTCTGTGGAGTTTTCCTTTTTTTTTTCTTTTCTTTCTTCCAATTTTTTTCTTTTCTTTTCTTTATATTTTTAATTTTTTAAACCTATTATATTTTTTCCACATTTTTTCCTTTGTTTGCCTTTACTACTGTTCTTTTCCTCTTGCAGTTAATCATTAATGTATATAAATTTTCTTCATCTTCCTCTATTTAACTTTTCATATCTTTTCTTTCTTTCCTTTCCTTTCAACATATTTATTAGTTTCGTTTTCATTGCTTTATTCTCCACTTGACACCTTGCTTTAGTTTTGTTTTCCAGTTAGTGCTTCAGTTAGTTTTGTTCTTAAATGGTGAATATACTTTTTGATTTCCTTTGTTTGATGGGTCAATCTATTGTACTTTATTTTTGTTGGACTGTTTTCACTTTGCTCATGGATGTATGTATATGTGTACATTCCATTATTTTAATTATTATTTGCCTGATTTTATAACTGCCATTTGTCTGGGGTTCATCTTTGATTTCTTATTTTTGGATATTTGTTTTAATCTCACTTCATTCCTGACCAGAGACCAAGGCCTAAGTCTTTGGAGTGGGAGCACCGATTCCAAGACCCTAGAACACTAGAGAACTAACCCTAGGGAGTATCAAATAGTGAGAACTCACACAAAGGCCTCCACTTGAATGCAAAACTAAGCATCACTCAATCACCAGTAGCACCCTGTGCAGGATGCCTCATCTAAACAACAAACAAAACAAAAATACCAACCCAGCCATCAGCAGGCAGGATTACCACCTCATTCAGCCTTACCCATCAGAGGAAAAACAAACAAACAGAAACTCAGCATAATATCACCCTATAGGAAGCTCACAAACCACTGAACCAAACTTAGGAGGGCAGAAACCAAAAGAAAGAAAGAATTCAACATTCTTCAAGGAAAGAATTCAACTTTCCTTGAAGCCTGGGAAAAGGAGACCTCAAACATAATAACTTTTTTAAAAAAAATAATGGAAAGGCAGAAAAATACTGCACAAATGAAGGAACAAACTAGAAACACAGAAGTCCAAATAAATGAAGAGGAAATGGGCAAACTACCTGAAAAAGAATTCAGGATAATGATAATAAAGATGATCAAAAACTTTGAAAACAAAATAGAGAAAATGCAATAATCAATTAACAAAGACCTAGAAAAATTAAAGAATAAGCATACAGAGACAAACAACACAATTATTGAAATTAAAAATACTCTAGAAGGAATCAATAGCAGAATATCTGAAGCAGAAGAATGAATCAGTGAGCTGGAAGATAAAATGGTGTAAATAACTTCTGAAGAGCAGAATAAAGTAAAAAGAAAGAAAAGAGCTGAGGACTGTCTCAGAGACCTCTGGGACCATATCAAATGCAACAACATTAGAACTGTAGAGGTCCTGGAAGAAGAAGAGAAAATGAAAAAGTATGAGAAAATTTTTGAAGAGATTATAGTTGAAAATTTCCCCAATATGGAAAAGGAAATAGTTAATCAAATCCAAGAGGCACAAAGAGTCCCATACAGGATAAACCCAAAGAGAAACATACCAAGACACATACTAATCAAACTAGCAAAGACTAAACACAAAGAAAGAATATTAAAAAGCATCAAGGGAGAAGAAACAAATAACATATGAGGGAAACCCCATACACTTAATAGCTGATCTTTCAGCAGAAACTCTGCAGGCCAGAAGGCAGGATATATTTAAAATACTGAAAGGGGAAAATCTACAACTAAGAACACTGTACCCAGCAAGGATCTCATTCAGAATTGATGGAGAAATAAAAACAAGCAAAAGTTAAGAGATTTCAGGATCACCAAACCAGCTTTACAACAAATGTTAAAGGGGCTTATATAGTCAAGAAACACAAGAGAAGAAAAAAGATCTACAAAATCAACCCCAAACAATTAAAAAAATGGCAATATGAACATATATATCAATAATTACTTTAAATGTAAATGGATTAAATGCTCCAACCAAAAGATACAGACTGGCTGAATGGATGCAAAAACAAGACCCACATATATGCTGTCTACAAGAAACCCACTTCAGACATTAAGACACATATAGGCTGAAAGTGAGAGGATTAAAAAATATATTACATGCAAATGAGAAGCAAAAGAAAGCTGTTGTAGCAATCCTCATATCAGACAAAATAGATCTTAAAATAAAGATTACAAGAGATAAGGAAGGACACTGCATAATGATCAAGGGATCAATCCAATATAACAACTGTAAATATCTATGCACCCAATACAGGAGTACCTCAATACATAAGACAAACACTAACAGACATGAAAGAAGAAATTGACAGTAACACAATAATAGTAGGAGACTTTAACACCCCACTCACACCAATGGACAGATATAAAAACAGGAAATTAATAAGGAAACACAAGTCTTAAATGATATATTAAGTGAGATGGATTTCATTGATATCTTTAGGACATTCCATCCAAATACAGAAGAATACATCTTCTTCTCAAGTGCACATGGAACATTCTCCAGGAGAGACCACATCTTGGGTCACAAATCAAACCTCAGTAAATTTAAGAAAATTGAAATCATATCAAGCATCTTCTCCAACCACAGTGCTATGAGACTAGATATCAATTACAAGAAAAATAGTGTAAGAAGCACAAACACATAGAGATTAAACAACACATTTCTAAATAACCAACAGGTTACTGAAGAAATCAAAAGGGAAATAAAAAAATTTCTAGAAACAAAAGACAACAAAAACATGATATCTCAAAGCCTATGGGATGCAGCAAAATCAATTCTAAGAGGGAAGTTTATACAAGCAATATGATCCTACCTCAAGAAACAAGAAAAACATCGAATAGACAACTTAACTTTACACTTAAACAACTGGAAAAAGAAAAACAAAATAGTAGAAGGAAATAAATCATAAAGATCTGAGCAGAAATAACTTTAAAAAAATGAAAGAAATCGTAAAGATTAACAAAACTAAAAGCTGGTTCTTTGAGAAGATAAACCAAATTGACAAACCTTTAGCCAGACTCATCAAGAAAAAAAGAGAGAAGAATCAAATCAACAAAATTAGAAATGAAAAAGGAAAGGTTACAACAAACAATGCAGAAATAGAAAGGATTATAAGAGACTATTATGAACAACTCTATGGCAATAAAATAGATAACCTGGAAGAAATGGACAGATTCTTAGAAAAGTTCAGTGTTTCAAGACTGAACCAGGAAAAAATAGAAACTATGAACAATCCAAACACAAGCACTGAAATTGAAGCTATGATAAAAAATCTCCCCAAAAACAAAAGCCCAGAACCAGATGGTTTCACAGGAGAATTCTATCAAACATTTAGAGAAGAGCTGATGCCTATCCTTCTAAGACTCTTTCAAAAAATTGCAGAGGAACACCTCCAAATTCATTTCACCCTGATACTAAAGCCAAAGACAACACAAAAAAGGAAACTACAGGCCAATATCACTGATGAACATAGATGCAAAAATCCTCAACAAAATTTTAGCAAACAGAATTCAGCAACACTTCAAAAAGCTCATACACCATGATCAAGTTGGGTTTATTCCAGGGATGCAAGGATTCTTCAATATACGCAAATCAATCAGTGTGATACACCATATTAACAAGTTGAAAGATAAAAACTATTTGATCATCTCAATAGATGCAGAAAAGTCTTTGACAAAACTCAGCACCCATTTATGATTAAAACTCTTCAAAAAATGGGCATAGAAGGAATCTACCTCAAGGCCATGTATGATAAGCCTACAACAAACATTATTCTCAATGGCGAAAAACTGAAAGCATTCCCCTTAAGATCAGAAACAAGACAAGCGTGTCCACTTTTGCCAATATTATTCAACATAGTTCTGGAAGTCCTAGCTTCAGCAATCAGAGAAGAAAAAGAAATAAAAGTAATCCAGATCAGAAAAGAAGTAAAGCTCTCACTGTTTGTAGATGACATGATATTGCACATAGAAAACCCTAAAGATAGTATCAGAAAATTACTAGAGCTAATCGGTGAATTTAGCAAAGTTGCAGAATACAAAATCAATACAGAGAAATCACTTACATTTCTATATAGTAACACTGAAAAATCAGAAAGAGAAATTAAGGAATCAATCCCATTCAACATTGCAACAAAAAGAATTAAATATCTAGGAATAAACTTACCTAAGGAGATAAAATAACTGTACACAGAAAATTATAAGACACTAATGAAAAAAATCAAAGATGACATAAACAGATGGAGAGATGTTACATGTTCCTGGGTAGGAAGAATCAATACTGTGAAAATGACTATTCTACTGAATGCAATCTACAGATTCAATGCAATCAAATTACCAATGGCATTTTTCACAGAACTAGAACAAAAAATTTCACAATTTATATGTAGATACAAAAGATCCTGAATAGCCAAAGCAGTCTTGAGAAAGAAGAAAGGAGCTGGAGGAATCAACCTTCCTGACTTCAGATTATACTACAAAGCTACAGTCATCAATGCAGCAAGGCACTGGCACAAAAACTGAAATATAGACCAATGGAACAAGATAGAAAGCCCAGAAATAAACCCCATTCACCTATGGGTACCTTATTTTTGACAAAGGAGGCAAGAAAATACAATGGGGCAAAGACAGCCTCTTCAATAAATGATGCTGGGAAAACTGGACAGCTATATGTAAAAAAATGAAATTAGAACACCTCTTAGCACCATACAGAAAGATAAACTCAAAATGGATTAACGACCTAAATGTAAGATGAGAAACTATAAAACTCTTAGCAGAAAACAGGCAGAACACTCAATGACATAAATTAAAGCAAGATCCTCTATGACCCACTTCCTAGAATAATGGAAATAAAAACAAAAGTAAATAAGTGGAACCTGATTAAACTTAAAAGGTTTTGCACAGCAAAGGAAAGTGTAAGCAAGGTGAAAAGACAACCCTCAGAATGGGAGCAAATAATAGCAAATGAAACAACTGACAAAGGATTAATTTCCAAAATATACAAGCAGCTCATACAACTCAATACCAGAAAAACAAGCAACCCAATCAAAAAGTGGGAAAAACACCTAAACAAACATTTCTCCAAAGAAGACATACAGATGGCTAACAAGCATATGAAAAGATGCTCAACATCACTCATTATTCAGTTCAGTTCAGTTCAGTCACTCAGTCATGTCCAACTCTTTGCGACCCCATGAATTGCAGCATGCCAGGCCTCCCTGTCCATCACCAACTCCCAGAGTTCATTCAAATTCATGTCAAGCAATGCAAATCAAGACTACACTGAGATATCACTTCACACCAGTCAGAATAGCTCTTATCAAAAAGTCTACAAACAATAAATGCTGTAGAGGGTGTGCAGAAAAGGGAATGCTCTTGCCTTGTCGTTGGGAATGTAAATTGATAGAGCCACTGTGGAAGGCAGTATGAAGATTCCTTGAAAAACTAGGACTAAAACCACAATATGACTCAGCAATCCCATTCCTAGGCATATATTCTGAGGAAACCAAAATTGAAAGAGACACACTTATCCCATTGTTCGTTGCAGCACTATTTACAATAACTAGAACATGGAAACAACATAGATGTCCATCAACAGATGAATGGATAAAGAAGTTGTGGTGTGTATAAGTATGTGTGTGTATATATATATATATATATATATATATATATATATATGATGAAATATTACTCAGCCATAAAAAGTAATGCATTTGTATCAGTTTTAATGAGATGGATCAACCTAGAACCGTTATACAGAGTGAAGTGAGTCAGAAAGAGAAAGATTAATACCGTATTCTAACACATATATATGGAATCTGGAAAAATGGTACTAAAGAATTTATTTACAGGGCAACAATGGAGAAACAGACATAGAGAATAGACTTATGGACATGGGAAGAGGGGAGGAGAGGGTGAGATGTATGGAAAGAATAACATGGAAACTTACATTACCATATATAAAATAGCCAGCAGGAATTTGCTGTATGGCTCAGAAAATTTAAACAGGGGCTATGTATCAACCTAGAGGGGTTGGATGGGAAGGGATATGAGAGGATATATGTATACCTATGGCTGATTCATGTTGATGTTTGACAGAAAACAGTAAAATTCTGTAAAGCAGTTTTCCTTCAATAAAAAGTAAATTAATTAACAACAACAACAAAAAAGAATAAGCAAGATCTCTCCAGGTCATCTCCGGAAGAGACCTACTGACCCCCAGCCCAAGGAACTATTACTTAAAAGGTGATTCCTGCATGGGAAAGGAAGCTATATCAAATGAGTTCCACAGTCTCCTATAATTAAGATAGTTTATCCTTCTATAAATGACTCAGTCTAGAAATAAGCTGACCCTCAGGTAGATGCTATACCCAGAGAAACTTGCTAGAATCTGAACATAAATTTCCATTCCTCTTGCCCTTTATGTATCTTGGATAATGTTGCCTTTGCTTAGTTTGTATAATTAATATTTCTCATACTGTCAAAAATAAGAGTAAGCATCATGCAATGGACACCTGCTTTTTGTCAGTTTCCTTATTTCAACACTCACAATATCCCTTCAATAACTAACTGTATTATTCAGATAAAGAAATAGTTACTTAACCTATTATGGCAATCATTTTGCAAGATATATGTTTATAAATCACCACATGTACACCTTAAATTTGCACATTATTATATGTCAGCTATAGCTCAATAAAGTTGGAGGATATTTTTTAAATTGTTTTTAAAAATGAATCACAAAAAATATTTAATGATTTTTTACATAACACTAGCAGTGGTTCTCAATTTTTGATGTGTATGTGAGTGTCAGTACCACCAAGGAATATTTGTTTCTTGTGAACCATTTTTTTGTGTGGCAATGGTTCTCATACTTGGAGTATACACATAATTGCCTCAAAATATTTTTAAAATTCACATATATAAGCCCTTTGATTGACATATCTTAGGTTGAGGAAGAAGTAGAGAATTATACATATTTTGAAAACCACAAATGGTACATTTGTGGATACTGATCCAGGGCAGAGATGAGCCTCCCTGTACTCTGTCATGATACCTCTAACTCAACAAATGGGAAGAAAAAAATTCTTGATATTATATTGCACAAAAATATGGCCATAAGATATGTGGTAAGGATTTTGAGGTGAACTCTTTTCCTAAAACTTCAACCGTAGGTTGAGATTGCCAAACATCACATGAAGGGAACATGGATTGAATGGCTGTAACAAGGTGAGAGCCTTCTCATGCTTCTATTAGCTTGAGGATGGTGTAAAGTGGGGATGACAGAATATAGCTGGATCACTTAGAGGGCCTGAAAATTTCTCCCATACCTCACTGACAGATCATTAACCCTCAAAGGAGATTGATGCAAAATTCTGGCCTTAGATTTTCAGCCTTAAACCTACTCTATAAATTTTAATTAAACCACAAAAGGAACTTAGCAAAAGACAGTGAACTAAACCATACTTGCTTATTTTCATTAGTAAAATGATCTTCTACAATGCCTAGTAGTCTTTATTCTATGGTCCATTTGTTAGTGACCCTCACAAATAATTTTACTTAAACGTTCAATTTTTTCCATGTATTTTTTCTTGTTCCAGGTTTATGTTTATTTTTTTATTTTTAATTGGAGGATAATTGCTTTACAATGTTATGTTGGTTTCTGCCATACAACAACATGTGTGTGTGTGTGTGTGTGTGTGTGTGTGTTAGTTGTTTACTCGTGTCCAACTCTTTGCAACCCCATAGATTGTAGCCCACCAGGCCCCTCTGTCCATGGGATTCTCCAGGCAGGAACACTGGAGTTGGCTGCCATTTCCTTCTGCGAAAGGAGCTATAGAAAGAGAAAGTGAAGTCGTTCAGTCATGTCCGACTCTTTGCAACCCCATAGATTGTAGCCTACCAGGCTCCTGCATCCATGGAATTTTCCAGGCAAGAATACTGGAGTGGGTTGCCATTTCCTTCTCCAATACAACAACATGAATTATCCATAAATACACATATAACCCCTCCCTCTTAAGCCTCTCTCCCATGCCAGCTCTATCCTATTCCTCTAGAACATCACAGAGCACTGGGCTGAGCTCCATGTTTATATTGCAATTTCCCACTAGCTATCTGTTTTATATATGGTAATGGATATATTTCAATGATACTCTCTTATTTTATCCACCCTCTCCTTCCCCACAGTGTCCACAAGTCTGTACTCGGCATCTCCATTGCTGCCCTGCAAATAGGTTCCTCAGTATCATATTTCTAGATTCCATATATATGTGTTAATATACAATATTTGCTTTTCTCTTTCTGACTTACTTCACTTTGTATAACAGGCTCTAGGTAAGTCCACCTCATTTCAACTGACTCAAATATCCTCCTATTTATGGCTGAGTAATATTCCATTGTATATATGTACCACTTCTTTTTTATCCATTTTGATCTATCATCAGGTTTAATATTTCCCTAGTTCAAAAATGAACTAGGAAATTGAAATGAGTTCATTGAAATGAGGAACTCATTGAAATGAATTCAATGTTCAGTCACTCAGTTATGTCTGACTCTTTGTGACATTTTGCAATGTAGCCCACCAGGTTCCTCTGTCCATGGGGTTTCCCAAGCAAGAATACTGGAATGGGTTGCCATTTACTCCTCCAGGGGATCTTCTTGCCCCAGGGGTTGAGCCAGCATCTCCTGCATTGAAGGTGGATTCTTTGCCCACTTAGCCATTGGGAAAAATATTTTGACTAAATTTAAATGAAATAGAAACAGAGAGATATATTTGAAACTCAGAAGGACAGGTTTAAAATTACACACCAAGCTTTTGAATAAGAAAATACTTAGAGTTTCCCAAAGTTTAGCCTTGATAAAGGGAGAATTTCCCTCTCCATTAAGAACTGCCCAATATGCAGTACTTCAGTTCAGTTGCTCAGTTGTATCTCTTTGTGACTCCATGGATTGCAGCATGCCAGGCCTCCCTGTCATCACCAACTCCCAGAGTTTACCCAAACTCATGTCCATTGAGTCAGTGATGGCAACCAACCATCTCATCTTCTGTCCTCCCTTTCTCCTCCTGCCCTCAATCTTTCCCAGCATCAGGGTCTTTTCAAATGAGTCAGCTCTTCACATCAGGTGGCCAAAGTATTGGAGTTTCAGATTCATCATCAGTCCTTCCAATGAACACCTAGGACTAGTCTCCTTTAGGATGGGCTGGTTGGATCTTCTTGCAGTCCAAAGGACTCTCAAGAGTCTTCCCCAACACCACATTTCAAAAGTATTAATTCTTTGACACTCAGCTTTCTTTATAGTCCAACACTCACATCCATACATGACCACTGGGATAACCATAGCCTTGACTAATATGGACCTTTGTTGACAAAGTAATGTCTCTGCTTTTTAATATGCAGTCTAAGTTGGTCACAACTTTCCTTCCAAGGAGCCAGTGTCTTTTAATTTCATAGCTGAGTCACCATCTGCAGTGATTTTGGAGCCCCCAAAATAAAGTCTGACACTGTTTCCACTATTTCCCCATCTATTTGCCATGAAGTGATGGGACCAGATGCCATGATCTTCGTTTTCGGAATGCTGAGCTTTAAGCCAACTTTTTCACTCTCCTCTTTCACTTTCCTCAAGAGGCTCTTTAGTTCGTCTTCACTTTCTGCCATAATAATGGTATTATCCACGTATCTGAGGTTATTGATATTTCTCCCTACAATGTTTATTCCAGCTTGTGCTTCCTCCAGTCCAGCATTTCTCATGATGTACTCTGCATATAAGTTAAATAAGCAGGGTGACAGTATACAGCCTTGACATAGTCCTTTTCCTATTTGGAACCAGTCTGTTGTTCCATGTCCAGTTCTAACTGTTGCTTCTTGAGCTGCATACAGATTTCTCAAAAGGCAGGTCAAGTGGTCTGGTATTCATTCACTTTCAGAATTTTCCACAGTTTATTGTGATCCACACGGTCAAAGGCTTTGGCATAGTCAACAAAGCAGAAATAGATGTTTTTCTGGAACTCTCTTGCTTTTTCCATGATCCAGCAGATGTTGGCAATTTGATCTCTGGTTTCTCTGCTTTTTCTCAAACCAGCTTGAACATCTGGAAGTTCACGGTTCACATATTGCTGAAGTCTGGCTTGGAGAATTTTGAGCATTACTTTACTAGCATGTGAGATGAATGCAATGGTGTGGTAGTTTGAGCATTCTTTGGCATTGCCTTTCTTTGGGATTGGAATGAAAACGGACCTTTTTCAGTCCTGTCACCACTTCTGAGTTTTCCAATATATGGTACTGAATAACATTAAAATCAGTTATTTTTCTCCTAAATCAGTTAATGATTTAGAAATCTAAAATTCCAGATTACTTCAGGCATTACAAACATGATCATCCAATTTAAAATAACTTATTTCATCTTATGTTTCATGTTACAAAAATGTGTTCATTAAGAGGCTACAAAATTATGTAGCTGGTGGATCAAATCTTTCTGAAACATATTTGTTGGAAAGAGAACAAGTCACTTTGCAAAGGACATCTTCATTAAGATTTATCTAGTTATTTGATACTGATTAAGATTGATGAAATATACTGCAGTGAAAATGAATATCTATTCATATCGATCCATTATAGCTACCACTGTGGGCAAGGATCCCTTAGAAGAAATGGAGTAGCCATCAGAGTCAACAGAAGAGTCCAAAATGCAGTACTTGGATGCAATCTCAAAAACGACAGAATGATCTCTGTTCGTTCCAAGGCAAACCATTCAATATCACGGTAATCCAAGTGATGCCCCAACCCTTCATGATAAAGAAACTGAGGTTGAATGGTTCTATGAAGACCTACAAGACCTTCTAAAACTAACACCCATAAAAGATGTCCTTTTCATTATAAGGGACTGGAATGCAAAAGTAGGAAGTCAAGAAACACTTGGAGTAACAGGCAAATTTGGCCTTGGAATACAGAATGAAGCAGGGCAAAGGCTAATAGTGTTCTGCCAAGAGAACGCACTGGTCATAGTGAGCATCCTCTTCCAACACAAAAGAGAAGACTCTACAGGTGGACCTCACCAGATGGCCAACACCAAAATGAGATAGATTATATTCTTTGCAGCCAAAGATGGAGAAGCTCTATACAGCCAGCAAAAACAAGACCATGAGCTGACTGTGGCTCAGATCATGAATTTCTTATGGCCAAATTCAGACTTAAATTGAAGGAAATAGGGAAAATCACTACACCATTCAAGTATGATGTAAATCAAATCCCTAAACATTATACAGTGAAGTGAGATATAGATTTAAGGGAACAGATCTGATAGACAGAGTGCCTGATGAACTATGGACGGAGGTTCGTGACACTGTTCAAGAAACAGGGAGCAAAACCATCTCCAAGGAAAAGAAATGCAGAAAAAACAAAATGGCTGTCTGAGGAGGCCTTATAAATAGTTGTGAAAAGAAGAGACGGGAAAAGCAAAGGAGACAAGGAAAGATATATCCATTTGAATGGAGAGTTTCAAAGAATAGCAAGGAGAGATAAGAAACCCTTCCTCAATGATCAGTGCAAAGAAATGGAGGAAAACAAGAGAATGGGAAAAACTAGAGATCTCTTCAAGAAAATTAGAGATACCAAGGGAACATCTCATGCAAAGATGGGCACAAAAAAGGAGAGAAAGGGTATGGACCTAACAGAAGCAGAAGATATTAAGAGGAGGTGGCAAGAATACACAGAAGAACTGTAAAAAAAAGATCTTCACAACCCAGATAATCATGATGGTGTGATCATTCACCTAGAGCCAGACACCCTGGAATGTGAAGTTAAGTGGGCCTCAGGAAGCATCACTATGAACAAAGCTAGTGGAGGTGATAGAATTCCTGTTGAGCTATTTCAAGTCCTAAAAGTTGATACTGTGAAAGTGCTGCACTCAATATGCCAGCAAATTTGGAAAACTCATCAGTGGCCACAGGACTGGAAAAGGTCAGTTTTCATTCCAATCCCAAAGAAAGGCAGTGCCAAAGAATGCTCAAGCTACTGCACAATTGCACTCATCTCACCCGTTAGTAAAGTAATGCTCAAAATTTTCCAAGCCAGGCTTCATTAATATGTGAACTGTGAACTTCCAGATATTCAAGCTGGTTTGAGAAAAGGCAGAGGAACTAGAAATCAAATTGCTAACACCTGCTAGATTATTGAAAAAGCAAGAGAGTTCCAGAAAATCATCTACTTCTGCTTTATTGACTATGCCAAAGCCTTTGACTGTGTGTATCACAATGAACTGTGGAAATTCTGAAAGAGATGGGAATGCCAGACCACCTGACCTGCCTCTTGAGAAATCCGTATGCAGCCAAGAAGCAACAGTGAGAAATGGACATGGAACAACAGACTGCTTCCAAATAGGAAAAGGAGTGCATCAAGGCTGTATATTATCACCCTGCTTATTTAACTTATATGCAGAGTACATCATGAGAAATATTGGCCTGGAGGAAGCATAGGCTGGAATTAAGACTGCAGGGAGAAATATCAATAACCTCAGATATGTGGATAATACCATTATTATGGCAGAAAGTGAAGAAGAACTAAAAAGCCTCTTGAGGAAAGTGAAAGAGGAAAGTGAAGAAGTTGGCTTAAAGCTCAACATTCCGAAAAATAAGATCATGGCATCTGGTCCCATCACTTCATGGGAAATAGATGGGGAAACAGTGGAAACAGTGTCAGACTTTATTTTGGGGGCTCCAAAATCACTGCAGATGATGACTGCAGCCATGAAATTAAAAGATGCTTACTCCTTGGAAGGAAAGTTATGACCAATTTAGACAGCATATTAAAAAGCAGAGACATTACTTTGCCAACAAAGGTCCATCTAGTCAAGGCTATGGTTATCCCAGTGGTCATATATGGATGTGAGAGTTGGGCTGTAAAGAAAGCTGAGCGCTGAAGAATTGATGCTTTTGAACTGTGGTGTTGAAGAAAACTCTTGAGAGTCCTTGGACTGCAAGGAGATCCAACCAGTCCATCCTAAAGGAGACCAGTCCTGGGTGTTCATTGGTAGAACTGATTTTGAATCTGAAACTTCAAAATCAAAACTTCAAAAACTTTGGCCACCTGATACCAAGAACTGACTCACTGGAAAAGCCCCTGACGCTGGGAAAGGCTGAAGGCAGGAGAAGGTGACGACAGAGGATGAGGTGATTGGATGGCATCACTGACTTAATTGACATGAGTTTGAGTAGGCCCCCGGGACTTGGTGATAGACAGGGAAGCCTGGCATACTGCAATCCATGTGGTCTCAAAGTGTAGGACACGACTGAGCAACTGAACTGACTGACTCAGGAATGTAACCTGGAAGATAGCCCCTCAAATAGCTGTAGGATCTGTTCTGAAGAGGTAGGAGTGGGGGAGGTCCATCTATAAGTGATTTTACTGAAGAACAGGGGCTTCCAAAGTGGCACTAGTGGTAAAAAAAAAAAAAAAAAAAAACCCTGCCAATGCAGTAGATGTAAGAGATATGGGTTGGATATCTGGGTCAGGAAGAAAACCCCTGGAGGAGGGCATGACAATCTACTCTAGTGTTCTTGCATGGAGAATCTCATGGACAGAGAAGCCTTGTGGGCTACAATCCTTAGGCTCACAAAGAGTCAGACATGACTGAAGTGACTGAACATGCATGCATCCAGTGAAGAGTGTATACATGCAATAAAGCACAGAGTGTGGCAGAAAGTTGCTGCTAGTCCCAAGAAGCAATGTCTCCATTCATAGTTTTAGTGCTTTTCTAGATACAAGAAGATACAGGAAATTAGGCTGAAAAAGTCTTCTTTCCAGACATCATAGTGATATTTCCTGCTTTCATGGAAATGATAGTTTGTGGCAAAATATATACTAAATAAATACATATGGATGCTTAATTGTAATAATAAAAAAAAATAGCTAGAGAGGAGAAAAGGGGCTTCTCAGGTGGTGCTAATGGTAAAGAACCCACCTGCCAATGCAGGAGACATAAGAGACACAGGTTCGATTCCTGAGGGCATGACAATGCAATCCAGTATTCTTGCCTGGAGAATTCCATGGACGCAGGAGGCTAGAAGGCCATACTCCTTAGGGTTGCAAAGAGTCAGACAAGACTGAAGGAACTCAGCATGCACTCACACACAGGAGTAGAGGACAACATAAATCATAAGTAACTAAGCATTGATTGTACCATTAGAGAAACTCACAGAAGATTTCTGTTTTATTTCTCTCATCTAAAAATTTTTAACATACAATCTGTGTATATAAATTTGGAAAAGAGTTTTTAAAAAGAAAATTAAGTGCCTAAATTTCTACTCAATTCAGTTCAGTCACTCAGTCATGTCCGACTCTTTGAGACCCCATGGACTGCAGCATGCCAGGCTTCCCTGTCCATCATCAACTCCTGGAGCCTACTCAAACCTGTGTCCATTGAGTCAGTGATGCCATCCAACCATCTCATCCTCTGTCATCCCCTTCTCCTCCTGCCCTCAATCTTTCCCAGCATCAGGGTCTTTTCAAATGATTCGGTTCTTCGCATCAGGTGGCCAAAGTATTGGAGTTTCACCTTCAGCATCAGTCCTTCCAATGAATATTCAGGACTGATTGCCTTTAGGATGGACTGGTTGGAACTCCTTGCTGTCCAAGGGACTCTCAAGCATCTTCTCCAACACGACAGTTCAAAAGCATCAATTCTTCGATCCTCAGTTTTCTTTATAGTCCAACTCTCACATCTGAAAATGACTACTGGAAAAACTATAGCTTTGACTAGATGGACCTTTGTTGGCAAAGTAATGTCTCTGCATTTTAATATGCTGTCTAGGAGCATATTCTTCCAAGGAGCCAGATTCTTTTAATTTCATGGCTGCAGTCACCATCTTCAGTGATTTTGGAGCCCAAAAAAATAAAGTCTGCCATTTTTTCCCTATCTATTTGCCATGAAGTAATGGGACTGGATGCCATGATCTTAGTTTTCTGAATGTTGAGTTTTAAGCCAACTTGTTCACTCTCCTCTTTCACTTTCATCAAGAGGCTCTTTAGTTCTTCTTTGCTTTCTGCTGTGTTGAGAGAAATATGGTTAGAATTTTGGTATAATGCTTTCAAGTGTTTCTTCTCTGAATATACACTTACAAAATTATAACCATGGTGTATAATCAATTCTGTATCCTAAGGGCAAGAGACTGTCACATACATTGAATTTACCCATATCCCTGATACATGTTGGCAATGTATTTAGTCACTGGCACTGAAGATAGACTATCTGCATTCTCATGTCCTTAAAACTTCTGGGAGATTATGGTCTTCATGGCAGCAGCATCATGGCAGATAGGCAAAGTTTTGACCAAATTCTAATCAGAGAAAGAAACTTTCATAATTATGTTATGATCAAGGTCTTTCCCAGTTTGTCTTTCAATTTTTCTTCCAATTGTATTGATACGAAGTCCTATATCTCAAAAATATTATGCCTAAAATAGTGGATTAGGAAATTCTTAGTGTTTGTTTTTTTGAATTTGAATTTTTAATGACCTGTAGACATTACTTGCTATTGGACTGTCCCTATATTTCACACATCAGATTGATTCCTGTTGATCAGTCACTCAGTCCTGTCTGACTAGAGACACCATGGACTGCAGCATATCAGGCTTCCCAGTCCTTCACCATCTCCCAGAGCTTGCTCAAAATCATGTCTATTGAATTGGTGGCACAATCCAACCATCTCATCCTATGTCATCCCCTTCTCCTCCTGCCTTCAATCTTTCCCAGCATCAGGAACTCCTAGATAATTACTTAATGAGCAATATGTTTTAATCTTTGGGGGCCTCTACAACAACATATTACAAATTGTGTGGCTTATAGATAATAGATGTATATTGCTGATTGTTTCGGAGGCTGGATCATCCAAGATCAAGATCAGACATCCAGATTTCATGTCTGGTGACCTAATTCACAGATGGTCATCTTTATGCTGTGTCTTCATACAGTGAAAGGGACAGCTAGGAAATCCCCTGGGTCTCTTGTAAAAGGGCCCTAATTCCATTCATGAGGACTTTAACCTCATGATCTAATTACTTCCCAAAGGCCTCACTTCACATACCACCACATGGGGCGTTAGGGCTTAACATGAATTTGGGGGCAGTACAAGCATGGAGTTCTAAAACACCAGTCAGTCAGAACAAGGCAAAGTGATTATTCTCAGAAATCTGGCTTTAACTCTCTGTAGGAGAGTTAGAGCAGGAGTAACATCAAAAGGGTTTTCTCGTCTTTCAATTTAGTTCAGTTCCTTTCTGTTCAAACTTCAGTGGGGTACCAGCACTAACTCTGTTGAGTCATATTGATTCTTGTTTTTCAACACAGCTTGGCAAGAGCCAATTGCATACTTCTCTTCTTGGTGTTGCACTCAGTACTGTTTCTGTAGTAGCCTGAGATCAGCCGTAACAGAGTATTTGTACCAAGGAAAAGAGCAAGTACTGTAAACCATGTTGTTTTTCCAGACAGCTCACGGTTAAGCATTTATTAGTATATCATTTTCAAGCTACTCTTCCTTTTACTCATCAGCAGAAACCATGCATTTTGCCCCTTCAGTACAAGCCATTTCTATTCCCAAGGTCTGATTCCATTACTCAGTGATGTTTGGCATGTAGGCTCATCTTATAAGAATCAAACAGCAGATCACCATTCACAATCTATGTTACTAACCATACTCTAATACCCCATCTAACTTTCTAGAAGAGCATCTTGCTAAATGTATAATTTATTTTTTTTTAATTTTCTGTAATACATTCTGCCCAGAAGCATCAGACTTTTTTAAGCTTCCATTTGTTTCTTACATAGTAAAACCATGAGGTATCTTCATGGCTTAACAATTGTACAGAGGTGGGAATTGGAAGGATTATGGAACTTTATGCTCTAAGATTTGAGTCTCCTATGGCTCAATAAAGGGCAGAAATGGTAGGGACCTAAGAGAAGCAGAAGATATTAAGAAGAGGTAGCAAGTATACAAAGAGAACTGTACAAAAAAGATCTTCACGACCCAGATAATCACGATGATATGATCACTCACCTAGAGTCAGACATCCTGGAAAGTGAAGTCAGGTGGGCCTTAGGAAGCATCACTATGAACAAAGCTAGTGGAGGTGATGGAATTCCAGTTGAGCTATTTCAAATCCTAAAAGATGATGCTATGAAAGTGCTGCACTCAATATGCCAGCAAATTTGGAAAACTCAACAGTGGCCATAGGACTGGAAAAGGTCCATTTTCATTCCAATCCCAAAGGCAATGCCAAAGAATGCCCAAACTACCACACAATTGCAATCATCACATGCTAGCAAAGTAATGCTCAAAATTCTCCAAGCCAGGCTTCAACAGTACACGAACCATGAACTTCCAGATGTTCAAGCTGGTTTTAGAAAAGGCAGAGGAACTAGAGATCAAATTGCCAACATTGCTGGATCATCGAAAAAGCAAGGGAGTTCCAGGGAAACATCTATTTCTGCTTTATTGACTTTGCCAAAGACTTTGACTGTGTGGATCTCACAATAAATTGTGGAAAATTCTGAAAGAGATGGGAATACCAGACCACCTGACCTGCCTCTTGAGAAACCTATATGCAGGTCAGGAAGCAAAAGTTAGAACTGGACATGGAACAACAGACTGGTTCCAAATAGGAAAAGGAGTATGTCAAGGCTGTATATTGTCACCCTGCTTGTTTAAAATGCAGAGTACATCATGAAAAACGCTGGGCTGGAAGAAGCACAAGCTGGAATCAAGATTTCCAGGAGAAATATCAATAGCTTCAGATATGCAGATGACACCACCCTTATGGCAGAAAGTGAGGAGGAACTAAAGAGCCTCTTTATGAAAGTAAAAGAGGAGAGTGGAAAAGTTGGCTTAAAGCTCAACATTCTGAAAACTAAGATCATGGCATCTGGTCCCATCTCTTCATGGAAAATAGATGGAGAAACAGTGGAAACAGTGACAGACTTTATTTTTTTGGTCTCCAAAATCACTGCACATGGTGATTGCAACCATGAAATTAAAAGACGCTAGCTCCTTGGAAGGAAAGTTCTGACCAACCTAGATAGCAAATGAAGCAACCGACAAACAACTAATCTCAAAAATATACAAGCAACTCCTACAGCTCAACTCCAGAAAAATAAATGACCCAATCAAAAAGTGGGCCAAAGATCTAAATAGACATTTCTCCAAAGAAGACATACAGATGGCTAACAAACACATGAAAAGATGCTCAACATCACTCATTATCAGAGAAATGCAAATCAAAACCACTATGAGGTACCATTTCACACCAGTCAGAATGGCTGCGATCCAAAAGTCTACAAATAATAAATGCTGGAGAGGGTGTGGAGAAAAGGGAACCCTCTTACACTGTTGGTGGGAATGCAAACTAGTACAGCCACTATGGAGAACAGTGTGGAGATTCCTTAAAAAACTGGAAATAGAACTGCCTTATGATCCAGCAACCCCACTGCTGGGCATACACACTGAGGAAACCAGAAGGGAAAGAGACACGTGTACCCCAATGTTCATCGCAGCACTGTTTATAATAGCCAAGACATGGAAGCAACCTAGATGTCCATCAGCAGATGAATGGATAAGAAAGCTGTGGTACATATACACAATGGAGTATTACTCAGCCATTAAAAAGAATACATTTGAATCAGTTCTAATGAGGTGGATGAAACTGGAGCCTATTATACAGAGTGAAGTAAGCCAGAAGGAAAAACATAAATACAGTATACTAACGCATATATATGGAATTTAGAAAGATGGTAACGATAACCCTGTATACGAGACAGCAAAAGAGACACTGATGTATAGAACAGGCTTATGGACTCTGTGGGAGAGGGAGAGGGTGGGAAGATTTGGGAGAATGGCATTGAAACATGTGAAATGTCATGTATGAAACGAGATGCCAGTCCAGGTTCAGTGCACGATGCTGGATGCTTGGGGCTGGTGCGCTGGGACGGCCCAGGGGGATGGTATGGGGAGGGGGGAGGGAGGAGGGTTCAGGATGGGGAGCACGTGTATACCTGAAATTAAAAAAAAAAAAATTAAAAAATTTAAAAAAATTAAAAAAAAAAAAAAAAGCAGAGACATTACTTTGCCAACAAAGGTCCTTCTAGTCAGGGCTATGGTTTTTCCTGTGGTCATGTATGGATGTGAGAGTTGGACTATAAAGGAAGCTGAGCACCGAAGAATTGATGCTTTTAAACTGTGGTGTTGGAGAAAACTCTTGAGAGTCCCTTGGACAGCAAGGAGGTCCAACCAGTCTATCCTAAAGGAGATCAGTCCTGGGTGTTCATTGGTAGGACTGATGTTGAATCTGAAACTTCAATACCTTGGCCACCTGATGAGAACAGCTGACTCATCTGAAAAGACCCTGATGCTGGAAAAGATTGAAAGCAGGTGGAGAAGGGGACGACAGAGGATGAGATGGTTGGATGGCATCACTGACTCAATGGACATGGGTTTGGGTGGACTCTGGGAGTTGGTAATGGATAGGGAGGCCTGGCATGCTGTGGTTCATGGGGTCGTAAAGAGTCAGACATGACTGAGCAAATGAGCTGAACCGAACTGATAATATGAACATAGTTTTAAATTCTATTTTAGGCAGTTGATGAATTGAGTTTAAAATCCTTGATTTGGAAGCTACCCAAGGGCATAATAAGCACTTTATTGTATGCTTGTTTAAAAGAAGGTAGGTGAGTTCCTTATAAGAAAGTCATAGATACAGCATTTTACACACACGCACACACACACATATACACACACACATTTTTAAGGTAGAGCATTGTATGGCATTCATGTTTGATGTATCCATATAGATTACTTTCATTGGCAAGATAATTGGAGATTAAGTGTATTTATATACCTGTTATGTTTTTGTGTAATTGTATGTGTGCATGTGTAGAATTTGCAATTTTGTATCTGTTAATGTGTTTTTACCTTCAATCAGAGCTGAATTTCCTGCAAAGTTTTGGCCAAGGCAAACGAGTGGAAGTGAAATAGTGTTCTATTTTTTTTCTGCCTGACTACTCCAGTTTAAGTGCTGACTATGTTGTAGCTTCCTTTTTCCCCATAGGGTTTGTGTAAGAAAAAGGAGAAATTACCTGTTGACCGATATGGAGGCAGGAATTGACTTACAAATGGAAAAAGACAAGTTCAGAGACCCACATTGTTGTGAGGCAACAAGAAAAAGACCACTAATGATCAGGCATTGCTGCTTGCAGGATCCCTGAGCTGAGCAAACACGACTTCAAAGGATGCTTTCAGGGTTAAATTAAATAAAAATCCAGTGAAGGATACCAGAGTAGCAGTGTCTGGATCAAAATGAACCCATCATATTCTCTGCCTAGGGCATTAGTTCTGCTTCTGACACTTTGGGTTTTTTGAGGTAGAATCTTTATAGTTCTTGAGATAGTTTACATTTGGAGTTGCCATTTTTATGGTTTGCACTCTCTCTTCAAAGAAAGGAAATGATGTTGCTTACACTGACAAAAATTTGATAATTGCCATCTTTGATGTGGCTGTCAGCAATATATGCCTTGATTGTGACAACTGTACTAATGATTATTTGTTGAAGGCATTCTACCTGCAAAGACCAAATTTTATTAGCCTATAGAATATCTGGAAAGATTAAAACCCCATAGAGAAGAAAAGCGACATTAATGCTTGCTTTATAAAATTGGAATAAGTACATGGAATTTTTGTGTTTCTCAATTTAGAAAAAAATATACAAAAATAAATTTCCTTTCACTGTAAATAATACAAAAATATCTTCATTTTTAAGGACAGAAGGGAAGGAGAGGGAGAATAGGACTGAAAATTAACACTTCAATCCATCTTCCAATTGGCTATTCCCTCCCAAACTTCTATTTTCTGTTAAAGTACCTGCGTGGTATCTACTCTCCCTCATTTTCCACATCAAGAGCCAAGTGCTGCTGCTTATACTTCAAACAGTATTAGCATTCTATGAACAATTTCAATGACATCCTAATTAGGCAATAAGCTTCTTCAGAGGAAGGAATATCTTGGATTGAAACTTTCTTAATTAAACTGTTTCACTAGTTCCAAACCTAGTGTCAGTAGGTGAGAGTGAGTTCTTCTGTACCATTCTCTTTTCCCCATGCTCATCATCCCTCCAAAATGATCAGATGACTAACCCTGGCCTGCTTTGGCTGTGTGTCACTTACCTTCTCAAAAGTCTCAATATTCTTGCATTTACCCTTGATGTGATTATCAACGTTTGGAGAGTCTGGTCACCTTGACAATATGAGCAAAACCATGAATTCTTTTGCTAGAAAAAAGTCATCAATTTAGCATTTAACATCATGACTACCTCCAGTCATGCCATCTTCGCCGGCAACATCATCATTACCACCATGGGCATCAACACTGCTGCTGCTGTTAAGTTGCTTCAGTCATGTCCAACTCTGTGGGACCCCAAAGATGGCAGCCCACCAGGTTCCCCCGTCCCTGGTATTCTCCAGGCAAGAATACCAGAGTGGGCTGCCATTTCCTTCTCCAGTGCATGAAAGTGAAGTCGCTGAGTCGTGTTCGACTCTTAGCAACCCCATGGACTGCAGTCTACCAGGCTTCTCTGTCCATGGGATTCTCCAGGAAGAGTACTGGAGTGGGGTGCCATTGCCTTTGATTATGTGCCATAATGGTGGACATATTAAAATATAAATATATGATAGTCATAATTTTACCCCATTGGTCTGGGAGCTAATATTCTTAATCAGTATGTTCAGTATACGTCACCGGAGAAGGCAATGGCACCCCACTCCAGTACTCTTGCCTCGAAAATCCCATGGACAAAGAGCCTGGTAGGCTGCAGTCCATGGGGTCGAGAAGAGTCGGACAGGACTGAGCGACTTCACTTTCACTTTTCACTTTCATGCACTGAAGAAGGAAATGGCAACCCACTCCAGTGTTCTTGCCTAGAGAATCCCAGGGACGGGGGAGCCTGGTGGGCTGCCGTCTATGGGGTCGCACAGAGTTGGACACGTCTGAAGCGACTTAGCAGCAGCAGCAGTATAAGTCACACCCATAGACTTCACATTATTATGTTATTGTTTAGTTGTTAGATAATATCTGACTCTTTGTGTGACTCCATGGGCTATGGCCCACCAAGCTATGGAGTCTTTAATAAACTCTATTGTGTTAAATCACATATTTAAAGTTTAAATTTGTCAGCTATTCTATGATCATTCCTTGGCCATAAACCCACTCTTCTATACTCTGATCTGAACTGCTGAGACTGTGGTATTGAAAAGCTCATTTCCCAGACTCTTTTAACCCCTCACTTCTTGTTGAAGTATGCCAGTGAGAAGCACTGGTAGGAGATTAGAAAGCAAAAGGAAGGGACAGGCTTCTGCTCCTCACTGCTAAATGGTCTTATCTTGATATGGCAGGAATTGAAAGGTGACACTGAGTGCATCAGTAACATTTCAGAAATTCGTGCACCTCCAAAAATGTAGACTCACGGGCAACAGCCCAGTTAGTGACTGTATCACTTGATCTAAAAGTGACACACAGAGAAATTATTTTTCTCCTCTTCTCTCCTCCTTGATTGATATAAAGCATCCTCTCTTTGTACTACCCAATATGAACATATGTTCCTCGTTGAATCCAAACTGAAGCAGAAATCATCTCAGATGACTGAGTCTCAAAATATTGGAAAGTGAGATTATTTATCTCATCTCATTGGATTTGTATTAAGTAGCAGTAACCTCATTGACATTGGTAAATGGGTTTTTTGATAATCCAAAGAAAGTAGTAGATTCCAAATACTTATTCTTGTCCATCAGATCAGTTCAGTTCAGTTTGTGGTTTGGAATAGAGCATATTTTCAGGTAAGACAGTAGATCTTAAGTCTTCCTACTACACCAAAAAAAAAAAAAAAATTTTAGGCCGTATGTGAGATCATGAAAGTGTGGATTAACTTGATTCTGGTAATCACTTCACAGTGTACATGTATATCAAACCATCACATTGCATACCTTAAATATATATATTGTATATGTTAATTGTATCTCAATAGAACTAGAAAAAATTTAATTAAAAAAAGAAAACAAAAGAAGGCAAGGCTTTGGGGGAATAAGTGTTAATGCACTTGACCATTCTAATAGTAATGATTAAAGACCATGGGACTTATGCTATTTCTTCCCACACTGGAGAGATTACAGAAAGAAATGACATGCTTAGGGCCCTAAATTCTCAACTCAAGACACAGAAGTGGATATATACTATGATGGCCCCAAAACAATATTTTTTATAGATAAGATTTATATAGTTGCAAATAAGAATAAAAATTGACTCTGTATTCCAAGTTGAATGGATATCTTTACCAAGTCTCTCATGTTTAGTTTGGTGCATTGTTCTTGTTGAGTTGCTAAGTTTATCCAACTCTTTTGCAACCCCATGGACTGTAGCCACTCTAGGCTTCATTTGTCCATGGGATTATCCAGGCAATATTATTGGAGTGGGTTGCCATTTTCTTCTCCAGGGGATCTTCCTGACCGAGGGAGCAAACTTGCAGCTCCTGCATTGGGAGGTAGATTCTTCACCACTGAGCCACCAGGGAATCCCTGTTTAGTGTACTAAGCAAACAGAAATGGGACCTGACATTTGGGGTGGAGACAGTTCATTGCATTTAGATAAACTTGATAACCTTGAGACCCTGAATCCCATTAAGGCTCTCTTTCCAGAGGAATTTATCACTGCTTTCTGATAAAACTAGTCTTCTTTCTTTAAAGACATGTAATTATCTCACCTGAGGCAATAGTCTCTGATCAGATCAGATCAGTCGCTCAGTCGTGTCTGACTCTTTGCGACCCCATGAATTGCAGCACGCCAGGCCTCCCTGTCCATTACCAACTCCTGGAGTTCACTCAGACTCATGTCCATCGAGTCAGTGATGCTGTCCAGCCATCTCATCCTCTGTCGTCCCCTTCTCCTCCTGCCCCCAATCCCTCCCAGCATCAGAGTCTTTTCCAATGAGTCAACTCTTTGCATGAGGTGGCCAAAGGACTGGAGTTTCAGCTTCAGCATTATTCCTTCCAAAGAAATCCCAGGGCTGATTTCCTTCAGAATGGACTGGTTGGATCTTCTTGCAGTCCAAGGGACTCTCAAAAGTCTTCTCCAACACCACAGTTCAAAAGCATCAATTCTTCAGCGCTCAGCCTTCTTCACAGTCCAACTCTCACATCCATATATGACCACAGGAAAAACCATAGCCTTGACTAGACGAACCTTTGTTGGCAAAGTAGATGCTAAATCCTTTTATAACTTCTCCTTATAATACTTAGTCAGAGCCCATTGTGCTTCAAGGGGGAAAAGCGAAAAAATTTGACCAGGAAAAGATAGTTATACACTTAAAGAATTACAGGGTTTGCCACCTCATGCGAAGAGTTGACTCATTGGAAAAGACTCTGATGCTGGGAGGGATTGGGGGCAGGAGGAAACGGGGACGACAGAGGATGAGATGGCTGGATGGCATCACTGACTTGATGGATGTGAGTCTGAGTGAACTCCGGGAGTTGGTGATGGACAGGGAGGCCTGGCATGCTGCGTTTCATGGGGTCGCAAAGAGTCAGACATGACTGAGCGACTGAACTGAACTGAACTAAGTTATATGAAGAATGAGGTTATACTATGAAGAATGAGGTTTTATTAAGTTATATGAAGAATAAAACGTGTGGTTTATATATGGAAGTTAATTCTAAGAAGAGACAACCAAAGAGGAAAGAAATAATGTTAGATTTTATCTATGATGTTGACTGGGATATGTGTACTTCCTGGAGATTCGTGGTTCAATATATTATAATGAAAAATTGGAAATAGTTCTAACAGTTTTCTTGATTAGTTTTAAACAAGCTTAAAGTCAATGGTGATTTACTGTCTATGAAATTTAGGTGACTGAAATTCTCAGATAGAAGGAAGAAATCCTAAAATGTAAGGAGAAAGAAATATTTGGGTTGATTTTTCAAGCAATCTCCACCCTCTCTCCCCTTATTCTCCAGTATGTCTCCCAATAGGTCAAAAGCATATTCATTTCACTAAGAGCATAAAATACATTAGAGAGAGAAATACACTGGCATCTTTGTAAAGCTTAGCATTGGCTTTCTTCCATATGCTGGAAAGAGGGTTGGGAATGGTAAAATTGAAACATTGTTGTTGCTTAGTCCTTAAATTGTATCTGACTCTTTTGTGACCCTTCATGGACTATAGCCCACCAGGCTCCTCTGTCCATGGGATTTTCCAGGCAAGAATGCTGGAGTGGATTGCCATTTCCTTCTCCAGGGGATATTCCTGACGTAGGGACTGAAAAGGCCTCTCTTGCATTGCAGGCAGATTCTTTACCACTGAGCTACCTGGAAAGTCCATAAAATTGAAATAGGCTTCCTGATTTCAGTGAGAATAATATAATCCCATACTGGCTCCCTACTTAATTGACAGATAGAAGGTGATTGCAATTAATATAAGGTGGAATGAGGCTTGAGTAATAATCACTTTTAGATATATTATTATGGCTAACTTATCATGGTGTCACTAGGAATCAAATAGATAGGTATCCTAACAAAGTATTATTGATTTGTAAAATCACAAAAATTTTAGATCTGGTATGCCGAGACAATTCTTAGCTGTTTCCCAGAACGAAGTCATTACAGACTTATATCCTTCTCCAGGAAGACAAAGCTAGAGCATTTGAGTAAGGAATTTATGATGCTGTCACAGTTAAATACTGTTAATTATACTCAGAAGACTCTCAAATGAGATCTGTGTCATAAGGAAAATGTCTGAGCTCTGATCAAAGAAAAAGTATCAGATATATCAAGAAATATTAGACACTACCAAGAGGGTGATGCTAATCCTAGAGATCTAAGATAATACCATTCTCCTCTGGTTAGAGTGCAGATTGATGAAGATACAGTAAAAAAATGGAAATTTGACCTAAAATCAGCTCTGGATGAGTACAGAGGTTTTGCAGAGTCATGATTTCTTTCCTCCAGTTTCTTAACTCATGGTTGTTACAAATGCATTGTAAAACTGGATGAATTGTCACAGAAGCTCACTGATCAATGAATGTGGGACATATTGGAGAAGAAAGACCAAATAGAATGCTAGAAGCTTTGTCTCCATTCCAAAATAGTAAACCAAGGTCAATAATGAAATTAAAAAAAAAAAAACCTACAAAATGAGAGAAAATATTTACAAATGATGCAACCAACAAGGGATTAATTTCCAAAACACATAAATAGCTGCTGCAGCTGCTAAGCCTCTTCGATCGTGTCCAACTCTGTGCGACCCCATAGAAGGCAGCCCCCCATCCCTGGAATTCTCCAGGCAAGAACACTGGAGTGGATTGCCATTTCCTTTTCCAATGCATGAGAGTGAAAAGTGAAAGTGAAGTCACTCAGTCATGTCTGACACTTAGCAACCCCATGGACTGCAGCCTACCCAGGCTCCTCCGTCCATGTGATTTTCCAGGCAAGAATACTGGAGTGGGTTGCCATTGCCTTCTCCACATATAAATAGCTCATAAGCTCAATAAGACAATAAAAACATAGGCAGGAGATCTAAAAAGATATTTCTCCAATGAAGACATACAGCTGGCCAACAGACACAGAAAAATGCTCTAAATCACTAATTATTAGAGAAATGCAAACCAAAACTAAAATGAGGCATCTTCTCACTCCAGTCAGAATGACCACCATCAAAATGTCTACAAATAATACATGCTGGAGATACTGTGGAGAAAAAGGAATACTCCTATACTGTTGTTAGGCATGTAAATTGGTATAGTCATTATGGAGAATAGTTTGAAAGTTCCTTAAAAAACTGAAAATAAAGTTACTGCAAATCCCACTCCTGGGAATGGATCCGGAGAAAATTCAAAAATATACATGCACCCTAATGCTCTTTGCAGCACTATTTACATTAGCAAAGACACAGAAGCAAACTAAATGTCCATGGACAGATCAATTAATACAGAAGATGTGGTATATATAACTCAGCCATAAACAAGAATGACATAATGCCTTTTGCAGCAACATGGATAAACCTAGAGATTAATATACTAAGTAAAGTAAGTTAGACAGAGAAAGACGAACATCGTATGATATCACCTATATATGGATTCTAAATTATGACACAAATTGAATTTATATACAAAGCATAAGAATACCTACAGATATAGAAAGCAAGCTTATGTTTTCCCAAAGAGAAAGAGAAAGAGAGATAAACTAGGAGTTTGGGATTAACATATTCATACACTATATATAAAATAGATAACCAACGTACATGAATCACGGTGCTATACACCTGAAACTAACACAACACTGTAAATCACCTATGTGTGTGGGCTTAGTCATTCAGTTGTGTCCAACTCTTTGCAACCCAGTTGACTGTAGCCTGCCAGGCTCCTCTGTCCATGGGAATTCTACAGGCAAGAATACTGCAGTGGGTTGCCATGCCCACCTCCAGGGAATCTTCCCAACCCAGGGATCTAAACCAGATGTCCCACATTGCAGTCAGATCTTTACCATCTGAACCACCAGGGAAGCCCAAGAATACTGGAGTGGGTAGCCTATCCTTTCTCCAGGGGATTGTCCTGACCCAGGAATCTAACTGGGATACCCCACATTGAACGTGGATTCTTTACCAGCTGAGTTACCGGGGAAGTCCTAAATCACCTATACTTCAATAAAAAACTTAACAATCTTAAAAAATAAAGAAACATATCATTATCAGCAACTTGAAAGAAGCAAGGATGGTGATTCTTAACATACCTTCTTTTAGTTTCCCTGTTTGACCTGTGCAGAAGGTGACTGGATCTTAGAAAAAAAAAAAATTATAAATTAAATCAAATAATGACTCCAATTTTATAGATGTAGAAACTAAGGCTCAAAATTGCTGGATCTCATTGTTAGTGAATAAGTTAGTAAAGACTGAAATTAACATTTGTCTAACAAAAGACTGTTTATCCAGTCAGTATATTATGGCTGAATATTACTTATGGTTCCAGGGAATATACAAAATAGATAAATTTTAGTCTCTTAAGCCTCTTCTTAAGACCTGAATTACTGATGATCTGTCTGTCTGTCTTTCTTTCCCTTTCTCTCTTTCTCACTGAAACTACTCTTCTATGATACAATTAAAATATACTCTTTCTTATGCTTTCTAAACAACACAGCTCACTGATATCTTACCCTCCTTTTTCCTGTTTATTTCCCACTTAAATATGTAAATCTTTGTGGCATCTTTTACATTGTTATTTAGCTCCTTTTACTATTTTCTTCATATAATTATGAGTATTTGGACACTGAACACAACATGTGTCTTTGGATGTTATGAACTTGAGGGAGATAACAGCCACATAGAAAGAAGGTAAAGATCTAAAGTTGAATTTCAACTTGTAGATACTAGCTAAGTTGTTTAACCTCTGAGACTCAGCTTTGTTGGAGACCGGGAGATTTTCTCCTCTACTTGGGTTTTTGTGGCTGCACTAATAATAAAATGGCCACAAGACAGATTAATAGAAAAAGAAGCAAATTTTAATTTCATGTACTTGGAGGTCCCATAAAAATGGGACCAAAGAAGTGGCCAAAACAGTAGCTTTTTTAATTTTCAGATAAAAAACCAATACATTTTTGAGGAATTCATAGGACAAAGCAGCTTAGGTTTTGGGTGCTTAGCTAGTGAAACAGAGTTTGGGCCTGGGATATGTTTATATAGGTTTCTCATTCCAAATCCCCAGTCTTTGGTGATAAGGATGTCCTTCTACCTCCAAATGCAGAAAAGTATACCGTTCACGTGAGATATTTATTTCAGTCTTTCAGGGAGACAGAAAGGAGAGCCAGGGTGTCCCTCTTGTGTGATCTATTTCTTAAAAAACTTTAAGTTAAAATAATCAATATGCCATTGAGATACATTTTGGGGTGGCCTACTCTGGGCCTGAAAAACATCATTTATAAAAAGGAATTACTACTAGCTCACGGGGTTGTGGTAGGGATTGCACATGACATTGTAAGTGAAAGTGCCTCATATATATTACTTGAATTTATTCTTGACTGTTCCTCCTAATCTGTGAATCTCTTCTACGTGTACCCCTTTAGCACTCAAAAGTAGTCATTTTAAAGCGTGGAGTAATTCAGGACAAAGAGCTTTTACTAGTAGTCTGCAGTCACTACTGAATCCCCTAAATATACCTCTATCATTAGCATGTGATTTCATTTTCTGTTTACCTGTCATCATATGACTAGAAGGTTCTTGATAACAGTAATGAATCTTTAGTTTCTGTCAGCACTTGGAGTACTTCTTGGCATGAATGCAGCTTTCAATATGTAATTGCTAAATGAATTAATTGTGTGAAGTTGAGAACTCACAGAATACTCTTTTCCTTTCATGGGTTACTTCATATTCATAAAGGGATATCAGAAAGGGGGAAATTCCCAGATTAAACAAATAAATTCATTACTGTGAAGTGTTAATTATCAGGAGAGTTTGTGGAAGAAAGAGGAAGCAGGAGTTGGCAAACTATGGCCTGTAAGGCAAATGTTTTTGTAAATAAAGTTTTATTGGAACACAGTTGTGCTCATTTGTTTATATATTGTCTGTGGCTGCCTTTACACCACAACAGTGAGTTGAATAGTTGCAACAGAATTCATATGGCCAACAAAGCTGAAAATATGTACTCCCTGGCCCTCACAGATAAAGTTTGCCAACTCTTGCTTTAAATCATGTCTACATATTTTTGCCTCATATGAGGTATTAAAATCCCTCCATTGCCCTTTGAGGTAATTATAGAATAAAATTTTTTGCAGAGCTGTGTCTAAATTTTATTGCTGGAACACATGAGATTCTAAATAAATATTTCAGGAAGAACAAAAGTTACTAGGCACTGTTAATAAACTGAGAGGAAATGTAACCTGGTCTGATATGAATAATGAATTAGGGCTAAAAGGATAATAACATTCTGTTAAATCTTATTTTCATGTCTTAAGGATAAATGTTAATATGGTGATAGGTAATCTTTCCTACTCACTTTCATGTACATTCATGTCAGGGGGATTTGCTTGTTTTTCTATCATATACAGACTTCTTCTTGTATCATACAACATGGCAAATACCTACCCAGTTATATTCTTTCCACTCAATACAAAGCATGAATGTACATCATCAATACTAAATTTATTTGCAACCCTGTTGCTGTTGTTTTTGTTGAGTTGCTAAGTCATGTCCGACTCTTTGTGACCCCATGGACTGTAGCCTTCCAGGCTCCTCTGTCCTCCATTATCTGCTGGAGTTTGTTCAGATTCATATCCATTGAGTCAATGATACTATCAAACCATCTTATCCTCTGCTGCCCCTTCCTCCTTTTGCCTTTTACAACTCTAGATGTTCTCAAATATTTTTAAACATCTTTAGTGAGGTAAAATTGGCATGTGAAAGTGCTGTACATATTTAACATATAAAGCTTAAAGAGTTTTAAGCACAAGTTTTAGCACAAGTGTACACACATGAAGCCATCACTACCAGCAAGGCCATAAACATATCAATCACCTTTCAAAGTTTTCTCTTATTCTCTTTGTTAACATTATTTTGTGTGGTAGGAACACTTAACATAAGGTCTCCCTCTTAGCAAAATTTAAGTATATAATGCAGTATTGATAGTTATAGGCATTATGCTATATAGTAAGCCTTCAGAACTTACATAATTGAAACTGATAACATTTGACCATCTATTCCACCTTCTGTCAGCTTCTGGAAATCACTATTCTACTCCTTGTTTCTATGAGGTTGACTATTTCAGATTCCACGTACAAGTAAGATCATACAGTATTTGACTTTCTGTGTCTGACAGTTTACATAGCATCCTGGACCTCACATTTTTCTAAAATCCATTACATAAACATACATTTATTATTCCTTTCTACAAGTACTCCAGATAGCTTTCCAGGATCTTTGTCTTCTCCAGTGCAGTCCCATCTCCTGGCATTCCCAGGATGATTGCTAACTCAAAAGAGAAGGCATGATGTACTTTCTGGATAGGACTCTTGCTTAGGTACTTGGAAAAGAAGCTTATAAAAATGCATAATAATGTTATATATTTCCTATGAACTCTTTAATGTGCATAAATGTAAAGAAAAATGCATTATTCACCATTACCTCACATTAGTAGGTACCTCTGTGGAGGAAAGGCACAGACATGGACCAGATCAGAAGTAAAAGGGATGACAGCTTAAGCTTTATCTGTAATGATCTGAATATGTTTTTTTAAAGAAATAATTTATATAGGACTTGTGTAATTGACACTTATTCAACCACCTCCTCCAAACAATTCTAATTAATACTAAGCAACATATGACAGGCTTCCCTGATAGCTCAGCTGGTAAAGAATCTGCCTGGAATTCAGGAGTCCTGGGTTCAATCCCTGGGTTGGGAAGATCCCCTAGAGATCTTCACCCTAGCCAAGATGAAGACTATCCAGAAGGAAAAGGCTACCTACTCCAGTATTCTGGCCTGGAGAATTCCATGGACTGTATAGTCTTTGGGGTCGCAAAGAGTCAGACACGACTGAGCAACTTTTACTTTCACTGTCTTTCAACATGTGACAAAGTTTTAATCAGGTACACAGGAAATTAGACAAGGTTACCTTTCCTGTACCAACAAATCCCAAACTTTAGGCTGCTGTTTACCCCACTGTCTATGGCGAAGTTGTGAATGGGGGGCTGGAAGGGTCTTCATCTCTGAACTGTCACATGTCCTAAGACTTTCTTACACGTGACATCTCAGAGGTTCTTAAACAAGATGCACAGTTGATTCTCCCACTTTATCCATGTTCTTGGCAGATTTTCAGCTTCCAAGATTTTGTCTATTCATTTACCAATAAATTATAGTTGTTTGGAAAAAAAAGGAGGAGAAAGCTAAACTTTTTCTATCTCTGATCACATTTCTCTGATGAAGTTTTACTTAATCTGTGATTCTGTACCCTTGTAGGTCTTATCTCCCCTCATCAGGATTCTAACCCCTATATATGACACCCCCTCTGCAGTATCATGATGTCCACTCCTATGACAGAACTTCCAGAGGAGACATCTTTGGACTCCAAGCATATGCCTTCAGCCTTTTTGACTAATTTGATTCAGAGCTGTTCAGACTCACTTTCTGCTGACAAATCCCATCTTGAGTGTGTGCCACGCATCTATCTTCTTTCTCTTTAGGATCTTCCTCAATTCCTCTGAAGCCCTTCTAGCTTAACATAAAAGTTCAGCCCACAAGTGTGGGACAGTTAATGCCCCTTGGGATTGTTCCAGCCTGCTGTCCTTCTGGTGGACAATTCTAAGAGAACTATTGAAGTTTTTCTGATAAAATGGAGTTTAGCACTGTTTATATGTCATTATATCAAGAAATAAATGGAGGTGATGGAGAAGGGAGTACCAACAAATTTATTTCAGTCATGACTATACTCCGTAGGCCAGATGTGACAGTAGGAAATGCTTCTAAATATCAGGTTCCCTAAAGTCAGTGGGGATGATGGAGTTCCAGAATGGCACAAGCCAAGTGGGAGCATGTAACCACCAGAGATAAAATGAATGCAATTATTATAATGAGCAGCTAGGATGGTAATTAGGGAACCCTGACTACTTAGGGATCTGGGGTGATACAGTGTGTTACCAGAGACAAGATAAATGGGGAGGAAACAAAGGTATTATTTACATATATACTCAACAATGTTAACAATAAGTAACCCAAAGATTAATGGAAAATCATGAGCCTTCATAGTTTTGTAAATGAGTAAATTTTTAGACTCAGGAGCAGGATCCAGTTGAGGAGAAACCTTAATGGGTTTCTCCTTAATGGGTTTAACCTTAATACACTAGCAAACAGAAATATATGAGCTATTGAACTGAAACTGATAACCAGGGATTTAAATCCCATCAAGCTCCCATTCCCAATCCCATCCTGGCCAGGGTGGAGACTTATAAAGGCAGGGGAAGACAAGAAGTTCTACATCAAGTTTTATAGTATAGCCAGTGGACATTCAGAACACCATAGTTATTTCCCTGGTCCTTTAGTGCACAGTTGGGATGGGTATTTTTAGTAGCTGGTAGAAACCATGATCACATTGGTTCTCTAACCTGTGGGGTAGAGGTTATTAAGGTAGAAATGGCTAGGTGAAATCCCTGAAATTTCTTCTTCACCCATAATAGTATATCAGAAGCAATATCACATCCCAAATGGAATTATCAAGCTTAGCTTAACCTTCCAAGACACAGAGGAAGTCATTGAATGGGGATATCCTGTTGTTGTATTGTTCAGTCATTCAGTCATGGCCAACTCTCTGCAACCCCATGGACTGCAGCATGCCAGGCTTCCCTGTCCTTCACCATCTCCCAGAGCTTGCTCAAACTCACGCCCATTGAGTCGGTGATGCCATTCAACCATCTTGTCCTGTCACCCCCTTCTCCTCCTGCCTTCAATCTTTCCCAGTATCAGGGTCTTTTCTAATGAGTCGACTCTTCACAAAGAGTATTGGAGCCAAAGTATTGGAGCTTCAGCTTCAGCATCAGTCCTTCTAATGAATATTCAGATTGATTTCCTTTAGGACTGATGGGTTTGATCTCTTTTCAATCCAAAAGACTCTCAAGAGTCTTCTCCAACACCACAGCTCAAAAGCATCAATTCTTCAGCGTTTAGCCTTCTTTATGGTCTAACTCTCACATCCTTACATAACTACTGGAAAAATCATAGCTTTAACTATATGGACCTTTGTCAGCAAAGTAATGCCTCTGCTTTTTAATATGCTGTTTGTCATAGCTTTTCTTCCAAGGGGCAAGTGTCTTTTGATTTTGTGGCTGCAGTCACTCTCTGCAGTTATTTTGGAACCCAAGAAAATAAGGTCTGTCACTGTTTCCATTGTTTCCCCATCATTTGCCATGAAGTGTTGGGCCTAGATGCCATGATCTCTATTTTTTAAATGTTGAGTTTTAAGCCAGCTTTTTCAGTTTCCTCTTTCACCTTCATCAAGATGTTCTTTAGTTCCTCTCTGCTTTCTGCCATAAGGGTGATGTCATCTGCATATCTGAGGTTATTGATATTTCTCCCAGCAATCTTGATTCCAGCTTATGCTTCATCCAGCCCAGCATTTTGCATGATGTACTCTGCATAGAAGTTAAATAAGTAGGGTGACAATATAGAGCCTTGACATACTCCTTTCCCAATTTTGTTCAAGCTGGATTTAAAAAAGTTAAAGGAACCAGAAATCAAATTGCCATTCTATGATCCATCGGATCATAGAAAAAGCAAGAGAATTCCAGGATAACATCTACCTCTGCTTCATTGACTATGCTAAAGCCTTTGACAGTGTGGATCACAAAAAACGGTGGAAAATTCTTAAAGAGATGGGAATACCAGACCACCTTACCCACCTCCTGAGAAATCTGTATGCAGGTCAAGAAGAAACAGAACAGGATATGGAACAATGGACTGGTTCAAAATTGGGAAAGGGGATATCCTATCTCTATTCAATTAATGAACATGCTCCGTGAAAAATTCCAAGTTGGATATTCCAGTTTTATTGAATAAGATTAGCAGAATCTCTGACACATGATCTGATCTAAACATAAGATTATTTTCAATCCTTATGTTAAGAGGATAAAGAGAAAGTTACATTTATGTAGGAATGATGGCAGCAGACGGGCTTCTCAGGTGGCACCTTGGTAAAGACTCTGCCTGGCAGTACAGAAGATGCAGGAGATGAGGAAATGGCAACCTACTCCAGTACTCTTGCCAGTAAAAATCCCACAGACAAAGGAACCTGGCAGGCTATAGTCCATGGGGTCGCAAAGAGTTGGACATGACTAAGCATACACACACACAATGGCAGTACACATTTGCTCATATTGTGTTGTATTTAGTCGCTCAGACATGTCTGACTCTTTGCAACCTTATGGACTATAGGCCCCCAAGCTCCTCTATCCATGGGGATTCTCCAGACAAGAATACTGAAGTGGGTTGTCATGCCCTCCTCTAGGGGATCTTCCCAACCCAAGGATCAAACCCAGGTTTCCCTCATTGCAGGTGGATTCTTTACAATCTGAGCCATCAGGGCAGCCCAAGAATACTGGAATAGGTAGCCTATCCCTTTTCCAGGGGATCTCCCCAACCCAAGAATCGAACCAGGGTCTCATGCATTGCAGACTTTACTAGCTGAGCTACCAGGGAAGCCCAATATTTCTCTAACCCCTGTCCAAGCTTTAGTGCATCCGATGAATATTTATTGCTCTAAATATTATAGAAAATATCACTCACTGAAGGTAAGCAAATATTTTCTGCTTAAAATAGTCTTTTCCCAATCATAACGGGAAAGTGAACATATAATTTTAAAAAGGAACTTTTTAAGGAAAAAGAATACAGTGATTGAGTGGGAATGGGGAAAATAAATAAGCTTATGTTGGCAACTGATTTTATAGCACAAACTCCCTTTTAAAACAGAGCTGAGACTGAAGCTTTAATGAAAGGTTCCTACAATTCTTTTGACCAAAATATATTCATTAATTGCCTTCAAGTGGGCACCTGACTGGAGAAGGAAATGGCAACCCACTCCAGTATTCCTGCCTGGAGAATCTTGTGGACAGAGGAGCCTGGTGGGCTACCGTCTATGGGGTCGCACAGAGTCGGACATGACTGAAGCAGCAGCAGCAGGGCACCTGATGGAAGAGCCGACTTGTTGGAAAAAACCCTGGTGTTGGGAAAAATTGAAAGTAAAAGGAGAAGGGGGCAGCAGAGGATGAGATGGTTGGGTAGCATCACCAACTCTATGGAGATGAATTTGAAAAAACTCTGGGAGACAGTGGAAGACAGAGGAACCTGGCGTGCTGCAGTCCATGGGGTCACAGACAGTGAGACATGACTGAAAGACTGAACAACAAGTGCCCCAAAGTGCTCTGATTTGAGGAAAGCCAGATGACCTGTTTGGGTATAATTGTATCAAGCAACAAAACTGATATGATGGAGTTCTCATCCAGGGTATATAACTCATATTTGGGTTATAATTAATATCTTAATCTCTGAGAAAATATAGCCTACAGTGATCTTAATTCTTTTGACAGCTACAGGACATAATCTTTGCCCACTATATTAATCACACCCTGACCTGGTAAATACAAAATGACAAGTACTTATGATGCCCTAATAAAATACATGAGTGTCAGAAATTGTGAACTAAATCCTGTAAATATTCAGAAAAGAATCTTATTGATGAAGTGTTCAGAAGTTCAGTGGTTTGAGTATGTCAGAACATCCCCTCTTAAGGTGTTCTTTGATACTAAGAAAGATGCACAGTGCTCAGTAGGCATCTTGAAAACAGTATGCACTCCATTTGGGAATAATGTGCAAACCTATTTATAGGATGACTCAGAAGACTCCCAGTTTCAAGCAAGATCCAAGAGAAGATTTGACAACAGGTTAAGCCTGTGGCAAAAATTTCTCTGCCATTATCAAATATCACGATAATAGAGAATCTAGGGCAGATATGGATGCTTGGTGGAGTCTTTGGCAAACCAAAGTTGGAGAGTTCCTGTGGAGACCCTTTAAGTTCTAGAGCAACATCATATCTTCTATGTGCTCAGTTGCTCAGTTGCTCAGTCGTGTCTGAAATTTTGAAGCCCCATGGACTGTAACCTGCCAGGTTCCTCTGCCCATGGGATTTTCCAGGCAAGAATCCTGGAATAGGTTGCCATTTCCTACTCTAGGGAGCCTTCCCAACCCAGTGATTGAAACCATGTCTCTTGCATCTTCTGCATTAACAGGCAAATTCTTTACTACTAGTGCCACTTGGGAAGCCCCTGAACTGTAGCATAAAACAACTTTCCATGTCAAAAGTTGCTCCTGTTAAGTTACTGGGCTCCAGCAGGAATCAAAGGATTTACCAGATCTGCTAATCACAAACTGGGTATGTCATGTGCATTAAATCTTAGCATCAGCAGGATGTAGCAGCAACCAGTGTACAATGAAAATGATTCAACTGGATTTAGGCATGGTGGAACTAGAGAACACGAGCAAGGCGCCATGCTATAAGAACCTAGGTCTACTGTACCTTATCTCTTCCTCAACTTAAACCATTGGCCTCATGGAGAAATTCACCATGGTGGAAGAAATTAATCTGAACCTGCCTTATAAATTGATCTGTTTGATATGTTGGCATGAGCAAAAAATTGCCAAGGCCATGTGTGTTAGTCACTCAGTTGTGACTGAATCACTCTTTGTAACCCCATGGACTGTAGCCCACCAGCCTCTTCTGTCCATGGAATTCTCCAGGCAAGAATACTGCTTTGGGTTACTGTTTCCTTTTCCATGGGATCCTCTCAACCCAGGGATCAAACCCATAGCTCCTGCCATATCACCTGCATTGCAGGCAGATTCTTTACCATCTGAGCCACCAGGGAAGCCCATACTGCAGCCCAATTCTGAATTTATTTCCCATCACCCTAATCTTAGGCTCTGCTGGTTTGAAGTTCTAGTTCCCATGAGAGTAAGTTTCTACCAAGAGTACAAGAATGTTTCCACTGAGCCATTAGCTACAACTCCCATGTAATCACTTTGAGTTCTTCATGCTGATTGAATAGAAATCAAAAAAGGTGGTTCTCAACTAGCCTTATGATCATCAGGAGCCAGGATTGCTGCTATATACTAGGTGTAAGGAAGCATATGCATAAACTTAAGACATTTGTTCCTGTATCTGTTGGTACATGCATGCCTGGAGATGACATGATCAGGCAATTGAAGCAACCATGACTCAACAAGACAGTCAGGACCCAGCCCCCTCAGGGATGAAGATCTGTGCCATACAGTGGAAGTGGAAGAGATGATGAATGTCAGTTGTAAACTTGAGAACAGTTGCAGTGATTGAGATTGTAGCTCATGGTGATGTCAAATCTTTCATAGATATTTTGGCTAACTATCAGCTCAAAGAGTTGGTAATGGAAAGTACTTAAGAATTATAACTTTATCTAAACATTACAAGGGGCAGATTGTAGGAAAAGCTCTACTGCTCATATTCACATCTTTTGGGCAATTCTGATCTAACCATAACTCTGATGCTCTCTATGAGTTCATATTCCCTTTATGCTGATAAAGTCCTGCTTCAAGCACACCCAAATTTCTCTCGACCCAAGGCCTTCTGATGCCATGAAAGATCAAAAGGTTCAAATAAGAATGCTGTGCAGGAGGTCTCAAGCAGAACTGAGCCCCTCTACCCTCATGAGTAACAATGAGAAAGCACTTTTAGTTATATATTTTTCTCATTCTCTGATCCTACTATTCCTACTCCCTCATTACTAATTCTTGGGATTAATACCCAAAAATAAATTATCTGCATCTAATTCCTTATCTTAATATTCTGTTTTCAGGCTACTCCAAACTAAGACAGGCTCTGATTCAGAACTCACAGTCTGTTATTTCAGGCCGCAAATGCTCAGTGCAATTATACTTCTCAATCTCATTCTAAACAGAAATCAAACTATCTTCAGATCTTCAAATAATTAATTGGATACCTTGTTGAAAATTTTGACTTAGGCTTGAGTTGTAAAGTATTTGTGTGTGTGTTCTAGTTCCTGCCTGATATTTATCCCTGGATCTGAATGTAGCTTTTTAAATACACTTCTCAGGTGGCTCTAGTGATAAAGAATCCACATGTCAGCGTGAAGATGCAAGAGACGCCGGTTCAATCCCTGAGTCAGGAAGATCCCCTGGAGTAGGAAATAGCATCCCATTCCATTATTCTTGCCTGAAAAATCCCAAAGTCCGAGGAGTCTGTCAGGCTGCAATCCAAGGGATTTCAGAGAGTTGGACATGACTGACTGCACATGCATACACACACTGGCCATGATGACAGCAAATTCAACTTAGGTCTCCCATAATATTCTCATTCACCAAAAAAGAGTTACAGTTAACTACTCTGAAATGACTTTCATTTCCTAATCCTTGCCCAAATTCAAGAGGTTTTGCTCAGGTCAGTACTTCTTTGAAGTGAATCCTTCCATAAGAACCAGAATAAACAGGTTTGCTTTTTATCTCAGAGAAAAATTGTAACTTTTTAAATACAGATTTAAGCCTTCGAGTGTTCTGCATATTACTGATCTAATTTGATAGGCATGAATCCAAACCGTAGATGGGAAATGGCTCTTGTAAGAGAGGATATAAGACTTGAAATATTTAGCAGTGCTAAAAGTATCAGAAGCACTATTATTGTTTTGCTTTTAAATTATGGCAAAATACAGCATGGTATGAATTACATCATAATTTTTAAATGTACACTTCATGTAACAAGTGAATTCACATTGTTGTACACCATCATCCATCTCTAGAATTCTTTTTATGCTGTGAAAATGAAATTCTCTATCTACTAAACAATAACTTCATATTTCCCTCCCTCTTCTCAAACCCCTGTCCACCACTGTTCTCCTTTCTTTCTCCATAAAGTTGTCTAAACTGCATACCTCATATAAATTTAAGTATACAGTATTTGTGTTGTATAACTGGCTTATTTATTTAGCATAATATCTTCACTGTTCATCCATGTTGTATCATTGGCCAGAATTTCATTTCTTTTTAAGGCAGAATAATATTCCATTGTATGGTTAGGCTATTATAGGATATTATTATCTATTCATCTATCAGTGGATACTGGTACTATTTCCATTTTGGGGCTATTGTGAATAATACTGTAATGAACAATGTTTGTCCAAATATCTCATTGAGATCCTGTTTTTAATTATTTTGAGTGTATACCCCAAAGTGGAATTATTGGCTCACATGATAATTTTGTGTTTAATCTTTCGAGGAGCTATCATATTATTTTGCATAGTAGCTGCAACATACTATATTCCCACCAGTAATACACAAGGATTCCAATTTTCCACATCCTTACCAACACTTGCAGTTTTCTATTTTTTTTTTTAAAATAACAACCATCTTAAAGAATGTGAGATGATATCTCATTGTGGTTTTCATTTGCATTTCCCCATTGAGATGGTTGGATGTCATCACAGACTCAATGGACATAAGTTTGGGTAAACTCCGGGAGTTGGTGATGGACAGGGAGGCCTGGCAGGCTGCAGTTCTTGGGGTCACAGAGTTGGACAGGACTGAGCGACTGAACTGAAACTGAAACTGAATGATTAGTGATGTTGAACGTCTTTTCATGTGCTTATTGGCCCCTAAATATTCTCTGAACGAATGTCTAAGTAATTTGCCCAGTTTTTAAAATCAGGCTGATTTGATTTTTAGTATTGAGTTATAGAAGTTTTTATATATCCTAGATATTATCCATTTATAAATATGATTTGCAAAAATTTCCCCCCATCGGGTGGGTTGCCTTTATATCACTGTTGATTGTGTCCTTTGATAAACAAAATTTAAAAAAATTAGCTAATGGTTTGACCTTTTTTCTTTATTTTTTAATTGGAGGATAATTGCTTTACAATGTTGTGTTGGTTTCTGTTGTACATCAATTCAAATCAGTCACAATTATATTTATATCTCCTCCCTCTTGAGCCTCCTTCCCCCCTCCAATCCCTCACCTCTAGGTTATCACAGTGCCAAGCTGAGATCCCTGTGTTATACAGCAGCTTTACTCTAGCTTTCCGTTCTACACATGACAGTGTATATGGACGATGCCTCTTTCTCAATTCATTCCCTACTGTGTCCACAAGTCCATTCTATCTGCATCTCCATTCCTTCTCTGCAAATAGGTCCATCAGTATTATTTTTCTAGAAAACTATTCTGATATTCAGTTTACCTGTTTTTCTTTTGTTGCCTGTGCTTTTGGTGTCATATCCAAGAAGTCATTGTCAAATCTGATATTATGAAGACTTTCCCCTTATGTTTCTAGTAAGATGTTTATAGTTTAGATTTTATGTTAAGGTCTTTGATCTATTTTCAATTAAGTTTTGGATATAGTGCAATGTAAAAGTCTTGATTCTTTCTTTTGCATGTGATTATCCATTTTTCTCAGCATCATTTGTTGAAAGACTGTTCTTTCCCCACTTAATAGTTTTGGTGCCCTGGTTGAAAATAATATGACTTTATGTATAAAGGTTTTCTTTCCAGAAAACTCTCTTTGATTCCACTGTCTATGTCTGTCTTTATGCCAATATTATAATGTTTTGATTACTGTAACTTCATAATAAGCTTTGAAATTTGGGATTGTGAGACCTCCAACTTTGTTCTTTTTGAAGGTCTTTGACAAGATTTTATATGCACTGGTGATAGATTTTTCTACTTCTGCAAATAAGGCTATTGAGATTTTTGACAGGAATTGCAGTGAATCTGTAGCACACCTTGGGTAGTATCAACATCTTAACAATATTAATTCCTCTAATCCATGAACATCGGATGTGTTTCTGTTTATTAATGTCTTCCTTTTCTTTCAGTGATGCTGTGTGGTTTTCAGTGTACATGTGTTCTGTTTGCCTGGTTGAGTTTATTCCTAAGTATTTTCTTTTTGCTGCTACTGTAAATGGGATTGTTTCTTAATTAATTTCTTTATTATTAATTATTAGCATGTAAAAAAACAACAAATGTTTTATATGTTGATTTTATATCCTTTAAATTTGTTGAATTTGTTTAATAGTTTGAAATATTAGGGAGGAATCTTTAGGATTTTCTACATATAAGAACATTTCATCTACCTGCAGAGAAAATATGTAACTTCTGCATTTCCAGTTTGGATGCTTTTTATTTTTCTCACCTAATTGCTCTGGCTAACACTTAGAGAAAAGGCAAAAGTTGCCATCTTTGTCTACTTCCTTAGAGGAAAACCTTTCAGTCTTTCACCATTGATACGATGTAAAAAGTTGCCTTTTCCCTTATATTGCTTAAATTTTGAGACAATTTCCTTCCCTTCCTAGCTTGTTCAGTGTTGTTTGTTTGTTTTTGTTTTGTTTTGTTTTGTTTTTAATTTAATTTTATTTTTAAACTTTACATAATTGTATTAGTTTTGCCAAATATCAAAATGAATCCGCTACAGGTATACATGTGTTCCCCATCCTGAACCCTCCTCCCTCCTCCCTCCCCATACTATCCCTCTCAGTCGTCCCAGTGCACTAGCCCCAAGCATCCAGTATCGTGCATCAAACCTGGACTGGCATCTCGTTTCATACATGATATTTTACATGTTTCAATGCCATTCTCCCAAATCTTCCCTCCCTCTCCCTCTCCCACAGAGTCCATAAGACTGTTCTATACATCAGTGTCTCTTTTGCTGTCTCGTACACAGGGTTATTGTTACCATCTTTCTAAATTCCATATATATGCGTTAGTATACTGTATTGGTGTTTTTCCTTCTGGCTTACTTCACTCTGTATAATAGGCTCCAGTTTCATGTTCAGTGTTTTTATCAAAAGAATATTGAATTTCTTACTTCATTAATATGGTGTTTCATACTAATTGATTTTTGTATGTTGAAACATCCTCACAGACCTGGAATAAACTCCACTCGGTAATGGTATGTAATCCTTTCAACATGCTGTTAAATTCTGTTTGCTAGATTTTTGAATCAGTATTCATCAGGGATATTGATCTGTAGTTTTTTTCTTGTAGTATCTTTGTGTGGCTTCAGTATCAGAGTAACTAGTCTCATAGAATGAGTATAGAAATGTTCCTATTTTTTCAATTTTGGGGGAAGAGTTTGAGGAGGATTTTTGTTCATTTTTCTTTAAATATTTGGTAGAATTCACTAGGGAAGCTGTCTAGCCTTGGGCTTTTCATTGTTGGGATGTTTTTGATTACTGATTCAATATCCTTATTGGTTATGGATCTGTTCAAATTTTCAGTTTCTTCATGGTTTAGTATTCTTAGGTTGTTTATTTTTAGGACATTATTCTGTTATTTTGTCTATTAGCGTACAGTTGTTCTAGTATACTTTTTATATTGAAGTATAGTTGATTAAGAATATTATATTAGTTTCTTATGTATAACTTACTGATCTAATATTTTATAGGTTATATTCCACTTAAAGTTATTATAAAATATATTTCCCTGTGCTCTACAATATATTCCTGTTCCTTATTTACTGTGCAGAGTAGTTTAATTTCATACCCATATCTCATCTATCCCCTCCCTTCTTCTCCTAACTTATAACCATTAGCTTGTTTGTTATATCTGTGAGTCTGTTTCTCTTTCAAAATATTCATTTGTTTTACTTTTAAAATTCCACATATAAGTGCTAAATACAGTATTTGTCTCTCCTCTGTCTTATTTCATAAACAATACTCTTTAGGTCCATCCATGTTTTGCCAATGGCAGAATTTCATATTTTTCATGACTGATATTCCATTGTGTGTGTGTGTGTGTGTGTGTAGATACCATATTTTCTTTATAAATTTACCTGTTGATGGAGACTTCATTTACTTCCATACTTTGGCTATTGTAAGTAATGTTGCTATGAATATTAGGGTGCGTGTATATTTCAAATTACTGCATCCATTTTCTTTGGATATATATACAGGAGTGGAACTATTGGTAATGGAAGATCTATTTTTAGGTTTTTGAGGAACGTCCATACTGTTCTTCATAGTGACTGCACCCTTTTATAGTCCTATCAGGACTGTATTCCCTTTTCTCCACCTCCTCACCAACACTTGTTTTTTGTGGACATTTTAACAGGTGTAACATGATATCTCATTGTAAGTTTCATTGGCATTTCTTTGATGATTAGCAACATTGAGCATTTTTTCATGTGCATGCTGGCCATCTGTATACCTTCTTTGGAAAAATGTCTATTCATTTCTTCTGCCCATTTTTGATTGGGTTCTTTGATTTTTTGATATTAAATTATATGAACTATTTATAGATTTTTGTATTAATTCTTAATTATATCATTTGCAAATGATATATTTGGAAGGAAATTATATAATGAAAGGAAATCATATATTTCCTTTCATTCAGTAGGTTGCCTTTTGCTTTGTCTATGGTTTCCTTGCTGTGCAGAAGATTTTGAGTTTAATTACCTCCCATTTGTTTATTTTTGCTTTTGTTTATTTTGCCTTAGGAGACAGATCCCAAAAATATTGCTACTGTTTATGTCAAAGAATGTTCTATTTTCTCTTATCAGTTGTTTAGTTTTAGGTCTACATTTAGGTCTTTAATACATGTTGAGTTTATATTTGTATTAAAGTGTGAGGACATGTTTTCATTTCATTCTTTTATGTGAAGCTATCCAGTTTTACCAGAACAACTTATTGAAGAGGCTGTCTTTTCTTCACTGTATATTCTTGCCTCTTTTGTCACAGATTAATGACCATTATGGTGTAGGTTTATATCTGAGTTCTCTATTCCATTCCATTGATCTGCATCTGGTATTAGGTTAATCATTCTTGCCTTCTTTTGGTTATTATTTGCATGGAGTATTTTCCCTTTCCCCTTTCCTTTCACTTTTGTGTTTCTTTAGATCTAATGTGAGTCACTTGTAGACAACCTACAGTTGAACATTTGAAAAATATTCACCTCTCCCAGTCTTTACGCACTGGCTCCGTGAAGGTTGGTTGATGAGTGAAGGGAAAGGCCTTCACTCATCAACATGACATAAATGCTTAGAGTTTTTTCAGGCCTTTTTAAGCATGCCTATTTCCTGGGTCTCTGTGCTGTTCCTATCCAATATTCCAGTTTTCACAGCTTCTATTAAATGTCTTATATTTCCTCAGAGTCTCATCTCTGCTTCTTCTCAGGGTCTTAGATGCTCTTTGTATTTCTCTGCCCATAATTTCTTGCCCCCATAGCTCACAGATTTGTGACCTTCCTACAGTTCTTAGATGCCATGGTGCCTGCCACTGCTTTCAGTAGGCTCCCATCTGATATCCAAACCATGCCACCATTTCCACCATAGCTCCTTATTAGGCAAAACAGAAACGAGTCACTTAGGAAGCCAAAGACGGCCCAGAACAATGCAAACAAGTTTGACTTTTCCCCCCGCTGTATGGGAGGAAACTGGAATTGCACAGCTTCCTCCTGACCATGCTTTGCCAGGGAAGAGACAGTTATAGGTAAGCAAAAACATGCCAGAATTTCGTTCCATAGTAAGTGTAGCCTTTTCTTTGTTAAACATCTGTATGGCTACTACAAATCCATAACTGGCTTCTGGAGTTCCCACAAAGCTACTTTGGTCAGTGTTTGATCTTTATTTTGTGTTTCCACGAGTGAACCCGGGCCTAGAGCTTCCTAGTCTGCTCCTTGCTATCGGCACTCCTCGGGACTAGCATTTTTAAGAGGTTATTAATGACTTATTGTAGTTGATCCACTTCCTTTTATTACCTTTAAAAATTCCACATCTTCAAGCATAAGTACTGACCTCTTTGATTTGGTTAATAGACAATGACACAGCAACAGAGATCATATGGCTTATCCATTACCAGCAAATTTAGTGACTACAGCTTATTAAATCACAGTATTTTGAATGCTTATTTTGCTTGATGATTCAGCTGTACACAGTATTTTATAGACTGTTACACTTCCACTGTCTGAAAGGTGTCATATATATTATTGATGCTCAAAAGTGATGATGTCGTCTTAATGACACATTGAGCCTATTTATCCATGACCTAAGCCATGAGCCAACTGTTTATAAAAGCTGACTTCTAAAATTAAAGTTGACTTCATATTCTTCAACACTTCGTGAAGGAAAAACTACAGATCTTCTGAAGATAACCTATGTTTCCCGGATACTTTAGGTCCTTGAAAGTATATAAAGTTTTTATCTTTTAAATCATCAGTTGTAGCTCAGAAAGTCAGAAGTTGAGATTTATCTAATTTCCACCTATCAGGAATATGCATCCTCCATTATCCCAGGGTGCTACTTTTGGAGGAAATATCCCAGATAACTCTATTTGCTTGAGATTAATTACTTCTTCTCTATCTTCTCAAATATACCATATATTCAGTACGTTTCAGTCCATGTTCACATACTGCTTTGTAGTTACTTTTCAGTTTTCTGACTCTTTAGCTTCCTTGAATAAATTATATAATAATCATTCTTACTCCACATCTCGTTATTCAAGAAGTAACTGCAATTCTTTCTTACACTGCTATCACAAATGTCCTTTCTAACTAGTATCAGCCCCTTTCAGGTGTCATTTCCTCATAAATTATTAGTTTCATTGTAGATAGACACTGCTTGCTTTTATCACCATTCCACTTTAAAACCCAAAATTTCCTACAGGATAATGGTCACACTGCTTCATGACCCTCCTTAGTTTAGCCTCATACTACACTTCCACATTTATTTTCCCCTGTCTGTATCATGTTTCCTGTGACTGCACTTGTTTTCAGATCTGAACATACGCTGTTCTTTTTTCCTTGAATGCTCATCCCAGTCATCTACCTTACTAAATTTATTCATTGTACATTTCATTCATGTAGCATATATTTAATTATTGTTTTCTCATTTCTAAATCATATCTCTTGCATTAATCCTTCTCCAAATGCTTCAGTCCCCAATGTGTTCTGACTTATTTTGCCTTATACAGCAGTCATTTCTTTATCTTCTTCATTTGGCACATTTAGTACAATTTCTTGGCATATTTACTTATCTTTTTTCTACCTATATCCTATGTTCTCAGCTAGACTGTATGTTTCTCAAAGCCAGGAAACAAAGAGTAAAGCTTGTCTATTGTTATAGTGCTCTCAGCAGTATTTACATTTAATTATGTACCTGAACACATTATTTTCCTTGATCACAAGAGAAATGATGGGCAGTGTTGATGTTTACTCAATAAGCTTTGGTAAAACAAATAGAATCAATGACTTTTTTCCAGAAATCACACCCATAAAACATTGCTCACCCTCCTGTATTAAAATATTGAATTCAAATTTAAGGACAAAGTCAATGGGATTGTCTAGATGCTCCTCTGATGCCTGCCGACTATTTTTCAGGATTTGCCAAGAAGCTTTTGAATTTTAAAAGTTTCTTGGCTAGTGTAAAGAATACTTCTTTCAACCCATTAAATCATAGAATGCATAAACCAAGAGAGTTATGCCATGCTCAAGTGTTAATAAGAAAAGTTGCCAGTAAGCTCAACTTAGGACCTGGCTCAGAGAATGCATTCCATATATAGTTGTGAATCAATATCAGTTGTTGCCTGTCTCAGCGTTTACACGAATTAAGGGAGCAGGGCAGTTGAAATAGTGGTTTACTGATTTAGTGCTGAAAACCACTATACAGCTATTGTGGTAGATCCTCCATCAATAGATCATTCTCAGCCTGGGTGGTATTTTCATCACCTTGTGGAGATGAGCAGTGATTTGAACAGAACCATCTTTAAATAGGGCTCTCCGTGTGGCACAGACTATTAATCTGCCTGCAATGCAGGAGACCCGGGTTCAAACCCTGGGTCAGGAAGATCACTTGGAGAAGGGAATGGCCACCTGTTCCAGTATTCTTACCTGGAGGATTATATGGACAGAGAAGCCTGTTGGACTACAGTCCATAGGAACATTTTGGACTATGTGTTTCTTCTTCCATGATTCCTCATCTCTTTGGGACTTTGTATCTAAGCTGATATAAAGCATAGGTGTCCTTGTCTCCCAATATGTTACTACATTGCTAAGTAATAAAACGTTTTACCAGAAGTCTTCTAGAGATATACTATAACTCACTAACCTGTAGAGATCATTCAAACAGGAGGAATTTCAAGAATTCAGATGAATATGTTTTTTTCCCTTCACTCCTCAAGTCATAGCTGAAAGATTACAGCCCACTCTTTCTTAGTAGTGAGACAGCGGCCCTCTTTCTGTAGTTGAGATAAAAATATTTGGAAATGAATAAAATATTTTAAAATTAATGGCCCTCTCTATAATTTTTTTCTTGATTCAATTTCTTCTGAGAACACATTAAGTTTCATAAGTTTAGCCCAGGGCTAAACATGGCCCAGAAAATTCTAACACATGATTTTCTCATTAGATTCACTTTGAAAGTGAATAAAAACCACATGGAAAAACACACAGAAAAATAAATTCCTGGACTATAATGATGATCCAGAGTTTTCTTTACATGTCACTTACCTACTCTTACCCCCAATTTCTAAAAACACAAAGCATTTTTAATCAGTTTTCAAGAAGATGCTCTAATCTTCTATAAGCATGCATTCAAAGGAGGAAAACATTCTTCAGGTGTCAAGATTAAATGTGTTTATTTCGAGTTAGTGGATACAGTGGTATTTTAGATACCAGCACTCCAAGCTACACCTATGTATTTGCCTCTAAACCTTCACATGTTGTCAGTTTCCATTCCTCTAACATTCCATCACTGGGCCTCCTATTTCTAGCAAAGTCATAGTTCAGTTTTTTTGTTTTTTTTTTTAAAAGTAAGAGCAAGATGATCACCACATTGTGCTTCCAGTGCCCCCAGAAGGATTATAATTCTTTTAAACAAAGGTTTATTGTTTTCAGTAAAGGGGGAAATTGATAACAAGAGCACTAGTAATGGCACGACTAGAAGAGAAAGAACAGAATACAGATTCAAAGAAACATTTTAGGCTGGATGAATTAGTTTCTCCTTAGTAAAAACTCCACATAATATTATGGACATGATGTCAAAGTTAAATTGTTCAATTTGTGGGCCACACACTTAAGCGTATTGGCTAGTACATTTTTGCACTTAAACAGAAGCAATACAAGCTTTATGTTCTACCATTACACTTCCAGTTTGTCACTTATTAATATACCTGCCAACCTAATGATTCTTGCATGCATTAGAGTTTGCTTTTGTAGAGATAATTTTATTTTCCCCATCCCTCCCACTCCCGTAAACACTGCAATGTGAACTAGGCCCAATTTTATGAGAATGTTGCAAAGGACAGCTCTGTGCCACCTCGGGACAGGAATTTCCTGTCCCCTCCCCAGGCTAGAGACGGATCAGTGGTATTGATCACATCTCATCTTACATGCAAACAGACACTGTTCCTTATTTTCCCCATGCCAGAGGCATATGAGTCAGCAGGTATGCATACAAAAATGGAATTAAAAAGGAAAAAAAAAAAAGGAAGGGAAAAAAAAAAACTTTCTTGTTAAAGCCTATCGTCCTAGAAGGAATCCATTGCTTTGAATTCACTTAAAGCCTGTACAGGCGAAATGTGTTTCTTCTGAGAACCTCGTCTCACTCGTGTCTGGAATTCTTCAGGCTTTTCTCTCTTCACAAGGGGCTTCTTCTCTGGTGCCTTCATCTTCCAGGACACTACAGGTGAGTTGACAGCTGCTGTCCCATAGACCTTCTGGTATTTTGTTGAGGCCACATACGATGCTTTCACTGTGAGGACAACAGCATTCATCAGGTTTTTAGCTGCCTGGATGAGTGACGTGGCACTGTCCAGCTAGAGTAGAAGAATAAGATAAAAATGGGTTAGTCAAGGCCCAGCATTCAGAAGATGGAGGTGCAATTTCACAGTTAAAACAAAGTTGTGTCTGTGCAGGTATACAGTATTTCCATAAAGGAGCAGATTATTACATGATAAGGTGAATAGGTTAAAAAAGTCACCCGTCTTCTATTCCTAATCCCAACATAAGAAGGAGAAAAAAAGAGGATATTTGATGATACACAGTTTTCTTAAAATCTCAATACCTCTAAAGACAAAACTTTTTTTTTAATCACCTAAGAATTCCAACATAACAGAAATTTTCCAAAGTGGAACATTTAATGTTATTACATTAGGCTGACTGGTAATGATGACAATTACTTAAATGTTTGAAAAGCATTTGGCAGGCACTGAAGAATAAAAAGTTATAAGGGTTTTCCATCTCAGTTTTATGGTCCTCCCAGTGAAAGTGTCTATTTATTAATTTCTCCACCCTGACCTCTGGATTGATAGGGATGCAGGCAGTTAGGCAGAAGAATATATCCATGGATACACTGACTTTTTAATTAGATGTCTGATATTCTACAGTATCTGTCTGATTTTTCCCAGGTCTTAAATGTACTTCATATAAAAATATCAACAATTGTGTTAGGTGTGTTTAGGTCAGACAGCATTCAGTAAGACCCCCCTATTCATGTGCTAAATGAAATATTGTTTTTTTAAGAAGTGCCAAATGCTATTTTAACAACTTTTCCCCACTCAACTCTCACAACAGTGCTATGACGTAGGTATTACTGTCATTGCCATCATATGGTGAGAGATCTAGTGCACGCAGAGATCTAGTAATTTTCACAAGTTTACACAGCATAAGTGATAAGGTCCTTCAAGACTGTACTACTGTGCCATACTGCCACCCTATTGGGTAGGATGACTTTAAAATTGTTAAGACAAGTCACAGCTTAGAGCAGCATAGGTGTGGAAATTCATATCCAGACTCTAAGGCCAGGGATTTTTCCAGTTACCTCTTTTCTGCTTTTCACCAGTTAGGCAGCATGTTACATACTTCATACTAGACCATTCAATATCTGTTTCAAACTCCTGGACCACAAAAGCTGAAAAAGTTCAAAACTGCATTTCCCAGACTCCCATTCAGTCAGGACTGTATGTGTCACCTAATGACAGGAAAGAATTAACAGCTGCACTACAAATATTACTCCAGCTTCAGGGATGCCTGAATGTAATCTGTTCATCAAACTTATAGTATCAATTAAGGAAAGGTATCCCATTGTAGCTAAATGAGGAATTCAAGGCTGTTGCTAAGGAATGTGCTTCTAGTTGCTGAGGCTGTTCACTGTATAACTTGTAATCAATGACTGTAGCCACATTAGAGAATGGGAATGAGGCATACGACCTTCTGGGTGTGAGGAATTAACAGTGTTTATGCCCAGTGACCCCAAACACTGTGACTCCCCAGGTGATATGACCTGCATTCACTTAACTTGTCATTTTCTGTGAACCAAGCAAGTCTCAAGTAGTGACTGGGGACATCAAATGTTATATCCAAGGGCTCTATTATGTTGCCCTGGCTGTTATCTGTTTTACATCCTGAATTAAAGCTAAATAAACATATTATGAGCTTAAAAAACTCTGAGAAATAAACTCAATTCTTCTACGACAAAAAGCTTATAAAATCAGATCACTGGAGAAAACAACAGAAGGAGCTTTTTAAGTAAGAATTTCTTACAATGCCATAAAATTAAGGCTTCACCATACACACACACTCATACATACACACATAAATTAAACGTCAGTATTAATTAAACTGACTCCACAATAATATAGAGAAGCAGAGATTTGTGGATTAGAGCCATGACTCAAGGAATATATAATTGACTGCTTTGCAAATTAAATCAACCAAATGGATAGAGTAATTACTTACACTACCAATTCTATTACACTGTATATGATGTCCATATACCAAAATAACCATTTAACCAATAATGTTTACTTTATACAGCATAAATTTCTAAAGTCAGTTAAGGAAAAGAAAATTCTAGATTATTCACATTAATAGAAGGGAAGCCAAGCACAGATTAGTGCAGTGATGTTCTAAGTATGGTCTCTGAACCAGCAGTATCAGCATCACCTGGGAACCTTTTCAAAATGCAATCTCTCAGGCCAATTCCAAAATTTCTGAATCAAAAACTGGTAATCCAGGAGATTCTGATTCATGCCAAAGGTTGAGAACCTCTGGATTAATGAAACCCAAAGACTATCTCAAGGCTTGTTTCATCCAATGATTTCAAGACGTTCACCATCCACAAGTTTGGTAACATCACAGCTCATTAACCGATTGAATTTCACTTTTTCATCTTTCCAATGATACTTTCAGGTAGGAATATAAATAATGAAGAAAAGAGATAAGATAGCAAAATGCTGGGACAATTAGGAAATCAATCACGGTTTCTTTAGAGCTAGATACAATACCCCTTAGCCAATTGACAGTTCCCCGTAAAAGTCTGTCAGGTTTCAAAAATGAGCAATATTCATTCACAAAGTTAGTTGCTTCTATTGTGGGCTATGAGTGAAGAGAGGGTAGAATGATATTAATATATCAGGGACAGTTGTGTTGATTTGCTTTGGAGCAACAGAATTAGTAGAAGTAGAATAGGACCAAGTATGTCTATTGTATTTTAAATTGTCCCCTGAAAAGCAAATCTTGGGAGAACTGAGTAAGTCCAAAGAGAAGAATTACAAGTAATCTGGAGATTTTTACCACAGATTCCATTTTCAGATAGATGGTGTCTAATTCTGCTGCAAAAATATGATAGCCTCTTTCTTCTTCAGAACCCCTTTGTTCTCCCAGCCTGACGCACGAATCCTGTGAATAAACCTAACACATTGGTTGAGAGTGAGATGATTCTGAATGATTGAGCCAATGATTTTGTTCAAACCACCTGGTGGGGCAGGTACTAAACTTATGGCAAGGCAAAATGAGGAGGTGAGGCCCAGCTAAGCCTGAGCAAATACATTCTGAGGTAGTAAGGCCAATCCAAAATCAATGCAAAATTTTGACTTTTTCTTAAAAATTGGATTCCCTAAGGGTAAATTTTACCATTTGCCCTTTACCCACCATAATGATTTAGATCATTTCCAGCACCATCATAATTTGTTTTATTTAAAAATGGGTTTCCTTTATACTTGTCCAAAACAGCATCGAGACCTGGTTTTCAAGTGGAACATTTTGTTAAAAATTCACTTTCTAAAGAAAATACCTTAAAAACCATAAAGCTACATTTCAAGATGATATTTACATAGAAGGTTTATGAAAACTTATTTCACATAACTGCATTCTATTTCATGATGTATACTATAACTAGGGCATTTTCAAACAAAACATGTTAATGAATATGTGTAAACGAAGTTCTTGTAATAACAACCAACATTGACTGAATGTTTACAAGGCGCTTGGCATTGCTTTAGTCTTTTTAGTTAATTTGCATGACTCAAGAGTCCAAGGAGAAGGCAATGGCAATGCACTCCAGTACCTTTGCCTGGAAAATCCCATGGACAGAGGAGCCTGGTGGGCTGCCGTCTATGGGGTCGCACAGAGTCATACACGACTGAAGCAACTTAGCAGCAGCAGAAGCAGAGTCAAAAATCCTTGAAATAGAAACTCTACAACACCTTTTACAGATGAAGAAAGGAAAACTTAGGGAGGTGAGGTAAGGTAACTTGTTCCTGTTCAGTTCAGTTCAGTCACTCAGTCAACGTCCCACTCTGCGACCCCATGAACTGCAGCATGCCAGGCCTCCCCGTCCATCACCAACTCCCGGAGTCCACACAAACTCATGTCCATTGAGTCAGTGATGCCATCCAACCATCTCATCCTCTGTCATCCCCTTCTCCTCCTGCCGTCAATCTTTCCCAGCATCAGGGTCTTTTCAAATGAGTCAGCTCTTCACATCAGGAGGCCAGAGTATTGGAGTTTCAGCTTCAGCATCAGTCCTTCCAATAAACACCCAGGACTGATCTTTAGGATGGACTGGTTGGATCTCCTTGCAGTCCAAGGGACTCTCAAGAGTCCTCCAACACCACAGTTCAAAAGCATCAACTCTTAGGTGCTCAGCTTTCTTTATAGTTCAACTCTCACATCCATACATGACTACTGGAAAAACCATAGCCTTGACTAAATAGACCTTTGTTGACAAAGTAATGTCTCTGCTTTTTAATATGCTGTCTAGGTTGGTCATAACTTTCCTTCCAAGGAGCCAGCATCTTTTAATTTCATGGCTGCAATCACCATCTGCAGTGATTTTGGAGCTACCAAAAATAAAGTCAGACACTGTTTCCCCATCTATTTGCCATGAAGTGATAGGACCAGATGCCATGAATCAGCAAAGTAGGAATTAGGACCCATACTATCCTTTTCTCACCAAAGCCGAACAGCTGAATCACTATACTGTGTTACTTCTCTTAAGCCTCATTCAGTCTCTGGGGTCTTGTTTTTCAGTCACAACCTATCATTCAAAATGAACAAATCTCAATTATTAACTCTGGGCATCCTATGGGCTTTCCAGGTGGCTCAGTGGTAAAGAATCTACCTGCCAGTGCAGGAGATGCAAGAGATGTGGTTTCAATTCCTGGGTCTGGAAGATCTCCTGGAGCAGGAAATGGCAACTCACTCTAGTATTCTTGCCTGGGAAGTTCCATGGACAGAGGAGTCTGGTGAGCAACAGTCCACAGGGTCATAAAAGAGTCAGACATGACTGATCACACACGAACAGGGAATCCTATAAACATCATGACTGAGTCTAGTGAGAGCTTCTATCTCCTGATCTGTGATTTTGGGTCTTATTCTCAGAGCCTGGATTCTTTCTAACTCTATCTCTGGGTGTTGGATGTGCAGCATGCATGCATGCTAAGTCGCTTCAGTCCTATCTGTCTCTTCAAGACCCTATAGACTGTAGTCCGCCAGGCTCCTCTGTGCATGGTATTCTTTATGCAAGAATACTGGAGCACATTGCTATGCCCTCCTCCAGGGGCTCTTCCTGACCCAGGGATGGAACCCACATCTCTTGCATGGAACCCACATCTCTCTTTACCTCTGAGTCCCTGGGGAAGACTTTGGGTGTGCTACTGCCCAGTAATCCTTCCTGGCCATTCGCCTGTTCTCCTGGTTGGATTCACCATAAGGGCAGCAATGCCTAGGGTCTGAGCCACGAAAATTTGTCTTGTACTTGCTCAGTTTCTCTGAAGCACATTCAAGCTATGGCAGTAATGACTGGCTGTACACTCAGGTGGGGCTCAGCTACTCTGATGAGTGTTCTAAGCCTTTAACTGGGCCGGTCTTCCTAGCTTAATAACTCTCAAAGTTACCCCAGTCATTCCTCAAGCTGGCCTACATATACACTGACTAGACTCACCTACAGAAAGATACTTGTATATTTTCCTGCTCAAAGGCCTTTCTACTTCTTTGAGTATGCACATGCCCACGTGTACTCTCTCATGTTGGATTCTTTGCAACCCCATGGACTGTATAGCCCACCAGGCTCCTCTGTCCATGGGATTCTCCAGGCAAGAATATTGGAGTGGGTTGCCATTTCCTCCTCTAAGGGATCTTCTTGACCCAGGGATCAAACCTACATCTCCTGTGTTTCTTGCATTGTAGGCAGATTCTTTACCACTTGAGCCATCGGGGAAGTCCTAAAATTCCTCTATCAAGTCTAAGACAAGTGGCTACTTAATTTAAAAAAATAATAGCTTATGTTTAGCATTTGTGACCCTGAGTCATTATCTGGACTAGCTTCTCAAGTTTTCCTTCTCTCACCCAATCTCATTATGATAGAGGAACTACTATTGTGTTCAACTGGGACTTGGAAGGGCCATACAGCTTGTCCTGTATCATGACGGTAGTAAGTGGTAAAGCCAAGATTCAATCCCAGAAAGCCTAATTTCAGAGTCCATGCTCTATCCATTGCTTCATGCTGTTTCTCAGAGTTGTGACAGCAGACGAATCCACAGTCCTAAATTTCATCAAACTGTGCTAGACTAAGTCTCCCCACTCCATCCCATAGGTGTCTGTTGTCCCTAACCACAGAAATTAGGCTTCTAATTCTGTCACTATTCTTTTTAAAATATCAAAGTACTATTTTAAAAAGGCAACAGATGTTTGCTCACATCTTGTTCTATTACAGTCCATGAAAAGCAAACAGGGGTGGAAGAACTGTTTTACAGCCATTTTTATAGGGTTTTTCTGGCTCTTTTTCTGCCTCTCTTACCATTCTATTCTTCTTCACCTCATTTAACACCTAATAGATATCTTTTTCCCTGCATTTTCTTATTTTGTGTTTTGAATAGAGAGAAATACTAGGGGGAAGACTTTCCTGAATTATGATTCTCCCATTAATCAATATTTGTGCTAATTCCTCATGTCAAAGCTGAAGATTGTTGTGAAAAGTGCTTATAATGAATCTTTAAAGTTTACAGGATCATCTGGAGATTTCTGAAACCCCATGTCCTTAAGTTTTATGCTATTTCATTAACATGGGGTTAATACTGCAAGAGGTGCTCAGTTTCAGTAAAAACAGAATTTGACACAAACGTGACTGCAAGACTCAAATCACACATGAAGATGCAACCACATTCTTGAAACACTAGTTATCATTTACTCTTTACCCTACATCTGTCTACTTACACATTTATGCATCCAAGGACTTCTTCACAATAGATACCTATTGTAACTATGTTGTGTCAACCACTGGGCTTAAGTGTTGTGTATACAAATATTAGACCCAAAGTTTTAATTTTTGTTCAGTTTCTAAGTCAAGTCCAACTCTTTGTGACTCCCATGAAGTTTTAATGCTCTATTATATATCCTTTAGTTGGATGTGAGGTGCTAAAATCCCAGAAAATAGAGGGATCTACCTTGAATCAGATAGGGATAGGTTAGGAAAATGAAGCTTACTGGTGGATATGATGTCTAAGCTCACTTTGATGGACTGAACAGAACATTGTTGGTGCCTAGATGGTTAAGAATGCTGAAGAAGGACAATTTTAAATATCATACAGATGGGTATATATGGATGAATTCATCCAGGTGATATTAACAGAAACAAGAGGGATGCTGCAGTGCTCAACTGTTGAGTTTAACTTTGGACAAATGGAATAGTGTGTGTGCTATAAGTAAGCGGAGTGAGTTATCAGAGGGAGAGCTGAAATTCTGTGAGTGAAATTCAAGAAAACCATGTTTTGTTTATATCGGTTTTCTCAGTTCTGCATACTCTAAGTATACAACTTATGTCAATTTCTGATTTCTTCTTCCCTTCACATTCCTTATTTAGTGTTTCTACAGAGAGACACGATAGAATGTGGAATGAAATATTAAATCCATATTCTGCCCTCAGGTCAAAAAGTCTAATGAATCTACTAAAATTTTTTTCAGCATTATACTAACATCAAAATCAATATACTTTTAATAATCTAAGACATAACATCATCAAGAAATATCTTAACTATTCCCTTGACCGGCAAGGCTCCTTTTGATTCTGTTAAGTAATTAGCAATCCCTCACCCTTGATAATAATGGTGAACTTTCTGGGACCAACCAGCAATAAACCAAATGCAGTTTAGATTTAACAGCTGGTTTAAAAAACAAAACAACCCACCCCACCCCCCACCCCCACCCCACCCCCCACCCTCCACCCCCACCCCACCCCCCACCCCCGCCCCCCGCCACCAATGCCATTGACAAAAGTGCAAAGAGCTGGAGAGAAATGCCTTGGATTAACCACATATGACACAGTGAACATTTTAGGATGTTAATTTGTGAGGGTTGGACACATAATTACAGAAGAGAATTAGGGTTTCACTATGTTCTACATTAATCCATTTAAAATATGCATGTAGAGATAGAAATACAACCTGGAAATGAATCTATTTTCTAAAAAGCTGATTATCTATTACCACAAAATAATGAATCAGAAATGGCAGTTCATGCAAATCCCAAGTACAAAACAATCTGTCCTTGCATTAAAAACAATACAAATGTCATGGGACTACTGGCTAAGTTAAATTGAACAAAATAAACCAAATCATTTTGAAGGTGATTTTGAAATATAAAAAGAGAGGAATGATTACCCCAAAAAGCTTAGGAGAGCCTGGGAGAGGAAACCCAGTCCCTTTTGGGCCTAGGCTATTTTAATTTTCTCAACTAAGAACTGATGGTGCTGATGACTTTCAAAAAGTTAAAATGGGGAGAGTCTATTTTAGCCCCTTGAAAGATCTTTTAATGGAACTACTTTAGTGTTTAACATATAAGAACAAGAAGTATTTTAATGGGGCTATACTATACATATTCAAGGCCAAACTTCCCATCCCAGGTTGGATGGGAAGAAGTTGTGATGGAAGAACTTATAATAAATTGAAAGTAAATACCCTGAGAAAACTAGAATCTCTCTACGATAGCTGGTCATTTATTTATATTTAAACAGTTATCTCTCCAAAAGGAGTCACAAATTGCTTTCAGGACGAAAAAAAAAAAAACAGAGGTTTTGCGGCAAGTCAGCTTTGCCGTTAATGAATGGGAGGTTAGAAAACCAGAGCATTGCAGCCTATTATCCGCCAAGAAGAACATTTCATGTTTAAAAAATCCATGAGGCTTTGAAGAGATATTTGATCTCCTCAGAAACTGTGATACATTTGAAATACCTTGAAATATCTGCCTACTTTTTCCAGAGTATATCAATAACACTTTTTTAAAATGCTAGCAAGTCCAGGGTAATAAATAACTGAAGCAAACAAAGACATGGTGAAAATTGTGTCTTTCCTCCTTCATGGATGTTTCCATGCTTGCAAAAAAGTTGATTCCTGTATGGAAAGCCCTCATTTCAGTGCCCAAGCCCACTCACTCTTTCTCATCAAACATCAACAATGAAATAAACTAGCAAAGCCAGATTCTTTCCTTTTAAGCTAGTGACAGTGGTGAACATAGAGGGCAGCAATTCACTACTAATCCCTAGGTGTTCGTGGCAGGCAATATTAATCATGGCACTTCGCTCCCTCAGAATCTGCTCAGTGGCATGGGAAACAAAATTTCTTCTCCTTCTCCAAGAGGTCATATTTTGACAGATGTCAAAAACAATTTGATACAGTTTAGAACACGGTACATAATCTACTATATATCTCTACCTCTATATTTAAATTGTTTAATACTTTCTGTATTTGTTACTACTAATCCTATCACAGACAAGTTATTTTATCTAAATGATGCAGTACTTAATCTTTATTTGTCCCTATAGCTAAATTTCAGGGAGAAACTGAATATTGTACTGACATCATAGTGTTTTAGTAGCTCAGTCGTGTCTGACTCTTTGGGACCCCATGGACTATGGTCTGCTAGGCTCCTCAGTCCATGGAATTCTCCAGGCAGGAATACTGGAGGAGGTTGCCATTTCTTTCTCCTGGGGATCATCCCGACCCAGGAATTGAACCCATACCTCGGGCATTACAGGCAGATTCTTTACTATCTGAGCCACATTTGAAAGACATCATAGCATTATTTGCTAATTAATGAAATCACTAAATAGAAGACATAGTATGAACAGAAGTGCAAAGCATTGGAGGGAGGGTGATTTAAATAAGATGATAAAAATTAGCTGAGTATATTAACAAGTATAATGTCTGAAGTGAAAATGGCCATTACAGGTATCTGTGATTACTGTTAAAGAGAAAATAAGCTGCATTAAATCTATTAATATTAGAACATGCACCAATCCTTGATAACAGAGTGAAAATACTGTAGTTTAACTCCTAAAGAGTTAGTTAGTTTCATCCCAAGGATATTCCCAGTTGATTACAAGATTTTGAAAAGTTTAACAACTTTAAGTAGTGGATCAGTCACAACAGAAAGAAGGACAAGAGGTTCACTATTTTTTTCTGCAGAGTTTCCTTGAGTGCTGCCAGGGAGGCAGCTGGTGCTCTACCAAGGCTGAGGCCAGTTGTTAGGAAATCTGTATGAAATGGCTCAAGATGAATTGGCAAAGACCTTAGCAGAAAAGCCTTGCAGTCTCAGCCAGGCTAAGAAAAAAATCTCCAGTGTTGCTGAGAAATTTGCCAATTGGCTCTCAGGTAACCTTCCCAACTGGACATATTTGTGTCTTCCTTTACAATTCATTTCAATAGGTAGTAGCTCTTCCTAGTCAGCTAGTCTACTGATTAACTCTCTTCATTTGCATTTTTTCAATTATAGGTAAGTAAACCTTGGGGACTCCCATGAAGGCTTAATTACAGTCAACAAATTTCCTAAATATGGCATAGAGCCATTTTTTTTCCCTCACCATTAAAGGCATAAAAGTTTTTGCTCAACCCCAAGCAAGGCATTTTGCTAACCTTGGAATCCAAAGAGAAATGGGAGTATTGGGATGTGTTAACCCTTGGAAAGTTATAAACAGGTATCTCTACTCCTCCAGGTTGTCTTCATCTCATTATTTTATATTTCGTTTTTTCCCCCTATACATCAGGATCTCCTGGCCCAGAGGTCTTCTCTGGGTTGCTTTCACAGAACAATAGAAGCATAGGAAATATATCCAACAAGAGAAGATGTGCTAATGGATATATACAAAGCCAGTTTCTGACTGTGCAAATGGACTGTAGCCTGCCAGGCTCCTCGGTCCATGGGGATTTTCCAGGCAAGAATACTGGAGTGGATTGCCATGCCCTGCTCTGGGTGATCTTCCCCAAACAGGGATTGAATGTGTCTCCTGCAGCTCCTGCATTTCAGGCAGATTCTTTACCATACACACACACACACACACACACACACATATGAGAGAGAGAGATATCCCTGGCCCGGGAGACAATCTTTACATCACATAAATAAACCATGCATTGATTGTTATCTTGTCATCTCTGATCTTGTCTTCACCATCTAAGGTTCAGACCTTTAAAGGGCTAAAGCTTCTTTTAGCCTTCCTTGTAGGGCAGTCAGCTAGCAGAAGATCACTACCTTTGATCCCTTTATTTCCTCCATTCTGCCTCACTAAGCTGCGTTATCATATTGAGAGGCAAATTTAACACAAGGCAGTGTCCAAGAATCCAAGACAGATACATCTTCACAAAATAGATCACAAAGCGCAACCAAGGGGACCAGTACTCTCAGAAGTGCTGAACTTGTATGGCTGTGGTAGGTCTCTTATAAAGTGATGAAAGCAACCTTGCAAAATGGCCCCTAGGAGCCAGCATGCAATGTGCAACTACTAAGTGAAGAATAGGTCAAGAGTAAGGACCACAGTTTCGAGTGCTGGTTGATAGAGGACTGTGCTGGGAAGTGAGCATAAGCTGGAAGTCTGGATGATTCATCTCCTTCCATTCACTCCCCTCCACATTCAATCACTAGCAGCTATATCATGTGGCATTATTCATATGTTGGGGAAACTAAACTCCCATCCAGCCAATGCCTCTCTCCTCATCGGGTATGTGGAATCTGTTATTGTTGTTTAGTAGTTAAGTCATGTCCAACTCTTTGCAATCCATGGACTATAGCCCACCAGCCTCCTCTGTCCATGGGATTTCCCAGGCAAGAATAATATAGTGGATTGCCATTTCCTTCTCCAGGATCAAATCCTCTGTGGCTACCTGAGTTTTGGGTGAAGAGACAAAAGAGCAGCAGAAGAGATGCCTTCCCCAGGGAGTGTTTGCTTCTTCTCAGATCCTAGTCCCCTCTTTACACCCCATTTTTCCAAATCATAAACATTCTCTCCCTACTGGCAATATATTCTTATATTTCATGCTCCACTTCTAGCTCTCTCTGTTGCTCTATCCTGTCCTCTTTTCCTCTCTTATAGTGAAGAAAAGTTGGACTTTGGATTCAAAATCCAGGTTCAAACCCTGATGGGACTAATCACTGGCTGTGTGATGTTGAGAGAGCTACTTAACCTAGCACTACCTGAAATTATCTCTTATTTTATCTAAAGTAAAAGTGGAAAAAAAAAAAGGACTTTCTAGAATTAAGTACTGAATAAGATAATAAGCCCTTGAAGCTGGACACCTAGCACATGGAAAGAAAGTGAGAGTGAGAGTGGTAACTCAGTCATGTCTGACTTTTTGCGACCCCACGCTGTAGCCCACCAGGCTTCTCTGTCCATGGGGATTTCTCCAGACAGAAATACTGGTGTGGGTTGCCATTTCTGTCTCTAGGGGATCTTCCTGACCCAGGGATTGAATCCGAGTCTCCTAAATTGCAGGAAGACTCTATCTTCTGGACCACCAGGGAAGCCTAAAGCACATGGAGGATCTTAGAAAATCATAAACCTTCATCCATTCTATCCAGCATTTGGGACTCTCTACCATCACCTCGGTTTGCTGTAGTTGAAAGGTTTTAGGGATAAAAAGAGAAGTTCACAAGGAGAATAGAAAAGCAGCAAAAGTTGTATTTTTTCTAGCACTACTGAAACTTTTATTTTATTTTTTTAATTTAATTTTATTATTATTATTTTTTACTTTACAATATTGTATTGGTTTTGCCATTTAGATAGAGGAAGGAAGGCTCAAGATTCAGTACAAGAAAACACAGGGGATTTCTGTATGGCATCCAAAATATCTAAGAATATTTAGGGCTTCCAAGGGTTGGAGAAAGACTTGGTAGTAAAAAAAAAAAGTCAAGATGACCCTAGTAGGAGGTGGAGGGAAGATAATCTGGTCTGGAAAAGTAATGTTTAAAGATCTGGTTTGAGAAGCATCAAAAGAAATAGTATAAAACATTTTACCCAACAACATATATGGCCTAACATTTCAAAAAAATTCAGGCCTCTCCAAAAAATCCAAGGTCTTCATTTTGGTTAAGATATTACTTTCAGGTATTTCTTACTAAAAAAGAAATAATGTTACCTGGGAAGTTTAACAGCCTAATTAACTCAACTCTTTTATTGTTGTCAGAACCTGGTTGACAGTCCTGGCTACCTCAAACATGGTTTCCCTTTTGCCCACCAAATACTGAGGATCAACCTCTCATGCCTTGTTTTTCAACTCCTAGATTATTTCCCTAAAGTCTTAAATCTATTGTTCTATAAAATGAGCTATTCTTAATCTTTAGCCCATTGGACCTAGCACCTACTTTCTTCAACTAAAATCGGCTTATCTCATTATCTTCATCCATCCATAGACTCACAGGGTTGAACCCACTATTCTTTGAAAGTTTTATCTGCCCAACTTCCCAGAACATGAGCATACCACTCCTGCTGGTGTGGGTTGGTGTATAACCAATTTCGTTATACTGTGTTCATATTTATTAGCCAAATAAAAGTTAGCAAAGGGCAGACTAACTAAAATATAGCTATATTTTATATACAGACTAAATAAAACAAGGTCTATTGAAAATATACTAACCAAAAAATCCAGGGTAACTAAATGAAACTATAAAGAGAGGACACTGCTTAGGCTACAATCTGAAAAGGCCAGGAGATAGCAAGAAGTAGGTCAGCTGGGAAAAAAAAAAAAAAAGCAGCATGAGCAACCTTTAAACAAGTTATACTTGTCAGTGCTCCAAGCCTCTTCCAGAAATGTCTATTTTAGTGAAAGAAAGGACGGTTCATGTGTGACACACCTGCTACCAGTTTTCTCACTGTTACCTCTAGTCGGCGTGCCGAGTCAATAACAATCTTTTGTTCTACTGGTCCTAGACATAGTCTCAGAATTCTTCTCAAAACAGCCAAGGACTTCCCTGGTAGTCCAGTGGTTAAAATCTGCCTTGCAATGCAGGGGATATGAGTGCAATTCCTGGTGGGTGAACTAAGACTCCACATGCCCCAGAGCAACTAAGTCTGTGCACCTCAACCAGAGAGTCCACGTAGCACAAAGAAAGATCCTGCATGCTGTAACTAAGACCTGACACAGCCAAATATATAAATTAAAATACTTTTAGAAACACAGCCCAGTCAATCACTAGCAATTGATAAGTGTGAGCAATCAAGATTAAACCCATTTACCATACCTACTATGGACTTTTGAGCTGTTCCCTCAAAGGCTTTGATTAACAGTAGTATATTAATATCATTTCCCCATCATTATCATATTGTTTTCCCTCATATATTGTAAAGAATAATCCCTTAAATACAATGTGGAAAACTGAAGTGAAATGTTAGACATACATGTAATTATACAAAATAATTCACTATGTCAACCTAAAATTTCCCCTCTTCTTTTATTACAGAAATAAGAATTACAAGAAGAAATGGATATCATCATTCAAGAACGCATAAGAGGTCTTTAGTATAATGCATCTTTTAAAGCCAGTAATTTTAATTAAATTAGTTTTGAATTAGAGCAGTTGATCCATGGCTTTTTATAACTGAATACATTTTTCTGCCTACTTTGAAATATTCATTGAGTAGACATTGAATCAGTCAGTTCAGTTCAGTTCAGTCGCTCAGTCGTGTCCAACTCTTTGTGACCCCATGAATTGCAGCACGCCAGGCCTCCCTGTCCATCACCAACTCCAGGAGTTCACTCAGACTCACGTCCATCGAGTCAGTGATGCCATCCAGCCATCTCATCCTCTGCTGTCCCCTTCTCCTCTTGCCCCCAATCCCTCCCAGCATCAGAGTCTTTTCCAATGAGTCAACTCTTTGCATGAGGTGGCCAAAGTACTGGAGTTTCAGCTTTAGCATCATTCCTTCCAAAGAAATCCCAGGGCTATTCTCCTTCAGAATGGACTGGTTGGATCTCCTTACAATCCAAGGGACTCTGAAGAGTCTTCTCCAACACCACAGTTCAAAGGCATCAATTCTTTGGCGCTCAGCTTTCTTCACAGTCCAACTCTCACATCCATACATGACCACTGGAAAAACCATAGCCTTGACTAGACAGACCTTTGTTGGCAAAGTAATGTCTCTGCTTTTCAATATTCTATCTAGGTTGGTCATAACTATTCTTCCAAGGAGTAAGCGTCTTTTAACTTCATGGCTGCAGTCACCATCTGCAGTGATTTGGAGCCCCAAAAAATAAAGTCTGACACTGTTTCACTGTTTCCCCATCTATTTCCCATGATCTTCGTTTTCTGAATGTTGAGCTTTAAGCCAACTTTTTCACTCTCCTCTTTCACTTTCATCAAGAGGCTTTTTAGTTCCTCTTCACTTTTTGCCATAAGGGTTGACATTGAATAACACCCTCTAAATCTTTGTCTTTCTTCCTAGTCAATGTTTTTCTCTTCGTGAGATGTCAACTCACTACCAATTTCATCACACGTTCAATTATTTTCCAAGTATTCACTGTCTACACTGTCACAGATTCAGGTAGATATGTCCTACCTTGAATTTAGAACACACTCAATGATTTGTAAGTATTTAAATTTTGTATCCTACTTTAGTTTCTTGCAAGACTAGTTACTTTCACAAAGACCTCTCTGACATTTAGGGAATCTCCCAGGCTTCTGTAGACTTTTCTTAATTACTCTTCCCAACACTCCAGAGAGAAATGAGAGGTACCTGCCCTCACCACTGTCTTCTTAGTCTAAGTTATTGACAATACAATTCTTCCAACTGTTTAAGTTAAAAGCCCAGAATCTTATATTACATCTTGTTCTCTCTGAGCCAGCATATAATCTGCCATCATATTCAGTCAATAGCATCTTTGAAATAATTCCAATATTTGACCTTTTCTCACCTTCTTCATTATTATCTACACGGCCAACCTCCATCAGAATCTCCTGTTAGATTATTGCAATATCATCCCCTAACAGTTTCCTTGCTTGATTCCTCCTCTTTCTCCCTTTAATTGGAGCCATAATGGTGCTGTTACATGAACTCAGATAATATCACTTTTTTTCTCAACATTGTCCAGTGGTTCCTCATCTTAGTCTTTGTAAAATCCAAAGCCATCAAAGTGACCTTCAGGGTCATAAAATCTGGTTCCAAACAGTTCTGATTTCTCTCTTGTTCACTCTACTACTAAATATTGGTCTCTTGGCTATTGCTCAGACAGATCAGTGATGCCTGTCCTTCAGGGATTTTGTACATTTTCCCTCTGTCTAGAATGGTCTTACCCCAGATATTTGCAAAGCTTGGTCCCTCAACTCTATCAGATCTTTAATAAAATAATCAATATCTTGGTGAAATACCTTATCTTTCCAAAGTTCAACTCCATTGACTCACCCTTGACATTTAATTTGCTATTATCTTTCCATTTTAATATTTTTTCATATACATATCACCATCCAGCAAATATTTTATTCATGGGTTTATTGTATCTCACCCCCAGCTATATCATAAACACTTAAAACAGTGTCTGGCATATGGTTCTTCCATAAATATTTCCTTAATGTTGTTAAATAACTGCAACTTTTTGGATGAGGGAAGAAGAGATCACAAAGCTTGTCCAAAGACACAAAGCTAGGGCACAATGCCTAGTCCAATATCTGACTTGCCAAACCTTCGACCTGTTTATTCTTCTATGGAAGAGTACCCAGAGGCATAACATTAGTAGAAGAGTGGAATTTAGGGACACAATATAGAAAATAATGTTAGCCATCTACAATAAAAGACTTATGACCTCTCTCTCTCACTGTGCCCTCACTGGTAGAGCTTCAGGATCATTCTTTGCTCAGAAAACATCCATGATTCAATTCTTTGTGTTTACTGCTTTCTGTGTGTAAAATACTGAGCTTTCTTTAAGTATCACCTCCCTCAATAATTGCTGTGATGTGCTTAGTCACTCAGTCATGTCCGACTCTTTGCAACCCCATGGACTGTACCCCACCAGGCTCTTATGTCCATGGGGATTCTCCAGTCAAGAATACTGGAGTGAGTTGCCATGCCCTCCTCCAGGGAAATCTTACCAACCCAAGGACTGAATCCTGGTCTCCCGCACTATAAGTGGATTCTTTACCATCTGAGCTACCAGGGAAGCACCCTCAATAATTAGTACCAGCATCTGTAAAATACTGAGATGTGCTTGCTAGGTATAGTTTGGGTATCTTAATAAATAATCTCCCAAATGTATATATTACCATCCATTCTTTACATATGAGGAAACAGAGAATAATTAAGTTCTCTGTGAACATGGGTTCACAAATTCATATCTGGTAGTTCAGTTCAGTTCAGTTCAGTCGCTCAGTCGTGTCTGACTCTTCACGACCCCATGAATCGCAGCATGCCAGGCCTCCCTGTCCATCACCAACTCCTGGAGTTTACTCAAACTCATGCCCATTGAGTCGGTGATGCCATCCAGCCATCTCATTCTCTGTCGTCCCCTTCTCCTCCTGCCACCAATCCCTCCCAGCATCAGAGTCTTTTCCAATGAGTCAACTCTTTGCATGAGGTGGCCAAAGTATTGGAGTTTCAGCTTTAGCATCAGCTTCAATCCACCCATGTGACTCATGAACAAGTTTACTTAATCAGGCAAATCCACCTTAGTGTTTTCCTGCCCTGAATTCTGTATTCCTGGCTATTGGTGCCATTTATTTGGAGCTCGGTTTGAATTATGATTTTAACTATTCACAAGTGTGAATCATGACCAAGCAGTAATGAGGTGAATTTCCTTAAGCCATAAAGGAAAAAAGGTCATACAAACTTCCAATATTGCAATCATGATTCACATGAGATAGGGATTAGGCACAGAACAGGGACATCATCTTCTACTTACTCATTTTCTTTCCAGCAACCAAAAAGTCATCTACAAGTTCAAGGAAAACTTGATCAAATACAACATCTAACTCTCCTTCCTGGTAGCAATCACATACACTACCTTCCTATTCATCCAAACTTTATGAAAAAACAATTTTTTATTCTAAATTTCTAAAAAAAAACCAAACCTTTTACTTCTCCACACAGTAGGCACCATGATATGTTGTAAAGGTGACACAGTTTTTGAGAACACAACATATATTAGTTTTACCATCATCTATACTGTCTGATCCATACTATATCCTGTATTTCTTGTTCAACTACTTGTCTAAGTGAGGCAGGAGCAAGCAATATCCAAATGCACATAGCACAACTGCACAAAGGGAAACTGGCTCTCATCTTGGCTATGCTAGTTGCTGATGATGACAGCCTTGTAACCTCTCCAAGCTTCTGTTTCTTCAACTGGAAAATGGGGTTATTAATGCCAATATATTTTCACCAGTTATTGACATCTAAGTGAGAAATTAAACTTGAAATGCTTTTTAAATTTTAAATAAATAAGTCACTATAGAAGATTATTATTTAATTTTTGGGTACCTTTGGAAAGCTCTTTTAGAATATTTATCATAACTTACTTGACCGCCTGCATATCTCAGGCCCTCCTCTGTCCATGGGATTTTCCAGGCAATAGTACTGGAGTGGATTGCCATTTCCTTCTCCAGGGGATCTTCCCAACCCAGGGCTCGAATCCGGGTCTTCCACATTGTAGACAGACGCCTTTACTGTCTAAGCCACCAGGGAAGTCAGAAACTGCACAGGAAGGACAATTTCAACAGATGCCCAGGGTAGTGTAAGGGTAATATAAACCTTAGCAGGATGAGGACAAGGTACTTAAAAAAAAAAGGAATAAGCTTTCTTTCTCCATCTGACCGTGGGCATGACTAGGAAAGAGGTATGGATGTGGTGGTCTAGTTACAATCTAATTTTCCCCATTTATAGAGAATAATCAGGAAATGATTCCCAAAGTAACTGTAACAGAGGAACCTGCTATTGGAGACCCAAAAACTGCCTGTAGAGTGCATCCCCCAAAAGATAAAGGTCAACCAAGAAATAAAGATAAACCATTCTTGCAATATGAGCATCCATGGAGCTGTCCTTGGTGATTCCAACTCAATTCCTGTTACGTTTCTTGCTAGAATGAAATTAGTTATTTGTTGCTTTGTCTTCAAAGACTTTATGCCTATGTGCAAGTCTTGTCTCCAGGACTAGACTACTTGCTATTTATTAACAAAAATTCCTGACCCTTTCTTGATATGTTCTCCACAAAGGCTAGCACCACATAAGCCACAGTAGCATTGGCTGGGTGTATCCCCAGTATTTAGTCAGTTGGGTGTTGGATTCATAGTTAAGGCTGCCTCTTAAACTGATCTGCAAGATCAGCCTACTGATAAAAGTAGACTAGTACCTCTCTTTATTGGGTCAACGTACTTTGTATATTTTCCAGATTCAGTACCTATTGAGCATCCCCACCAAATTTTCCATTACTTGATCTTCACCCCTCCCAATGATACATCACTTTATCTTTACTATTTGATACAGGAGGGAATGGAGGTTTAAAGAAAAGTAACTTGACAGCTAATAAGACAATTACCAGGGATTTAAGTGGATGATTTCTATTCCCCAGTGTCTGTTTTTAATAACATACTGCTGCTTCAATCGTTTTTTAATAAAATAAGAAATAAAGGGCATTTAAGGTGGTTCCCCTGAGAAGCCAGGATACGCCCCCTTACAAGTGCCTGCCAGGGCTTGACCTGGTTTGGAACCTTATAATCTGTCTCTCCTGGAGTGAATATTTTAGGGAAGATATAGCCACTGCACCAGAGGGTTCCCTTCAGTCTAAAACTGGAAATATTATTTCTTTGGTCCAACAAAGAACCTCTATGGATAGACAACTTATTGTCTGCTCTCTAGCAAAAAAGGTTGAGCTATACAAGAAACTTTCAAAAACACAGATTAAAGGACAAAGTATTCTCAAAGACTGGAAATGCATAACAGTATTGCCCAAAATCATAGAATATATATTAGTGGTTCTTTTGAAAGCAAGACTCAAATCTATGAAATTGGAAAACTTCTTTAAAAAAAAAAAAAAAAAAGGCACTTTGTGAACTTCCAGGAAAATGGCAACTTTTAACCAGTGAACAAAGATAAACATTAAAGAGTTGGAGACAGTCTGATACAGTATCTTGCCCCTACTGAAAATCATACTTAATATTAAGATGAAAGTGTCCTCAAGGCATAATCTCTAACTTGGAGTCCCTGTGAATCTAGCCTTTGACAAAGTTAAATCACCTCTGTATTTATTATAAGATGTAAAGTCTACCTCATTATTTCTTTACCTGATGCACAAAAAATGCCAAGGTAAATATTTCAAATATACTACAGCAACAGCTTTGAAAGAAAGAGTGATCTCTGTTTTATCTGAAGTCACCACCTGTTATAGCTCTCCAATCTTCTCTGTAGAAAGAATTAATGCTAAACTATAAAATACATTCAATGTCTACCTATAATTTGCTTAGTTTCAAGGGCTCACCCAACACTAATTTCAGCCTTGCAGAGTTACTCATCATAAATAATACCTCAAAGAACCCATATCAGTAATTTAAATCTCAAGGAGACCTTTGGCCTGATGCATTTCTTAATATTTCTAAAGAAAAAATATAAACTATCACTTTTTCCTTGTGTTTAAAAAGGCATGATTATCTAGCTCATCATAAAAGGATTGAAAGGTATACAGAGAGAATAGTTAAAGTAATATGTAAAGATTTGTGAAAATGTTTTGTTTAAAAAAAAAGGTGCTATAAAAACAGTTGAATTGTTTTCAACTCAATATACTTGTTTGTAAAAAGCAAGAAATTGAAGTCATTTTACTTAACTTTCTTCTAAACATTCTTATGAGAGCCCTTAATTGCCTTTGAGAGTAGAAATGCCTGTATCTCTAAGCCAGGAATATTTGGTGTAACCAAGAAGGGAGAGAGATGGGGACCTTTAAAAAGTGTATGAAGGTTACAGCTAGGGGATGATGGTGATGGATTCTCAGGAGTCTTGCTTCTAGAAAAGTGTACCTTCACAGCCTGATGCCAGGCTAGAATGGTCATTTGGTACATGAATCTGGAACCTGGAATCTGCTGTCTTCCAACCTTCCAGAGGGAAGAAATAAAAGGCTCAATTTTAAATAGTATGTATATTCTAGGTGCAAGATCAAGAGTTCAACCAGACCTATGGTTCTCATCTGGGGCAATTTTGTACCCCACAACCCAGGATATACTCGGTACTCGGCCACGGTCAGAGAAACTCTTGATTGTCACTACTGAGAAAAGGAAATGGATACAAGCATCTAGGGGGACAATGCCAGTGAGCTTGCCAAATGTCCTATACAAAAGGAAACCACAACAAGCTTCTCACAACTAAGGATTACTTAGACTAGGCTAGACTGGAATAGCCTGCTGGGACAAACCATGAGTTCTAAGATAGGGTTGAAACTGACTTCTAGTCCTGGTAATCTCTTCCCATGCTGCTGCTGCTGCTGCTGCTGCTAAGTCGCTTCAGTCGTGTCCGACTCTGTGCGACCCCATAGATGGCAGCCCACCAGGCTCCCCCATCCCTGGGATTCTCCAGGCAAGAACACTGGAGTGGGTTGCCATTTCCTTCTCCAATGCATGAAAGTGAAAAGTGAAAATGAAGTCGCCCAGTCATGTCTGACTCCTAGCGACCCCATGGACTGCAGCCCACTAGGCTCCTTCATCCATGGGATTTTCCAGACAAGAGTACTGGAGTGGGGTGCCATTGCCTTTTCCGATCTCTTCCCATAGCCTTACTCCTTTCCTTCCTTTTTAGACTAGTATTTTTCAAAGTGTGATCCATGAGTAACCACATTCAGACTGTTTAGAAATAGAATACAGATTCCTGATCTCATATATGAGTGTCAGAACAGTGAAGGGAAAGTCTACGGTTCTCCATTTTTATTTGCTACACCCATGTGATTCTTCTACAGATTGAAATATGAGAATCACTACTTTACTTCTCTGTTGAGGTCATTCCCTTCTATATTTTCAACTACCACCTCTCTGCAGTGATTCCTCCAGGACTCTCAATGACCTCTCCCCCCCCCCCAAAAAAAAATGCAATTTCTATGAGGACAGAGACACTGGCTAGTTGTTCACTACTATATGTCCAATGGCTTGACTGGTAGACATGATGAAAGACAGCAAGAAGACACCTACGTGATAAAAAGACCATCATTTTTTGGAAGAGACAAGATAATGAAGAACAAAATTAGTGACCCATTTACCTGGTACTTCTACTTTCTGGGCCTTGTACTCAGTCTGTGGCACACAGTAACACATTTAAGCTTAAAAACAACACAAGAAAGTAGATACTAATATTTTTTTTCACTTTACACTTGAGAAAAATGGGGCTCAGCTGGGTCAAATATTTTGACTTCTACTGGAAGTCAGAAACCAGTTTGTGTTCCACTGAATGGAAGGTATACATGGATAAGAACGACCACTCCATGCCTACTTCTTCCTGTTTTTTTTCAGATTCATCATATGATGTAGTAAGTAGACATCAATTGGGTAGGGATATAGATGTTCCTGAGAAATATTTTAAAGGGTGCTAATACAACTAGGAAGTACACCATTTTCCCCTCTCACCTCTTTTCTTCTTCCTGTGGGTAATGGGAGGATGAATACTTTGCAGTCAATTTGGACCAAAAGATAAATTTAAGAATGGAAACCTCATAATAAACAGAACAAAAAACTAAAGTCATAAGGAGTTTGGGTTCTTGATAACTCTTGTTTCACTATACTAGCACTGAACCACCCATAGACAGTATATGTGAGTGAGAAATTACTATTTGGATGTTTTATCATATTGTGCTGTGCTGCGTGCTAAGGCATTTCAACCATGTCTGACTCTTTGTGACCATAAGGATTGTAGCCTGTCAGGCTCTTTTGTCCCCTTGATTCTCCAGGCGAGAATACTAGAGTGGGTTGCCATATCCTATTCCAGGACATCTCCCTGACCCAGAGATCAAGCCTGAGTCTTTTATGTCTCCTGCATTGGCAGGCAGGTTCTTGACCACTAGCGCCACCTTGGAAGCCCACATTAATATATAGCTGAATCCAAATTTAATTAAAACACATGAATTTTAAATACTATAATTGGGAATTAATAATTTAGAATACTTAATTTAAAGGTTATATTTCACACCTAAATATAATTAACATTTTAACATATCACAACCTTCATGTGCGAGGGCAAACGAAACCAGCCATGCCTCTTGGTCCTTATTTCAAATTCCTTTTTTTAAATAAATAATTAATTTGACTAATTCAGCTATCTGGGAAGAAATTCTATGTTTACATACCATAATCCTTAAAAAAAAAAGTCTACATAATGTATCAGAAAACTTAACAAAGTATATTTCAAAAAAACAGGGTGCTAAAGAAAAAATTACCTGATTTTAGGCCCCAAATCTTAGGTAAACAATATGATTTGAGATCTAGTATTTAAAATAACTTAAGGTGAGGGCAATGGCATCCCATTCCAGTACTCTTGCCTGGAAAATCCTATGGACGGAGGAGCCTGGAAGGCTGCAGTCCATGGGGTTGCTGAGGGTCGGACACGACTGAGCGACTTCGCTTTCACTTTTCACTTTCATGCACTGGAGAAGGAAATGGCAACCCACTCCAGTGTTCTTGCCTGGAGAATCCCAGGGACCAGGGAGCCTGGTGGGCTGCTGTCTATTGGGTCGCACAGAGTCGGACACGACTGAAGTGAACTTAGCAGCAGTAGCAGTAGCAAGGTGCTTTTATGTGGGAATAAGTGAGTGAATAATTCAGGGAATATTCTATGAATAAATGAATGACAGACTTCACAAATATTTACTAGAATTTCTCAGTGTGATAACTTACTGAAATGGAAAAAGAATGGTCAAGAAGCTAACCTAGAAAGCACACATTATGTGCTCAATGTGCCAGGAACCAGGGACAAAATTAAAAACATTCAGATACATTCCTATGCTTATGGAGCTACAGACTAGTTGAGGAATATAAACATATAAGTAAAGGAGTCCTCCAATGCACTTCATGTCAGGAATGTCAGAGAGAATGCATCATGCTAGGGGAGAAGATCAAGGTATGCTTCGTGAAACCATTACCCTATATCAACCACTAACTTTGTGACCCTCAGGAAGTAACTCAAATTCTCTGAACCTCTTTTCCCTAATATTTTTAATGGGGATAACAGTATCTCCTCCACAGGATGACTTGAAAGCAGACTGTAAAGTGCTTTTCAAATGCTTAGCACAGTGGGTGGAATATACTGAGCTCTAGTATCTTAGCTGGTTTAATAATAATTGTTATTTACTACATGCAATTGTCCTATTGTTCCTCTAAGTAGTAATAATATTTCATTTTATAAAGCAAAAATTCAGAGATTAAGAATGTTACCCAGTCAATAAAAGACAGAGTTGGTTTCCAAATTCACTTCAAATAACAATACCTAGCTTACAATTTTAGTGTCTACCTTAAGAGAATGTGATCGCATCTTATTTTTCGGATCTTTGCAATCAAAACCATGTAACTGTTACTATTCTCTGGCTTGGTTTTTACTCAGGTAAGATGCTAGGCCCTAAGGTAAATTTAAAATAAGTTTGCCTGGCACATCTCTAAGAACCACCCAGGGTGATGTTTGGCTAGATTGATGCAATAAAGGCCCAGTGACAGAGCTATATTTCTTTGGCTAAAAAAATCTGCAAGAATTAAAGTTATTTCTTTTATATTAATTTGCCAAAACTAATTTTCTTAGTCAATGGTAGGCACCGGCATCCTATCAGTCAACTGCCTCCAGAATGCGACAGTATCTCCAGCTCTGCCAAAGCAGTTATTGCTATCAATTGCACAGAGTTCAGAGATGAATATGAAGAAAAAGCAAGGTTCTCTATCATTTCTTGACTTCTAAACAAAGACATTCTCAAATGAAAAAATGGAGAAGATTCCAGCAATCTGGAATGGGAGAACAATATGGAATCGGTCAAAAGGTTAAGTCCAGAACTGACCCTCCTGGCTGTGATCCAGGGCCACATTCTCCCAGAGCACGGTTCATTCTCATGTCTTAGTCAAATGTAAAATACCTCTCTAGTGCCTCTCTCTTCTTTGAATATTTGTATAACTTTCTACACAGACCAGTGGGGTATTCATGAAGAAAAATATGAGCACTTCTAAATGATTATTGATTCAAATATATAGCTATGTTATTAATATTTTTCAACATAGACCATAGACCCTACATTGGCATGAGGGCTTGATTTTTCTAGTCATGATGGGAATACACGTGCTCTGCCCCTCTCTTATGTCCTAGTCTTTGTGATCCTATGGACTGTAGCTTGCAAGACTCCTCTGCCCATGGGATTCTCCAGGCAAGAATATTGGAAAGGGTTGCCATTTTCTCCTCCAGGGGATCTTCTCAACCCAGGGATCAAACCTGTGTGTCCTGTGTCTCCTTGCATTGAACAGGAGGATTCTTTACCACTGAACCACCTGGATCATAGACCCCACATTGACTTGAGAGCTTGATTAATCAATATTTCTTTTCAATAGAAAAGAAAGTGAAAGTGACATCACTCAGTCATGTCCCACTCTTTGTGACCCCATGGACTGTAGCCTACCAGGTCCCTCCGTCCATGGAGTTTTCCAGGCAAGAATACTGGAGTGGGTTGCCATTTCCTTCTCCAGAGGATCTTCCCAACCCAGGAATTGAACCCAGGTCTCCCGCATTGTAGGCAGACGCTTTACTGTCTGAGCCACCAGGGAAGAGTTCTCCTAATTAAAATTAAAAAGTAGTCAAATGATTCTTCCAAAGAATACGAAGCAGAAATAAATGTTGCTCTGCACTATTGTCTCCATCCCTTACCTTGACACAAATTGGGAGCTGTAGAACTTAGCTCTGAACTTGATTAACTTCTTGCACTGATCCATGATGATGAAAGACACAAAGCAATCCCTTAAATGTTTATAGTCTCATGCCTTTTCTTCAAGCCATACTTAATAGCTTAGTAATTCTTTATATTTGACAACCACCATTATTTGAAAATTATTTTTATGCTTAACTGAAATTTAAACCAACTTTCTCAAGAACATTATGTTACTTTTATCCTATTTTTCCAAATCTTTAACTCTTAATATTTTCTTCTTTTAATTTATATCTTTTTCCAAGAATATAGAAAGAATGAGTCAATTTTATTGCCTGAAACTTTGCTATAGAAATGAGTCACCTGGCATGTTGAAGGTGAGATAGGGTAGTTAATTAGAGATTCCAAGAATATACATATGCTCTACAATCTCAGGAAATCACTACATATGCCCTATAGTCCTGATTCAAGGGGTCTGCAGTCTGGCCCATTTGCATTTTAACAGTCTCTTTCTGTGTCTCTTTCCACCTCTTTCTGTGTTTGGTTTGACATATGGGTGTGATCCTCTGACCATTTTGGGAGACAGTCATTAAAATAAGATTATGTCAGAAAGTTTTTCTTTGACTTCCAGTGCCCACCTACCTTTCTTACTTTACCTCTGATTTTTCTCCATCTTTCTACGCATCTCTAGCATTCTCAGGGCTGGTCAGCCCAGAATATATCTATACCATAATATTATGGCCATTCTGTTTCCCTCTGGGCTAATCATTTCTCTCCACAACTTAAAGAATTCCTATCTATTTATCTCTGAATATTCAAAGATATTATCCCATTAATGAAGCTTCCTCTCCCCCCTTCTCTACAGGAATCTCTAGATTCGTACATAGTTCTGTTAGAGTGATTATTATAATCTATCACAGTTCCTGATTATGTGCCCATTTTCCATTTCTACTTCCATGTCCATCCATAGGAAAGTGAATATCACATGTTATTTACTCACTAAATGTTTGTTGAATTATAACTGAACTTCTATTTCTAAAATTACCTCTGGGGCATTTTGGGGGAGGAAGGTAAGAGTTGCCATCTGTACTGTTGTTCTCTTGAGACAAACCTAATTATATAATATCTTTAACTTCCTTTAATAGTTTAGATTATTCCGCAAAAATTTACAGAAGTCCTACTTGAACTTTTTTGGGAAATTAGTTCTAAGAGAGCCTTCTCTGTTTTGTAAAACTGAATCTGATCCTACAACTTCCTTATTTCCATATAGTAAAGTTTAGTTTTAGAAAGTGATTTCCTGTGATAATATATTCTAGAAATTAATCTCAATTTCATGATAGAATATTAAGAAACATTTCACTGGATGATGTAAACCAAGTCCTTAGAATTTAGGATAGGTAATAAAGCAGTTCTACTCATGGAATTCTTGGCTTTTAGAATGGCCAAAGTAATAATCTAGAAGGAACTTGGATGGCAAGAAATACAGGAACAGTGCCCTCTAAGTGATACAAAGTATACAGTGAACATCATCTGAGTCTACAGCAACAGAGAGGCTTTCACATTTAAATGTGCTCCTATGTCAAAGTGGGTAAAAAAGTGAAGTGAAAGTCGTTCAGTTGTGTTCGACTCTTGCAAGCCCATGGACTATATATAGTCCATGGAATTCTCTAGGGCAGAATACTGGAGTGGGTAGCCTATCCCTTCTCCAGCAGATCTTCACGACCCAGGAAGGGAACGGGGGTCTCCTGCATTGCAGGCAGATTCTTTACCAACTGAGCTATCAGGGAAGCCCAAAGCGGGTAAATGATGGCTAAATCTATCACCTCTTTCCAAGTGTATTAGGGAAAGAGACTTGCATAATCACTGTCTGTTTGAGAACAGAGTCTGACATGATTCCTATTCAGTGCAAGAAACTTCCATTTGCTTCAGAAAACCATACTGGTTACACGAATTCTCATTAGCTTATGGGCATTTCTATGACTATGCAACCTGTCTAAACTTGTCAGTGATAGAGCCCTTGATTTTCCAAAGGACAATCCATTTCCACCTTCAACAGAAAACCAGAATGTCCCAGAGTTACAGCTTCCTTCTGTCCCCAATTCTTTCATTTTATTTACTTCTTTTCCACAGCTGTGGCTGTGAGTGATCATATGACCTCTTGTGTAACTGAGAAAATAGCAGCCTGATTATATTTTAACAATCATTCTAAGTAATTCACTTGCAGCCTCTTCATATATTATAAAGTCAGCATATAATTAAGGGGAAAGGGGCTCAAAATGTATGGGACTGAACTCAATGCAAAGACTTTTTATTTTGATATATGACATCTCTCAACACAGGTTATTCTATGCAAAATGTACAATTCTGTGGGCTTTTGATCTGAAATATTTCCCTTCCCACAACACAAATCTAAAATGCTTTGTTCAAAGTTAGCTGAGGGCCTCAGCTTCTCACAAAGCCTTCCGAGGACAATCCAATCCAACTCAGCCCACAGGGATATCTCTTAGTTCTTTGACACTTATTGTCTTCACCTCTCAGTTGTTACATGGTATGTGTCTAGACTTCCAAAAAGGTTTTACATTCCTCAAGAACAGGAGCCAGGTCTTATGTGTCATTTGTCCTTCATAACATATAGTTTAGGATTCATCAATTCCCTACTCACCAACTCTTCCCAATACCACAAGGGAATTCCTGTAACAATGCATAAGTAATTCTGAATTTCAGAGTCCCAATGAGACCTAGCTCCATCTATTACCTAGTGGGTACGGATATTTTATTTCAAATAATCTAACAAAATTAAGAAGTTAAAAAATAAGTTAGTCTTCCAAATGAACACATAGCTAATCATCAATCGCTTGATAATGTCCACTTAAAAGAATAGGAACTACTATTATTAAACAAGTAAGACTATATCAGATATAGGGTACATTTTGAGACTAGGTTGGAGTGAAATTTTTCTTCAGGTTTGAATAACTCTATGTCAACTACAAAAATTAGACCTCATCAACTATACAGTCTTTTCCCCATAAACCATTTCTTTGAAAACATATAAAACAATGTAGCTTTAGAGCAGTATTACTTTAGAATATATCCTTTAAGTCATCTCTCATCATTTTAGATGAGAAAACTGAGGCCCAAGTATGTGTCTGTGTTAGTCACTAAGTCGTGTCCAACTCTTTGTGATCCCATGGACTATATAGTAGCCTGCCGGGCTCCTCTGTCCATGGAATTCTCCAGGCAAGAATACTGGAGTGGGGTACCATTTCCTTTTCCAGGGGATCTTCCTGACCCAGGGATCGAACCTGGGTCTCCTGCATTGCAGGAGGCCCAAAACATCAAAGGCATTTACTTTGAGTCACCTAATTAGTCACCGACAGAAATAGGAGTAGTGCACTAGTGTTCAGACATCAGATTAATGTAACTTTTGTTACATGTGACTCTTTTGTTTAGAGCACAATATTTGTATGTATTTTAAATTATAATTCAAATACATACAAAATGGATATAAAAACACTGAACACCACTTTCAATGAAACATGCACATGAGAGTATACAAGTGCATGCACACTGCATTCCATGATAGATTCTCTGAATTTACACGAGTGTACAACACAACCATTCTTAACTCACGAAGTTTAAAGATGATTGTATTCCAAGGGTTTGTAAAATATGAGCATTTCTTACCTGGCAGCTGTATGAGGGATTGATAAAAGACATGAAAAACTTGAGCTATTATATGATTAGACATCAGACTTTTTTTGGCACTAGAGGTTTACTCCTACCTGGGGTTCCAGGATCTAACGCTTTTAATGAAAAGAAGACCAGAGACTTGAGAAGGATCACCCAACACAGGAGGTTTCATCACCTGTTGCCCACATTGCAGTTTTAAGTGGACTACAGGTGATTATCACCTACATTTTCCTCTGGGCCAGTTATGACTCCAGTTCTACTTTTTGTGCCTAAAAGCTTCACCATTGTAGTTGCTTCTTTAGGTTAGAAATCTTAGCTGGGAAAATAGCTTCAGCAGTGACCATACCACTTTACCCCAGGTCATGAAAAGGACAGTATCTTGTGGGGAAGGACCCCTGTGGGAGAGGGCTGGAGGGTCTACACATAACAGAAGAGCTGTGGATGAGAATGGACGTCTCCTTTTAAACTGCCCATATTCTCCAATACCAATATTCATAAATAGCTGGTTAACTAGGGATTTGAAAATAATGAATGATAAGCACTTAACTCCTTTCATAATACCTATGATTCAAACTGAGATGTGTTTTATCCCACCCCATGAAGAGTAACAGGGCCTCAGATTCTGATGGTCAAAACTTTTAAGAAAACATCCACCCCAACACCCCTTAAAGATATAACCATCTCCATGAACTTCCTTTGCCTCTCATATATAAAAGTTGATATCTTGATAGTTTTAATAGGTACCCAGGCAAGAACAAGGAAAATGTAGAAACATGCTCACTGCAGTTGATCTTTTCTTTCTAAATACTTAGGCATATAAAAGAATTAAACAGCAACAATGGAAATCTGAATATAACAAAGAACAGCAGCTTTTTACAACAGCATCAGTGTTATGATATATAACAAAAAGGTAGCAAATTTGGTTGAAACACATTGAAATGGTTGCACCCTTAATCTTGCAAGGGTGGTGACTTTTTTTCTTATTAAGTATTTTAGCTTTTGCATTGCAAAGTTTTCATTTGTTTATATCAGAACCAAGTTTTTGACAATTCTTGTGTATCAGTTTCTTTACCAATTTACTCTACAATTTTTAGAAGAGCAGACTGATTCTCTGGCCAAACATCAATAAAGGGTATTCTCTCATCCTGAAATCTTTCAAATGAAGAAGAATACAGTCTTCTGATTAGCCTTACTTTAGAGAAAGCTTACTAAATGACTACAGAATGGGTTCATTCCATGTATGCAATGACTCTCCTTCCCAAAGGGAAGAAAGACTGAGAAATAAAGGAATGAAAATACCATTTTCAGCTTCTCAAGTTTAGATCATCATTGGAGAGTATATCTGTATTGTAGAATTCTTGACTTAAATAAAGAATAAATAAGTAGATCTTTTGCCCCAAGTTGGTTAAAACAGTAAGTAAAGAGGGCTTGATTGGTCACATTTGACTTCATCAAAACGCCATCCCCCTGCTTTCAAAATTAATGTTTACAATGAGATAGTTTAGATTAGAAAGTGAAGTTACTCACCATAGAAGAATCACTGCTTCCACTCCCGATCGGAGCTCCCTCAGCACAGGTTGGGAGGTGGGTAGAAAGTTGACTAGCCCTGCCCCCATCTATGACATCACAATCTACCTCATAAAAGGTAGTGAAAGTGCTCTGAATTCCTGTCTGATTTCCGAGAGATACAGAAAAGAAAGAGTGAGAGAGAGAGCAAGAGAAAAAAAGAAAAAAAAAATGTACCCTATTGGGAAGGGATTAGGGAGGTGGAAGAGGGAGTGAGTATTTGGGAGAAAAAGGCCTGTGAATGAATTAAGTACTGAAAGAGATATGGGTGGGCCTCCGTGGTATTAAGCAGCCCGGCCCTTTGGATTCCTCATTGGTTCTTTTGAACAGATAAATTAATCATTTGGGAGAAGGAGGATGAAGGAGCATCCCGCATCGTCAGGCACTGTAGGGGAAAACTGTAGTGGGGTTCAAAGGGAATGAATCCCCTATTTAAAGCATTGAAGATCACCAAGAAAGAAAGCAAGGGCTGAAACTCTTAACGACTGGAACAGCAAGTGGGGATTGTCAGATGTCTTTGTTAGAAGTTCCATTGCCCTGCTGCGTGACCTTCAGAAAGCTCTGGGTCTCAGCACACTCAGCCAGTACCTGGTGCTAAGGGGGTACTTACCTCTTCCATTGGGTTCACTGAGGAATTAATGCACTCATTGTTGCTAGAATGGCATTTTTAAAAAATTTCTCCTTTTTGCACTCAAGGGTGAGTTTTGTGATGGGCACCATTGAAAAGATAAGCCAATAACCAATGTCGAGTTTGACTCTTGGAATTTCTACCTCTTAAAATGTTATCTCTGACATAAAATACTACTGACAATCTTGACAAAGTTTTTCTACGTGCACTGAATATAACATACTCCTAAAAGGGAGAGTTAGCTCTCTCTTCAAACCTGGAGAGAAATCAAATGGCAATACTGCTACAATCACAAGCACCTATGCAGGTACGTTCAGAGGTCAAGTTCAGATGACCCACTAATGCTCAGTGACCAAACATTTTTGTTACATGCAATTCTGCTATAGTCACAGAGTTACAGCTTTGTTTAAAGTCTGAATATATATATATAGTCAGGCAAAATGGGAAAATAATGTGATCTAAGCTTTTTTTTTCTTTTCTAATGTAGATTTAGAGCTTTGAAAATTGAACTACTCACAGTCTCAAGTGAGTATTATGACAAAACAAAAGGAGGAGCAAGCAGTCCTGAAACATCCACATGGAAGCCAGATCTTTAATCTGACCAGTGGAATATATGAAAAGTGAATCTATTTCCACAAAGAATATTCTAGTAAAGTTTCAAAATAATAGTTTGTAATTCACATCATGAATGGTTAAAGGCCAGAGACTATTTTTGCATGCAGATAAACAAAACTCCTAATTTGGATTTTTTTTTCTGGTGTTTTAAGCCAATACAGTTCTATTTCCAATCCTGTCATTCTTACCTTACCAAATATCTAAGTGTTTAGACCACAGTTTTAAACTAAAATTAGTAGATTAGGGAGCATTTTGAAACACAGGAGCTCCTAAATACAAACTGATTATGACTTTGGCAACATTACTCCCATCTTTTACTTTAAAATAAATGTTAAAGGCATTTAAAGGTTGTCTCTAGGGAACTAAAGACAAAAAGAAAAAATAACTGACATATGAGAAGAAAGAATGAAATTTTTCCTATATTTGCATTTTTTAGTATTTTTTAGAAGTGATAATACTCTGCACATGTTTTCCTTGCTGAATATTCTATTCTCATCTTCAATAAATCTAAGTCTAAATTCAAATTCACCTTTAATAGCTTTTATTGTGTTAAATTTCACAATGAACCTATAAAGCTATTTTCTTGCAATTTTTGTGTATTGAATCATTAACTTGTTGGCTTATCTTTCCTTTTTGATGCTTTGTAACAGTCCCATTTGGTTTTAGAAATTAGCCATCTCCTGATTTCCCCATTGTAGGTAAAGTGTTATTCTTTTACCAATTTTATAATCAAACAGTTTCAAAAGTGATAATTATATACCAGAAACTCATTTCTGTCATCTCATCTTTTGTACAATATATAAAGGTCACTATTTTAAGATTAATGATGCATCTGTCTATTCTCCCAATAAACACTTTAAAATTTTTACTGCTCAACAAAGAGGGACACTTTTGCCAATATTAAGGTATTAGAATAAAATTGGAGTTAAACACTTTTTAAATATTGAACTAAAACAAACTGGCCTTAGATTATATTTTTTTTGCATTTCTAATTAATTATATCATTTATTTGTAAGTAGAACATAACTTCAGGAACCCAATGCAAAACTAGGCTGCATCAAATGGATGCAGAGTGGTAAACTGTGCTGACTTTTTCTGTGATTTAGTATGATTGATTGCAATAATGTATTTAGTTATGATATTAGTTAAAATAACAAAATTTTCTTTGACACAGAATGCAGTGCCTGGATCAGAAAATTTCTAGGTCTTCTTGGGATCTAGCCTCTTGATACTGTTCATGAAAACTAAGTCTCACTGCAATTATGGATTTGATGCATACTTCCTATGACATTACAGAAATGGATGAGTTAGCCCTTCAAGACAAGACATGAAGTGTTTGCAAGATTTCAGTCAAGAGACTTCATTATTGAAGTCATGATTATAATTTTCTTCGGATCAGAGAAATGTAAGATTGGTTTCAAATATTTATTTGCTTGTTATGAAAAAAAAAAGTTTTAAGTTAGTGCAAAGGATGAAGAAAAGCCAGGTGGAATAATTTGTATACTCCAAAAGAATAATTGGCAGATCTATTTACCAAGTAATTTATCATGGAAGACATGATCAGGCAGTTGGCATGCAATGTGACCAAAATCTTAAATATCCCAACAAGAGAGAATACAATTAATTTTGATAGCAAAATATTTGAATTAGAAGTTTCCAAATAAAGAAATGATGTTTGAATTTGTCTTAAGATAGTATCTTACATACAGAACCCTGGACTTAAAAGCGTACATGTCCTTAGAAAATGATGCAGACCGGAACTTCTCCAGGATATTCTCTTTCAGTTGCAAAATAAAGTTGCAAAAGGAAACAGAGAAAAGAAGGCAGACTATAGAGATTTGACAGAACATCTAGCCAGACTTCCAATCAAGTTCATTATCAACAAGACATCTGTATAGATGAAGGTATTCAGAGAAAAGCAATAAAATAAGATATAGTACTGATGATGAAAGAAAAGTTTAAAGTCTAAATTAATCTTGCCTTCAAGAAAATAGAATTAGGATGAAATATTTGAAATACATATGTATTGCCCAGAAGGAAAATGACTGTTCAAGATACAGTAAGACAATGTATTTTGAAGCAGTAAAACAAATCTGAACTAAAAATCCTTCATATTGCCCATCCAGAAGTCTTTCCCATTTGTAAGATACATGCGCCATAACATGACGTATTTCTCCTCTAAAGGGCTGTGATCAAAGGCAGATTTTATTAATCATTTAAACTGGGGAAAGCATTTGACACAGTCTGTATGGACAGAATGTAGACAATAGTAAGTTAAGCACAGTTTTATTTCCAGTAAACCAAGAAAACCAGTGAATACACAGAGGGAGCTCAACAGACGGCCCGCTATTCCAGCTGAAAATGCTAAAACAGTAAGATGAGAAACTGAGGTAAAATGAAAACAAGAGACTATACAACCTAATAAAAGCACAATGGACAGAAAAATTTACCCTTTTACAAAAATTATTTGCTATTAGAGGTAAAGAACCTTGAATGCTCCCACCCAACCAATATTTAGCACTGTTCCTTTTATGTGGGAGTTGAAATGCAATAGGAACATAAAATTCAATGAATTAAAATATCCTTATAAGAACAAGCAATAAATACAACTCTGAACTCTGATGGTTAGTTTGTCATTAGAAGTTAGGAACAGCTTATGGAACCATTGTTTTTTTCCTAGGAAAAATACTGCTCCTGTCCCAGTTTTGCTATCGGCATCTCTTTATTTCCTTTATTTTGAGTCATCTGAGGTCATACAAAATCAATAATGAAATTCCCAGATAACATTAAGTATATGGTTTTAATATTCATATTCTCTTTTTAAATTTAATGATATATTTTATATCAACTTGTTCATATTTTAACTCTCTTAAGGCATGTTCAAGTAGAAACAAGAATAAAAACACAATAGATTTGGGTAATCCATTCAAAATAACATATTTCTTGACTAGAGCTGACAAATCGGAGGGTATACAGGAAAACCAAAAATGAGGAACTGAATTATAGATACTGTATCTAAATAAAGATATTCAATCAACACTTCAGCTTCTCATAATTATTTGGTTCAACTGAAGGGAACAGGTAGATCTGGGTTGCCCTCATATATCCAAAACTAGTTTAAAATGGGGGAGAAGGTGCTAGCTCCTAAAATACTACTACAGACATTAATTCTTAAAACGTACTGATAAACAAAGAACATCTTAGAAGGAACTCAGACAATTATTACATGTAGACAAGATCTCTGAACATATCTCACGGGAAAATTGTATAAATCAGGATATCTTTAGCTACGTTTTCCTGTGTTTCACAGATATCAAAAGATTTGTGCAATCATTATCCCTCATTTAGGTGCCTTCTATGTATCTCACTTCCAAGTTTCTGTAAAATATTACTATTCATTTGATGCCAAAAAAACCCTTAGAATATTAAAATCAAAGACATTAATTACTAACAGATAATTGCATGAAAAATTTGCCTGCCTTATTTTTATTTGTGGTTTCTGAAACTTGAAAAAATTCTAAAACCCAAAGGAATGAAAGTCCATTGATTCAGTGACAGGTAATGGCATTGATATTTCTGACTCAGAGACACTCTTCTGTTCATAAAGTCACTAACACTTTTTGCTCTTATGAGCAATAATGCCCTTAAACTAAAATGTAAACTGCTCAGCTCACAAGTTCAGGTGATGTAATCAAGTGAATCCACTGAGTAGACCCTAGTTTGGTCAATCCATGTCTCCATTTGAGGTCAAAGAGTTATTTGCTTGGTTCACATCCCAGCTTTGCCACAATCGAGTCTGTTTTCTTAGTTTAGGATTTACATTAGCAAAGTCTTTTTCTATGTATAAAACAATTTAGTAAGATAACAAACTGGTTTAATTTCATGAGTGAATAACTGATTTTTTTTTTTCGATGAATAGAATTAACCACACTGGTAACTTTAGATTAGTATCGTTGAGTATATATCTGAAGAGTTACTTCTTACAGTGAAGCAACATACCCTCCTCCTTTGTGTAAGATTATTATTTGAAGTCAGGGTGATATACTGTGGTGCTACAGACACAAAGCTTTCTATGATGCCTGAAACCCAAGGAGATTTTTTACTTTCTTATAAAACTTATTTCAAATTTCTTCCAAAAATAATGCCTGGAGTTTGTTAAATGTCACTTTTACAACACTGAGAATGAATTTGCACTGAAAAAAACTTAAGGGTTATTTTTATCTTAAGGTTTGCATAATTTGGGTTGTGCAAAAGTCAATGACCATGGACAATGACATGAATGTAACTAAGGAAGATTTAAAGTGGGAATCAGAATTTCTATGGTTATAGTTGTACCATCATAACACATTAAGGCGTAGGCTGTTGGGAGAAAGATTGAGTTATGCAACAACCCATCATACTAGAAGATTAAGTGCAAAGAACTATTGCCATTCTGAATTCATAATGATGAATACCGATTTAATTTTCTTACTATTACAGAATTTCTTCATTATCCCTCCGTTGAGATTGATAATCTGACTTTAGCTTTAATCTTACTTTCCTTGGATCTGGATTTTCCTACTTTCCCAAGATTAGAAAAAGTTCTTTAAGCCAAATACTTAATAACTTACCCTCTGGAAGGTCTGGATAAAATTCTTTGAAACTGCTGTGAGTTGCCTGAACACATACCCTTTTGTTTAAATGAAGCATAGAAGTGCATTCCAAACTCAAACTGAAATAGCTAGCAATTTAGATTTTTTTCCCATTACTACTACACTTTGATCAGTGGAGATAATCAAGAATTGACAATAGACAGAATCAGAAGATACATAAAAAAAGACTCTTTTTCCCCAAAATTGTGCTTAAAGTACGAGTCTACACAACAAGGTATCAGTACAATGCTTGTTTCAGTGATTGTTTCATCCCATTACAAAATACTGATACTTTTTTATAGAGGGAATAAAAAAATTTTCAAGTATAATGCAATTCTCATCTCAAACAACCACCATTATATATATATGTGTGTGTATATATATACACACACACACAAGTATATATAGGTATGTATATGTATATATATATGGTATTGTACAAATATATATATAACATTGTACAAAGAAACACTATATGTTCCCCCAAATTGTATTACATTGAATTAGATATTAGTCACAGTTGTCAATCATTTGTTCATTTCTTAATTATTGCTTATTAAGGGGACAAGGAAGCAAATCAGCTTTATTTGTTGTGTGTATATATGTAAGCATGTGCATATAGCATATATGTATTTTATTCAAATTGACTTGAATATGACTAGTTTCTAGTATTTTTATGAGTGTTTTTTAGCTATTACCATGAATATTCATGTTAGTTTTAACTGAGCCCAATGTTTGAATGATATGAAACATAATTGACCCCTTATTCTCCAATTTTCTTTTTACCAATCCAGATCCTACCAGTGTTGCAAATTATGCTTGCTCACCTTGTCAAACTTTTCTCCATAACCCAATTGAGAGGAATTCAAATTTGGAAAGGAGATATTTAAAAGACAAAAGAACAAAAGTTCACTTAGGGCAAATTACTCAGTGCTTCAGGAATAGGTCATGGCTTCACTTAATCAGCCTGAGGGCTAAGGGAACTAACATTTGTCACCTCTAAACTCTGTTCCTATATTTTGTTTGCATGAAAAAAGGCATTTATTTGCAATAAAATCTATTAACTTTGTAACTTCTCATGTAGAGTCAGCTCTAAGTTATATCAGTGGCCCTCCATCTCTGAACCTGAACATCAAATTCTTGTCAAGAGCAGAGTTATCGCTCTTGTGTTCTGGCTTTATTGTTATAATGGGGCTCCTGTTGTATTTAAACTTAACATTTTAGATAGAATTTTTTGGTTTTATCAGAATGCTTGATATTCAGCATTCTAAATTCGAAATCCCTACATTTGTGTTTTGAATCTCATTCTTAATAATGTACAAAGTATAAATCTTTGGGTAGCTAAAGATTATCAAGGCTTATAAAATGGTTTTTGTTTCTCCAGTTGCATGTGTATATCTCCATTTTTAAATTTAAAAGAATGTATTAAATTCTCTGAAACTGAATGCAGAAAAATTAATTAAAAATATGACAATCAAATATACAGGTAATTTCCATAGCATGGCATTGGAACTGATTTGTATTCAAAACATATTTACATGCTGAAAAAGTGTGGTTCAACTTGTCTCCCCTGATGAATAAAATGCTGTCACCTTTAATGGATATTACTTGTATTGAACTTATTTATGTTATGCTATGGTTAAATTTATTTTTCCTTTGTTTTCTCTTTTTCCTTCTTTTATGCTTCTTCCTTCCTCCTCTCCCCTTTCCTCTTTATCTTTTCTTCTTACAACAGTCTTTTTCCAGAAAGCATGTAAACCAGCTTAAGATTAAACTACCAAACATTAAACTAAACAAGCAAATAAAGCCAGTATTTAAACTATCAGGCTGTTTAATTGTCTGGGCTTTCATTTCCTCTGCTTTTCCTCTAACATTTCTATCACTCTTTGAGGGTTTTTTTTGTTTGTTTGTTGGTTTGTTTTAATTCCCTTTCCCATTACCTGCTTAGCAACCACATTGAGCTGAACTGGCTCACAAATATGCATCTTCTACTGTGAGATTTAATAAGAATGGCACCTTTCCACTGTTGAGAAATGTTTAAGCCAATGACTTAAAAAAAAAAATTGATTGCCAGCCAGAAAACTAATGCTGCTTCTTAGATAGCAGTTGCATGAATGAGCATCCATAGGCATACACCCTGGTTTCGTCTATTTCTCTAGTTCCCATTATGACTCATGAAAAGCTTTGCACCCACTGTCACCATGTCCTATTGAGATTTCCTGAGCCACCTCTCAAGTCAAAGGCAGACACCAGAGAAGAAGCCTTTCCCACTTTGTACACATAGACTCACATAAAACATACACATGCTGACATGGTATACAATTATGCACATGAGCATATTTTTAGTTTAAGTTCATCATGCCAGCATAAGACTATAAAAATATGGCATTCAGTTTTTAAATCCAAATAATTTTTCTTGGCAAAAGGGAAAAAAAATTATCCATATCTCTTCTGCTTCAGTAGAAACTTTGACTCCTAATGAAAATACTGTTCTAGGGGTTTTCAGAGAAGGCACAGTTTTGAATACCATGTACACAAAGACATAGGAAAAAAACAAGGACAATTTAAGTATTTCTCTTTTTAATTGCATATTATATGCAATACTATATTTAATATATATATATGCATAATGTATTTAATATAGCAACTTCGTAAAAATGTGGCAACTTCGTCATGCCAGACAACAAAATAAACGGGGCCCAAAGCATGGATGAACTTTCTTGGCAAAATCATTGAAAGTTTGTGTGTATGGGGTCTCACATTCTTGACTCTTTCAGAATTTTGAAGACAGTCATGTGTGCTACTGTGCAAAATAAACATATTGCTGTTTTTTTTTTTTTTTCTCTATTGGCCATCAATGAAGGATGAAGAAGATGGAGGCAGAGTGGCAAAGACAGCAGACTACAGATGCAGGTGTGGCACCAAATAGCAATCAAGCTTGGAAAAAAATCATGAAGAAACCAAGAGCAGGCCCATAACTGAGCAATATAAGCAAATCTTTATAATGCATTTGACTCAATTATTATAAAGTGGTATAACATTCCTCTGAAAGAAGCCTTCTCCCATGCAAGGATTTACGAACATTGCCAATAAGACTCAAAGAAGGAAACAGGCTTTGTGATAAGTGTTCTCAAACACTTCTGCCAATACCAACAGTGCAAGTGATAAAAGCCAGTGATGGTTTGGACTACAACTAAATGAGGAAAATACAATGGAAATGAAGCTCTGGAGGCAGTGATGAACAATGGGCACTGAGAGGACGACGGAGAGCAACTCTGCCCATAAAACTTGCTTAGATGAGGTTGCGGAGTCTGAGATCCACAAAGATGCTCTGCGCATCCATGTAAATAATAAGATTTCGAAAGTAACAAATGAAAGCACACAAGGCAAGCGAAACAAAATGCACTCAGTCCCACAGGTGCTTGATACAGATGGACATGAAAGCTGAATGGTATGGGAAACTATACCATTGAGGCTGAAGATAAGAAAGGAAGCAAGGGAAATGCAATGTTTCGATCACTTCTTGGCAGAGAGAATCTTGGTAATAACCAATGTGGCAGGAAGGACACATTGCAAGACAGATTGCTCTTGGTTGTTGAAGAATGTTGAAGCGGGATCATTTTGGAAAAGGAGGGGTGACTATACTTTGCTAAGAGGCACAAAATCGCAGTTTACTGAGCACTAGATGAGACTGCATGGAACAGACTTTCTAAATGGAATCTCCATGCAAGCCAGATAAGCTCTTTTCCCAGCTAAGTTTTCTAAATGCCAAACAATACAGGAACTGAAACCTTTGGGTTCAAGGATGATTTTTACACATATTTTTAATCAAATGGTGAATTTCTGGAAATGTCTTGAGGAAGAATTGAGCTTCATGACCAGTCTGATGTTCACAAGGCATTCACCATATGGATAACATTCTGTTTCTGATAATGCCACACTGAAAATGGCAGCATCATGTCTGACTGGGAAAAGAACTAAAGGTGGCAGAGCCACACTTTGGAATTTGCAAATAGTTTACAATAGATGGCATCTTGTGTTAAAAGAAAGGGACTGAGGGAGGAGAAGAAGCCAAGGTAAGAACCTCAACACATACATTTGGAAATCTTGCCAAGAAATCATGATACTTCTATTCATTGAGCTTTTTGCTTCTTTGCATTTGATGAAAATGGACCAGATACTTATATTTTCATGAGAAGGGAAACACTGAAGTGATTGAATAAAAGATCTATAATTGTTAGTGTCTGACAACCATGTTAGTTTTTGGCAACAGCAAATCAACCTGTATTAAATCCAAATGCTTTCTGGCTTTTAAAGGTTATTGATAACCTAGTATGCATTGGAACCTGATGAATGAATTCCTATTGTTTTCACCATCTCTAACATGTGAACACAATCCACACATAGAGAGGCTGGCTCCTGAACAGAGAATGAAAATTACTAGGACTAACAGAGGGAAGTAGACTTACAATGAGTAAATATACAAAAGCCCCAAATAATTATAATAGTCACAACTTGGCAGTGACTTTCCAGACTATGAAATTAGTTTTCTTGTGAAGAATGGAGATTTTATAGGGCTAGTATAAACACAGGGTAATTGGAAAATCAAATTGTTCATTGTGAGTTTTTGTAAAGTCTGGAATAATGGTGATAACATTTAAAAAGAAAAAAAAAAACTACCTATGAATCACTGTAGTTTGGTGTTTTTAGCAGTACTGTTGCCAAGAATGCTTGCTTTGGAAGAACAACAGTGGAAACTCGAATTGCGAAGCCCAGGTCCCAGCTTACCCCTGACACAATGAGCTCTCCTCCCAGATTCTGTACTTCGGCTTTCACCTTGCTGCAGATGTTAAGCTGATGGCAATACAAGGCAATTCGTTGAAGGTAGGCTAATAAATCCTGCTTACACGCTGAATCAGGACACTATAAAACATTAAAAAAAATTATCTCAATTAGTAAGAATCTTTCAGTTTCTAATACTTGTTATATAGAAGCCGTGGGAAGAAAAGTTTTCACTGTCATATACCTTAATTATATCCATTCAACTTGATAGTGCATTGAAGCTTCAGAAATGCTTTAGGGAATTTAGAAGGCCACAGTGATAGGTGAGAATGGTTAGTTCCACTTTGTTAAAATTCTACACAAAGAATTTTAATGATCTCCCAGAAAGTCTTATTGGGATGAATGTATAAGTATTTTATCAATTATCTTCTAAACTGCAAAGAAAACAATATTCTATAGGATTTCTCTTAATGGCCCATTCCATGTTCACTATATGCAAAGTTATTTTAACACAGATAGCAAAGCAACAGATGCTAGAAGGAAATCATTCTGTGTGGCAGTCTCTCTGCCATAGTAGAAGAGAGTTTCAATTTGATTTGTTGAAACATGTATAATATCATGTATGAAATGAGTTGCCAGTCCAGGTTCGATGCACGATACTGTATGCTTGGGGCTGGTGCACTGGGATGACCCAGAGGGATGGTATGGGGAGGGAGGAGGGTTCAGGATGGGGAACACATGTATACCTGTGGTGGATTCATTTTGATATTTGGCAAAACTAATACAATATTGTAAAGTTTAAAAATAAAATAAAATTTTAAAAAAAAAGGAAAATGCATTTGTTTCTTTTGGCTTTATAAGAAATGTATCATTCCCTAAAGAAACTCTATTGCACTTTCTGGAATATCATATTTATCAAAAAATTTAGCAACATGATAAAGTTAATTTAAACCAGAGACTGTGAGAAGAATCAAGACCATTGTACAAGAAAAAGATGTGAGTAAAATGAGTTTGAAGCCCATTGAAATAAGCTCATCAGTGTAACAACAGGACCCTTCTAAGGATGCAGCGGAGATATTGAATTCTTAAAAAAAAATCGGGTGACCAAGGATTTTGAATTCTCTCTGTAACTTAAGTCGGTAGATGTCCATCAAATACACACTGAACAGAGCTGAACACTTTCAGAGACATTTACATGCTTCCCTAAAGCATTTCTGAAGCTTCAATGCCAACGGCTATCCAGCAATTGAAATATATTCCTATTGCTATCCAAAGTTCAGTTCAAAATTCTCCAGGACATTCTATTGTTCTCCCTCAACCTGGCACTTAAAAAGGACATATAATCACCAGATCCTTGATGAAACACTATAAGAAACGAGCACCCACAGCCCAAAGTAAAGTACCTTATTTAGAACAAAAGTATGAGAAAAAGACTCCAGCTAAGCTTCCTTCAAGCTCAAGAAAAGGAATTCTTTCATTAATACTATGAAGCCAGTCATTTGACATAGCCATTTATTTAATAAGTTACAAAGGGGTCTTTTTTCTACATAACACTTACCATTGTGGTATTTTTTTTTTTTTTTCAGTAACTGCATTTATCAAGAAAGAATCCCACAGAGACTGTTTTTAGCTTCCTACAAGTTCTTCATACTGTAATATTTATCCTACTCCAGAGACCCATATACTGAAAGGAATTAACTTTAAAATGATATCTCCCTAAAGGCCTTTCATACAAATACCTTGCAGCAAATTAAAATGGAAGTTCTATCTCAATGGAACAGTAATTAAAAATGCAACAGTCCGTAAAAAGTTTATACTGTGTGCATATCTCAAATCTTCATAAAAATATTTTCTGGCAAAATAAAGCCAACATTTTGGAAATGCTCATTCTATTCTGTTATTTAAACTGAAGTACTAAAACACAAATAAAGGCATTATGGACCAAGAAAAATAACTCTTATACCATTGGAATAGTAGAAATGGATGCATTATTTGAAAAAGAAATGTTCCATTCAGACCAAACATTAGCAAAAATTGCAGGCTGCTTCACAACTGATGACAGGAAGAATGCTACAAAGAGGTTATGTTTATCTTTTCTTCATTAAGTCATCATTAAATATCATTTTAATACTTTGTCACAATCTCAAGATACATCTAAAATCCTGGGATTTGTATGTGTGCGTGCACATGTGATTTGCTTTCCAGATATCAAAGCTGTTTGGGGGCTACGTTTCTGGATACATAATTGTTGGAAATAAAGATCCAAAATTACAAAATCAAAAACAAGAATCACAATAAAAAATATTGAGCTCAAGGAGCCTAAACATACTGAGAAGTAGTTTTAGCCATTGAGATTCGGAATATAATGGAAAAACCATCCAAACTTCATCTACTTTTACTCCTTAGGGGTCCATCCTAGCACAATCCTCTCTCAGAACCAACTGCCAATCTGTGGTCACTCCACTTATCCCAATATTTGCATAAAATTGCCTCAACATTTGCAGAAAAAAATGCAGCATTCTTTCCCGGCTGGTGCATTTCTGTATGTTTGCATGTATGAGTGCTATTTTCAAATAAGCTCATTTTCTCTCCTCTCTTTTACATGAACCCTCTAGGTGACATATGGAACTCAACCTTTGCTCCAAAATGTAGGAAGCTTGACAATCAGTAGTGCCCTGAAATTAGCAATATAATAATGGTTTGGTCCTTAATCACTATAAATTTCAGGAGATTTTCAAATTTTGGTAATATTTAGTAAATTATTTTTACTCTTAAGTGTTTCTCAAAAATTCAAAAGTAAGCAAAACATTCCCCCAGATTTGCTATCATATATATAATATGAGACAATCTGTTGGCTTATTTTAAAAGTAATCCCAATAGTTTAATCATGAGTTTTTCTTTTCAGACTTCAGAAGATGAGTAAATTTGGATATTGACTTGAGGTATTCTATAATATGGGATGTTGAAGGCAAGTATTTAGAGAAACAGTCTTATATTAGAAAATGAGGGAGATAAAATATAGTAAGTAACTCAAAAACCACAGGAGACCACGGCCATTTATGGGGGAGGTGGTTGTGGTTTAGTCATTAAGTCATGTTCAACTCTTTGTGATCCCATGGGCTGTAGTCCACCATGGAATTTTCCAGGCATGAATGTTGGAGTTGGTAGCCATTTCCTTCTCCAGGGGATCTTCCTGACCCAGGGATCAAACCCGCATCTCCTGCATCACAGGCAGTCTTTTGCATTGCAGGCAGATTCTCTACCAATTGAGCTACGAGAAAAGCCCTCCTCCACAGAGGAGGAAAAAATCCTATATCTTTCAGTGTTCCCAAAGAGGATGATCTGTTTTGTAGTAAATTCATGTTCATAATGTTTTTCCATGTAAATAACAGTTTATATATTTTCTATTTCAGAATCTTAATATATATTTTAAGACATTTTCCTTTGAAACTGGCTCAAACTGTAAGCCACCATTGTTTAAAGAGATAAGCATCAGTTATTTGAAAGAGTCTATTGCCTAAAGTACGCTTGTAAGAAATGGCCCATTATTGAAAAAAGACATACTTAGAACAGGATTTTAGAGTTCCAGTTCAGCAAAATAAAATGAAAAGAGTAGAAATAAACTCAAATATTCAACCTTGAGATTGAGAACTATTTTAATGTGAATCTTACTTAATTCAATCTAAAGGCATAAAAGATACCCTGAGAATTTTGTTAATTTCTGGTGCACTTTGTGTCTGGATAAAAATAAAGATGAAATCTGAATGTTTTTGATTATGTGGACATGTATGCCAGGACATAAATTATAATGAATTATAAAGAGCATTATTATAGCAAGATCAATTATAACAAGAAATAAAGTTGTTTCTTTTGCTTCCCATTTCTGCAATGTCATTGAGTTTCTGAATGAAGACAGCCAGGATAATCCATGATTCCTTAAAGGTTATATCTCTTAAAAAGTGGATACCCTATATTTCTGAATAGTGTAAATTTAAAAAATAAAATTAAATTAAAAAATGAAAATAAAATAAAATTAAAAAAAAAAAGTGGATACCCTTCTTTCTAAAGGAACTTTGAAAACAGAACCCACCTTTGGCATCAACTCAATCTCAACAGAGTTAGAGGTCAGTTTGTAAAATGGTAGCAATTCTCTACAATTCATTCTTCAGAGGCATTTAATAGAGTGCATAAAACCCATTACAGAACCCAAGAGCTAGTTAATGACCCCACTCAGCATGTGCTTGCTCTTCCCTCTTATATTACCTGATCAGCCACAGCGCGGGCTAATTTGTCCATTCGAGAACCTGCTTCGGCAATTTTCTTGGCGGCATTAATGACATCAGATGTATTTTTCAACGGGCCTTTGCCTCTGAAACAACAGGCACAACATAATTAGAAATTCACTTTATGGCAGGAAATAGACACACCTACCATATTGTTTGTCCAGGACTCTGCTTTTGTACTTGATTTGGCTCTGACCATGTTAGAGGAAATTTGAATGTTTTCTTGATTCACTTCAATTTCCATTTAAATAATCCACTTTATTACATTCATTTTCAGGAAATATTTTTCCCTATTTGGATGGGCATGCTCACATTTTATTCTTTACATGAGTTTCTATATTTTTTGAACAGTGGTCCATTAAAAAAGATGATCACTACAAGGGCAATGGGAATTTAACATGTAAATGCTTACCATGTGTCTATGCTGTTGTACACATTTATCTTCATAACAACCCTAACAAGCAGGCATCATCATCCCCATTTTAGAGAAGAGAAAAATAGACTAAAGTGATTAACTCACCCAAGCTTATGCAAATCATGTGATAAATTCTAAATTTAAATCAGTCTAGCCAAAATAAATGCTCATTCACTGTCTTTCACACCATGCCCAGCATTATTATTATGTTAATTATATTTTTAAGTCCATTTTGGCTCTTTGAGAAACCACTGTCTCCTGTCCATAACTGGGGACTATTTGGCCAAAATTTCAGAAATCTGCTGAGCTCTTTCTCTTGCTGGCTTATATGCTTCTGGGACTGACTTATGAAAGAACACTCATAGAAAACTGTGTGACAGTAGATGTCTTTCTATTGCCAAAAACCATTGCCCCAATATTTTCTTTTTTTTTTTTTTTAAATTTTATTTGATTTTTAAACTTTACATAATTGTATTAGTTTTGCCAAATATCAAAATGAATCCGCCACAGGTATACATGTGTTCCCCATCCTGAACCCTCCTCCCTCCTCCCTCCCCATACCATCCCTCTGGGTCGTCCCAGTGCACTAGCCCCAAGCATCCAGTATCATGCATTGAACCAATATTTTCACATAAGGTTTTCAATTAGGTGAACTGTTTAATATTACATGTCTTTCAAATATTTATTAGAAAGGGAAAGGAAACTATGCTGCATTATAAATTTTTAAACAAAATGTTGCATATGATATACCTTCTCCTTTCTTGAACGGTAAATAACATGATAGACTTAATACATTTATTCTTCTATTTTTAGCATTGTTACTGGTCTCCTTGTGCTCGGTTGCTCAGTCATACCCAACTCTTTGCAACTCCATGGACTATAGCCTGCCAGGGTCCTCTGCCCATGGCATTTTCCAGGCAAGAATACTGGAGTTGCGATTTCGTACTCCAACTGGTCTCCTCATATGCATGTAAAAATCAATGCATTTTTTAGGACTACAAAATTATAATCCTATAGTTAAACGTGGTGAGATACAGAGAAAAGCTACTCAGAAGTCATTTATTTAGATTGCATAGAGAGTAGGCAATGATTGCCATTGTTCCATAATAACATTTTATAAAATGGAAGACTTAAAATGACTTTAGAAAATAAATGTAAATGAAGGGCATTTTGTTTCCCTCTTAATTTTGCTTCTGGTATTTTTAGTGTTAGTAGCTAAAAGTAAGATATATTGTGTTCACATCAATGCTTAAACATGTACACAGGGAAATTCAAAACTTAAGATACTTCATTTTGCTATGGCAACATTAACTCTAGAAAGTGAAAGAGAGTGAAAAAGTTGGCTTAAAACTCAACATTCAGAAAACTAAGATCATAGCATCTGGTCCCATCAATTCATGGCAAATAGATGAGGAAACAATGGAAACAGTGAGAGACTTTATTTTGGGGGGCTCTAAAATCAGTGCAGATGGTGACTGCAGCCATGAAATTAAAAGACTCTTGCTCCTTGGAAGAAAAGTCATGCCTAACCTAGACAGCATATTAAAAAGCAGAGACATTCCTTTGCCAACAAAGGGCCATGTTCTCAAAGCTATGGTTTTTCCAGTAGTCATGTATGGATGTGAGAGTTGGACTATAAAGAAAGCCGAGCACCGAAGAATTGGTACTTTTGAACTGTGGTGTTGGAGAAGACTCTTAAGAGTCTCTTGGACTGCAAGGAGATCCAACCAGTCCATACTAAAACAAATCAATCCTGAATATTCTTTGGAAGGACAGATGCTGAAGCTGATGGAAGAACTGACTCATTGAAAAAGACCCTGATGCTGGGAAAGATTGAAGGTGGGAGAAGAAGGGGACGACAGAGGATGAGATGGTTGGATGGCATCACTGACTCAATGGACATGAGTTTGAGTAGGCTCCAGGAGTTGGTGATGAACAGGGAAGCCTGCAGTCCATGGGGTTGCAGAGTCGACTAAATGAACTGAACTGAACATTAACTCTTCCACAAAAGGCATTGATTCTATCCATTTGCTATATAGATTTTTAAATACATAGATTTTACATGTGCATTTTATATAATATGAGTGAATTAAAGATTCTGTGACAATTTGGCTCTCATTCTCTCACATTATTTTTTAAATTATCTCTAAATAAACTTTTGTTTTTGGTTTATATTTTTAAAGGAAATTCTAGATGCAGAATCTGTCAATATTTAATAGTGTTCTCATTATTATTTATTTCTCTGTAACTTCCAAACCTTAGAAAACCCTTTTTTACAATCTTAGTCTGATAAAAAATTGTTGTTACTTTTTGCCTTCATCTTAACCCATTCCTACTGGAGAAGGGATAATCTACCCACTCCAGTATTCTTGGGCTTCCCTTACAGCTCAACTGGTAAAAAATCCTCCTGCAATGAGGGAGACCTGGGTTTGATCCCTGGGTTGGGAAGATCCCCTGGAGAAGGGAAAGGCTACCCACTCCAGTATTCTGGCCTGGAGAATTCCATAGACTGTATAGTCCATGGGGTTGTAAAGAGTCGGACACAACTGAACAACTTTCACTTTCACTAACCCATTCACAAAGGGCTGCATTATACTTGATATTTCATTAATAAAAATCTTGGTGTTTGTTTACTCCAAGAATTTCAAAGGATTTGTAGAAATGCTTATTCATGAACCTTTCATGAAAACTTTCAACAGTGGATTGATTCTGACATTTATAGAGGCTTGAATCTGTCTGAGGCTCAGGCTTCCTAAATTTCAGCTAAAGCATCATTAGAAGCATGTCTTCTTGTAATTAAAAAGAGACTACAGATTTACTATTATATTGTTATTTAAAAAGTTTGACACTAGAATTCACAATGTAGACTCAATTAAATTCTTGGAGTCACAAGTGGATGATAGGGATATATTTCATGAAACTAGAGAGCAATGTAGAAATTTTGAGATCATCAAATATTTCCTCATTTTCTAGCTGAGAAAGCTGAAATCCAAAGAGGAGGCTAAGTGACCTGCCCAAGATGATAAGAAGAGAAAAAAAAGGACTGAACCTCTGTGTCCCTAATCATAATTTTGTTGGTTGCCATGAAGGAGGGGTGGAGGAGGGAAGGACTGGGAAGGTAGGACTAGCAGATGCAAACTATTATATGCAGGAGGAAGAAACACCAACAAGCTCTTACTATATAGCACGGGGCACTATAATCAATGTTGTGCTCAGCTGCTCAGTTGTGTCTGAGTCTTTGTGATCCTATGGACTGTAGCCCATCAGAGTCCTCTGTCCATGGCATTTTCCAGGCAAGAATACTGGAGTGTGTTACTCTTTCCTTCTCCAAGGGATCTTCCTGACCCAGGGAGGGAACCTGCATCTCTTGCATCTTCTGGCATTGGCAGGAGATTCTTTACCACTGAGCCACCTGGGAAGCCCACTATATTCAATATCATATGATAAAACATAGTGGAAAATAATATTTTTTAAAATGTCCATATGTGTATAACTGGGTCCCTTTGCTGTACAGCAGAGACTGGCACAACATCGTTGATCAATTATACTTCAATTTAAAAAAAATTAAAAAATATTACAAGAAGAGATTTATGAGTTAGAAAACAATAGAACATGGGATGGACATGTACACATTGCTGTATTTAAAATAGATAAGCGACAAGGACCTACTGGATAGCAAAATTTGGATATGGAACACTGCTCAATGTTATGAATACATGTATATGTATGGCTGAGTCTTTTTGCTGTTCACCTCAATCTATCACAACATTGTTTATTAATCGACTATAGTGAGTGAAGGCAATGGCACCCCACTGCAGTACTCTTGCCTGGAAAATCCCATGGGCAGAGGAGCCCGGTGGGCTGCCGTCCATGGGGTCGCTAAGAGTCAGACACGACTGAGCGACTTCCCTTTCACTTTTCACTTTCATGCATTGGACAAGGAAATGGCAACCCATTCCAGTGTTCTTGCCTGGAGAATCCCAGGGACAGGGGAGCCTGGTGGGCTGCCGTCTATGGGGTCGCACAGAGTCGGACACGACTGAAGCGACTTAGTAGCAGCATAGTGAGTGAAAGTCTGTCAGTCCCTATGCGACTCTTTGCAACCCCATGGACTGTAGCCCACCATCCTCCTCTGTCCATGGAATTCTCTAGGCCAGAATAGTGGAGTGAGCAGCCATTCCCTTCTCCAGGGGATCTTCCCAACCCAGGGATTTAACCCAGCTCTCCCGCATTGCAGGCAAATTCTCTACCATCTGAGCCACCAGGGAATACCCAATACAAAATAAAAGTTAAAAAAAAAACAAAACAAAACAATAGAACACAGAAAATAAAACTGGTTCCAAAAAAAAAAAAAAAAAAAGAAGGGAAAAGTGATATAGAAAATAAACCTAGTTTGTTAACAAGAAAAAAATTAAGTGAAGAAAATGGCACTTGAATGTTAGAATGGGTTTGTACATGCTCACAAGAGCTGACTATAAAACTGTCAGTAGACACATTGGTAGCTTGAAACCTGCCATGATAGTACTCCTTCTATGGCTTCTTTTTTTCCCCCTAGAAAATTAGAAAGCTGCTGCCAAAGGCCAACTTAGTAGAAAGGATACATGTATCCTTTCTTTCCCAAACTCCCCTCCCACCCAAGCTGCCACATAACACTGAGCCCTGTTCCAAGTTGAGAGTAAGGCTACTGTGATCTGAAGGAGGTTCTAGGGGGCTTCTGCAGCTGGAATATGGTTATAAAGTTTATAATATTTAAGGCATACATTTCTTTAATGCATTTTTCTACAGGTAAACTTCATAATTTAAGATTATATTTATTTTCTTATTTTTCTGTCAATATGATGTATATGAAAAAATGTAATTTTCTTTTCCATGATGATAGAGGAACCTGAGTCACTTTTTTTTATCATTTATTCATCATTACAATTAATCATTTATATGCTCTTTTTTCTGAGTTTTTATTCAAGTTTTTTACATATTTTTCCATTTTTTTTAACCTAAATTACTTGTCTCTGTTTTTTAGATATTTTGAATTTTGATCTTTTGTTAATCATGTTGCAAATTACTTCTTCCAGACTTAGCCTGTATGTTTACCTTTGTAAAGCATTTTTAAAGTATAAATTTTAATTTTATTGTGGTCAAATGTATCAATCATTTCTACTAGAGTTTGCACTTTTTGAAACTTCTTTAAGAAGTTCTTCCTGTTGAAAGTGTTAGCTTATACTATGGTGGTAATCATTTTGCAATATATATATATAATATATATTTTGCAATATCTATATATATATACATATATTTCAGAAAATTGATATTCACATGCAAAAGAATGAAGCAAGACCCTTAACTCATAGCATATAAAAAATTAACTGGAAGTGGATTGTAAGAGCTAATCTATACACATCATACAAGAAAACTTAAGAGAAAAACTTCATGACATTGGATTTGGCAATGATTTCTTGACTATTACAACAAGAACACAGACAACAGCAGCAATATTAAATGAAAAATTTGACTCTATCAACATTTAAAATCTGTGAATTAAAGGACACAATCAACAGAGTAAAAATGCAGCCCATAGAATAAGAGAAAATATTTTAAAATCCTATATCTGACAAGGGGCTAAAACCCAGAATACAGAAAAACTCCTACAACTCAACACTAAAAATCAACCTGAATTAAAAAAAAAAAAAATGAGCAAAGCGCTTGAATATACATTTCTCCAGAGAAGATATACAATAGCTAATCAGGAAGCAACAGTTAGAACTGGACATGGAACAACAGACTGGTTCCAAATAGGAAAAGGAGTACATCAAGGCTGTATATTGTCACCCTGCTTATTTAACTTCTATGCAGAGTACATCATGAGAAATGCTGGGCGGGAAGAAGCACAAGCTGGAATCAAGATTGTTGGGAGAAATATCAATAACCTCAGATATGCAGATGACACCACCCTTATGGCAGAAAAGGAAGAGGAACTAAAAAGCCTCTTGATGAAAGTGAAAGAGGAGAGTGAAAAAGTTGGCTTAAAGCTCAACATTCAGAAAATTAAGATCATGGCATCTGGTCCCATCACTTCTGGGAAATAGATGGGGAAACAGTGGAAACAGTGTCAGACTTTATTTTTGGAGGGCTCCAAAATCACTGCAGATGGTGATTGCAGCCATGAAATTAAAAGACGCTTACTCCTTGGAAGGAAAGTTATGATCAACCTAGATAGCATATTCAAAAGCAGAGACATTACTTTGCCAACAAAGGTCTGTCTAGTCAAGGCTATGGTTTTTCCAGTGATCATGTATGGATGTGAGAGTTGGACTGTGAAGAAAGCTGAGCGCCAAAGAATTGCTTTTGAACTGTGGTGTTGGAGAAGACTCTTGAGAGTCTTTTGGACTGCAAGGAGATCCAACCAGTCCATTCTGAAGGAGATCAGTCCTGGGTGTTCTTTGGAAGGACTGATGCTGAAGCTGAAACTCCAGTACTTTGGCCACTTCATGCAAAGAGTTGACTCATTGGAAAAGACTCTTATGCTGGGAGAGATTGGGGCAGGAGGAGAAGGGGACGACAGAGGATGAGATGGCTAGATGGCATCACCGACTTGCTGGATGTGAGTTTGAGTGAACTCCGGGAGTTGGTGATGGACAGGGAGGCCTGGCGTGCTGCGATTCATGGAGTTGCAAAGAGTCGGACACAACTGAGCGACTGAACTGAACTGAACTGACATGAAAAGATGCTTAACACCACTGATTATTAGGAAAATACAAATCAAGATCACAGTGAGATACCATCATACTAAAATGGTTGCTGTAAAAACAAGCAAAAATAAAACAAAAACAAAAAATAAGAAGTCTTGGCAAGGATGTGAAGAAGTTGCAACTTTTGTATACCATTGATGGGAATGTAAAATGGTGCAGCTGCTATGTAAAACTGTACAGTGTTTCCTCAAAAAATTAAACACAGAACTACCATATGATCTAGCAATTCCAATTCTGGGTGGAATACCCAAAGGATTGAAAGCAAGATCTCAAAGAGGCATTTGTACACCCATGTTCATAGCAAAACTATTCGTAACCCAAGTGCCCCAAAATTGATGAATGGATAAGCTAAATATAATATATATATATATATATATATATATTCAATAAAATATTACTTAGCCTTAAGAAGAAACAAAAGTCCGACATGAACTATAACATGGCTGAACCTTGAGAACATTTTTGTTGTTGTTCATTTGCTAAGTTGTGCTGGATTCTTCACGACCCCATGAACTGCAGCATGCCAGGCTTCCCTGTCCTTCACTATCTCCCTGAGTTTGTTCAAAGTCATGTCCACTGGGTCAGTGATGCCATCCAACCATCCCATCCTCTGTCACCCCCTTCTCCTCTTGCCCTCAATCTTTCCCAGCGTCACGGTCTTTCCCAATGAGTGGGCTCTTCACATCAGATGGCCAAAGCTGAGCTTCAGCATCAGTCCTTCCAATGAATATTCAGGCCTGATTTCCTTTAGGATTGACTGGTTTGATCTCCTTGCTGTCCAAGGGACTGTCAAGAGTCTTCTTCAGCACCACAGTTGAAAAACACAAATTCTTTGGCATTCAGTCTTCTTTATGGTCCAACTTTCACATACGTACATGATTACTGGTTGAAAACATTATGCTAAGTGAAATAAGCCAGTTACAAAGAGAAAAATGTTATTTGTTTCCACTGCATGAGATACTTAGTCAAGTTCATAGTGACAGAAAAAAGAATGGTGGTTGCCAGGTGCTGAGGAGAGAGGGGAATGAGGAATGAAGAGTTCAATGGTCAGGGTTTCTGCTGGGGAAGATGAAAAAGTGCTAGAGATAGATGTTGGTGACAGTTGCACAAAAGTGTCAGTATGCTTAGTGCCACAGAACTGTACACTGAAAAATGCTTAAAATGGTAAATTTCATTGTATGAATTCTTCATTACAATAAAAAGAAAAACCAATTACTTTAAACAGCCATATGTGATTGGGGCTACTGTACTGGGCAACACAAGGTTAAATGAGCAACAGTCTTTGGAATAATATGAAGTGGGAACAGAAATAAAAAATGGTCAACAACACATATATATAGATAGATATATAGATCAGACCCCAAAACATCAGACGTTTGAGTCTTCCGGTCAGTGGACAGTGGGTTTCCCAGGTGGCTCAGAGGTAGAGAATCTGCCTGCCAATGCAGGAGAACAGGTTCAGTCCCTGGGTCAGGAAGATCCGCTGGAGAAGGAAATGGCAACCTAATACAGTATTCTTGCTTGGGAAATCCCATGGATAGAGGAGCCTGGCAGGCTGAAGTCCATGGGGCCACAAAGAATCAAACATGACTTAGCAACTGAACATGATAACACAACACAGTCAGTGGACAGCAGTGTGGACAAAGTGACCGACCCCACTGGTTGTCGCTCCCAGTCTCAAACTAATGGCTTAGACCCTATGTCTCTCCCTAATTCACATCAGGTTCTCTATTTTGGGAATTTTGAAAGGTGCTTTGAAGAACCTTGTGACCTTAAAGACAGAAGACATGTTATTGTACTATTGGAAACATATTTTTAGTTTTCTTGAAAAAACATCAAGAGTGAAATTGACTGTACTATATAGATTCATGAAATGTCTCTTTTGGCAATAGGTGATTTTTATACAAGGGTCAATATTTGGACGCTTTCCCAGGAAATGGTCACTGCAAAAAAAAAAAAAAAGCCATGGAAATTTATTATCATGTTACTGTTATCCACAACTAAACAACTAATTAATATTTATTTCATGAAAAAGTAATGGGTATTAATGTGAAAAATCAATGTGTGAGTACACTCTGAGTTAATGTACTCAGCACCCAGAATTTTTAAATTCTGAGTATTTCCAAATTAAAACCATTTATTTGCTATAGTTTTCTCAATACCTCTAACTGATCAATATAAGATGTGACTCTCCAGTAATGAGGTATCATTAGGTAAGGAGTATAATTATAAATGTACTGAATTATAGAAGCTTCTTTTTAGAACCAGAGTCCATAAAACACAGTTGGGAAATACCCTTTCACCAATCAGCTGAAGCAGTATAAAGATAGCACAGTGGAAAAGTTGAATTAATCTGGGGATTAAAGATAAGTCAGGTGAGACTGCAGGACCATTAGCTGAACCATGCAAGGAAATAACATTTAGAAAATGGTCTTGAAGCTGAAGTACAAATATGTAAAAAATTGAGAAGGAATCTAAGGCTCAATAAAGTTAGGCTTTGGATAGCAAACTCAAGATTTTTATATTATTTTATGAAAAGAGGAAAGAAAATTTTGGTGCACAGGAGTTGGGTGGATGCCGTTTAATGGCCAGATATGGCATAAGTTAACTGACAAGAGTCAAGAATTAGACCATAGACTAGTTGAACTGTCACTTGAGCTGGAGTCCTGACTGTCCACACCAAGGCAGGAATGAAGTTTGGGAATACCAGGGTGATTACTTGATCTTTTAGTCTAGTGCTCAATACTTTACAGTTGATTGTAACCTGAAAGCTTTTTATTAGCCTGAACCCAGTTCCTTTCAAGATCAGAACTTATAGTTGATCTAAAAAGACAGTTTTGTCTCTTGCTATACAATTAAATGTGAGTTTCTTTCCTGAACTGCTGCCATCCACACACCTTCTGTTACCAGGAAACAAGACTGGCACATGCTATTTCCTTCTGAAAGTGACATGAGAAATATGGATTCACCCTCTGCAGGACATCATTTCTGCCAGTGCCCATGAGATGGAAATCAAGAAATGAACAGAAAAAAGATGTGAGGCATAACGAGTTTTATCCACCATGACCAAGTTATTACACAAGTAATGAGGTAGAACCTCTCTACTTTTAATAATAATGGAGTGGATATCATTGAGATTACTGAATCAAATTAATAAATTAGCTACCGATAAGAAAAAAACAAGATAATAAATGCAAGGTTTTTTTTTTTTCCTTTCATCAAAATGCCCTATAAATGTATGATCTGAGGTGAGTTGTCAAGTTTCAATTCCTACTCAGCTACATCCTTTCCTTTAAATAAGCGAACATAGTACCTAAGAGTCATTAGAGGTAAGGTATACAGCTGACATAATTCCTCCTTAAAATGGAAAACCCAAGGCAATAACAGTAATGCATAGGGTCAAGTGCAGTGAATTTAGGTGAGAGGCACAAAGAAAGATTCAAATTAGCTACCTCTTTGCAAAGGAAGAGGCTCTGCAGATGGCGACAGCAGCAAAACCTCAGCTTCCTGTGTTTCATTTCCAATTCACACCCTCTCCTGTTTCTGGTTATTAATAACTGTATCTTCCTTTTGGCTTCACAAAGGGGCATAAAACTACTCATCAGGCAGCAGGAAAAAATGATAACCAGTAACAGTCTAGACATTTCATTATTCAAATCAGCATAAAATGATTATGCAAAATCCCTAGGAACTGAAGTGACCCTCTTTTCACTTTTAAAACTATACTTTGACTAATAGAAAATCTGTCTTAAATATCCTTTAACAAGACTCCTCAAATGTATCTCTCTTCTTTGACACAGTTATATATAATCCAGAGCATTGTAAAACGTCTTCCTGATCTTAACTAGCAACATGGCTCGATTCATCATTCACTTTAAATTAATGAGATTATTTGTTCAAGAGATGTTATTAATGGATCGTATAATATCCATCAGATAAAATACGAATACAATGTTGAAAGCAAGCAAATTAAGTCGTCATAGGCCTTGAAAAGTAATGACTGAGGCTACCATGAGAGTCTGATTTGTAGGAAATTAAGACTTAATTAATGGTTCAGAATGTATTTTCCTACTATTATTTTTGAGTGTGAAATAAATCTGTGAAACCAGCAAAGACCAGCAAAATGTACAAATTTGAACTTCTAACGAATACAATGACACTTAAAATCTCGAAAGTCACCCTTAAAACATTAAGTCATTCCACTGAAGTCAAAAACAATTTTAAAATATTTGGATAAAGGGCCAAGCAATGTCATCAATATATATTAACCAGAGGCAAAACATAAGGAGGAGAGGGCAGAGATGCGTCATATTTTATTATAAGCTATAATTAATAGTGGGCTTCCCAGGTGGCTCAGCAGTAAAGAAAACATCTGCCAATGCAGGAGATGCAGTCTCAATTCCTGGGTGGGGAAGATAACCTGGAGAAGGAAATGGCAGCCCACTCCAATAATCTTGCCTGGATGGAAAATCCCATGAACAGAGGAGCCTGGCGGGCTACAGACCAAGGGATCCTAAAAGAGTTGGACATGATTTGGGGACTGAAACAACAACATAATTAATTGTAGCCTTTTCTTACTAAAAACACTCAACAATCATTTAAAAAACTGTCACCATAAGGTAGTATCTTGACATTGCCACACATCTTATATAACTGTAATAACAAATGCCATGTTGAATCATTACTTTTGCTCATGTTTCTTTGTGTGTCTGTGTTTCCCAGAAAAACAAAATCTACAGTAAAACAGTAGCTTTCATTCCTATGGTAGGATACTTTTTAACTGCATTAACTGTTTGGATTTTAAACTCTCCTGTGAAGTTGATAAGAAGAGTATTACTTTCCTCCTTTACAAATGAATAAAGATAGTCAGAGACTGGTCCAGAATCACCTGGTATTTGGACTAAAAAATCCAGGGATTTTTTCATTGAGCTTTGCTCTCCCTTGGTCTGCCCTTCGTGTGGTTGGAAGGGCAGAAATGTCAGCTCCCTTTAAAGGGGAGACTATAAAAATGCAAAGGAAGAAACAGCAATGACCCCTGAGGGAAAAAAGGCTCCTGACAAAATTCTGACTGGTCTCCTGATTTATTAAAAATACTGCTCAGAGCAAAAGGGTCTAAAACTGATACAATGTTTAATTTTCCTGTCACAATTATAGAATCAGATGGTTGAACCCAGTTCTTTGTATGTAAGTATAAAATATGAGCTGAAATTAAATACTAAATCATGAGCTAGCATTAAAAGACATCACATGCCACATATATATACATATTTTTTCCCTGAGGGATATTAGCAAATCATACACTTTATCTTCAGAATAATATTTAAACACACTGCAAAGTAGCATAGACCAAAAATCAGTCCCCCAAGCTCCAGGAGTTTGGTTTTATGACTAATTCAGGATGGATAATTAAAACAATACTAATTACAGAAATGAATCTGTTCTTTTTGACCAAAAAGACCTATCTGCTAAGAACCAGGCTCAGATCATGTTGACTTACACATGTAAATTTTATAATACCACTCCCTGCTTTGATGGAGCCTTTTAATTTTGCAGCAGGCTTTTCACATACTAATACCCACTATTATGATGCCGCTGTTATTTTTAAGGAGAAAACCTTCCTCTTCCTGTCTCCATGCCTCACCTTGTGAAGTCTGTCATCTCCATCATGATCATACACATCTGTTTGGCCAGCACAATGATATCATTGCCGCTGTCATCCCATTTGGCCACTTCAGCATCCAGCTTGCTTTTCTCTTGGTGGAATATCTCCACCTGTTCAGCTATTTTTGCCTTCTCCTCTTGCGGTAGTTGTGCCATGATGGCCTGTGTGGGTTACAGAAAAAGTATGACTGATGATGACAAAAGGAGCACAGACAGAAGGTCAACTCTGCCTCCAGTTAACAGCAAACCCAGACCCTGACAAGGCCGGTAGGCCGTCCCACCATTCTGGAAAATACCCTTTTCTCCAGTCCCAGGAAGGAAAAAGCACAGACTGGTAAGGTCCCCGAATTTCCTGTCCCCATTCTCACATACAAAAAATAACCAAGATCCAAAGGGACGTGCACGTTGACAGTAGCAGAACCTCTCTATGGCTGTGATGACATATGTTTGTTCAAAAGAATCTATTCCTGACAATTTTTATGTTTGGTCTTGGGAAACTTTTACTGGATGAAAGAATGCACCTCTTTCAACACTGAAATCTGTTCAGAGAAGGGAAAAAAAGAGAACAGGCCTTCTGTTGCTGGGAAGGAAAAGAATTTTAAAGAATATCTGAGCATCCCAAGTGGGGTGGGGAGACAATCTGTGGGTGTTAATGAAACCATCCATAGTTAAATGCCAAACAAAAATCCTTTATCCAGGGCACTTCAGGGATGGCATATCCATTCCCAGCCCTTCACTGTGGAAATCCTGGGTCAGCCATGGCTCCTTGGAGAGCCTATGAGTATGCACAGAAAAGCTGTGATGGGATAAAATGTAGGATTAGGAAGGAAAAGTTGATTTTCAACAGTTGTTAGTAGGGGAATGTAGAAAAGGAAGAACTACTGTTGATTCTCACTATTTGTGGATTTTTTTTTATTTGCAAATTTTCCTACTCTTTAAAACCTATCTGAACTCGCAAATCAATATTTGTGATGCTTTCAGTCATTCACAGACATGCGCAGAGCTGCCAAAATTTGTCATCTGACATCCATGTTCCCAGATGAGGTGGAACAAGGGTGTCTCTGCCTTCTTGTATTAGCACTCATACCAGAAACCCCACATCTTTGCACTTTTTGTTGGTGGTTTAGTTGTTTAACGTGGTCCCCAACCCTAGTGTAGAAGTGCTATCTCATATCTCTAAGCACAAGAAGGCTACAAAGTGCCTAATGAAGAAAATATATGTATTATATGAACTTTGTTCACACACATGAGTTTTAGTGCTCTTAGATATGAATTCAGTGTTCATGAACCAAAACTAGGGGGAAAAAAAGAAGCATTCATTAAACAAGATTATGTATCCATGGGTTGAAGGAAATGTTAAGACTAGCAGGTCTCAGGAACCTAACCCTGTATTTCCCATAGGAATAATGATTCTGTAGTTGCTAATTAAGCGTTCACGGTGACTTTATAGAACATGAGGCCATGAATAAAGAGAATCAACTGTATTTGTTAAACACTATTTATGTAACAGGTGCTGAGTGAAATGTCTGACACCAGTTCATGTCATCACCTTTTGTAGCCTGCGTCACTGAAAACAGCATGTCGATCAGTGTGTTAGCACTGAGGTCCTTCTGGTGCTGGGATACATGTATCCTCCAGAAGAAAGACCGAGAAAGCACGATTTGGGATACATATAGTTTTTACAAAGGACAAGTAAATAACACCCAAAAAACAAAACTGCTTTCTAAATTGTAAAGCTCCTCCCAGTATAAGTGAATAGTTCTAAGGAGGGGTAGCTGATATCTAACTGAAATATCAGGGGATACAAGATTAGAAGAACTGGGCTCAACCTGGCTCTGTCACTGACTTAAGACCTCATTGCTACTGGATCACATCCTTAACTTTTTGAAATATAAGATTAGCAGACAATTACCTCAATTACTTCAAAATGCTATGATGGACAGAAAATAAAATAATAAATGTTCTACATGTTTGTCTGAAAAAATGACAGTAAGCATGTATGGGATTACTGTTACCATTGTTGTCATTATTTCTATGAGCTTTCCTTTCCAGCTGCTTCTCTAGCTTATTACATAGTTGCCATCAAAGAGAAGAGATGGAATCAGAGACTGTGTGACCACCTATAAATGGAAATCAACATGGTTCCTTGAACACAGTCATGCATCCTGGGTACTATACTAAAAGACTTAAAATGTCAAACATTTAATCTACTTAATTATTTTATAAGATTAATACTATTATTACCCCTATTTTATTAATGATGATACCAAGATCCAGGAAAGTTAATTAACTCTGAACATTACACAACTAATGAACTGTAAGAATAGGATTCAAAGCCAGGTCAGCTAACACCATACTTAACCATCCTGCACAATGAGATCACCATGCAGGACAGTGCAGGTGAGACACTGCCTAGTGATTCCAGTCCAATGGGGCAAAGGTCACTGAACCTGCAGCCTCTGTCCACTAGGCTGAGCATCCTGGAGTCGAGGCTTCATCTGCCCAGGATAAAAGGATCTGATTTGCATAAAAGTGTCCTTGAACTAGCAGCTTTCCAGATGCTACCTGTTACTAACAATGTCTACTAAACGCCATGCATATATGTGTGTGACTTTATACAAATAACATGTGTCTTCATGTGTATGATGTCTGTGTGTGTATATATATATATTATATATATATATATATAAACTTAGGTCTCTAAATATGTGTGTGCATGTGTATACAAATATTAAAAATCCATATTTTAAAAGTCAAACTAGTTCAGATACAATAGTTAAAGTATTTAAAATACTACTATCCAAAAAATATTTTAAAGTAGTTTTAAAATGTATTTAAAAAGAGTTAATATACAAAAGTTTGTTATAAACTCACATATGCAACATCGTACTAATTCCAAGGCAGCTATTCCAATACTTTTGAGATAAGTTTGGGATTTGCACAAGTTTCCTGAAGCACCCCATCTGATATTCTAAAGGTGTCTAAGATTCATTTGTCCTCCTCATACAAAATTGATAACCATGTTTTACTTATACCCTACAAGTCCTAATCAGCAACATTTAAAGCATCTATTAGGTACTTCTCGTAAAAAAAAAAAAAAAAAAAAAGAAGAATCTATAAAACTGCTGGGCAGACCTCCAGATTCTACATTCAATATCCAGATTCTAGCAATAAACCTATCATTGTCCCCAAAGGATTAATTTGTGTATTAAAAGGTTACACGTGTCTGTCAACTGTTTTCACTTGAGTTTCAATCGTGCAGTTTAGTATTTGAATATTAACTGCCTTGCTCTAACCCTCTGATTTCTATTAATGTCCTGCCTCTGACTTCTCTTTGAGTTTCCTGAGGGCAAAGACCCCAGCATCTGCCTCGGTGTAGAAACTAAAGGCATACCTTTTGATGGACTGTTCACACATCTCTCCACGCACCCTATTGACACAGTTTGAGAGAAGTTAACAGAACTGACAAACGTTTTCTGAGGGCACAATTCGGAAGAAAAACCAGCCCCTTCAAAGCAAATTTGCAAAGGAAGCTGCTATTTTGACACTGGGGTGCTTCACCCACATAATGCACTTAATGGTGTGTGACTTGGGTGTAAGAGTCATTACATTTGCTTCTGCTAACGTAGCTATCGATGAAGCAAAGTCGTTTCCTAAATATTCTTAAAATGCTCTTGGCTTTTAAAAATTCATAGTTGACCTTTCTGAAACTGGAATTTAAAAAAAGGTTATCTATAAACAGTAGATCACAAACTGTGAAATTTGCAAGTTAATCAAATTAAAATTCAACACATGAGTTTTAATTAGGTCTTATCAATGTAACTCAGCAGTTTGAAATGTTAACACATTAAAGCCCTTCTAGCTGGGGCGGGGGGGGGGGGGGGGAGGACAGCTTAGAGGCTGGCTACATTCAAGTCAAGTTGAATACAAAATACATAATGTGCAACTGTTCATTCCCTCAAACTAAGGAAACATATGAAAAATGGTTTTGATGATGCAGGGGAAAGAGAACAAATCCGTTTTTCTATTTGTGTCATGTGGTCGCCTGGGGTGGTCTGAGATTTTCCTCTGCTTTCTGTGTAGCCAAGCACAGCTGTCCAGATTGTTGATCTGGGACCCCAATTCGGTGGCCTCAGACATTTGAATTCACAACGTTTCTTACCCCCGTGCCTTAGGCTCCTAGTCTTTCTTCTGAACATCCAACCATTTTCTTGTGTGTGATTGTTCTAAACTTTATTAAGTGAAGAAAGTGAAAGTGTTAGTCACTCAGTCATGTCTGACTTTTTGCGACCCCATGGACTGTAGCCCGCCAGTCTCCTCTGTCTGTGGAATTCTCCAGACAAGTATATAGGAGTGGGTTACCATTTCCTTCTCCAGAGGATCTTCCCAACCCAGGGGAAACCTGGGTCTTTGATTGAATCCAGACTCTATCATCTGAGCCACCAGTAAAGCCCAAACTTTATTAAATAAAAATGTGTATCACTGACAAAAGCCAGCAACCACTCAGTCCAGAATTTTTTCGTCAATTTAAATCTCAAGGAGCTTTTTTCTAGTCTCAAAAGAATTATTTTCCCAATCCCAAAATGAAAAATGACTTTTAAAGTCTTTGGACATCTGAACTGAAAAGTGTTAGTATCTTAAACACACAGCAATAGTCTACCATGAAAAGTTTAAGTATATGCATGTTTATAAATAATGATTTAAAAGGTTAAAACTTAATGTGCCCATTTCTCTTCACTTGGTTTTAAAGCAAGATAATAAACATAAGTAATTAAGGAGTGGGTGACTTTTACCTGTCTCAGGCTGTGAAGTGAATTGGAAAATTAAGGTTCTTGTCTCATTAATTCAAGTGAAAACTTTCAGGATGGTCTAAATTATCCAGCTCTTTCAGGTTAAATTATTGGCCAGCCTTCTAATGAATGACTATGTTATGCTACGGCATCATCATCTTCTTCATAAACTTAACATTATGTAATAACTCTTGGATAACTCTTGGGATACTTTTCATCATGCTTTCTCCTAATGATATTAAGAAGTAGGATGATACATGTATATATATAGAGAGAGAGAGGGAGAGAGAGTGCACACACAAGGAGATGAGGCATAGAGAGGTTACGAAAGTTACCCCAAAGCCGTACAGCTTGCCCTAATCCATTTTTAAAATAAGGTTTGTGTGACTCCAAATAATATGTTTTATCATGAAGGTTAAATGCCAAAGAGTTGTTGATTAATTTTAACTATGTCAGCTTTTGAAGAAAGAAGTTTATAAGATATCATGTTTAGGATCAAAGGTCCTGATAATTTCTATATTTCATCAGAGCAAGGTATGATTGTTCTCCATTCAAATCCCACCCCCCCCCCACCTCTGTGTGTATGTTTCTCTCTCATAAAGCATTGTAGACAAGCAGCAGACGGAAACACATAAAGAGAACAAAGCTTCACTCTAATTTCAGAATTTGAGAGCAATGTTGAAATGGTACTAAAGTATTTTTTCCCACCTTAACCTCCTCTTGGATTTAATTTGCCATTTTCAGAGAATTTCCCTGAATGAGAACACAAAGTAACCAGAGGAGAGCTGGCTGCTGGAAAGAGCAACTGCCTCTGTCAGAGACAACTTTTGCCTCCTCCACACTTTTGAACAAGTTAACACACTTCTCTGGTCAAAAGTTCGACCATCTGTCATCTCAGCAATTCAATGCACCCTCTTATTTCCAACTTATGGCCGTAATTCTATGTCTCTGATTTGTCATCATATAATTATAGGCTTAAATAGGCTGACTCAATAACTAATGCTGTCTGCTGCAAGTTACTCATACAAACCTCATGATGGTTCGCAAAGACAAATCAGCAAATGCTGAATTACAGGGGTAGTTTGTTCTTACTATCCTGGCCCATGTTCATCATTCATGCTGACAAAACTTTCAAAAAAGACCATTGTCTTCTCACCTACTGGGTGAAGAAATAATGGATGATGAAGATAGATGTCATCTGACTTTTGTTTCCACTCACTGTAACTGACTTGACCTTGAATGTAAGATGCATGAAATGGAAGTATAATGAGACTGCATTTTTCCTTGTAAAAAGTGAGGCTGTACCAATACTAGGTTGCAGTTAGTCAATCAAATTGACTTTGACCTGATTAATGTTTAGGTGAATTACTCAAACTTGCCCTTTGTCACTGACATAAAAATGCTTGTTTTACTTCATTTTGAAGATGAATTGATCTGACTGATGAATTAGTGTAGTGTTACACCAGTACAGGCTCAAAAGACTCTCAGCTTAATCAACTTCCCTATTTTCAATATTTTAAGGGGAGTAACTAAAGTCTACAAGGAATCTTTTAAAGTAGGGAGCTTCACACTCTTCTGTGCACCTTTCTGCTCTCACCAGCCCGTGATAAGAGATTTCTCTTCCAAAAGATGACAATTTTCAGTCATCCCTTACTGAGCACTCAATGTGTGTCAGATATTATGCTCATTATTTTATAAATGTTAAGTGATCAAAACTTCAAAGGAATCTTATCAAACAAGCCTATTATTTACTTATAGATTATTAAAAAAAATAAAGCTCAGAGAAAGTAAGCAGCATGTACCAGAGCATAGTCTTCACCCTACTCATTACAATTCAGAACTAAGTCTGTCTGAAATCAAATCCAGTGCATCTCCAATGTTCTAACTTTTACTCTCACACTTCCCCCAACAATGTCCATTTCTATCTTCTAGATCATTTAATTGTTGGATGAGACTATCAGGAGAAATGGGACCTTCTTGACTCAACATAAAGCTTAGTCTTCTCTGAATTATCTTTATTTTAACCTTTGGCTATTTTCTACTCTTTTTCAGAATTCTTATGCCAGTTTGAACTTTCTGGAGTTTCTAGATCCTTATTCTAAATTGCCATCTCTATCTCATTCTTCCTATTCATTATCTTTTAATAAGTAAAACTTTACAAAAGAGAATTAGAATATCCATTAGGATATCTCAGTTATACTATAATTACATTATTTTAGCCCTATGGAAGCTGCACCTTTAAAGGGAAGAGAATCTTACCCTCTTTTGCAATCCCCAGGAATTTTATCTGCTGCTCCCTGACTTGATTACTGGCAGCTTATCCTCAAGAAGCTCCAGCTAATAAGACTGGTCAGATTCCAGAATATTCTTTGGAACATTTTTATTGGTGGACTGTCTCACAGAGTGTTCAAGAGAGTTCAAATGTCAGCCACAGTGGTGATCTTTTTATGGTTCTTGCTCCACAGTCTTTAACTGTTATATTTCTTGTATGTCTCTGTAATTTCTTTTTCAATCACATGGATCTGGGGCTGCTGCCTTGGGCCTAGGTAGGTCTCAAGGGAAAAACTTCTTTCTCAACTCTGATGTCCCTGAACCAACTGCAAAATATGTGATCTTGTTTCTCAGATACCCTAGGCCAGAGTGTGGAGCAATAACAACCCCACTGGTAACAAAGTAGTACTCTCATTCTCCCTTTGTGGTTGTCACCTATGTGGTTAACAAGCTTGGAAACTTTAAGAAGAACTATGAAGTCTGGGAAAAGGTAAGATCTGAGCATTCCCTTATACCCTGGTCACTGAACCATCTAATCATGACCTCTAACCCCCACCAAATTCACAATACACACAAGTTTTGCTGTGATATGGCTGCTATGATTTCAGTGATGGAAACAGAAGGAAGTAAGAAGGAATCAGAATCAGTGGTGGTGATTTCACTGTGTAAAATGTGAACTGCTAGAAATGAAACAACCCCAGATGACAGCCTGGATTTTTGAGCCATGAATCTCTGGGGTTTCAGGTACCTGGAAATCAGAAATTCCTTCAAACCAGTTTGGTGAACACAACCACTGTGCTCCAAATCAAAGTCATGAATGTCTACTCACCCGTGCACTCTGTCCTGCAATGAGCTGGTCATCCTCAGTCTGAACACTTGTCCGGCTACGTACATCGTAATCTTCCTGCTCAAAGTCTGAATCATCCTCTAATTCTTCTGGGGTCTAAAAATACAGAGGAAAAGAGAAAAATCAGCATACAGATCTCATTCAACTTATAATGCGATTAAATTCCAACAAACCCTCTGTAAGTTAAAAATATCTTAAGTCAAAAATTCATTCAATGCACTAACCTACTGAATATATAGCTTAGTCTGTGTGCACATGTGTGTTCAGTCATGGCTAACTCTTTGTGATCCCCATGGGACACAGTCTATGTCCATGGGATTTCCCAGGCAAGAATACAGGAGTGGGTTGCCATTTCCATCTCTAGGACATCTTCCAGACCCAGGGATCGAACCGGTGTCAGTGGCATCTCCTGAATTGGCAGGTGGATTATTTATCAAGAGCACTACCTGGGAAGCCATAGCTTAGCCTCAGTTCAGTTCATTTCAGTTGCTCACTCATGTCCGACTCTTTGCGACCCCATGGACTGCAGTAAGCCAGGCTTCCCGGTCCATCACCAACTTCTGGAGCTTGCTCAGACTCATGTCCATCAACTTGGTGATGCCATCCAACCATCTCATCCTCTGTCATCCCATTCTCCTCCCACCTTCAATTGTTCCCAGAATCGGGATCTTTGCAATGAGTCAGTTCTTCCTATCAGGTGGCCAAAGTATTAGAGCTTCAGCTTCAGCATTAGTCCTTCCAGTGAATATTAAGGACTGATTTCCTTTAATATTGATAGGTTGGATCTTCTTGCTGGCCAAAGGACTCTCAAGAGTCTTCTCCAGCACCACAGTTCAAAAGCATCAATCCTTTGGTGCTCAGCTTTCTTCATGGTCCAACTCTCACATCCATACATGACTGCTGGAAAAATCATAGCTTTAACTAGATGGACTTTTTTTGGCAAAGGAATATCTCTGCTTTTTAATATGCTATCTAGGTTGGTCATAGCTTTTCTTCCAAGGAGCAACTATCTTTTAATTCCATGGCTGCAGTCACCATGTGCAGTGATTTTGGAGCCCAAGAAAAGAAAGTCTATCTCTGTTTCCATTGTCTCCCCGTCTATTTGCCATGAAATGATGGGACCAGATGCCATGATCCTAGTTTTCTGAATGTTGAGTTTTAAGCCAACTTTTTCACTCTCCCCTTTCACTTTCATCAAGAGGCTCTTTAGTTCTTCTTCGCTTTCTGCCCTAAGGGAGGTGTCATCTGCATATCTGAGGTTATTGATATTTCCCCTGGCAATCTTGATTCCGGCTTGTGCTTCATCCAGCCTGGCATTTCGCATGATGTACTCTGCATATAAGTTAAATAGGCAAAGTGACAATATACAGCCTTGACGTACTCCTTTCCCAATTTGGAACCAGTCTGTTGTCCCAAGTCCAGTTCTAACTGTTTCTTCTTGACCTGCATACAGGTTTCTCAGGAGGTGGGTGAAATGGTTTGGTATTCCCATCTCTTGAAGAATTTCCTGCAGTTTGTTGTGATCCACACAGTCAAAGACTTTAGTGTAATCAATGAAGCAGAAGTAGATATTTTTTTGGAATTCTTTTGCTTTTTCTATGATCCAACAGATGTTGGCAATTTCCTAAGCTACCTTAAAAGTGCTCAGAACACTTAAAATAGCCTATTAGTTGGGCAAAATTGTGTAAGACAAAGCCTTTCTTTATAATTAAGTATTGACTATCTCATGTCATTTACTGAATACTCTATTAAAAGTGAAAAACAGAACAGTTTTCTGGGTACAGGATGGTGTAAGTGGATCTGCTGTTTACCTTTATTATTGTGTGGCTAACTGGGAGCTGCGGCCTCTGTGTTTCCACACTAATAATGGAAAACATGCTTCAAGTACCTTTCATTTGCCTATCATTGTTTTCTAAGTGCTTTAAATACACTAACTCATACACTTTTCTTGATATTACTATGACATACACACTATTTTCTCCATTTACACATAAGGAAACTGAGGCGTGAGAACATACACCTTGTTCAGAGTCTTCTAAAGCACGCAGTTTGACACATGTACTCAAAAATCCTGTGCTCTGTTAATTTTAAGAGGATAAACTCAGAAGGTGGCAAGGATGGTACAGGGAGGAAAGACAATGCCTTCATGTGAGATTCTCTGCATAATTATCTTTAGTCTGAAAGCTGACAGGCACCCACAACTTGGCACACAGTAATACCATCTCTCAGGGCTGTGTCTTTCAGAAGGAAGGAGCAGATCACAAGCAGTACTGACAATGCAGGTGCCCACTGCCCATCTAAAAGGGCACATTTTAATTTTGCTGGTTTCTTTGGCTATCTCAGTGTAATTAATCAGGTGTGGTTATTGATGAAGTCTTGAGATTGGTCAGACAGGCATAAAATGGGGTCTTTGGTGCCAATATCACATTCTGCCTAATAATTTTCCAGGCTGTGGCATATCCCTCTTGTTTTCCTTCTCTCTTACCACCAACTTTATTAATATTCACTCACTCATCTACAGACGTTCAATTTTTTCCCTAGGAATATTAAAAGAAAGAGGTTTTGTTCCCAGTCTTTATTAACTCAAGCAGGTGTGGAGTGGGCAAACCAGTTCACATAACTGCTGAAATTTTCATTGTGGACAGAGACAAGCATCTCTGTTCATTTCTCACTTCTCTGGAGTGTGCCAAGGAACAATTACAGCAAGTTGGTAAATTCTGCTGACAGATGAGCTGACAAGATTGCACATACTTCTCATCATTAGATTTTGAAAAGGAGAGTGAAAAATAAAATGGAAAACTTCACTCAACAGAAAAAAGGAGAAAATGACAGTGCCTATAGTACTGTGTCCAAACATTTCAGTGATCTGTGTATTCAGTAGATGAGTCAATGGCAAGCACAACCTGGCAGCATAAGGCTCATAATGAGGAGCTCGTATTCAAGTGGTTATGGCTCAGGAACTAAAATAAAGTTTCAAAATGAAAAAAAACAATACTGTACACCCAGGGGGCCTGAACTTTTGGGGCCTACTCTGCCACTGATATGTGTTTTTCACAAGCCATTTATAGTTTTCCTGCTTTTCTGTCTCCTCACTCATAAAATAGATAGTAACTGTATTTCTTCTCTCTTCTTTTGAATCAAAACCACGATAAGGTACCATTTCACGCCAGTCAGAATGGCTGCGATCCATAAGTCTACAAGCAATAAATGCTGGAGAGGGTGTGGAGAAAAGGCAACTCTCTTACACTGTTGGTGGGAATGCAAACTAGTACAGCCACTATGGAGAACAGTGTGGAGATTCCTTAAAAAACTGGAAATACAACTGCCTTATGATCCAGCAATCCCACTGCTGGGCATACACACTGAGGAAACCAGAAGGGAAAGAGACACGTGCACCCCAATGTTCATCGCAGCACTGTTTATAATAGCCAGGACATGGAAGCAACCTAGATGCCCATCAGCAGATGAATGGATAAGAAAGCAGTGGTACATATACACAATGGAGTATTACTCAGCCATTAAAAAGAATACATTTGAATCAGTTCTAATGAGATGGATGAAACTGGAACCTGTTATACAGAGTGAAGTAAGCCAGAAGGAAAAACACCAATACAGTATATTAACACATATATATGGAATTTAGAAAGATGGTAACAATAACCCTGTATACGAGACAGCAAAAGAGACACTGATGTATAGATCAGTCTTATGGACTCTGTTGGAGAGGGAGAGGGTGGGGAGATTTGGGAGAATGGCATTGAAACATGTATAATATCATGTATGAAACGAGTCGCCAGTCCAGGTTCGATGCACGATACTGGATGCTTGGGGCTGGTGCACTGGTACGACCCAGAGGGAGGGCATGGGGAGGGAGGAGGGAGGAGGGTTCAGGATGGGGAACACAGGTATACCTGTGGCGGATTCATTTCGATATTTGGCAAAACTAATACAATATTATAAAGTTTAAAAATAAAATAAAATTTAAAAAAATACATAGTAACTGCTACCTGTCCTGCCTGCTTCACAGAATTCTAGCATCAAATACATACAAAAAAGCTTGGTAAACAATACAAATAAAGTAATAAGTGACAGTGATCATTATTATGATTAATAATAACACATACACCTAATACCAACAACTATAATCACCATAATTACAGGGATCATTTTTTACTACCCACTATGGGTCAGGTGGGCTTTCCAGCTGGCTCTGTGGTAAAGAATATACCTGCCAATGCAGGAGACACATGTCAACCCCTGCATTGGGAAGATTCCCTAGAGAAGGAAATGGCAACCCATTCCAGTATTCTTGCCTGGAAATAATTCTTGCCTGGAAATTTTTGGAAATAATAGACAGAGGAATCTGATAGGCTATAGTCCATAGGGTCACAAAAGAGTTGGATACAACTTAGCACCTGAACAACATGGGTCAGCCATTCAACTAAAGTATTTAATCCTTACAATGACCTTATGAAATGAACTTAATCCCAATTTAATACAGGCATAAACAGGTTCAGAGTAGTTAGGTAAATTTTCCAAGCACCACACCTGACCAGTCAAGGGTTCCATAGCTTTTAACCTTTACAAGTACCATCAGGCAAATAGATAAGATTTGAATATTTTCTTGTGCCTAATCCATGTGGCAAACCCATTCAAACCACCTATATAAATAGTTGTGTGCATGTGAAGTTTTCTGAGTGCATGTAAATATGTCTCCTATTCATGCTGTCATTTTTAAAACAGTGTTATTTTTTGGCTGGTCAAGGATCCCCACAAATTAAAGGAGACATGGAAAAGCAGGGAGGGTCTAAAAATGGGCCAGGAGGTTTGTATCATTAGATGATATCCTAGGGTATAAAGAATAGAAAAAATATGCAGTTCGTTGGACTAGAGACTGGCGACCTAAGGTCAACCCTCAGTTCTACCCTTATGTCTCCCAGGGGAGGATTTTTTTAATGACTCGAGAGAATCACTTTGGTCTAGTCTTGGTTCCATGATGCTACTAGCAATGTATTTGGCCTATAAAATGTCTCCCTTCTAAGAGTCTATCAGTTTAACGTGTCCCTTATACAGAGGTTCAAGAATATCGTGTGACTTGTCCATAATCACACCACTTACTATCTGCAGAGTAGGATCAATCTACCTGCCTCAGCTTCCCAATCAAATTCTCAATCTTCTCTACAACAGCTTCAGTAAAGAAGCAAAATGAGAAAAGTTTGAAAAATTTACAGTCATTTCACCAGGACATGTGAAAAATGTGACTTGTGTGTATGTGTGTGCACACATATGTGCTCAGTCATGTCTGACTCTGTATGGACTGTAGCCCCACCAGGATCCTCTGTCCATGGGATTCTCCATGCAAGAATACTGGAGTGGTTGCTATGCCTTCTTCCAGGGGATCTTCCCACCCAAGGATCAAATCTGCATATCTTGCATCTCCTGGATTGGCAGGTGGATTCTTTACCACTGTGGCACCTGCAAAGCCCCCAAAATGTAGTAAGGACTATTTAAAGGATTGGCTCAGACGCAAATTAGTTTCACTGGGAGCAGAAAGATGAGATCGTAAGTTGGCAACCACAACAGGAGACTTTGAGTGATGCATGAAGAAGGATTTCTCAACAGATCTCTAATCATTGCAATGGCCTGAAAACTAGAAAGTTGAATTAAAAATTTCCTGACCCAATACAGAACAAAATCTCCCTCATCAGGACTGATCAGCCTCTGGAATCTCTAACCATTTTTACCCTGGAGGCCACCTAGCTTAGCTCCTTTTTTCTGCTCTTACCCCATACTTTGTATTTTCTCCAGTATAACCAGGATACTCCATTGAAGATCTAACTCAGATCATGGTATTCTCCTGCTCAGAAAACTTCAATGGCTTCCATCAATCATTCAATATGGTTCTTAGGCCACATGTGTCATTCTCTGCCTGGAACACATTTCCCTGAGAACGTTTATGGCTTGTTAACCTCCTCCTTCTCTAAATCTCTTCCCAAATGTTGCCCAGTGCACTTCTGTGGTAGCTCGGATGGTAAAGAATCTGTCTGCAATGCAGGAAACCAGTGTTTGATCAGTAGGTCAGAAAGATCTCCTGGAGAAGGGAATGGCCACCCACTCCAGCCAGTATTCTTACCTGGAGAATTCCATGAACAGAGAAGTATGGCAAGCTATAGTACATGGGGTTGCAAAGAGTTGGACATGACTGAACAACTAACATACTGGATCACCCTTCATAAAACCCACCCCCATCCTATGCTTTATCCTCTCAATAGTTTGTTGGTTTTCTCTATGGCATATTAACTAATATATCTACTTGTTTATTCCCTGTCTCCCACCAAAGGAATATAAATTCTTGACTGGCCCTAACAATTTAGTGCCTGTTGCATATTGTATTAGTTCTCAAACCTTGGAATACTATTGCACGTCCATTGAGCTTGATTTTTATCACAGCAACAACCAGAAACACTGCACCACAAATACATGGTGTGATCAATATATGATCAAAAGGAATGCACCAACCTAATGTTTAAACTGTGAACTACCTTCAGCTAATATTTCTCATGGTATCTTAGAGATATGTATGGGTTTCCCTTGACATTTTAAAATATCTTGCAATGCTCCAGGGCATCTTCATGACCATTTTGGGAGATGTGAAGTTAAGCGGTAGAATCTTATCTGAATCCTGTCTTAGGTCCTACTGTTTCTCCTTTCTGCTTTCAGAAGTTTCACATGCAACAGAATTAATGGGTTTAAATTACAAAAGTTCAATGTAGAGATATCATTATAGATTTTTTCATGGTCATTCTATGACAGGTAACTATTTTTTTTTGAAAACAGTTATTCTGACACCAAGATATTATCACCTTTTGTGCTATCCACCTACTTTACTTTCCAACATTAAATGTTTAACTCCTTGTGTATTAAATATACCCTTGGTCCTCTTTATTTGAGGATTCTTTTCTTGAGAATTTGCCTACTCATCAAAGTTTCTCTGAAATCTCTAAATTAATATTTTTGTAGTAATTCACAGACGTGTGTGTACAGTTCAGTTCAGTTCAGTTCAGCCACTCAGTCGTGTCCGACTCTTTGCGATCCCATGAATCGCAGAACGCCAGGCCTCTCTGTCCATCACCAACTCCCGGAGTTCACTGAGACTCATGTCCATCGAGTCAGTGATGCCATCCAGCCATCTCATCCTCTGTCGTCCCCTTCTCCTCCTGCCCCCAATCCCTCCCAGCATCAGAGTCTTTTCCAATGAGTCAACTCTTCGCATGAGGTGGCCAAAGTACTGGAGTTTCAGCTTCAGCATCATTCCTTCCAAAGAAATCCCAGGGCTGATCTCCTTCAGAATGGACTGGTTGGATCTCCTTGTAGTCCAAGGGACTCTCAAGAGTCTTCTCCAACACCACAGTTCAAAAGCATCAATTCTTCGGTGCTCAGCTTTCTTCACAGTCCAACTCTCACATCCATACATGACCGATGGAAAAACCAAAGCCTTGACTAGACGGACCTTTGTTGGCAAAGTAATGTCTCTGCTTTTCAATATGCTGTCTAGGTTGGTCATAATACGTGTGTACACAATATGGCAAAAACTTCTGAGTCACCCAACATGCAAATTTCCAGCTGAGGTCAAACAGCACAATCTTCTGCTTTCTTATTTCAACTCTTATACTATAAACAAGTATCCTTTTTGCAGTCTGTTTAGTGCCACATTTTTCATTTTTGTCCTTTGTGTTATTTCTCTGCTTAAAATGGCTTCCAACTGTAGTGCTGAGGTGTTGTTTAGAATACCGAAATGCAAGAAGGTTATGTTGCACCTTTCAGAGAAAATGCATTAGATAAGCTTCTTTCAGGCATGAGTAATAGTGTGATTGGCTATCCCTGGTGGCCCAGATGGTAAAAATCTGCCTATAATGCAGGATACCTGGGTTCAATCCTTGGGTCAAGAATATTCCCTGGAGAAGGGCACAGCAACCCACTCTAGTATTCTTATCTGGAGAATCCCATGGACAGAGGAGCAACAGGGGTTGCAAAGAGTTGGACACGACTGAGTGACTACACTGTCTTTCTTTCTTTTTCATTCTTTTGGCTGTGAGTTCAATGTATATGTATCAACAATATGCATTAAATAAAATGTGTTTAAACAAAAACACACATTAAACAAGCTAATATATTGATCAGTTGATGAAGATGTGACCAGAGGCTCACAGGAACCCAACCTTGAATTTCTCCTAGGAGCAATGATTCCGTATTCCTTAATTCAGAATTCACTGAAGGCAACTACCACAAATAACAAAAATCAAATAAATTCTGGTGAGCCATATTTGCCTATTCATTTTTTAAACTACTCTGTTAAGGTAATCAGAAAATTCCTATGTAGCTAATAGATCACCAAGGACAAGCCTTAGCAAGAAGCAAACAAAAAAAGTTGTATGAAAGAGAAGCAGAGTTGATCTGCTCCCAAAGGAAAGTAAGAGCCTTAAAGGTGAGGTTGAAATACCGGAAGGACAAGCTTTGTTTGCTTCAGAGGGTTGCCTTGAGCTGGCCTGGAGCACCTACATACTAACATCACCATTAAATATGTATTGATTGCTGAAAGGCAAGGTGATAGGGAATCTGACCTTTCAAGGTCCTTTCTGCATTTATTTTTTGGAAAATAATTCTTATTTTTCCAAAGCATAACCAACACTTTGAGAGAGAAGAAGGCATGGCCAGTTTAGCTGGAAAAGAGCTCCACTTGTCTTACTGTCTTTCGCTCGACTCAGTGCAATGATATTTTAAAGCAGACTTAACTATCATACATAGAAAGCAAACCAAGAATTTAAGTATGAAATGAAGCCATTTTGGTGCTGAAAGGAGAAAGACTTTTAAAATAACAATTTGTACATACCATACATTTCTCCCTTCCTGTTTTAAGTGATGTGAAATCCATCCGATCAAATCACTTGAAATGTCAAGATAGAGGAATGACACTTTATGTAACAAAGATATGGCATTTTTACCTAAATTATGTTTTTTTACAGCTCATGAATGAATAAGTGAATGATGGCTATAAACTTGCTCAGCCTCCCAGATGAATAGTTGTCACAAAAATGTGAAGGCTAACAAAGCAGAAAAATGGCAAAAAAAGGGAATATGTCTTGAGAATTACAGTGGAATTTAGTGCCAAATGCTTTGAAAACATAATTCTCATGGTCTATTATTTCACAAGTTAGTATATAATGGGAAAAATACAGGTTTAAAAGCCTATTTTTCCTTTGTCCTCTAATTCTCATACTTTTCCCTCTGTCACCTTCCTATCTCCAGAGGTATCTGTTTCTTTTGCTCCCTAACATACATTGTATTTTTTTTTATATTTACTTTTATTTATTTATTTATTGGCTGTGCTGGGTCTTAATTGCAGCATGGGGAATCTAGTTCTCTAACCAGGGGTTAAACTCGGGGTCTTCTGCATTGGGAGCCTAGAGTCTTAGCCACTGGACCACCAGGGAAGTCCATCACACATAGTATTAAGCACTGTGCCAAATAATGCATCACTATGAAGGGAAAAAAAATACAGCTTCTGCTTTCCAAAAGTTCAGCCTAAAGAAGGTTGCTGCTGTCATTTGGTGGTTAATTTGTGTCCAACTCTTGTGACACCATGGACTGTAGCCCACCAGACCCCTCTGTCCATGGGCTCTCCCGGGCAAAATACTGGACTGGGTTGCCGTTTTCCTTCTTCAGTGGCTAAGTCGTGTCCAACTCTTTTGTGACCCCGTGGAGTGCAGCTCAACAGGCTTCTCTGTCCATGGGATCTCCCAGACAAAAACACTGGAGTAGGTTGCCATTTCCTTCTCCAGGGGGTCTTCCCAACCCAGGGATCAAACCCATGTCTCCTGCCAGTGCAGGTGGATTCTTTACCACTGAGCCACCAGGGAAGCCCCTAAAAAAAGTAATAGACCTCAAAAATATATATATAGTGTAAAGATTATGATCACAGCAGAAAGATTTACAGGTAGTTAAAGAAAAGAATCAGTATTTTTGAGGGAGAAAATTTAGGGAAAGAAGATTTGAGCCAGGTCTTGAAAGGTAGTAAGAGTTTGACAGATCTAAAATAGGAAAGTTGGAAGAACAGGAAATACGTCTGACCATCTTGTCCAAAATTGAATTCCACATTGTTATATACATTTAGTACTGTCTGATACAACTTATATGATTCTCTGAACACTTTGAATTAATCATGGAATTATTTAACATGGAAAATCAAGTTGCTTAAAGATGAGAAGATAAGAATATGCTATGGTTGCTCCCCAGCAAAGAAGCTAGCTGAATGTTTCAGGAGAATCATTAACGTCCATAAAGATGGAAGAGAGACTTTTTCTGGTGATGCTCTACTCTGCCTGTTCAGATCACCTTGGAAGCATCATGCTGTGTCCTGGGTACCACAGTCAAAGAGGATATACATAGGTTTAATGACTTCATGATTTCGAAGATACCCAAATTTGGAGGAGAATTAATGCCATACATGAACTCTTTAAAGAACTAAGTGTGTATTGTCCAGAGAGACCAATAAATCACAGATACTTCTTGAAGTACTGAAAGACTGCATACAGAAAATAAGTTGATTTAAAATAGATTGTTACTGTTTTGCTGTGTTTGAGGGGATGTTGGTTTAGATGCTCAGTGGTCACCCCGAGAGAAAGTTTTTCAAGATGCACTCAGCGATTAACTTATAGTTCATTGAACAGCTCCAGAGACAACAATGAAGGTTGAGGATGGAGATGTAGTCTAGGGCTGCCTCATCCAAAATGGTGGCCGCAGATACACGGAGCTACTGAGAATTTTAAATGAAGCTGGTGCCACGTGTTGAAATGCTACCTTTGGATATTGATTGAAGTAAATAAAATATGTTCTTAAAACTAATTTCATCTGTTTTTTTTTTCCTTATCAACATAACTACTAAAAATTGAAATTGTACATGTGGCTTATATATATTTCCATAGGATAGCAAGATGAGCACTGCAGACTCATCATCTCTGCCTCAGTCCTAATAGCCACAAACATATCCGTGTCATCAACCTAAGTTTATTTTATAAAAGAGTTCTATGGCTAAGAAAAGCATTTGAAACCTGCTATACTTAACTGTCAATAAGGCAAGGAGAAAAAGTTCTCAACTTATGATGGAATATTACACAGCTGTTAAATAGAATAAGGTAAGCTATTGTCTTCACAGAGATAGACAAAGGCACACTGTGGGCAAACAAAGCAAGTTATAAGTAACTCTTAACTGAGTTTTGAAATCTGTTATATTATGCTTTCTCGTGTGTGTCTAATCATTTAGGCAATGGTTTGGAAGACTCACAGCTACACAGATCAGAAGATTGAGGGATGGGAAGATAGTAGGAAAGGTGATAGGAGAGGTTTGCTGAAAGATTATTTAGCCTAATGACCTGTTACAAGAAGAATGTAGCTATCTATCACTTTATTGCATTATCATTATTATTATCATTATCATGATCACTAACACTACTAAGCTGGGTGATCTTCATTTTCTTCCACCACATGGCTTTCTGATTATAATGGGAAATGGTGTTAGCAAAGGGGAATGGCAAGGGCACCCCTAAGTGGGTATCAAATTAAGGTAATAATGTGTGGAAGAAGCAAGCAGGACATCACCCTTCAGGGCATTCAGTGCTGATCTAGACTTGTTGGGATCACTAATCCCTTTATAAGTAAAAAGTCCCCCTTGTCTGACCAAATGAGGAGCTAAACAGCTTACTACATTAAACTAAATAATCAAGAAAAATTTACAAAGAGTAAATTCTTTGGGGACCCTACTGGACACTGCAATCAGCTCCAAGCTACAGAGACCTCACATACCCTGATCATCAGCACAGCCTTTCTGATGTCCCGAACGCCGTCATACACCAGGCGAGAGGCATCGATGAATTCATTCTCCTCAAATGGCTGAGGGACGTTGGCACTCAGGGCTTCAATGGCAACCTCCACTTGTTCAGCAAAGCGTGGCATCACTGGTGTAAACAAAGTGAAAAGCAGTGGATTAGGCAGTCTTTCTTTCATGCTTCCTTGTTTCTCTTAGGGAAGGTGGCAGGCTTTGGGCATTCCAACATTCAAATGGAGCCTGGTGTCCACCTGTCCAGTAGGGGATAGACCCAATTTAGTGATCTTTGTGCCACTTACCTTCAGCAGGGGGAGGAAATCATTACTCCATGAAAGGTGATGGATGGTCTGCAACAGAGCAACTTTATGAAACCTGCCCAAGTTAGTGTGGTATACTGTATGTGAGTCCAGTTTCATGTTATCATAAGCTGAGTTTCTACTACAAACAAAGCTAGTGGAGGTGATGGAATTCCAGTGGAGCTACTTCAAATCCTGAAAGATGATGCTGTGAAAGTGCTACACTCAATATGCCAGCAAATTTGGAAAACTCAGCAATGGCCACAGGACTGGAAAAGGTCAGTTTTCATTCAAATCCCAAAGAAAGGCAATGCCAAAGAATGCTCAAACTACCACACAGTTGCACTCATCTCACACACTAGTAAAGTAATACTCAAAACTCTCCAAGCCAGGCTTCAGCAATACGTGAACTGTGAACTTCCAGATGTTCAAGCTGGTTTTAGAAAAGGCAGAGGACCCAGAGATCAAATTGCCAACATCTGCTGGATCATCGCAAAAGCAAGAGAGTTCCAGAAAAACATCTATTTCTACTTTATTGACTATGCCAAAGCCTTTGACTGTGTGGATCACAACAAACTGCGGAAAATTCTGAAAGAGATGGGAATACCAGACCACCTGACCTGCCTCTTGAGAAACCTGTATGCAGCTCAGGAAGCAACAGTTCGAACTGGATACGGAACAACAGACTGGTTCCAAATGGGAAAAGGAGTACGTCAAGGCTGTATATTGTCACCCTGCTTATTTAACTTATATGCAGAGTACATCATGAGAAATGTTGGGCTGGAAGAAGCATAATCTGGAACCAAGATTGCTGGGAGAAATATCAATAACCTCAGATATGCAGATGACACCATCCTTTTGGCAGAAAGTGAAGAGGAACTAAAGAGCCTCTTGATGAAAGTGAAAGAGGAGAGTGGAAAAGTTGACTTAAAGCTCAACATTCAGAAAACTAAGATCATGGCATCTGGTCCCATCACTTCATGGCAAATAGATGGGGAAACAATGGAAACAGTGTCAGACTTTATTTTTTTGGGCTCCAAAATCACTGCAGATGGTGATTGCAGCCATGAAATTAAAAGACACTTACTCCTTGGAAGGAAAGTTATGACCAACCTAGATAGCATATTGAAAAGCAGAGACTTTACTTTGCCAACAAAGGTCCGTCTAGTCAAGGCTATGGTTTTTCCAGTGGTCATGTATGGATGTGAGAGTTGTAATGTCAAGAAAGATGAGCACCGAAGAATTGATGCTTTTGAACTGTGGTGCTGGAGAAGACTCTTGAGAGTCCCTTGGACTGCAAGGAGATCCAACCAGTTCATCCTAAAGGAGATCAGCCCATCCTCAAGATCAGCCCTGGGTGTTTTTTGGAAGGAATGATGCTAAAGCTGAAACTCCAGTACTTTGGCCACCTCATGCGAAGAGTTGACTCATTGGAAAAGACTCTGATGCTGGGAGGGATTGGGGGCAGGAGGAAAAGGGGACGACAGAGGATGAGATGGCGGGATGGCACCACCGACTCGATGGATGTGAGTTTGAGTGAACTCCGGGAGATGGTGATGGACAGGGAGGCCTGGCGTGCTGCGATTCATGGGTTCACAAAGAGTCGGACACAACTGAGTGACTGAACTGAACTGAACTGCAGCTGAGTTTCACTTCTGCTAACTCCTAACTGTGAAACCTTGACCATGCTTTCTTGCTGCTGCTGCTTTTACTCGCTAAGTCATGTCCGACTCTTTGTGACTCTATGGCCTATAGCCCACCAGGCTCTTCTGTCTATGGGATTTCCCAGGCAAGAATACTGGAATGGGTTGCCATTTCCTTCCTTATGAGAGGGTAACAGGCAGGAAGGCCAGGGGTCTCCAAATAGAGGAAATAGCCTGCAAGTGTCAGACATTTTTATCTCTCTTAAGCGGCAGGAGGAAACAAACTAGCAATATTTTTTCCTTCTCTATACAAATTTAAAGGGAGGTTTCTCTTAAAATACTGTGTTGCCATAATGACACCCGGTTTCGCCTGAAGTTAGCTATTCTCGAGTCTAGAGATAACCAATGCCTTTTTCTTATGGAAATGTTTGTCTTAAGCTATGCTAATGTACTATGCCTTTACCCCAAACTCTGTCTCCAAGTCGGTTCCGCCTCTTGGCCCAGAACCTACTTGACAAACCAGTATGGATATTGTTCCCCTAATCTATGTAAATGAAACTATTTGTATGGTGGTCTGCCCTTCTTCAAGATTCAAGTTAATCATTTTATGGCCCAAGATAAACCATTTGGTGCCGAGATTATCCCAAAATGCATCTTATGGGTGAGGGGCCTGGTGCCATTCTGAATTTTAAGACATTCCTTTCTTTCATTAACAGACTGCTAGTGACTATATAACATCCAGCTAAACACTAGCAGGGGGGTACTCTTTCTGCCCCCTTCTGATGCCTATGTCAGAAGCTTTCTCTATCTTCTTTATACTTTAATAAAACTTTATTACACAAAAGCTCTGAGCGATCAAGCCTCGTCTCGCCCCGGATTGAATTCTTCTCCTCCGGGGGCCAAGAATCCTGGTGTATTCGTGTGATTCAACAACAACCTTTCACTTACACAGGAATCGAACACTCCTCTCCTGCTTGGCAGGTGGATTCTTTACTACCGAGGTACCTAGAAAACCTACCATCTTTTCTTAAACCTTGTAAATCTGTTTCTTTGTCTATAAAATATAATAGTAATGCATACAAATGCACTGGATGGCATCTGTCCTTAAAAAGCCTCAATAAATATGCAACTAATATCAGACACTACAGTCACAGCTGGTTGAGTAGCAGACTTAGTCTACATCATTGCATAGTAAAATATGAACAAAATGATCCAATCCATTCCACTTCTTTCTGGAATGCAGGTCTTGAGACTTTGAAGGTGGGGAAACGGCTGTGGAGGGAGACTTGTGGAAAGACTGTCTAAGAGAGGAGAGAGAAATCCCAGAATATTCCGTCAGAAAGATTACAGAAAGAGACCGATGGACTCAAAACCAAATTTGATTCTGTTCCATTTTACCAGGACTTTGTTGATATGCCAGAGGATACATATGAACATTTTAAAATGCAGGCACCTCTTTCCTGAAATGAGGACACCTGCATACAGACTGGAAGTTTGTAGAAAGTACACTTAGTGGCTACTTAAGAAATGCTTATTCACTGATTCTTGAAAATTATAACTCAATTTTTTCAATTGTTATCTTGTAAAAATCAATTCACATGGCAAATGAAAGCCAGAAGCACAATTTATTTTATTTACAAGGACAATAAAGTAGAAACGCCATTCATCTCTTTCCATTTCTGGACTCTCATGCCTGGTTCATCATGATACTCATTTTCATTCTCAGTTTAGTTCAGTCGCTCAGTCGTGTCCGACTCTTTGCAACCCCATGAACCACAGCACGCCAGGCCTCCCTGTCCATCACCAACTCCTGGAGTCCACCCAAACCTATGTCCATTGTGTCAGTGATGCCATCCAACCATTTTCATCCTCAGTGGATATTTTAACATCCCTTTTAATCCCTAGCATGAGAAACTCTGCTAGATTACTCTCAAGGGTCAGAGTAGTCAAGATAAAACACTCCTTAAAAATTGTATTTCTACTAGGAAAAGTCAAACATTATTTTTAAAAGAAGAGTGTTAGAAGAAAACAGAGTAACCACTCTTTCAATAGAAATTATCAAAACCAAAGCATTGCAAAGGGTAAATTTCCTCTGTGAGTAAATTACTATCGTTGGTTCTCTATACTAATTCGAATTTTTCACTTGGGCCTTTGAACTGCTTTTATATGAAAGGAACTGAGAGATATTGACCTGGATTGCTGCAAAATATGATTCAAATAAAAATATATTTCTAAAAACTACCACATTAAGCTAAAACCATTTCAGTTATCCATTTGTGTTGGGAATTAACTGTTTTACATGATTAACTAATCTAGATCATTGAGACTGACCTTCTTAAGCATGAAAACATTTTTGTATGTATCTATCATTTTCATATGAGTGTCTTCCTTAAAGTTAAAAATTCCTTTCTTTTCTTAAACCAAATTTTAAATAATATTAATCCCATTTGATATCAAAGCTGCCATCATGGCCATCAACAATTTTACAGATGTGTATGATAGCATCAGTAGAATTTATATGCACAAATCTTTGTCCTTTTTTTTATAACTGATCAATGATTGGTATTCCTACATCTACTTAAGATAAATACTCTTACAAATCAATAAGACAAAAATTAAAAATAGATAAGAGATTAGAAAAGGTGCTTCACAGAAAGGAAATCCCATATTATTGATAAACAGCTAAGATACTTGACTTCACTGATAATTGGAAAAATTACAATGTAAACAATGAGATATTTCATACTTGTTGGTGGATGGGAAAACAAATTAAGGCTTACAATATACATCTTACTGAGCATGTGAAAAAAAGTGTACTCTTCTACATAGATGGAGAAAAAAATGGCATATGCTTTGTCAAAATCTAGTAAAATGAAACTTTCTAGTCCTAACCAGTAAATTAGAACATCAGCTAGAGCATGGCCAAATACTGACTTCTGGGATGATACTGATTACGAGACTGTTTACATTGGGAGTACAGGAATTTCCTGTGTTTCTACAGTTAGAGCTGTCTTTTGTTAGGTTTAATATTCCAAGAGTTAATAATAACAAGAGTATTATTAAACCTGCAAATAATAAGTGCTTTAAAGGATCAGATATTGCCAAATGTTAATATTTGTTATACCTTGGAGTACAAGTTGGGTGTAAGTTTTATGAGTCTCTGTTAGTTTGGTATATTTGAATCTTCTCAAATTTCAAATATTTAAAAAGAGATCAATATATTACCCAGAAAGCTGTATCTCTCCTTATAGAATAAGGCTCTGAAAAAAATTAAGTTCTAGTTCATGGACCAGAACATAGTAGAAATTGATTTGATCCACAGTACTAAGTGAGGAAATCCCTCAGAAACTGTGACTGTGATCACATGCTTAATATTCCACCTTAAAACCTGCCATCTGGAAACCTGAGTCTAGCAGTCCCCATCCCCTCCACTCTCTGGAGGAAAACCTTTGATTTAAGTCTAAAAGGAAGAGCGGAGTTGTATTGCTTTGTTTTGTCTGTTCAAGATCATCTTGAGGAGAGCTGGGGAGGAGAAAAATGCAGGCGGTCACAGGTTCTCTTTCTCCACATGCCTCTAGCTCTAATTCTCTCAAGTGAGAGAGAAGAAAGCTAAACTCTGTGTGTACTCAGTCACTTCAGTCGTGTCTGACTCTTTGCGACCCCATGGACTGTAGCCCGCCAGGCTTCTCTGTCCTTGGGATTCTCCAGGCAAGAATACTGGAGTGGATTGCCTGCTCTCCTCTAGGGAATCTTCCCAGTCCAAATATTGAATTTGTGTCTCTTATGTCCTATGAATTGCAGGCAGATTCTTTACTGCTGAACCACCAGGGAAACCCCAAGCTAAACTCTAATGGACCATTTTCATAAGGGACACTCTGGGGCCCAAAACATCACCTGTACTGCTTGGGAACCCAAGCAGGTTTGGAGAAGGGTATTCTGTTTGCTCCAGCATGGAGTGCAGAATCCCACTTGTTAGATTTAGGAGTTAGAGTTTTTGCAGGAACAACAAGGTTGTGGATGTGGCATTGTCAGAAGAGGCAGAAACAAGAGACTGCAACAGAAAATACCATCCATGTTCCAAGGAGGAAAAAAAAAAATGGTGGAGGAACAGATGTGAAAGTTTTACTTTTCCAAAGAGGTGCTCAAAGGGAAATTTAGCATTAATATTCCAGTGACTTATTACACTGCTCAAGCTGGTATAACCTAGAGCTTGAACTGATTCCATTTGATATTTATATATTATAAGAGACAAGACATCTATTTCTCTTACTACAATCAGCATTTTTAGGGTCTGATTCTTAAGAAAATTTTGCTCCATGCTCTGTTGCTAAGTGTATTCACTTATTTATTTAGGGCTTGGTCAACTGCTACCACACTTTAACCAACATACCTTTGCTCTCCACACTGCTGTTCTATTTTCTGTTTAAGTTTTATCCTCTTTTGTATTTGAAGTGATAAGACAGACAAACAAAAGTTTACAGGACAGTTTGGATTCCTGGGTGGCTCAGTGGCAAAGAATCCACCTGCCAATGCAGAAGACACAGTAGACTCAGGTTTGATTCCTGGATTGCAAAAATCTCCTGGAGGTCCAGGGAGGGCCTGGCAATGCACTCCAGTATTCTTGCCTGGAGAATCCCATGGACAGAGGAGCCTGGTGGGCTACAGTACACAGAGTAACAAACAGTCAGACATGACAAGTGACTAAGCATACACGTACACACCAGTATTCTTGCCTGGAAAATCCCATGAATAGGGGAACCCGGCAGGTTGCAGTCCACAGGGTTGCAAAGAGTCAGATATGACTTAGCGACTGAATACACACACATGATCCATCATGACAAACCGCAGATTTTACTTTAACTATGAATTCTTCCAGCACTTTAATAGGGTCTGAAACATGAAATACTCTCAAAGTAATACTGCAATAGAAAAAGCCTGAAAGTACTTCCAATATGACGCTAATTCTGCTTCCCACTAAATAGGACAAAACACAGCACTGCCTTTGTGAGTCACATATTCTCTATTAACAGAATTTCTGATATGGGATTATATAAATAGAAGCTTCTTTCTAATTTCTGAATTACATCCAAAAGTGTAGACACCACATTATGAATTGTGAATTACTCCTTAATAGCTCATGTCCTAAAAGGGTGATCAAAGTTGGAAATAAACTCTTAAATTCTCCCTGTACTTTTGCATGCAGAGTGCACACTAGGCCACAGAATAACATTCCAGAAGTAATGAAATCAGAGTTAAGTATGGATATAAAAATCAAGGTCACCTTGTTCTGGTGTCGATGGAGATCCTAAACCAGAGGTGAGGAAGATCTAGACTCAGTCCTCCTGAGAGACTTCAGCTGTGAAGTTTCAGAGCACAGGGTGAGTCAATAAAATGAACGAAAAGTTGTACTAAAGATGCAAATAGGATTGCTGACAATCATAAGAGCCAATCCAAGGTAAACCGGAGGAAGTGGAAATGAATGGCCAATCCAAGCAACTAGCTCTGAGAAACTACCCAAAATTTCCACGCCTTGCTTTAAATCTTCCAATCACTCCCTTTACTATAAAAGGGATAATAAAACCTCTTTATCAAGATATAAACACAAGCATCTTACACCTGCCTATAATTCTTATCTGCCTCTGTCTTCCCACCTATTCCTACCTATATTCAAACGTTTCAATTAGATTGAATTACTTCTATGTCTTCAAATATGACAGAGACATACCATGTCATACCAACATGTCCATGATCAATGGACTAAATGGACTTTCATACTAAAATATACTTCTCTCTCTGGCCCTGGTCAATACTTCCTCAATCTTCAATACCCAGATTAGAATCAACTGCCATTGTTAAGGATTCCTTAATTCCAAGACACTCCAAAGTTGGCAGTTCTCTATAATTTTATAGCCTCTTAATTATTCCTGCACTAATATAGTACTTGATACAATCCAATAGGATTGTTTACTGCACTCTACATCTGTATGTCAACTTCAGGGAGTCACTTTTAGGCAGAGGCCATATCTTCCTCATTCATTGCATCTCAAGCTTATATTATACTTCTAGTATAGCTCATCAATTCAGATGGAAGAAGGATGGGAAGTGAAAGAATGGGACACAGGAAGGAAACTGTTTGTCATTGAATATTTCAGGGACAAAATGAGCAGTATCACATTCCACATATTAAGTTTCTCTCTGCCCATCACTTCCTATTAATTCAGTGATTTTATTAAAACATTTCATAAGGTATTGTTGTTGTTCAATAGCTAAGTAGTATATGACTCTTTGTGACCCCATGGACTGCATGCCAGGCTTCTCTGTCTTTCACTGTCTCCTGGAGTTTGATCTAATTCATGTCCATTGAGTCGGTGATGTTATCTAACCATCTCATCCTCTGCCGCCCCTTTCTCCTTTTGCCTTCAAACTTTCCCAGCATCAAGGTTCAAATGAGTCAGCTCTTCGTATCAGGTAGCCAGTGTAATGAAGCTTCAGCTTTAGTCCTTCCAATGGATATTCAGGGTTGATTTCCTTTAGCATTGAATGGTTTGATTTCCTTGCAGTCCAAGGGACTCTCAAGAGTCTTCACCAGCACCACAATTTGAAAGCATCAGTTCTTCAGTGCTCAGTCTTCCTAATGGTCCAACTGTCACATCTATACATGACTACTAGACAAACCACAGCTTTGAGTATACAGACTTCTGTTGGCAAACACATGTTTCTACTTTTTAATACACTGTCTAGGTTTCTAAACGTAGAAACCTAGACATTTCTAGACATGTCTCTCGTAGGTTTGCTTCCAAGGAGTAAGTGTCTTTTCATTTCATGGCTTCAGTCACTATCTGTAGTGATTCTAGAACCAAGGAAAAGAAAATCTGTCACTGCTTTCACTTTTTCCCCTTCTACTTGCCATGAAGTAATGGAACCAGATGCCATCATCTTAGATTTTTTTTTAAATTTAATTTAATTTTTATTTATTTTTTTCTTTTTTCTTTTTAATTTTATTTTATTTTTAAACTTTACAATATTGTATTAGTTTTGCCAAATATCAAAATGAATCTGCCACAGGTATACATGTGTTCCCCATCCTGAACCCTCCTCCCTCCTCATACCATATCTCTGGGTCGTCCTAGTGCACCAGCCCCAAGCATCCAGTATCGTGCATCAATCCTGGACTGGTGACTCATTTCATATATGATATTATACGTATTTCAAAGCCATTCTCCCAAATCATCCCACCCTCTCCCTCTCCCACAGAGTCCAAAAGACTGTTCTATACATCTGTGTCTCTTTTGCTGTCTCATATACAGGGTTATTGTTACCATCTTTCTAAATTCCATATATATGCGTTAGTATACTGTATTGGTGTTTTTCTTTCTGGCTTACTTCACTCTGTATAATAGGCTCCAGTTTCATCCACCTCATTAGAACTGATTCAAATGTATTCTTTTTAATGGCTGAGTAATACTCCATTGTGTATATGTACCACTGCTTTCTTATCCATTCATCTGCTGATGGGCATCTAGGTTGCTTCCATGTCCTGGCTATTATAAACAGTGCTGCGATGAACATGGGGGTACACGTGTCTCTTTCAATTCTGGTTTCCTCAGTGTGTATGCCCAGCAGTGGGATTGCTGGGTCGTAAGGCAGTTCTATTTCCAGTTTTTTAAGGAATGTCCACACTGTTCTCCATAGTGGCTATACTAGTTTGCATTTCCACCAACAGTGTAAGAGGGTTCCCTTTTCTCCACACCCTCTCCAGCATGTATTGCTTGTAGACTTTTGGATTGCAGCCATTCTGACTGGCGTGAAATGGTACCTCATAGTGGTTTTGATTTGTATTTCTCTAATAATGAGTGATGTTGAGCATTTTTTCATGTGTTTGTTAGCCATCTGTATGTCTTCTTTGGAGAAATGTCTATTTAGTTTTTTGGCCCATTTTTTTGATTGGGTCATTTATTTTTCTGGAATCGAGCTGTAGGAGTTGCTTGTATATTTTTGAGATTAGTTGTTTGTCAGTTGCTTCATTTGCCATTATTTTCTCCCATTCTGAAGGCTAGCTTTTCACCTTGCTTATAGTTTCCTTTGATGTGCAGAAGCTTTTAAGTTTAATTAGGTCCCATTTGTTTATTTTTGCTTTTATTTGCAATATTCTGGGAGGTGGGTCATAGAGGATCCTGCTGTGATATATATCAGAGAGTGTTTTGCCTATGTTCTCCTCTAGGAGTTTTATAGTTTCTGGTCTTACGTTTAGATCTTTAATCCACTTTGAGTTTATTTTTGTGTATGGTGTTAGAAAGTGTTCTAGTTTCATTCTTTTACAAGTGGTTGACCAGTTTTCCCAGCACCACTTGTTGAAGAGATTGTCTTTAACCCATTGTATATTCTTGCCTCCTTTGTCAAAGATAAGGTGTCCGTATGTGTGTGGATTTATCTCTGGGCTTTCTATTTTGTTCCATTGATCTATATTTCTGTCTTTGTGCCAGTACCATACTGTCTTGATAACTGTGGCTTTGTAGTAGAGCCTGAAGTCAGGTAGGTTGATTCCTCCAGTTCCATTCTTCTTTCTCAAGATAGCTTTGGCTATTCGAGGTTTTTTGTATTTCCATACAAATTGTGAAATTATTTGTTCTAGCTCTGTGAAGAATATGTTGGTAGCTTGATCAGATCAGATCAGATCAGATCAGTCGCTCAGTCATGTCTGACTCTTTGCAACCCCATGAATTGCAGCATACCAGGCCTCCCTGTCCATCACCAACTCCCGGAGTTCACTCAGACTCACGTCCATCGAGTCAGTGATGCCATCCAGCCATCTCATCCTCTGTCATCCCCTTCTCCTCCTGCCCCCAATCCCTCCCAGCATCAGAGTCTTTTCCAATGAGTCAACTCTTCGCATGAGGTGGCCAAAGTACTGGACTTTCAGCTTTAGCATCATTCTTTCCAAAGAAATCCCCAGGGCTGATCTCCTTCAGAATGGACTGGTTGGTAGCTTGATAGGGATTGCATTGAATCTATAAATTGCTTTGGGTAGTATACTCATTTTCACTATATTGATTCTTCCAATCCATGAACATCTAATAGATGGAGAAATATACCATCTTAGACTTTTTAATGTTGAGTTTTAAGCCAGCTTATTCACACTCTTATTTTACCCTCACCAAGAGGCTCTTTAGTTCCTCTTCACTTTCTGCCATTAGAGTGGTAACATCTGCATATTTGAAATGTTGATATTTCTCCAAACAATCTTGATTCCACTTGTGCATCATCCAACCCAGCATTTTGCATGATGTACTCTGCACAGAAGATAAATGAGCAGGTTGACAATATTCAGTTGTGACATAGTCATTTCCTGATTTTTAACCGGTCAGTTGTTCCATGTCTGGTACTAACTGTTGCTTCTTAACCTGCATACAGGTTTCTCTGGAGGTAGGTAAGGTGGTCTGGTATTCCTATCTCTTTAAGAATTTTCCACAGTTTGTTGTGATCCCCACAATCAAAGGCTTTAGTGTAGTCAATGTGGAGAAGGAAATGGCAAACACTCCAGTATTCTTGGCTGGAGAATCCTATGGATGGAGGAGCCTGGTGGGCTGTGTCCATAGAGTTGCACAGAGCCCGACACAACTGAAGCGACTTAGCATGCATTGGAGAAGGAAATGGCAACCAACTCCAGTATTCTTGCCTGGAGAATCCCAGGGACAGAGGACCCTGGTGGGCTGCCACCTATGGGGTCACACAGTGTCAGACATGACTGAGGCGACTTAGCAGCAGCAGCAGAAGTGTAGTCAATGAAGTAGTAATAGATGTCTTTTCTGGAATTCCTTTGCTTTCTCAATAATTCAACAGATGTTGGCAATTTGCTCTCTGGTTCCTCTGCCTTTTCTAAATCCAGCTTTACATCTAGAATTCTCAGCTCATGAACTTCTGAAGTTCAGCTCGAAGGATTTTGAATATTACCTTGCTAGGATGTTAAATGAGCACAATTGTATGGTAGTTTGAATACTGTTTGGAATTACCCTTCTTTGGGATTGAAATGAAAACTGTTACTTTCCAGTCCTGGGGCCCCTGCTGAGTTTTCCAAATTTGCTGAAATATTGGGTGCAACAATTTAACAACATCATCTTTTAGGATTTTTAGATAGTTCCATTGGAATTCCATCACTTTCACTATCTTTGATCATAGCAATGCTTTCTAAGGCCCACTTGATTCCATGCTTCAGAATGTTTGGCTTTAGGTGAGTGACCACACTATAGTGGTTATCCATGTCAATAAGACCTTTTCTGTACAGTTTTTCTGTGTATTCTTGCCACCTCTTCTTAATCTCTTCTGCTTCTGTTAGGTCCTTGCTGTTTCTGTCCTTTATCTTGCCCATCTTGGCATGAAACAGTCCCTTGATCTCTCCAATTTCTTGAACAGATCTCTAGTCTTTCCAATTCTACTGTTTTCCTCTATTTCTTTGCAATATTCATTTAAGAAGGCTTTCTTATCTCTCTTTGCTATTCTCTGAAACTCTGAATTAAGTTGAGTATATCTTTCTCTTTTGCCCCTGCTTTTCACTTGTCTTCTTTCCTCAACTATTTGTAAAGGCTTCTCAGACAAACACTTTGCCTTCTTGCATTTCTTTTTCTTTAAGATGTTTTTAATTACTGCCTCCTGTACAATGTTACATGCAGAGTACATCATGAGAAACGCTGGGCTGCAAGAAGCACAAGCTGGAATCAAGATTTCTGGGAGAAATATCAATAACCTCAGATATGCAGATGACACCACCCTTATGACAGAAAGTGAAGAGGAACTAAAAAGCCTCTTGATGAAAGTGAAAGAGGAGAGTGAAAAAGTTGGCTTAAAGCTCAACATTCAGAAAACTAAGATCATGGCATCGGGTCCCATCACGTCATGAGAAATAGATGGGGAAACAGTGGAAACAGTGTCAGACTTTATTTTTGGGGGCTCCAAAATCACGGCAGATGGTGATTGCAGCCATGAAATTAAAAGACACTTACTCCTTGGAAGGGAAAGTTATGACCAACCTAGATAGCATATCGAAAAGCAGAGACATTGCTTTGCCAACAAAGGTCCATCTAGTCAAGGCTATGGTTTTTCCAGTGGTCATGTATGGATGTGAGAGTTGGATTGTGAAGAAAGCTGAGCACCGAAGAATTGATGCTTTTGAACTGTATTGTTGGAAAAGACTCTTGAGAGTCCCTTGGACTGCAAGGAGATCCAACCAGTCCATTCTGAAGGAGATCAGCCCTGGGATTTCTTTGGAAAGAATGATGCTGAAGCTGAAACTCTGGTACTTTGGCCACCTCATGTGAAGAGTTGACTAATCATTGGAAAAGACTCTGATGCTGGGAGGGATTGGGGGCAGGAGGAGAAGGGGACAACAGAGGATGAGATGGCTGGATCGCATCACCGACTTGATGGATGTGAGTTTGAGTGAACTCTGGGAGTTGGTGATGGACAGGGAGGCCTGGCGTGCTGCAATTCATGGGGTCGCAAAGAGTTGGACACGACTGAGCGACTGAACTGAACTAAACTGTACAATGTTACAAATCTCCATACATAGTTCGTTAGGCACTCTGTCTACCAGATCTAATCCCTTGAATCTATTCATCACCCCTACTCTGTAATCATAAAGAATTTGATTTAGGTCATACCTGAATGGCCTGGTGGTTTCCCCTACTTTCTTCAGTTTAAGCCTGAATTTTGCAATAAGATGCTCATGATCTGAGCCACCCAACTAAGCTGTGCTGATCTCCTGACCCAAAGAAACTATGAGATAGTAAATGCTTGTAATGTTAATCCATTAAGCTTTGGGGTGATGTGTTACACAGCAATAGTTAACTAATAGAATATGCTATGCCAGAGGTAGAAGTAACAGTAAAAATTGTCAGCGAGACATATTTATATTTCTGTTCACTTGCAGCAACTATGTTGGTTTAGGGTGCTGGTATATTTATGGCACCCAAGCAGGAGATTAACTGACTCTTGCTATATGATATTTATTTATTATTTATATAATAAAGTATATTTATTATTCAATTTGAGCCTCAGCTTACTCAAATGTAAAAAAGCTGGTCTTCAGGTTTTAGGTAAGGTTTTAAAAAAAAATCCATTCAACAAATTTTATATACAACATTACATGTAAAAACAAGTACTACTTAGCCACTGGAATAAAGTGGCAAATAAATATGATCTTGCCTTCAAGGAATGAAAAAGTGGGATGTATATAAGAATCTGACAATCATGCTAGGCACATAATATTCACAGTAAATGGTTCTTCACATCATGACCCTGTGTATCTACCCATCCATGCTCACTTTTCTTTGTTTACAGCAAGTGAAATTACCCAGTGCCTTTGGATAGAACTTGGAGGTACAACTACATGATTTATCACTAAAAAGTGGGTCTTGTGAGAGGGAGGTAAACTGAAAATAGCACAAAAATTTGTCCTCAAATCATGAAAATTGGAAAGTTGGTACAATTTACCCTGAAAAGTTTCCCTGCTTTTATACTTTTCTCTCTCCTTGGCAGGACTACATCATCCTTCTGATGGCTTTGCATTTTTAATAATGAATTTCCTATGAAATCTGCCTTCAGGACAAGATTTTATAAAATCACTCTTAGAATTTTCATTTTATCTTCATTGCCAAGAAAGTCAGTGTTAAACACTATATTCCATTATGACCTCACTCAGATTCATGAGGAAAGAAAATCTTTAAAACTTAAGAGACATTACCAAAAAGCTCATAACTAGAAAAAAAAAATCAAACCCAGCTTCCTTAGCTCAAATTAGATGCACTTTCTATAAAACCTGCACACTTAACGTAATATTCTTATGAAAGTGTTTTCCTTCTATCTCAAATGCATACTGTTATATATTAGCTGGTTGATTGGATTTGAATCTTGAGTAAAGTATCCTCAAATGTTTTTTTAAATGTGGAGGAGGAAGTATGGAAATAATATTTAAACACTCTCAAATCAAAGTATACTCTCTCTGAAGCAGTGATACATTAACTTTCACTGTACTTTCTCTTGGTAACTCTTAATCAAGCTAAAGGCAAAGGAGAAAAGGAAAGATATACCCATTTGAATGCAGAGTTCCAAAGACTAGCAAGGAGAGATAAGAAAACCTTCCTCAGTGATCAATGCAAAGAAATAGAGGAAAACAACAGAATGGGAAAGACTAGAGATCTCTTCAAGAAAATCAGAGATATCCAAGGGAACATTTCATACAAAGATGGACACAATAAAAGGCAGGAATGATATGGGCCTAACAGAAGCAGAAGATATTAAGAAGAGGTGGCAAGAATACACAGAAGAACTGTACAAGAAAGATCTTCATGACCCAGATAACCACGATGGTGTGATCACTCACCTAGAGCCAAATATCCTGGAATGTGAAGATGTCAAGTGGGCTTAGGAAGCATCACTATGAACAAAGCTAATAGAGGTGATGGAATTCCAGTGGAGCTATTTCAAATCCCGAAAGATGATGCTGTGAAAGTGCTGCACTCAATATGCCATCAAATTTGGAAAACTCAGCAGTGGCCACAGGACTGGAAAAGGTCAGTTTTCATTCCAATCCCAAAGAACGGTAATGCCAAAAAATGTTCAAACTACCACACAATTGCATTCATCTCACATGCTAGCAAAGTAAGGCTCAAAATTCTCCAAGTCAGGCTTCAACAGTATGTGAACCATGAACTTCCAGATGTTCAAGCTGGATTTAGAAAAAGCAGAGGAACTATTGATCAAATTGCCTAGAAAAAGCAAGAGAATTCCAGAAAAACATCTACTTCTGCTTTATTGATTACTCCAAAGCCTTTGACTGTGTAGATCACAATAAACTGTGGAAAATTCTAAAAGAGATGGTAATACCAGACCACCTTACCTGCCTTCTGAGAAATCTCTATGCAGGTCAAGAAGCAACAGTTAGAACTGGACATAAGACAACAGACTGGTTCCAAATTGGGAAAGGAATACGTCAAGGAATACGTCAAGGTATGTTGTCACCTTGCTTATTTAACTTATATGCAGAGTACATCATGTGAAATGCCAGTTTGGGTAAAGCACAAGCTGCAATCAAGATTGCCAGGAAAAATATCAATAACCTCAAATATGCAGATGACACCACCCTTATGGCAGAAAATGAAGAGGAACTAAGGGGCCTCTTGATGAAAGTAAAAGAGAGTGAAAAAGCTGGCTTAAAACTCAACATTTAGAAAGATGGTAACAATAACCCTGTGTACAAGACAGCAAAAGAGACACTGATGTATAGAACAGTCTTATGGACTCTGTGGGAGAGGGAGAGGGTGGGAAGATTTGGGAGAATGGCATTGAAACATGTAAAATATCATGTATGAAACGAGTTGCCAGTCCAGGTTCGATGCACGATACCGGATGCTTGGGGCTAGTGCACTGGGACGACCCAGAGGGATGGTATGGGGAGGGAGGAAGGAGGAGGGTTCAGGATGGGGAACACATGTATACCTGTGGCGGATTCATTTTGATATTTGGCAAAACTAATACAATTATGTAAAGTTTAAAAATAAAATAAAATTAAAAAAAATAAAAATAAAACTCAACATTCAAAAAATGAAGATCATGGTATCTGGTCCCATCACTTCGTGGCAAATAGATGGGAAAACAATGGAAACAGTGACAGACTTTCTTTTCTTGGGCTTCAAAATCACTACAGATACTGACTGCAGCCATGAAATTAAAAGACACTTGCTCCTTGGAAGAAAAGCTATAACCAACCTAGACAGCATATTAAAAGCCAGAGACATTACTTTGCCAACAAAGGTCCATCTAGTTAAAGCTATGGTTTTTCTAGTAGTCATGTATGGATGTGAGAGTTGGACTATAAAGAAAGCTGAGCACTGAAGAATTGATGCTTTTGAATTGTGATGTTGGAGAAGACTCTTGAGAGTCCATTAGACTGCAAGGAGATCCAACCAGTCCACCATAAAGGAAATCAGTCCTGAATATTCATTGGAAGGACTGATGCTGAAGCTGAAGCTCCAACACTTTGGCCACTTGATGTGAAGAACTGACTCCCTGGAAAAGACCCTGATGCTGAGAAAGATTGAAGGCAGGGGAAGAAGGGGATGACAGAGGATGAGGTGGTTTGATTGCATCACCAACTCAATGAGCATGAGTTTGAGCAAGCTCTGGGAGTTGGTGATGGACAGGGAAGCCTGGCTAATTGCAGTCCATGGGGTCACAAAGAGTCAGACAGGACTGAGTGACTGAACTGAACTAAGTCAAGGTGGGAAATGATGAGCTCTGGGAGCGAGGACAAAAGAAGTCCAGTTTAATCTGTCCCCTATTCCCTGGTGACTATTTGTCATCTGTTTCTACCTCTCCAGAAAAACATCAGCATCCTCCTGGTTAGTCCAAATTCTTTCATACCATGTATATTCCTAGACTTTCTTTCGTCAGAATCAGTCATCTGTTCCCTCTGTGGGAGTTCCTAAAAGCTGCCATTTTCATAAACTCATGTTTGGAAAATTATAATGTACATTTCAAACATCAAAATCAAATTCAAGTTCCAGAAGGCCATACATAACCCATGAGCTGAATTGTTTGATGAAAGATGAAAAAGGACTGCTTAGAAGAAGGAAAAAAATTCTTCTAAATTCCATCCACGATAACTACCCTAAGAGAATCAGTCAGCATGCATCTGCTTTTGTCTAGACACAAATTCCTTTCCCCAGGGAAAGAAAATGCTTGCTTGGAAAATTCTTACATTTTATAATAAGCATTTCAAAAATAATCACAAATGCTTTATAAGTTAAAAGGATAGCATATTTAATTCTGAAGCTTAAGGAATGAATAAAAAATTGAACATGATGCCTTATTTAGCTACAGTGTTTGTGGAAACCAAGATTGATAAATAGTTAATTTTGGCACCTGTGAGGCTTTAAAATTTAAGAGGACATAAGATAAATGCTAAGAATTTATTGATTCTGATCTTGATCATTAAGTGTGTAATTTTTAGAAAAGGTACAACCCCTAAAATAAGGTATTATACTATGTCAGTTATGTTTTTTGTTTATATGAATAAACATTTTTGAGCCTCGATTCTCATCAAGGTTAAAGGAAATGAAGAGGTAGTCTCAGATCTCAAGGGGTTAAAATTAAATTAGGAAGCAACACACACACACAGATAGAGACTCAGAAAACAGAGAGACACCTTAAGACAGAGAAATGGACAGAGTTTGCAACACAGGGCAGTATACAGTAGGGGCCTAATGAGTGACAGTGAGTAATGGGGCACAGAGGAGTGGGATTGGCTGGTATGTTTACAGAAGACTTCACTCCCTCTTTAAGAAGAAACCAGCTAGTGTTAGAAAACTGGCAAAATATAGAAAGTCAAACCAGGTAAGGAGGTCATTTTGGGATCACTTTGATCAGAATATGGGAGACCTAGGTGGTTCAGGTGATATAGAATCTGCTGTGATGCAGGAGACCCAGGTTTGATCCCTGGATCAGGGAAGATCCCTGGAGAAGGGAATGGCTACCTACTCCAGAATTCTTGCCTAGAGAATTCCATGGACTGAGGAGGTTGGTGGGATACAATCCGTGGGGTCACTTTCACTTTCACCAGAATATATAGAATTTTTCTGGTTCTTACATCCATCTGTTATCCCAGTTTTAAGTATAGTTTCTTATTTTTCCTAATCAGATTATTATATTTCTGGAATATCTTAATGATGCACCCCTATTATTGATTGATGACACATTCCTCATTTCTTTGATTCAAATCCTTATCCCTGGTGTGGTAGGGATTCTGGCTGAAAGAAATCTATTATTGCCTCACTTGTGAACAACTAATGCCTCTTGGCCACCACTTCCTGTGGACACCAGCACTGGCCCTTCTGACACTCCACTACCGCTACCATGGATATCCATGATATCCTTGAAATGACAAAGAACTGTCATGTCCTTTGCAGTCCCTAGGATTCTGAGAATATGATGTAACTCAGTAAGAACTGGAAATTCATGTCTTCCTTTTTAGTTTTACTTTGAAAATTGGACACTAGAAAAGGGCTGTTTATTTCATTGTGTTGTTCCTTAAGTGTGTAATTGTGAGTCATCCTATATCCACCCTATGCCATCTCCACTTCCATGCTGGAAATTTATTATCAGGCTAAAATTGTTTCTCTTCCTTTCTCAAGTTGTATTTGTCTCAGATGGTTCTAGAGTCAGAACCACCTAGAGTCCTTCTCCCTGAGAGAGCTGGTCATGTCTAATTCAAGTCAGTACAAACAAGTCAGCCTAGAGAAGATATTTTCATATTTCTGCATTGCATGGACAGAACTTTCTGAGCAAAAATGACTGGTACCCTGCTTCAAGGGATAATTCAATAGAAGTCTTAAAATGGTAAAATAACCTGGGGGGAGATTTACAGGTTTTAATTTTTTGGCATATCAATTATACCTCAGTAAAGCTAAAACAAAGAAACAAGGGACTATGTTTAAACTATTATAGGTATTTTTGAAAGCAGAGTCTCCAGACAACCGATATGTCATAAGAAATATGCACTCTCTAATAGAGGGACTTCCCTGGTGGCTCAGACGGTAATGTGTCTGCCTACAATGCGGGAGACACAGGTTCGATCCCTGGATAGGGAAGATCCTCTGAAGAAAATGGCAACCCACTCCAATACTCTTGCCTGGAAAATCCCATGGACAGAGGAACCTGGTAGGCTACAGTCCATGGGGTCGCAAAAAGTTGGACATACTGTGACTTCACTTTCACTTTCTCCCCAGAGATATGCGTTTACATTTCAAAAGGGAATGAAGCCACCGGAGCCGTTCATTTGTATTCCAAAGAGTTGTAACAACCTGGGGAGTCTTTCCTGAAGGGAGTTTATTAACGTTAAAGAGTGAAGGTTTTTCTCTCCTCCTCAGGACAGGGAGGGAGGCAGCTGAACAATTCCTATATAAGCTCCCAGATTTATAATTTTGTGGTTCTTTTCCTGTAGTATGGACCTTCTTCATGTAGGCGGAATTTATCTGCCCTCATCACACTGCCTTGAAAAGTAGAATGAAGCACAGGGAAGGTTCTGGCAAGGTTACTGTTACTAAGAAAGAAATTTATTCTTTGAGCAAGAAACCTTACATTTGCGTTCAAGATAAAACAAATAAATACAGATATTAAACACCATCAGCCAGGTCTGTACAATACTTCAAGTATGTAGGTTTCAGTCGAGGGTTTGAGACAACTACATGTTGCCTGTTTAAGGGCTATTACATGAATGAAATTTCCCTCTCACTCCTCCTACACTTCTGACTTCCTACCTCCATGAACACCACAACCACAACTAAGTAAGGCATTTCCTCCATATTGTAATGATGTTGACCTTTCAGGGAGAAATAAAATGCTTTACACCAATAGTTAGAGTTATATTAAAATGCATTTAAAATATATTAGGAAGTTGAGGCTGAACAATCTCAGTCATTATAGCTTCTGTTGAAATTCATTACTTTCATAATCTAATTTCAAAGTCAGTTACAGAGAAGTAAAGACTGTAATAGGCTTTCCAGGTCTAATATCTAATATTTTTGTCTTTCCAATAATCTGGTCCTGCCACCTTCTTCTGATATTGATCTTACTTCTGTCCATACCCTCTGTCCTCTGGCCATAGGGATAGGCAGGTCACTTTGACATGTCAAATCATAACACTTGATGCCACTAGCAACAGAAATCAGATCAAGTGAATACGATAGACTTTTACTTTTATCTAGCTTGTTTCACTTTTTCTACTTCATATTCAGTGCTCCCATTTCATTTAGTTTATGTTTTCCAATTTCTCTATCTCTTTTTTTTATGTTCTTTCTCAAGTCTTTACTAACCATAATAGAAAAGCTTTCATATGAGAATGTATACTATTTTAGAAAACTTAGGAATTTTTGTCCATCTAAAAACTTATGATATTTTAATTCTACTTGTTTAACCTAGTATGAACAGAATGCTAAATTTCTAATTTATATGCACACAAAATTTTGATATAGTTTCATGTATTTTGGCATCTAGTATTATTGCTAAAAGTCTAGAAAGTTTATTATCCTAGTGATTAAAAAAATTGTTGAATGAAGCTTGAAAATTCTAATCCAATTCTGAGAATATAGAGAAATATTATATTGTAAAAAAATAAAAACAGGAAATTAACATGTGACACAGTATTATTAAAGTAAAAATTTTGCTCAGATCACACAAAATTTTATGCTCGTGTTCATTATTTGCTTTCATACCTTATTTAAGACTACACATTGTATTTAATTGCACTGAGCAGCTTCAGCTGCATGCAACAAATTCTGGTAAATTTTATTTTCATTTTTATTCTATTACAAATATTTTCTAATTTTCTTTGTTATGGCTTCTTAGATATATCCCTCATTTAAAAGTGGGCATTTAATTTCCAAATACATGGATTTCTTTAAAGTATCTTTGATACTAATTTCTCATTTTAGTATTAATTTCTCATTTAAATGCTTTCTTCTCTTTAATCATCCTCTGTGTTTTTTCAGTCTTTTATCTTAACTTTTAATAGCTAAGTCAAAGATGTCTCTTGGTAAATGTTACACTGCACTTTAAAATATGTGTATTATTTTCAAATATCTTTTGATATTGATTTCTACCATAATTCCACAATAATAAGAGAACAGACTCTGTATGATCTGTACCTTTAGATGATGAAATTTCTGCACCTGGTCTATGTCTCCGGATATGTTCCAGTGTCTCCTAGTTTATAGTCTATGGGAACTTGAATAGAATTTGTGTCCTACTTTTGTATGAAAATTGTATAAATCTTAATTATATTGAATTGGTTCATAAAGCATTTTGGGTCTACTATATTTTTCCACTGGAGGAGAGCATGGCAACCCACTCCAGTATTCTTGCCTGGAGAATCCCATGGACAAAGGAGCATAGCGGAGTACAGTTCATAGGGTCACAAAGAGTTGGACATGAATGAAGTAACTTAGCACGCAACATATTCTTCTACTTCTCTGTACATTCATTATATTAATTTCTGAGAGTGGAACAATAAAAGAAAGGAAATCAGATCAAGTGAAATAAGCATACCCCCCACTGGCCAAGATTATTCTCCTTTGATATGTAGAAAAGCAGGTGAAAGGAAGTGTTTCTCTTAATCCTGGAATCTTGAGTTGTAAGCCCTAGGCTGCTAGTGGACATACTCTCTACTGAAAAAAAAAAAAAAAAAAATCATATCCTATTTTTTGTATTCAGTTAATCAATACATACATATTAAAGCTGAAAAAAGTGAAAGTGTTAGTCCCTCAGTTGTGTCTACTCTTTTGTGAGCCTGCCAGACTCCTCTGTCCATGGAATTCTCCAGGCAAGAATACTGGAGTGGGTAGCCATTCCCTTCTCCAGGGGATCTAATGGTGTGATGATACAAGTTTAGGCCCTACGCACATATAAGAACATCTGCCTCTAAGAACTGACAATCTATCTGTGGACCACTGACACTGAAGAAGACATATTAAATGTCATCAGACTCAGAAATAGATCCTTGTTGCCTCCAACTGAAACTTGAGTCAGCTCATAAGTACAATTTCAATACACAGATGTAGAGGAGGAGGAAAAAATGGTGAAGATGCAGCAAAGCAAGTGGGAACAGCATGGATGTGTTTTGCTTGGAGAAAAATGAATGCACCTGTCCAGATAGAGCAGAGGGTTGATACAGAGGATTCATGGGCAGTGACTGTCCATGTTGAGTTCAGTCATCAGGAAGCAAGCAAACAGTGAAACACATATAAACAAAATAACAATATTGACTATTGTCATACTTTGATGACAAAACATCAAGCTGAGGCTCAGGGGCATTAACTAATTTATGTAAGGTCACATTTAGTTGGTAGAAGTCAAGGAATGGAGTTCTTCTGACTTCTCACCTGGATTTCATTATCTACATGGTACTAACACAATGGTATCCCTCATTATCGTATCCAGTTTGGGTACTTTCTATTTGTTCCTCTTACATTTTCTGAGCAAAATATATAGAAATGATATAAAAAACTTCTCTTAGGAAAACTTTACTTAACAGAAGTAAGAAAGTAAAAATTATACCATCTCTACTGAGTCAGAAAAGTCAATCTGAAAAGGCTACAAACTATATGATCCCAATTATATGACATTCTAGAAATTACAAAACTATGGAAAAAGTAAAAAGACAAGTGTTTGTCAGGGGATTGAGAGGGGGAGAGGGATTAATAGAGTACAATGAATTTTTAGGGCAGTGAAGAACACACTGCATGATACCATCATGATGGATGTATGCCATTATGCATTAGTCCAAATACCACAAAATATAGAACACCAAGAATGAGCCAAAATGTAAACTGTGGACTTTGGGTGATTATACTGTTTCAATGAAGGTTCATCAAGGGTAAAATATGTACCACTCTGGTATGGGATGTTGATAATGGGAGACACACTCCATGTGCAGAAGGAAGGGAATATGGAAAATCTTGATACCTTCCCCTCAATATTTTTGTGAACATTTAACTGCTCTTTAAAAAGTCTTGATTAAAAAAAAAAAAATCACACCATCTGTTTGGTCCACGTGTTCTCCAAAATAATGGAATTTTAATCTTCATATACGAAGTGATTAATAATAGAATCCTCATTAAAGAGACTTTATTTTTTAATATCTTTTTTTTGGTCCCTTCTGAAGAAGGAACTGATGGCATGGTTCCAAAGATCTCTCAACCTGATGGTGTAGACATTGCTACAAATTTGCATCAGCCATCAAATTTACAAAAATGGCATTTCAACGTAATCTGTTCAGTGAAGAACAAGCTTCTCTCTGTATATCTAAGCATAACATTTTTGAATGTACACCCTTTTCCACTTTCCACAGCCACCTGACTTTGCAAACAAGATCTCTAAAGATGGATCTCATTGGGTGTGCACTCACTACCAAGCTATTGGCAATTTGTTATAATTCAGTTTTTACTAAAGAGGCAATTAAATATGTAAGTATTTAGTGGGTCTGATGTACATCAGGTTTATGGTGCTTTCATCAGCCTACATTAGATTTATAAAAAATAAATAGGCAAATTTTTATACAATGTCATCCTAAAATTTTAACATACTAATTATCCACAAAATTGTGTTTTCAAAAGTAACTCAGATTTCATATCAAAACAAAACGTACACTTCAAAAAAATTTTACTCTTTACTAAGTAATTTATCAAAAATAAAATACAAACTGTCTCATCACTCTTAGGAACTTTCTCAATTTTTAGCCACTTAGTGAAGGTAGTCAGTTGGTAAAGTTGGTCTCTACAGAGCCCCACACATGCATCATTTACATGTTAAAACAGAGATTGGCCTGTATTTGCAAATCCCATTAGCATCCAAGTCTGGTCTAGTCAAACCTCTTTGAACATCCTGCCGTTTTTTTCATTCTTTGTAACAGGCTCTCACTCCAGTCTTGTCGCCATACCCTATGGCCATTATACAGAGGCTCCATTTTGCCTTATTTAAACTTGCTCTTATTTTGGAATATTTCTTTCTCTTGTGGCAGTTATCTTAAATGAGGATTATTTTGTTCACCCCAAGAACACCTAGCAATGTCTAGAGCCACCTTTGTCACAATTTGAAGTGGGAAAGGAAGAGGTTCTACAAGCATCTAGTGTGGTGAGGCCAGGAATGCCAAGCATCTTTAATCCACAGGATAGCTCCCTCCACCCCAAAAAAGAACTACCAAGACTCAAATGTCAAAAATACAGAGGCTGAGAACATCTGCCTTAGAGTCTTCAATCTAACAACTCAGAAATAAAACTGAGCAGAACCTGGTTGGTTGTGACAAGGCAAGAGAAAACATAGTGATCTGTCTTCCATGTCCTGGATTCTTCCTTTCCCCCCCTTTTCTTGGCACCTTCCACTCCTTGCCCACTGCCCTGTGTTCTCTCCCCAAAATAAAATGTACTCTCAGGACAAAGTTTGATAAACTTGTATAAAAAAAGTTACTGCACAAGATTTAGGGGAAAAAAAAAATAAGGAGAAAAACATTAGCCCATAGGTAGAAATTTGGGCATTAGTGATCTGAACAGGAGTTTGGGAGGCTTCCCACGTGACATGAGTGATGAAGAACGCCCCACCACCACCCGGCCAATGCAAGAGACATAAGCGATGCGAGTTCTATCCCTGGGTTGGGAAGATTTCTAGAGGAGGGCATAGCAACCTACTCCAGTACTCTTGCCTGGAGAATCTCATGGACAGAGGAACATGGTGGGCTACAGTACATAGGGCTGCAGAGAGTCAAATACCATTGAAGCAACTTCCAGGCAAGAATGCTGGAGTGGGTTGCCATGCCCTCCTCCAGGGGATCTTTCTGACCCATGGATCTAATCTGTGTCCCTTACATCTTCTGCAGGCAGGTTCATTACCAATAGTGCCAGCGTTGGAGCTTTTATTTTGAGGGTGTGGGTCTCCTAAGCATAGCCAGACACAGACAAGGGGACTAATCCATTTTATACGATCTATATAACCAACAAAACTCTGTATAACCATAATTATAGAACTGACCTTATGTTCTTCCTCAAATTCCATGTCTTTAGTACATTCTCCAATAATTCTAATTAGCAAACAGTGAATTAACAGCTAAAGTTTTTTATAGCTTGTATATTTAATCATTTCTCATGGAGAAATTCTAGGTATTAAGTCACCATACTGTTGTATGCTAAGTCATATTTGACTTTTTTGTGGCCCCATGAACTATATATAGCATGCCAGGGCTCCTCTGTTCATGGGATTTCCCAGGCAAGAACACTTGAGTGGGTTGCCATTTGCTTCTTCAGGGGATCTTCCCAACTGAGGAATCAAACCCACATATCCTGCATTGGTAGGATTCTTTAGCACTGAACCACCAGCGAAGCCTAAGTCACCATTATATTATACATTTTTAAACCTCATATTCCACATGAGATAGCCAGTGGGCTTCGTCATAGCAATGACAAACAGAGGCATTCTTCCTCCATGAGGAATCGGTGTATATGTCAATTGTCCTACTAACAGCTAAATTTTGCTTTCATTTCTTTGACAACCTCTCTAGTTACCCATAAAAAAACAATATTGTTCTTATTTAGGAAAGAAAAGAACCATTGAGGATAGAAGGAAAATAATTTATATACCTTGTATATTCTAGTTCTTAGCCCACTAATATCTACTTTTTCTTGACATGTATATTTTCTGCTAGTTATTTATAATCTGTCTATTTCAGTCTCTTCTACCTGGCTGCTTTCCTAGTGATCTTCAATAGAGGATGAAAAACAGAAAGAATTTAAATGCCTTGCTCTTCTTTTCTTTTCAATTAAGACTTGGATGGGGAAATCAGAAGCAGGAAGGTGCCTTTAGTTAAGTGCTCAGAGTATTCAATCACTGCAAAAGAAGGGCTGAGATGATAATTTTTAAAGATCTGAAAATTAACAAATAAGCAAAATCTTGATTAGCAACAATAATCCAGGGTAGATTGCTCTATTTCATTGATTTTTTTTTTTCCAGTGGGGGAAAAAAAATTCAACCAGAATATTATTTACATTTTAAGACTTTGGGTGAAAATTATGTTAAAATATTTCACTCAACTAAGCACACTGTCCTTGCCTTTATGTAGATTTTGACCCCATGGGTACCACTTCCTACTGTTCATTAAAGCACTCCAAGATGCAATAAGAAAAAGTTCCAGAATGTTTCTTAAACAACGTTTGAAGTTTTTGTATGCACAAAGTCACATGTAAACTGGCTCTGGGTATCATCTGCTACAATCATCATTCCAAACAGTTGTGAGCTGAGAATTCTGTCTCCATGTCCTCCACCCTTCTTGGATACTCTTCACTTAGTGTTAGATTGGAGGAAATGCTGCTATGTATCAGATATACCCCATGAAGCTGAGACTTCATAACATAATGGAAGTAATGGGTCAGGAACTGAGAACTGCAGAACTGTGAGAGGGTCCCTTTAAGGGTGAATGGTGGGGGTGGAAAAAAACCAAAAAAAACAGCATATACTGGAGAAATAAAATAATTGTTTTGTTTTGTTTTTAAGATTTTTTTGAAGGGGACCATTATAAAAGTCTTTATATCTTTATTAAATTTGTCACAATATTGCTTCTGTTTTATGTTTCAGTTTTTTGGCCCCGGGGCATGTAGGATCTTAGCTTCCCAATCAGGGATTGAATCCTCATCCCCTGCATTGAAAAGTGGAAGTCTAAATCACTGGACCATCAGGAAAGCCCCAAAATACCTGTTTCTAATTCTTTTAAATGAGTAAAGAAACACTGTATGACTTGCACTGTGTTGCTCTAGTGAATTCAAAGGGCAAATCTATTTGAAAGAAAATAGTGCTGAATTTCAGTTAATTAAACTGTGTGGGGGGCGGGGGGGGGGGGATGCTTAGTCGCTCAGTTGTGTCTGACTTGACTCTTTCCAACTCTTTGGATTGTAGCCCACCAGGGATTTTTTTCAGGCAAGAGTACTGGAGTGGGTTACCTTTTCCTCCTCCAGGGGATCTTCCCGACCCAGAGACTGAACCCATGTCTCCTGTGTCTCTGCATTGCAGGCAGATATTTGCCCGCTGAGCCATCAGGGAAGCACCAGTTAAAATGTGAAAGTGTTAGTGGCTCAGTTGTGTTCGACTCTTTGCGACCCCATGGACTGTAGCCTGCCAGGCTCCTCTGTCCATGAAACTCTCCAGGCAAGAATACCGGTCCACTCCACTGTGCCATTCCTTTCTCCAGGGGATCTTCCTGGATCAGGGATCAAACCCAGGTCTTCCACATTGCAGGCAAATTCTCTACAATTCAAGTCATCAGGGAAGCCCCTAATTAAAATGTAGATATATCATATTATTGTCATTATTATTTCTAATTCTAAGTCTGTCAGGCTTCTCAAGAGCAACGATCCCTAGATATGGGTGATTTGTGATATGACCCTATTCCCTTTCTCCATATATTTCAGAGTGAGCAACCAACGTCTGTTTACCTATTGTTTCTCCTTGCTATTCTAGACTAGCAAATAGCTACAGAAGTCTTTGTAAATATCCTGTCCCTGTAGAAGGAAACATATTTCTACTAACATGTCTTATCATGTAGAACTTAGAACACTGTTATATCTGACTTTTCAGAGATACGTCTGTTTTTAAAAGCCTAGCGGGCTCCAAAATCCATGTACAGACCAGAGACAATTCCCACTGAAGCTGAAGTGAGTTCCTTCTATGTATACATAGAACTCGATTTGTTACCCATTCATAACTCCAGCCAACATATAGAGTTAAATTCTATTCATCTTCTCTCCTTCCCTGGACTTTCTACTTTCATTCTCTCATATGTTAATGGACTTCCTTGCTGGCTCAGACAGTAAAGAATCTGCCTGCAGTTCAGGAGACTGGATTTGATCCCTGGGTCGGGATCCCTTGGAGAAGGGAATGGCACTCCACTCTAATATTCTTGCCTGGAGAATTCCATGGACAGAGGAGCTGGCAGGCTACAGTCCATGGGATCACAAAGAGCCGGACACAACTGAGCAACTAAGACATGTACATATCAATACACAAGACACGAGGGACTTTAGAAAGGGTCTGAAGCCAAGAGACATCAGTTAAGAGCAAAAACTACTAAAAATAGGTCAGTCATTGACATAACTATCCAAAGTTATGGGCTGTTGTGTTAACTCAGTGGAAACAAGTCTTTTTCCCATCTCAGTGCACTAGAGAGCTATGACAGGCTCCCTGTCACAAGTAACTGTGTCTCATCAAGACCACGATTTCCCAGAAGGCAGCCACGCACCCCTGAAAGAGGATACGCAGACTTTCACCAGTGGAGTTGGGCATATACTGAAAGTCTAGCCCCTTTTCAATAACCATTACCTCCTGTGATCACTTCATATCCATGTACTACTGAAAGCCTTTATGCTTTCCCTGGTTGTGCGTGGTCCTTTCTCATAGTCCTATGTTCTCAAGAAACAGACAGAGAAATGCTTTTCAAGTTCAAAATTCCAAGTTCCAATCACATACTCACGATTCTCTAGACTTGTGACCTTTTTTCAGTCTCTTATCTCATTCAAAATTCCACTTTCACATTCATAATGGGAGATAAAAAAAAATCTGCCTACTTCATAAGGTCCTTGTGAGATTCAAATGATTATACACAAAAACTGTAGAGTAGTACATACTGCAAAAACAATAAATTGTGATTCTGCTAAAGTATTCCAATTCAAACTCAAGAAATAAAGAGCATCAATTTTATGATCATGTGTGATTTAGAAGCATAAAGACCTACAGGAAACAATGAAACAGATTTATTCAGGTATGGAAATTCATCATGGGGCTGACATTTTGGTCGAATCTAATATCCATGGTTACCTGTCTCAGATAGCAGTTTTGTAGCTTCCAGCACCTTCTCAGTATAAACACCAGCTTCATAGTTCTCCATCTCAGCATTGATGATGTGTATAACTCGAGCAGCCCGGCCCCTGATGGCCCCTGCGGTCCGGTCCAGAGTGTCCACATCCCCCTCTTGAAGGGCGATCACACATTTGTTCACATCCTCCAAGATATGGTTTTCTGTGAAGAGGACATATCCACATTTATATGATTTTATATCACTGGTGGTGGTGGTTTAGTCATTAAGTTGTGTCTGACTGTTACAACTCCATGGACTATAGCCTGCCAGGCTCTACTGTCCATGGGATTTCCCAGGCAAAAATACTGGAATGAGTTGCCTTTTTTTTTTTTCCCAGGGTATCTTCCAGATCTAGGAATCTAGCTAGCCCTGCTGTCCTGCATTGCAGGCGTATTCTATACCAACTAAGGTATCAGAGAAGCCCTTTATATCACTGACACATTTGAAAACCAATCAGAAGGCTTCCCTTGTGGCTCAGTGGTAAAGAATCTGCCTGCCAATGCAGGAGGTACGGGTTTGACTCCTGATCCAGGAAAATCCTACATGCTGTGGGGCAAGTAAGCCCATGTGCCACAACTACTGAAGCCTGTGTACCCTAAGAGTCTGTGCTCTACAACAAGGGAAGATACTGTAACGAGAAGTTCACACACCACAACTAGAGAGTAATCCTCCCTCACCACAACTAGAGAAATGCCCGAGGAGCAGTGAAGACCCAGCTTGGACAAAAATAAATACATAACAAACATTCCAAAAGAGAAGAAGAAATACTGAATAAATATATCCTTTGCAAGGAGACAATTATATATTTGTACTCTAAGGTAGTTTCAAGAGAAAGAATTCATTAAGGAAGGAGATAGAGGGATGATGTTCCAACTAGAAAATAGCATAGAAGGGAAAGTAATAATAGAAAGCATGTGCATTTCAGAGAGGGTTACATTGTTGGGGTGAACACCTTAGGTACTTTGGATATTACGCCTGAATGTGAAGCATAGTTTTTAAAATCATAAAAGATTTGCTGGCAACATAATTTGTGATACTTCCTTAAATTTTTGCAGCCTTATTCTTTCAGAAAAGATGTAATCATGTTAAATCACTGACGACCAAACTACTTCATTATTATTAGCTCTAAAACTACAGTTTCCAAAATCATAAGCAAAGTTCAGTCTGTGAATATTTTAAGGGAACAAACTCAAGACCCTGGAGCTAAAAAAAAGTAAATGAAAGAGGAAGAGGCAAACAAAACAAAACTTATAGACATCATGGGATTGAGTTAATAGCTTTTTCAGATCTTAGATGTCTGTTACTTTGTGAGCCAAACTCAAGAATTAAACTGTCACATGATTAAAGCCAAGACGCTCATTTTAAGACACTATTAAAAATGGTAGTTTTTGCCCAGTGGAAAAAGTTTAAGTGCTCTAACACAGTCGTTTCGCTTTTTTATGAGCCCAGACCACATCAGAAAATTGGTTTTGCTTCTGTAATGTTAATAGCTAGCATCATTGCTCCCCAAACTTGTTGCTTTTCATATGGACAAATTAAGTACTCAGGTAGCATGAAAAAAAGAAAGAAAAACAAAACTATCCCTTAAAAACAAAAAACTTTTTTATTCTTGCCTCCAAAATAGAGTTTCCTGCCAGAATAGATATTCCCTTAAGAAGAAACTGATACATAAAATGTCATTAATGCCATTTCAAAATATCTCCTGGGCCAAACCTGCAATTTACTGATGCAAATGTTTTGGCTCCAGCTTACAGAGGAGATGAGAAGTAGTTTTCCCAACTATTGGGCTGCATCCACAGTCTACCAGCAGGACAGAGTGGGCTGTGTCATTATTTGTCAAGCCCATCTGTGGAAAGGTGCCTGCTGCCTCCGATTGTCAAGTCCAAAGGCACGCTCCAGCGGGTCCTGCCAAGGCCGGCTTCCTGACAGCGCCTGTTCATTTTCCTGTCATAGCATGCCACGGCACTTGTACCACTGCGGTTGGACTGTACAGTGTTATCAGCAGAAGCCAAAGCCTTTTCATGTTGCTGGTAATAATGAGATGCACAAAGGAATGGCAGGGAGAAAGGTGGCAGAGAGGCAGGCCCGGTGGAAGAAAATTAAGAAAAGCTTGCATTATTGAAACAGCCTGAGATAAGACTCCTTGCTTTGCTTTTTTCTACCCTCAGAAATTTCTGTACATGCATTTAAAGAAAAGGATAAGTCGGGAAAGTTTTAAGTTCTGAAATGACTCCTCTTTGAGAAAGGTAGTGTATAGATATTTTCATTTATTTGTAAATAGGCAGGGTAGCAGAGTAAGATTTCTAGGGGCTGTTAGGATTGCTGTGTGAGACCTGAGGCTGGTTTGAGAGTCCCCCTCTCCCCTTCTGGGGACCCTTATACCCATCCTGGCAAAGATTGACTAGAAAGCAGAAATATCTCAGCCTTGGTGTCCAGTCTTTTGTTCCCCACCATTCGGATCCCCAACATGCCTAGCCGAACAATTTCTAAGCATCTTCTGAGAGATGCACTTCTTGGATATCTTCTGCGTTGTTAGGATTCATGTATCAGGGAAGCAAAAAATTTCACAAATGGCAACGCATTGAGTTCTTTATCAGACAATCTCTGGACACAGGTATGTTTAAATGAATAGCTGCTTTGACAAGTCATCAAAAGTAAAGCACCTTGGGAATGAAGAACAAGCCAGGTTTCTAAAAGGGAAGAGAGAGTGGACCCATGGTACTACAGGGCAGAAGAGAGGAGAGGATTGGAGGTGGGGGAAAGGAGCTGCAGTGAAAGCTGGAGAAATACCCTTTTATCCGGACTTACTAAGAACTATATAGATTCTGGAAAGAGGATAATCTGAATTATAATTCCACCTCTGCCAAGTTACCTGCCTGTTAGTGACTTACTTTTCTCAAAGAAGATTCAGAATAGTGATACCTGACATAAAATTTTGGTGAGAATGAAAGCAAATAGCAGAAAATCAGACATATAACAGATACTGTCAACTACAAATTGGCACTTGCCATGGGTGCTTGTCATTTACTCTACAAGAATTGAATCATGTGCTGCTGCAGCTACTGACCTTCAACACCCCTCAAGGAGTTCAGGGAGGAGAGCAGAAATGAGACACTCTGTTCTCAGGGGAAACTAGCAGCACAGGTCCTCAGATAGTCAGATAGTCTCAGGAGCTGATTTTATGAGCTCAATTCTTATATCTCCTCATATCTAGAAAAGCACTAAATTCCTTCACGGTGACAATTGTTTCTCGTGACTAGCAGAAGCTTCATGAGACCAGCAGAAACTTTTAAATATGTGCTTACTTGCATGTACTCCCCCTTTACCAAACTCACATTTTTATCATCCTTCGCCCCCACCTGTTTGGAACAGTTTCTCTAGAACTATCTGAGGTGCTATCTCCTGGGCTGCAGCCCTCATATCACCCAAATAAAACTTAATTCGCCACTCTTGTGTTGTGTTGTTTTTTTTTTTTAATTGACAGCACCAAGCATGTGTTGGCTCATTTTTCCCATTTCCCTTGACTTTCCCTCCATGATTTTAAAGTTGGCTTTTCCATCATCCATCAGATCTACAGGTTCAACTATGCTACTCCTAGACAAGCTTTAAACACAAGCCCAGTGGGAATTCATTGTCAGTTTCTTGGTGAATGGAAAGACTACAACTAGAGAAAAGCTTCCAAATACACTAAGCCTGCCCCAGAAATCCCCTCCCTTTTGTTGCAGTCAGGCTGCATCAGCCTGGATCCCATGAGCTGTGCTGCAGCCTCTCCCTCTCAGACCTCAGTAAGTCCGGGTTGAGGACAGGGCACACGAGTTGGTAGGTGCGATTTCCATACACCTCTGGGTAGTGTCAACACCTGGTTAATTTGAATTTTTAAGGGCCATTTGGTTATTTTAATGCCTCACAAGGGAGTTGAGGCTTCTGTGACCTCCTTCCTTATGCTCCCACAGAGACTTCTCTACGTGTATTAGGCCAAATCTGTTTGGAAAAAGGCCCATGAGCCGCTGGTAACCCACTTTTGAAACAGCATTGACGAGCCTTGTTAAAGGCAGAATTGACTACATGGTTATTCAAATGTGCTAACATCCCTGGTGTTAGTTGCTCAGTCATGTCTGACTCTTTGTGACCCCATGGACTGTAGCCTGCCTATGGGATTTTCCAGACAAGAATATTGGAGTGGATTGCCATCCTTCTGTCTGGCTTCATCTACAAAGCATTAAGTTACAATTTCCAGTGATGATGAGTTCTGTTTATTTTCACTTCCTTCCACAACCTCATGCTCAAGTGCTCAAAACCTCAATAGTTCCTAAGGGCTTTCTAATGGGTTCATTTGGTGGTTAAAATTTTTTTCCCAGCTTATCAAAAACCTATGTAACTTCATTCACTGGGGCAGGGCAGTGGGGGGGGGTACTTAACACAGGCAAATTGGAATAACTAATTGATTTTTTTTTCAACATAACCAATCTCTTTTTTAGATGGGTGATTTAGATGCAGCAAAGGCCATCCTATTTTAAAAACTCCAGGAACTAGAAAGGAGCCTGCTGCTGCTGCTAAGTCGCTTCAGATGTGTCCGACTCTGTGCAACCCCATGGACTGCAGCCCACCAAGCTCCTCCGTCCATGGGATTTTCCAGGCAAGAGTACTGGAGTGGGGTGCCATCGCCTTCTCTGAGAAAGGAGCCTAGGTCTACTTAAATAATCTTTCAGGTTTCTAATATCTCAATCAGAAAGTTATGTCTTCCCCCCAAATCCCTTGACTCAGTGTCTTGAAATAATGTGCACAGCAGAGACAAATTTTCAAGAGGGTGTTACAATCACAGTTGCAGAGATGATTGAAAGCTCAAAGGGCCAAGGAGAGCATTTGAAACACAGACCCATGACACTTGCAAGATATTCCTCATCTCATTTTGTTCTCTTCCTTCAACTATCTTGTAAGGGCCTGTTTGTGATTACCTGAGACGGAAAGGAAGTCATCCACCGAGGTGATGTCATCCACAGCCTCTGTCAGCACTCGAACTTGCTTTTCCCACTGGTCCTTGAAAACGTCCATGTTGTCTTGAGCAACTTTGCTCTGTGGCCGGGCAGCCAATGTGAGAGCAGCATTGATGACCTATTTGTTAGAAATAATCCATGGACATGAGGATTATACTCATCAAAACAGGAACAAGCAAGTCAAAGACCATGTTGAAACCCTGGACCTTGCAGCTTCCGCAGATAAGGGGATTCTTGGTATTTGGGAGGACAATCAAAACATGAAAGATGGAGTAGGTTATCAAATACTAGTCTTTGTTTGCTCTTCTTTTTTTAAGATATAGGTTGCCAAAAGTGTATATTGAACCAAGTCTTTTTAGCACAGATGGGGCAGAGATGTAACTCTTGTTCTCCACATACAAGCATATAATTTTGTGAGGGAGATGAAGTGAATAGATATGGGGTGTTGAAATAACAATTCAAGACAGAAAAAGTCAATAGGGGTGGAAAAGACAATAATCACTACAGTAATTTTGGAGAGACTGGAGCAATTAGCAGTTCTTTTTGAGAAAGGCAGAACCTGAAATGGTCCATGACTGATGGGTAGCACTTTCCAGGGAGAGGAAAATGGACAAGGCAAGGAATGAGTGACATGAAGGCTGGAGGGCACAAGATCCAAAATATCAGCTGTGGAAACAAAGTGACTGAGGCTTACCTGAGGACACAAGCTGTCAATCTGAGTGGCTGCCATCCGAACTAATTTCACCCCTTCCTCATTGTTGGAGATGGAACAGGCCAAATTGGCAACCTGTATTGAAGAGGATTGAAGTGAAAATGATGTTAGGGCAAAGGGGAAATAGGCTGCTGTGTGACTTTGCACCTTCCCTGGAGAGTGCCACATCCAGGAGAATCCTTTCATAAAGAAGATAAAGGGACCCTTTTGTGTTCAACCAAATATTACTCAGCCTTATGCCAGTAGGCATTTCTGCCAGAAGAACAAGGTGTTAATAACAAGTCATTGCTTCAAGATTCTTGAGTACACGCAATAATGCATTTTAACTGGGCTCTTCTTAACTCTCTTCCTCTCCATCTATACTCTCACTTGAACCTCCTAAGGCTCATTATTAGGTGCAGGTCACTGTGATTTTGGCCACGTCAGTACTAAATTCTGAACAGTGAGAGAGATGCCGTGGGCGATACTTTTGATTTGAGACTCAAAGTAAACTAAAAACCAGAGTCCGTTACCCCCAAAGAATCCAGGATCTGCCTGGTACAGTCTGTAGGGAAGATGTCAGTCCACCAGGAGTCAACTCAAATGCTTTCAGGGGCTAGGGAAGTCTGAGAAGTGTGCAAAAGGGCTAGTATAGTCCAAAAGGCAATGGAGGAATTAGAACATGCAGGTCTAGTATAAAGGCATTCAGATTTGGTATTTTAAACATATTATATCAGCCAAAACAGCTGAAGTGGATTCAAATTCCTAGGTCAAGCGTTTCAATGTGTGTCATTCCTTTTCTTCAAGGAGTTAGAATTGGTAATACAAGGTCAGATTGACTGGACAAGGTCAACAACACATAAAGTGATGATCAAAACGCTGAATGTCTCATGAAGCTAGTGTCAAGAGAACAGGAAGGTGGGGATTAGAAGGGACAAAGGAGAAGGGAAGGGCTGCCAGGGCTGGGAGCAGGAGGGCCAGTAGAGCAAGTGATTAGCAGACAGAACCCTTGGGAGCCTCCTGGCCACCTGCCTTTGTGTCTGCTCACTTCTGCCTTTCAAAACCAGATCACTTCCCCATTACACCCTTAACGCCCTGGTGGATTCAAATGCACTGTGCAAGCATATAGCATCTAATGTGAAAGAACCATCACTGTAGAGCAGAGGAGGAGCACACAACTGAGATCACTAGGCTCAACCATTAGCCAGTTCTGTTAAGTCACGTCACATTAGGAGGACTGTTTCCTTATCAGCAAAAGGAGATGGATAAAATAGTGATACTAGGGGTATATTTCAAGTTTATCCCAGTGAGAATATACCCTATGAGAAACCACAGATTAAGGTCCACAAGTTATCACATCATTTCTTACATTTTACAGTTTACCTTTGATTCTTCAGATAATGTTCATTATGTTACTTAGTTTTCAAAGAGAAAGACAAATATGCCTTATTATACCCATTCACAGGATACTAAACCCCCAGGGTATGAGGAAGTTCCTTGGAGGCAGAGCAAAAATTAATAATGCAACTTCTTAATTTCTTTTTGTTATATTGTCTCCACACTCTGCTTTTTTTTATTAATCTTTGTTATATTTATATTCTAGTGAATTTTTATATTCCAAATGCCAGAATAACTGTGTGGCATAGAATCGGTGCTCAATACATGTTTACTGAATTAAAGAATAGCCTGTTAATAGCTTTTAAAAAATTGTATATAGTGATTTGGGATACATAATAAGTTAAAGATGCTCTTTAAGTTGTTAGTCCTTTAATTTGGCTGGACAAATTTTCACATTACCTTCTAGCACATGCTTTCCAACACCATGGAGCTAAACAAAGGCTCCCATATTCTGGTCCATTGTTTGAGACCAGAATGCAGTGACCCTGTCCATGATGACATGAGAAATCAGGATGATGTGATGAATTTTCCAGAAAGATATATGCATTTAATTTAAAATTCTGTCTTTTAAATGCTTTGCATTTCCTCTGTTGAAAATCCTTTCATTTTATGAAATGATGATTTGGATGATGCTTTTGTTTGCTCTTTATCATTCTTGCTTGGTATGTAACAGAGACCTAAAGTTACACTTTTGCATTGCAGTGAATAATTTCTAGAACTTGGCATATAACTCTATATAAGGACAACAACATGAAAACATTTAAATGCTCCTAGAATCAGGTCTTGGGTAATATTTGTTTGCATCTTTGTAAGATGAAAAATAAGAAAATGCCAGCACTCTCAATGAGATAAAGGTGGTAAACCAAGTATTCAATGTCTATTGACCTAAAAATATTAATAAATAGGAAAGAGAACCATATATTATGTATCTTTTGATGGAATGACATAACACTACCTATGAAACAGTCTTACCAAAAGCAACAACAACAACAACAACAAAAACATAAAAATGATCAGTCTTAGGATAAATTCTCAATTTACAGAAATCCAAGGGACAAACATGTAAAATAAAACCACGTGGATGCACTCGTGAAAATCCTAATGGTAATAACTAGTGGAAAAATGTCAGACTTCTGTGGATCCTGAAGAGGACAAATAAACCATTACATAATCATAAATATGTAGGTGAATTTATATATATGTACATTGTAAAACAAAGAAATTTAAATATTGACTAAATATTGGATGATATTACAGAGTTAATGTTTTAAAATACCCTAGCAATACTTGTTATTTTATTTAAAGTGTCCATAGCTTAATGAAGTGATAGATTTGAGATTTGTTTCACAGTTTTTTAGAGTAAAGGAAAGGGGTGGAGGTATAGAAAAAAATAAGACTGGCTATTAGCTCATAATGGTTGAAGTCGGGTGATAGTATATGATGGTTTATTATATATGCTCTACTGTTGGATATGCTTGAAATTTTCCACAATAAAAAGTTTTTTTTTAAAGTAGTAACTGCAATCTATTATAACACCAGTTCTGGTAAAATTCTTTTCGGTATTTATGCAAGGTTCAAGGGAGCCCAGTATGAGTCAAGGAGAAGCCTGAGTGTGGTTTGGAGGTAAGGCTTGCAGACAACAGAAGAGTCCCATCCTGGAGAAGGGAATATGGTAATGGACATATAAGCCACAGAGGTGGCTCTCCAGAGCACACAGTCTCCTGCATGTGTTGGTGGCAGGTCCCCAGGCAAAAACTGATCTTGGTAACAGACTGGGCTCCTCACATCTCCTATGTGAGGGAAATGCCAATCAGTAACATCCATTGTCATATGTATATATATGCTTCTCTTTGTGTATCTTTTGAAATTCACTCAGTCGTGTCCGACTCTTTGCGACCCTGTGGACTGTAGCCCACCAGACTCCTCCGTCCATGGGATTCTCCAGGCAAGAATACTGGAGTGGGTTGCCATTTCCTCCTCCAGGGGATCTTCCTGACCCAGGGATCAAACTCAGGTCTCCTGCAGTGCAGGCAGACGCTTTAACCTCTGAGCCAACGGGGAAGCCCTTAATAAATTCTATTATAGCTCAAATCTAATGTGAGAGCCTCACTGCCCAAAAGAATGTTAGTAAGGAGAATAGTGCTAGCAACACAGCAAAAATAAAGAGCTGGTAACTACCAATAATGCTTTAATTATTTATTCTTTTTAGCTTATTAATCTGTAAATCCTAAAGTCTGGCAGCCTCTACTCTGCAATATACACCTGCTGCTTTTTTGTTCAGTCGCTCATTCATACCTGATTCTTTGCAACCCCATGGACTACAGCACACCAAGCTCCCCTATCCTTCACTATCTCCCAGAGTTTGCTAAAATTCATGTCCATTGAGTCAGTGATGCCATCCAACCATCTCATCCTCTGTCACTCTCTTCTCCTTCAGCCCTCAGTCTTTCCCAGCATCAGGATCTTTTCCAGTGAGTTGGCTCTTTGTATCAGGTAGCCAAAGCATTGGAGCTTCAGCATCGATCTTCTAATGAATATTCAGGACTGATTTCCTTTAGGATTGACTGGTTGGATCTCCTTGCAGTCCATGGGACTCTCAGGAGTTTTCTCCAGTACCACAATTCAAAAGCATCAGTTCCTCGGCACTCAGTCTTCTTTATGGCCCAACTCTCACATACATACATGACTACTGGAAAAACCATAGCTTTGATTATATGGACCTTAGTCAGCAACATGATATCTCTGCTTTTTAATACACTGTCTAGGTTTGTCACAGCTTTTCTTCCAAGGAACAAGCATCTTTCATGGCTGCAGTCACTGTCTGCAGTGACTCTGGAGCCCAAGAAAAGAAAATCTGCCACTGCTTCCACTTTTCCCCTTTCTGTTTGCCATGAAGTGATGGAACTAGATGCCATGATCTTGGTTTTTTGAATGTTGAGTTTGAAACTGGTGTTTTTACCCTCTAAGTCCACTTAAAATCAGAATTCCATTTGCCATGTATTCTAAACACCCTCAAAATATTTCCAACATGATGCTAAGAATTTCACTATCTCCAAAGGCAGGCTTGTGTATTTTAAATTGGTTATAGACTTAATCAAAATCCTTATCTTTCTTATTTTCTTTTGGCTTACCTTTGTGCTTCTCACTGGACTAACTGACATAGCGGTGCCTCTGAATATGGTTTTATATATTGTAATTTTGAGAATTCTGGCATCCAGCACTAAGTTTCAGTCTAGAGGTAACTACCAATCAATAACACAGTTTTAAATGCCAGTGAATATTTTAACACGAGTACAAGACTACTGCACACAGTAGAAACTTAATGATTGATTTGATCCATTGAAGGAGGGCATGGCAACCCACTCCAGTATTCTTGCCTGGAGAATCCCATGGACAGAGGAGCCTGGCAGGCTACAGTCCATAGGGTCACAAAGAGTGTCCAACGTGCACTCACACACATACACATACCTATTCTTTAACTACAGTACTTATGTTATCAGAAACTCTCTAGTGAAATAAAATGTCCTATTTTTCAAAGCACAATATTTTCTCCTTTAATAAAATTAGCATGATAGTCTTCCTAAGGAGATGGGAAAGGGAAGGGAATAATAGACCAGAATCAGTAGACATTTGAAAAAAATTAATGAGTAAAAAAATAAACTGTAAATCAAAACTGAGTGATATGGTTGTATTTACTAGAATTTCAAAACCTGCTCAAATCAACTAAACAGATAACATTTACAGTCTGGAGCTGGCCTCTGCTTTCTCTACTTCTGAATTGTTTACAACTTAGCTCGGCAACAAGAGTCAATTGCCTTCCTAGGAGCTCAGAAAACAAAGTCAATCATCAACTATTAAATGTTGGGCTATTTAGATTGATTTGTGATTTCTGGAAGTAACTAGGCCGTGAGTAAAGGTGGCATAGCTCCTTGGTGAGCTAATGGTACTAAATTTCCCAAGACTCTCAGGAAGGAAGCCCTCCTCCCTGAGTTCTGAAAGCATAATGGATTTGGGTGAGTAAAAGCTGAAAAGACTGAGTCAAGTCTTCTATACTTGACTTAGTGGCTTAATAACTGGTTATCTTGGAGTATAGAAGGACGTTTAGCAGCGTTCACTAAATCGTATGCCGCTGACTACAGGAGCTTTAAGGGTTCCGGAAAAAAAAAATGTCCAGTAGTTCTGGCTGGGAATCAATAAGATATCTTACCTCTCCACATCATGGAGAGGTAAGATATCCATCTTACGATACTTTTCTGATTGCCTGCTTAGCACAATTTCATGGGCTCAAGTTCAAAGACTCGGATACTTTTTGCTCTTCTGGAGCTACACAGTGTAAACAGGTGGGGCAAACAATGATATCATTAGCAGTTTTAGAAAGACAATAAACTAGCAGGGAGAGCTGATGCTGATTCTCCAAAGAAAGTAACTTGCTCCTTAAACAGAATCTGTATAATTAGCATCCGTTTCCCAGGCCTTTAATCATCACTTTGGCTGACCAAAAACAGAGTAGAGATACTCCAGGGACACAGATGGCAGAGTTAAAACTGACAAAATCAGAAATGTGTGGAGCCCTCATAAAAATATATTATGACTATTTTAAGTGTCTACTTCCCTGGCTCAGACGGTAAAAGCATCTGCCTACAATGAGGGAGACCCAGGTTCGATCCCTGGGTCGGGAAGATCCCCTGGAGAAGGAAATGGCAACCCACTCCAGTACTCTTGCCTGGAAAATCCCATGGATGGAGAAGCCTGGTAGGCTACAGTCTGTGGGGTCACAAAGAGTCGGACATGACTGACTTCACTTCACTATTTAAAATGCAAGATGATTTTAATCAAACACTCATCAATAAACACTCCACAGCTCAAATTCCTGATGAACAGAACATCACAGCCATCAAATTTATCTGTTTGATTTTATTCCTTGTTGATCTATTTGATTTATTATTTTTTATTTCCATTTTATTTCCATTTTCAAATTTTTATTGGAGTATGTGTGTGCATACTCGGTTGTGTCCAATTCTTTGCAACCCCATGGACTATAGGCAGCCAGGCTCCTCTTGTCCATGGGACTTTCTAGGCAAGAATACTGGAGTGGGTTACCATTTCCTCTTCCAGGGCATCTTCCCAACCGAGGGACTGAACCCATGTCTCTCGTGTATACTGCCTTAGCAGGCAGCTTCTTTACCACTAGCACCACCTATGAAGCCCTTATTGGAGTACAATGCTATGATACTTTCTGCTGTACAGCAAAGTGAATCAGCCATACATATACATACATCCATTCTTTTTAAAATGCTTTTCCCATATAGACCATACTCCATATAGGAGTTTTGTGAAGAGTTCCCTGTGCTACACAGTCTGTCTTTGTTGTCTATCTATTTTATATATACTGTGTATGTGTTAATCCCAAGTTTCTAATTTATCTCCCTGTCCCCAGCTTTGCTCTTGGTAACCATATGTTTGTTTTATATGTCTGTGAGTCTGCTTTTGCTTTGTAAATAAGTTCATTAGTATCATTTCTTAAAATTCCACATATTAGTAAAATTATATGATATTTGTCTTTCTCTGAGAAAATTGTGGGTTTGTGTGGACCCACACAAGAGAATGTAGTTCTGTCTCAAAAATACCATAGCTTTGTTTGAACACTTAACAAGAAAAGTCAAAATACCTGGAAGGCTGTGCCTTAATTAGACATTTAAAATCTCTGCTAATATAGTTTTTAGGCATTTAACTCCAAAGTGATATGAGGTGCATCAGAAAGACAAGAACATTTTCTTATTTTCTGGTCCTGGAAATCAAATTACATTTTTAAATATTTGTAATTCTGTTCAGTTCCAGACACCAGCACATATTCAGTGCATTCAACCCCCCCATGCTTTATCATTTCATTAATTTTTATAGCTTCAAGTATCATATGGGTGTTTTTAAGAAGAACCTACTTTTGAAATAAAGCAGAATAGCAATTCACAGGTTTATAAAGCACTTGTTTCTCGAGTTAATATTTCATTATCATCATAAATTTGAGTATAACATGAATCTATTTACTATTAAAGGGGAATTTATGGAATTTCCAATCCCCACAGTCACATGGTCATATAAAATCATAAAGAGAAGAGATGGTGATGCAAATTCCAGGCAAATGTTATTCTCCATGCAATCATCTCAATGAAGAGTGCTATGGTCTCAATCTGAAGATTTACTCCGTTACCTGTCCTAATACTATTAGGACACAAAATGCTGTTCATATATACCTATCCTGAATAGAATTTTAAGGTTTATACAAGACATACCTCCTATATTACAGTTGGAGAATATTTTAATTCAGTTAAGAGACAAAACAATATACTTATGAACTTCCTGGACACAGTAGATTTACTGGCCACCTTCACAGCTTGATTGGAAGAGAGCCCAAAAGGACTGGCTGCCCCAGAAAATGTTTGCAGAAGTGTCTCTCTTTCATGCTGACATATTATAAAATCCTTTTAAAATATAGCTGCTTCAGACCAAGATGAGTTTATCAACCAGATTATCAGTAACTGAGTTTCTGAAGGACTGAGGAGGCTTAGGCAACAGGGAAAATTTGATCAGAGAAGGATGGCTCAGGAGAGGTTGGCAGCTGAGGGCGGCATGAAGACACAGGAGGGGAGAAAATGGGAAACACTTTTTTTTGCTTTTGTTTTAAAGGACCTCATCATCTCTTTAACAAGTGGTGCTGGGAAAACTGGTCAATCACTTGTAAAAGAATGAAACTAGAACACTTTCTAACACCATACACAAAAATAAACTCAAAATGGATTAAAGATCTAAACGTAAGACCAGAAACTATACAACTCCTAGAGGAGAACATAGGCAATACACTCTCCGACATAAATCACAGCAGGATCCTCTATGACCCACCTCCTAGAATATCGGAAATAAAAGCAAAAATAAACAAATGGGACCTAATTAAACTTAAAAGCTTCTGCACATCAAAGGAAACTATAAGCAAGGTGAAAAGACAGCCTTCAGAATGGGAGAAAATAATAGCAAATGAAGCAACTGACAAACAACTAATCTCAAAAATATACAAGCAACTCCTGCAGCTCAATTCCAGAAAAATAAATGACCCAATCAAAAAATGGCCCAAAGAACTAAATAGACATTTCTCCAAAGAAGACATACAGATGGCTAACAAACACATGAAAAGATGCTCAACATCACTCATCATCAGAGAAATGCAAATGAAAACCTCAATGAGGTACCATTTCATGCCAGTCAGAATGGCTGCGATCCAAAAGTCTACAAGCAATACATGCTGGAGAGGGTGTGGAGAAAAGGGAACCCTCTTACACTGTTGGTGGGAATGCAAACTAGTACAGCCACTGTGGAGAACAGTGTGGAGATTCTTTAAAAAACTGGAAATAGAACTGCCTTATGACCCAGCAATCTCACTGCTGGGCATACACACTGAGGAAACCAGAATTGAAAGAGACACGTGTACCCCAATGTTCATCGCAGCACTGTTTATAATAGTCAGGACATGGAAGCAACCTAGATGTCCATCAGCAGATGAATGGATAAGAAAGCAGTGGTACATATACACAATGGAGTATTACTCAGCCATTAAAAAGAATACATTTGAATCCGTTCTAATGAGGTGGATGAAACTGTAGCCTATTATACAGAGTGAAGTAAGCCAGAAGGAAAAACACCAATACAGTATACTAACGCATATATATGGAATTTAGAAGGATGGTAACAATAACCCTGTATGCGAGACAGCAAAAGAGACACAGATGTATAGAATAGTCTTTTGGACTCTGTGGGAGAGGGAGAGGGTGGGATGATTTGGAAGAATGGTATTGAAACATGTATAATATCATATATGAAACAAATTGCCAGTCCAAATTCGATGCATGATACTGGTTGCTTGGGGCTGGTGCACTGGGATGACCCAGAGGGATGGTACGGGGAGGGAGGAAGGAGGGGGGTTCAGGATGGGGAACACATGTATACCTGTGGTGGATTCATGTTGATGTATGGCAAAACCAATACAATATTGTAAAGTAATTAACCTCCAATTAATATAAATAAATTTATATTTAAAAAATTAAAAAAGGACCTCATTAAAGCATCTGATGCTCTTGATTATTCTATACATTTTTAGTGTTTAACACTGTATGATGGTCAAGAACCTCGATCCTGGAGGCAAGCAGCCTGAGGTTTACATCTTGACAACAAGCAAGGTGCTTTGTCTATATTAGCCTCAGTCTTTTCAACTATAAAACAAACCAGTACTCACAGATAATAGACAACAAACTAGAGGTTACCAGTAGGGGGAGGGAAAGGAGAGATAGAAGTGGTGGGGTAAAAAGTACAAATTATTAAGTTTAAAATAATCTACAAGGATATACTGTATAACACTGGAAATAAAACCAATATTTTACAATAATTATAAATAGACTGTAACCTTTGAAAATTGTAAATCACTATATTGTATACCTGTAACATATAATTGGAGAGCAATAATATTTCAATTAAAATGCTTCTATTTTGTAAATAAAGTCATTTGTATCATTTTTTAAGATTCCTTATATAAGGAAAATCATATGATATTTGTCTTTCTCTGTCTGACTTACTTCACTTAGTATGAGAAACAGACGCACAGAGTTAGAGAATGAATTTACAATTACCAGAGGGAAAGCAGGGGGAGAGACAGATTGGGAGTTTGGGATTAACATGTACACACTACTGTTTTTTTTTTTGCAAAGATTTTTTTTCTTTTATTTGACACCAAAACACAAGCAACAAAACAAAATCAAATGGGGCTACATCAAACTTCTGCACAGCACAAAGATATCAGTAGTCTGATCTGTCACTCTACTGTATTTAAAACAGACAACCAACAAGGACCTACTGTAAAAAAAAAAAAAATGTTAATAAAAACAAATGTACTGGTGATAAGGTTGAAATGAAAAATGATTAGAGTTCTTAACCCAGCAGCCTGCAAAGATTTGACAAATGTTATTGTCATACTGTGCATTAAATTGAAAGTCCAATTTAAAATAAATTAAATACTTTAAAAATACCAATCACTAATGTATTCAGCCATTCAAATATTGAGTACCCTAGATGTGCGGGATACTGAAGATACAGAGGTGATCAAATTAAATACTATTTATATTCCCTAGAGAAGCTCATGTTTAAATTAGACAAGTATATACACTTTATAGTTCACATAGTGAAGACTACAACAAAGGAAATAAAATGGAAGCAATGACAGAGGTCAACATTATGAATGATCATTGATTGCACCCTTCAGTTAAAATTTTTATAAAGTTGCAATCTTAGTATGTACCTTTGTATCACTGTTCAGTCTCTTACATTGCAAATACTTTTCAAAGTCTATATACTTGTAGTTAATTTTTTTTATAATTTAATAACATCCCCAAATGTTTCTGCTTTATTATTTGGCAAGTCATTTCCCTGTTGCCATCCATTTAAAGGACTCTCCAGTGTTTGCTATTAACAAAAACAGAGTAACATATATCTTCAGGCATCCAATTTTTGCTCCTGTCAGAAGTGGACTTTTTGGGTCAGGGAAATATGATACTCGTTTACATATGGCCATGTGCTTGCTGAAAGGTCCCCACAAGGCAAGATTTACTAATTCTCCAGTGTCACCAGCCTTACATCCTACACTCCTCAATACTGTTTCTCCTTGCCTTTTCGACCACCACTTAACCACCAACCTTCTTTCTACAAACCACAAGTGTAAATCAGGATTGCTTAAAAAGTCTCTTCATGGTTTCCCAGCTACACTGTAAATTCTTGCAGGATGGAAGCCTCTATTATACCTAGCAAATAGATAGGATCGCAGGGGTGTGTGTGTGTGTGTGTGTGTGTGTGTGTGTGTGTGTGTGTTGCTCAATCACTCAGTCATGTCTGACTCATTGCAACCCCATGCGCTGTAGCCCACCAGGCTCCTCTGTCCATGGAATTCTCCAGTCAAGAATACTGGAGTGAGTAGCCATTCCCTTCTCCAGAGGATCTTCCGAACCCAAGGATCGAACACACATCTCCTTCAGTGCAGGCGGATTCTTTACCATCAGAGCCACCATGGAAGCCCTGAGATCAATAAAGGTCAGATCAGATCAGTCACTCAGTCATGTCTGACTCTTCGCGACCCCATGAATCGCAGCACGCCAGGCCTCCCTGTCCATCACCAACTCCTGGAGTTCACCCAGACTCACGTCCATTGAGTCAGTGATGCTAGCCAGCCATCTCATCTTCTGTCGTCCCCTTCTCCTCTTGCCCCCAATCCCTTCCAGCATCAGTCTTTTCCAATGAGTCAACTCTTCGCATGAGGTGGCCAAAGTACTGGAGTTTCAGCTTTAGCATCATTGCTTCCAAAGAAATCCCAGGGCTGATCTCCTTCAGAATGGACTGGTTGGATCTCCTTGCAGTCCAAGGGACTCTCAAGAGTCTTCTCCAACACCACAGCTCAAAAGCATCAATTCTTCAGCGCTCAGCCTTCTTCACAGTCCAACTCTCACATCCATACATGTCCATATAAAGTAGACATGACTGAGCAACTGAACAGCAACAACAAATCCCACCAATTCCCTTTATGTGGTATAAAGTAGAACCCCATTCAACTTGTCATAATCTAGTCATACCAAGGAGGGCCCCAAGTTCTATGATCTGGAATTTGGCCCAGTTGTCTGGGCCATCCTTTCTGTACTTCATCATCAAACTGGCATTCAGATGCTAAGACCAAATGAAACTTATACCACATCCTGCCACACGGTGCTGAGAAGCAATTTCTTCCTGGTCCCACTGGTCTTTGTACCCTGGCTGGTACTTTGATGTCTCTGAGAACACAAATTCGTATTCCTAGGGCTCCTCAGGGATGCAGAACAGCCTGTGCTCCAAGTACACACATACCACTAGCAAATGCTGTTTGCATGCCTCTGCCCAAATTAAAGTTATCAGTCTGCCCTGGTGACTCTAATGAAGGTAATCACCAGCTCACATTCTCATGAACAAATTGATGTGCCCACTTTGTAGCTGAATCACTCAGCATAAATCTATGCCCTTCATATATAAAAGCCACAGTAGGTTAAACCAATGCAATAAAGCATCACCTAATGTCTTCTTGATGCCTGTTCATCAATAATGTGGTTGTGTGAAAAGGATAGAAGAGACTTAGAGTGTGTTATCTAAAGTCTTGCAATAAATGCAATACTCTTTTAATTATTGTAGGCCTTCTGGGATTTTGTTTTCTCAGTCCATTTACTGAGGAATTAAATTATCACTCTCTACTACTATTTGGTCTCTCAGAGTCCCATGTAAGTAAATAAAATCTTAACCTATTTCCAGTGAATAAAACATCATGACCTTCACAGATGTGAAATGAATCCCTCCTTGCCTGTGAGTGGGGCCAGAGCTCCAGGTTCTGACTATAGCAGTGGAGAAGAGATGTGCTAAATTACCCAGAACTTGACTTTTAGGAGGAGCCAGGTAGTGTCTGAAGCAGATTCAGATAATAAATGAGTACAGCTACTCTCTATAGCTTCAGTTCAGTTCAGTTCAGGTGCTCAGTCGTGTCCGACTCTTTGCATCCCCATGAACCGCAGCACGCCAGGCCTCCCTGTCCATCACCAATTCCTGGAGTCCACCCAAACCCATGTACATCGAGTCGATGATGCCATCCAACCATCTCATCCTCTGTTGTCCCCTTCTCCTGCCCTCAGTCTTTCCCAGCATCAGGGTCTTTGCCAATGAGTCAGCTCTTCGCATCAAGTGGCCAAAGTATTGGAGTTTCAGCTTCAACATCAGTCCTTCCAATGAACACCCAGGACTGATCTCCTTTAGGATGGACTTGTTGGATCTCCTTGCAGTCCAAGGGACTCTCAAGAGTCTTCTCCAGCACCACAGTTCAAAAGCATCAATTCTTCGGCATTCAACTTTCTTGACAGCCCAACTCTCACATCCATACATGACCACTGGAAAAACCATAGCCTTCCCATTTTCCAGGGCTTTTCCCACCCATACTTTGCCTAAAGTGTTAGTATCTCAATCGTGTCCAACTCTTTGCTACCCATGGCCTGTAGCTCACTAGGTTCCTCTGTCCATGGAATTCTCCAGGAAAGAAAATTGGAGTAGGTAGCCTTTCCCTTCTCCAGAAGATCTTCCCAACCCAGGGATTGGAACTGGGCCTCCCACATTGCAGGCAGATTCTCTACCATTTGAGCCAGCAGGGAAACCAGGTGGTAATCCAAGTCCCTCAGTCATCATAGAGGAAAAGACAGATAGTGCTCAATGTTTGCTGTCCCTCATGTTCATTCAACAATGTAGACAAAGCCATCCATGTGTAGAAGCATGCTCAAACGCCCTCCCCCTTCCACATGTTTATGCTCATCCTTGTTCTACTTTCTTTACCTGCCTTCATACTCTGGTTCCTGATACCTGATTCAAGTTCTCCTTTGCATAACACCTATGAGTATTTTTTTTTTTTCTGAGCTATTCAACATCATCAGTGAGTGGATATACTCTCCCTCATTTTCATTACAGCTGCAGCTATGATAGCTTTTTCTTAGCTCTGTCCTGACACACAGCTAAATTCTCCTGATTGCATGCATAGGCAAAGTTTTTACAAGTCTCTCCCAACGTGGAGAGTCCCTTGAGGAAGGCGCAGCAATGTCTTCCTTCTATGGGCCACAAGCTGTGCAGATGTCTACAAACATACCAGTGCCTCGCTCTGCTTTGAAATCAAACACACTTCTATGATGTCCAGAGAACAGGACAGAGTTGTGCCAGAGAGGGCAGCAGAGTTAGTTCGTGTGACCTGGGAACCATCTCTGAAAGGAACCTGCCACATGGAGTGCCTTTCCTTCTAAGGTGACCTTCAAGAAATCACCTCCACTTTGTTGGTCAATAGATTCAGCCATCACAGTCCAGTGCTGTAACCAGGCTTGAACTCCAGTTGCCGACCATTTTCATCTGTGCGCCATCAGGAGACGACAGCCACGGGTATGTGGAAGGAGCAACTGTCCTTGCAAAAGTGCATGTGGGTTCCCAGCCAAGGTTACGCTCATAACCAAGACTCAAAGGAATAGGCTGAGCACACAATGCCCTTCACGTGTGCCTCGGCTTAGTGACTTTCTACCAGAGGACTGTTTTTTGCTATCATCCTCTGTGAGTCCCCTTTTTCCCTGAGCTGAATCAGTCATCTGGGTGAATGGTCAGTCAACCTGACCTTTCAATCTGCTACATAATAAAGCTAAAGATGGCCTTCTGAGGAATCGTCCCAGAGAAAAGCAAACCAGGAGGCAATTCTATGCATCTTCTTGTTTCTGTTTAGTTTTATGCTTTTGGGGCTAGCTGATTATTTAATGATTGCCTTTTGCCTGAAATATGCTCCACATTATTTTTTTCCCATGGGATCCAGGTTTAGCAAACATAGTCACTGTGGGAACACCAATAATATTGTGAATGTACATACAGAGAAAGGGAGAGAGAGAAAGAGAGCTATGAAGATATTTCATTTATGAAAATGCTCTTGGTTAAGTAAGCGATAGTTATAATTACTATTTTAACATTCCCTGAAGCCTAGGAAAATTCTTAACTTTTGAAGGATTTAATACATACATTTCACATAGAATATCTGATACATACTGATATATAGTGGAGAAGAAAATGGCAATTCACTCCAATATTCTTGACTGGAGAATCCCCTGGACAGAGGAACCTGGTAGGCTAATCCATGGGGTTGCAAAAGAGTTGCACACGATTGAAGTGACTTAGCACTAATACCTAGGTGTACATTTTTTCCTTGGCAATATTTAATGATGAAATATGAGTAACAATCTATGTGTGTGCATGCTCAATCACTCGGACGTGACTGACTCTTTGTGACCCCACGGTGTAGCCCACCAGGCTCCTCTGTCCATGAGATTTTCCAAGGGGAGGCCTTACAAATAGCTGTGAAAAGAAGAGAAGTGAACAGCAAATGAAAAAAGGAAAGATATAAACATCTGAATGCAGAGTTCCAAAGAATAGCAAGAAGAGATAAGAAAGCCTTCTTCAGCGATCAATGCAAAGAAATAGAGGAAAACAACAGAATGAGAAAGACTAGGGATTTCTTCAAGAAAATCAGAGATACCAAAGGAACATTTCATGCAAAGATGAGCTCGATAAAGGACAGAAATGGTATGGACCTAACAGAAGCAGAAGATATTAAGAGGAGATGGCAAGAATACACAGAAGAACTGTACAAAAAAGATCTTCACAACCCAGATAATCACGATGGTGTGATCACTCACGTAGAGCCAGACATCCTGGAACGTGAAATGAAGTGGGCCTTAGAAAGCATCACTACGAACAAAGCTAGTGGAGGTGATGGAATTCCAGTTGAGCTATTTCCAAGATGATGCTGTGAAAGTGCTACACTCAATATACCAGCAAATTTGGAAAACCCAGCAATGGCCATAGGACTGGAAAAGTCAGTTTTCATTCCAATCCCAAAGAAAGGCAATGCCAAAGAATGCTCAAACTACCACACAATTGCACTCATCTCACACGCTAGTAAAGTAATGCTCAAAATTCTCCAAGCCAGGCTTCAGCAATATGTGAACAGTGAACTTCTTGATGTTCAAGCTGGTTTTAGAAAAGACAGAGGAACCAGAGATCAAATTGCCAACATCTACTGGATCATAGAAAAAGCAAGAGAGTTCCAGAAAAACATGCATTTCTGCTTTATTGACTATGCCAAAGCCTTTGACTGTGTGGATCACAATAAACTGTGGAAAATTCTAAAAGAGATGGGAATACCAGACCACCTGATCTGCCTCTTGAAAATCTGTATGCAGGTCAGGAAGCAACAGTTAGAACTTGACATGGAACAACAGACTGGTTCCAAATAGGAAAAGGAGTTCGTCAAGGCTGTATATATTCACCCTGTTTATTTAACTTACATGCAGAGTACATCATGAGAAACGCTGGACTGGAAGAAACACAAGCTGGAATCAAGATTGCCAGGAGAAATATCAATAACCTCAGATATGCAGATGACACCACCCTTATGGCAGAAAGTGAAGAGGAACTAAAAAGCCTCTTGATGAAAGTGAAAGTGGAGAGTGAAAAAGTTGGCTTAAAGCTCAACATTCAGAAAACGAAGATCATGGCATCCGGTCCCATCACTTCATGGGAAATAGATGGGGAAACAGTCGAAACAGTGTCAGACTTTATTTTTCTGGGCTCCAAAATCACTGCAGATGGTGACTGCAGCCGTGAAATTAAAAGACACTTACTCCTTGGAAGGAAAGTTATGACCAATCTAGATAGCATATTGAAAAGCAAAGACATTACTTTGCCAACAAAGGTCCGTCTAGTCAAGGCTATGGTTTTTCCTGTGGTCATGTATGGATGTGAGAGTTGGACTGTGAAGAAGGCTGAGCGCCGAAGAATTGATGCTTTTGAACTGTGGTGTTGGAGAAGACTCTTGAGAGTCCCTTGGACTGCAAGGAGATCCAACCAGTCCATTCTGAAGGAGATCAGCCCTGGGATTTCTTTGGAAGGAATGATGCTAAAGCTGAAACTCCAGTACTTTGGCCACTTCATGCGAAGAGTTGACTCATTGGAAAAGACTCTGATGCTGGGAGGGATGGAGGCAGGATGAGAAGGGGACGACAGAGGATGAGATGGCTGGATGGCATCACTGACTCGATGGACATGAGTCTGCGTGAACTCCGGGAGTTGGTGATGGACAGGGAGGCCTGGCGTGCTGTGATTCATGGGGTCGCAAAGGGTCGGACACGACTGAGCGACTGATCTGATCTGATCTGATGCTGGAGTGGGTTTACAATCTCTGCCCATGGGCCAAATGTAGTCAGTGGCTTGTTTCCATATGGTCTTCAAGTTAAGAATATTGCACACACAAATGTGAGGCACTATCTGTTCACAAAGCCTAAAATATGTACTGCTGCTGCTGCTGCTGCTGCTGTTGCTAAGTCGCTTCAGTCATGTCTGACTCTGTGCAACCCCATAGATGGCAGCCCACCAGGCTTCCCCATCCATGGGATTTTTCAGGCAAGAGTACTGGAGTGGGTTGCCATTTCCTTCTCCGAAATATGTACTCCTCTTAATAAAAGTTTGCTAATCCCTTGAATATCATATATATTCTGGTGTTTCTCAGTTTGTGGACTAGGATGTGAATGGTGCTAAGTATCCCAGTTCTGAAGGCCTTTGCCTGTCTTCAGTGAGGCCCTTTGTGCTCCTATGATTTCACAAGCTCTTCTCCAGTGACGGTCTTCAAAGGCAAGGACCTTTTTATTCCTCATCCTTTCATGTACTTATAGTTACCTAAACTCTGTTACATCACTCATCATTTCACCAGATATAACTTTTCCAAAAATCCAATCTATCCCATGGGACTAAAGAGCTGCTAAATTTGAGAATGTTCCAAAGAATATGTCCAAGACTTTTAAGGGAATTCACAAAGAATCAGTGCAAAGAGCATGTTGGAAGCAGAATTTCTAGAATATGGGCAAAACTCCCAAAAGGTAGACTTGGAAGAAAAACAGCACTCATTTGGATGAATATGCTTCATATTAGCAGCATAATAATGTGGTTGTAACTTCTATGTGCCAGGACACATTAGATCCATAATAAAGCCTAAAGGGTGGAGTCTAGCTCACTGTTTCAGACTGAGAGATGATGGAATGGAGTTTTGCTTCTCAAATCACTCTCTACAGGCTAGTACACTTGTTTTACCTTTTTAAAAGAAATATCCCTATATCACCACTTTTTCAAATCCGCAGAATTAAAGAGCCTGAGATTTTTTTTTAACACTTTAATTAAAGAAGCCAAATTACTTATTATTCATGATTATTCTGGGTACAAGTGAGACCCTGTGATTTGACACCAAAAGCACATTTTCCTGGCCACTCAGGAAGCTGAAATCAAGTGGGTCGTACTGTTCACAGATTCTTTCCTCTGAAATGCAGACATGTGCACACATAATAACCATATTCTCGTATCTTCCACCACTAAAGTTATAAGGCTGACAAGAGGAGAATAAAATATATATAGTTCTTTAAACCCAGGATTCTTAGAGAAGTTTATATTTACACATCCAGGGAGCCCTGGATATATGAATAATGCTTAAGATACGTCCTTTTCTTTATTGGGTTATAATTGCTTTATAATGTCATGTTAGTCTCTGCTGTACAATGCAATGAATACATATGTATACATAGATCCCCTCCCTCTTGGACCTTCCTCCCACCTTGCCATCCCACCCCTCTAGGTAATCACAGGGCACCAATCTGAGCTTCCTGTGCTTTACAGTAGGTTCCCACTAGCTATTTTACACATGGTAATGTAAATACATCAATCCTAATCTCCCAATTCACTCACTCCCACTTCCTCCCCCATGTCTACATGCCCATTCTCTATGTCTGCATCTCTGTTCCTGTCCTGGAATCAGGTTCATCTGTATCATTTTTCTAGATTCCACATACATGAATCGATAGTAATATTTGTTCTTCTCTTTCTGACTTACTCTGTATGACAGTTTCAACATTCCTAATTTTATTCAATTCTCACAATGCTTAGAATAGCACATGAAGAGTTAAAATGTGTTAATTGTGTATTTTCTTACAAAGATTTATATGCATTTTCTCATTATATCTTCACAAAACTTTATGAGGTAGGTAATATTATTGGTCCATTTCATAGATGAGGAAACTAAGGCCCAGAGAGGCTCAGGAGCTTCCTTATTGGGCATGTAACAGTAAGCAGGAAAATTAAGTTTGACCTCCCACAACCACACTCTAACTCCAGAGCATAGTCAACAAAATCCTACATGATGCTTATATGTTCCTCACCAAAAACCCTAAAAATGGGTAACAATTTGTTTCCAATTTACATATGATGAAACTAAGAAGCTGAGAAGGACTTCCCTGGCAGTCCAGTGGTTAAGACTCGGGGCTGATTCCTGGTGATAACTCAGTTGGTAAAGAATCCGCCTGCAATGCAGGAGACTCTGGTTTGATCCCTGGGTTGGGAAGATCCCCTGGAGAAGGGAAATGCTACCACTCCAGTATTCTGGCCTGGAGAATTCCATGGACTGTATAATCCATGGGGTCGCAAAAAGTCAGACACGACTGAGCAACTTTAACTTTCAGGGAGCTAAGACCCCATATGCCTCACAACCAAAAATCCAAAACATAAAACAGAAACAATATTGTAACAAATTCAATGAAGTCTTTAAAAATGGTCCACATTTTTAAAAAAATCTTTTAAAAAAGGGGTTAAGAGACAGAATAAGTAGCTTGCCTAGGTAATACAGCCAATAATGCCAGAGCTGGAGTCTGTTTCCAGGCCCTGTCTCTCTCTCTCTCTCTCACACACACACACACAATTACATATAAAATACATATCACAATTGCACCCTCCACAATCCTGACAATGGAAAAGGCCATCATTCTCTTTATAGATAACTGAGAGCCAATGAGGCAGGCTTCCAACACTAAGTTAAAGTTACCTTAAGGGGAATGTAGGAAAAGCTGGTGTAATAAGGGTGATGAGTATGTCTCCAGAATAATACCTCTGTACAGGAAATGCATTTTGCGAGCAATAGGCTACAATAGGAAAGAAAATATAATTTGATACTAAGGGTAGAGAGCACATTGGAGAAAGAAGATTGGAAAGTCAGGCTTGGTTGATTTCAGTGTTTTGCCTAAGGCCAGACCCGCTCCGGAAGTTTACTCAGATATAAGGGCAGGAGCCAGAGTCCCTGAACTTGACCATGGTATTATTTCCCTTTTACTTTGCAGACATGAGAAAGGAGGTCACCAACACGGGATGGAGGGGTTGGCCTGAATATAGCCCATTCAGACTCGAAAAACATTGACCAAACTCGTCCTCCAACAAAGCCTTCAGGGACAGGCTCCTGCTCCCAGGAAAGGGCTCTCCTGTGGGCAGCCTGAGCCCATCTGACCAGGCCAGGCAGGAGAGGGCTCCTGAGTGGGGTTCTGAAGTACAATTCAGCAAGCTGCAAAGCAAGTCTCTGGCAAGCTTGCTTCTCTAGGTGAAGAGAGTCTCTGAAAGCTAAGTCGGGTCCAACTCTTTCTGACACTATGGTCCATAGCCCACCAGGCTCCTCAGTCCATGGGATTTCTCAAGTAAGAATACTAGAGTGGGTTGTCACTTCCTACTTCAGGGGATCTTCCTAACTCAGGGATTGAACCCACATCTCCTGTTTGGCAGGCGGATTCTTTACCATTGAGGCATCAGAGAAGCCCTAGGTAAAGAGAAAGAAGATAGCAAGAGTCACTCTAAGAAATACAGTTGTGCAATCAGGCTGGAGCCAGAAGAAGCCAGAGTTAATGACAGTCAATTGCCTGACATTGGCTTCATTCATTTGCTCAACACATTCAATCAATCACATGGCAGGTTTTGCCAAGTCAAGCAAAAGGAAAGAGAGAGTCATCATTGCTGCATTTAAATAAATCTAATTGGATGAGCCAGGAAATAACAGAACAGATAGAGTGAAATATAAATGGTAAGGGGCTTCCCAAGTGGCACTAGTGGTAAAGAACCTGCCTGACAATGCATGAAATGTGAGACGTGGGTTGGATCCCTGGGTCAGGAAAATCCACTGGAGGAGGGCATGGCAACCCATTCCAGCATTCTTGCCTGGAGAATCCCAATGGACAGAGGACCCTGGTGGGCTACAGTCCATAGGGTTGCACAGAGTCGGACAAGACTGAAACGACTAAGCATGCATGCACACACAAATTGTAAAAGCCAGATGGAGTCGAAGCACAAAGTTGGAGAGGGAGACTAATTTTATCTGGGAGGGCTTGTAGAGATGGGGGTTATTCAGGAAATGCTTCAATGATACAAGTCCACAGGGAGCTCTACTCAATAGTTTGTGATAACCTATATGGGCAAAGAATCTGCAAAAGAATGAACATATGTATATGCATAGCTGAATCACTTTGCTTTATACTTGAAACTAACACAATATTGTAAATCAAATGCATTCTTATAAAATTTAAAAAAATCTTAATATATTTCAGATTTATCAAAAATAGGGGAAAAAATAATACAAGTCCAAAGACTTTCATAAAGCAGACGGTAAGGTGGGGGGAGATGGAAAGAGCAAGGGCAGAGGGAAGGCATTCCAGAAAGAAGGAACAATGTGAGCCTGGTCCAAGGAGCCTGGGGTATTTGGAGATTTGCAAGCAGTTCATGAAGACTGTGTAAGGAGATGGTCTGCAGGTAATACAGCTGGCAGTGGAAGTCAGAGCCAGAGATGGAGTAATCTGACCTTCCTCTCAAGGCAGTGGAGAGAGCTTTAGGAGGTGAGTGATGATTAGAGAGATGTTTTAAGAAGAGCATTTGGGCCCCTATTTGGAAGATGAACTGGAGGAGAATGAGACAGAGCAGGGGTCTGCCTATAGAACTGCATCCTTATGGAAAGGATAAGGTGCATCTAGTTATACAAGATACAAGAGCACAAAGTACATGGAGGTCATTGCACAGGATACAGCTTCATGACCCCTGTTTTATAGATGAGGACATGAGACCCAGAGAGGTTAAGTTCATCTCCCATAATCACCCAGCTGGTCAGATTGAGAGCCAGGACTAATCTGTGGTCTATTTCCCTACAGGTCCACCTTCACCTGAAGGCCTGCAATCCCCACCAACATTTACCCTTTGGCTAAGACAATACAGAGGGGAATTGGCAACTCCTAAGGGCCAAAGTCAATATGCCCTATTTTATGCTTTTTGCTCACCTTTCTCCTTCTCTCTCTCTACCTCACCAAAGGCCAAGTTCAATGATCCAGGAAACCTTTTCTGATGAACCCCATATAGGCTAATATGATCTTCCCTCTCCTCTGAGATCTTGCAATGATAGTTTTTAAAATTAGTCTCAAATTTGATTTTTTAATTTAATTTTATTTTTAATTGGAGGATAATTTTATAATATTGTGATTAGCATGAATCAGCCATAGGGATACATATATTCCTCCCTCTTACTGTATGACACAGGGAATCCAAAGCCAATGCTCTGTGACAACCTAAAGGGGTGGGATCGGGAGGGAGGTGGGAGGAAGGTTCAAGGTTGATTATACTAAAACTGCTCTCCTCTGAGAAGAGCTTGCCTTCCCAATTGTATTATCTGATTCCGAAAGGCAGGCAGCAACCCCTTCCTCCCCTGTATTGACCTCAGCAGGAAATACGGCACTGACAACTCAACAGGGGCCAAGCCTTCTGCCTGCAAGCTTCTCGATACAGGACTTGTGCCACTCACACCCTCACAACAGGAAGAACTCACCTTGGAGGCCAGACCCTTCCCACACACAGAATTGCAATATAAAGAGCCCTGCTGTGGCATGAACACTGTCATTGAAGTTTACTTTCAGCAGTAGGAGCCGACATCCCCTATCTTCCTCTCTCGATCTCGACCTGATAACTTGCTCTTCACACAGCCCTGCCATTATCACCAAATCACTAACATTTTCCTCCTTTAGCTTCTCTTTTCCACTCTCCAGTCACTCACACTGAGTTTTTCCTCTCAGTTGACAGCTCCAATGTATACATGTTTTTTGACTCTCTTCAAAGTTGCTTCTCTCTGCTCAGTAGAAACCACCTAATATTTACTCAGCCTTTGTCACATTTACACCTTAGCTTTCATTTCTGCTCTCCCATTCAGCCTGCTTGAGATGTTTGGGATTACTCAAACCGTGTTTTTTTTTTTTTTTTTCCATTAGAAAGTTCTTCCTGTTCCTTGTTAGGTATGGTACCGTGATGATTCTCAACATTCCCCCTTTAAATGATCTCATTCGCTGTTGTGATCTTCACAGTTTTCATCTTTGAGTTGAAAATACCCAAATAATCCATTGTCCCAATCTCTTTCTTACATTCTTCCTGTAACTTTCTTGGTTGAATTGCTTCAAAAATATGGCCTCAAATCACCTGGAAATTATAGTTCCACCAAAAAATTGGTTCCCCTCTCACTTTTTTCCTGTTCAATTTCACTATCAGCTAATGGCACGTGCATGTGTGCTAAGTCGCGCCAGTCGTGTTCAACTCTTTGTGACCCCAGGGACTATAGCCTATCAGGTTCCTCTATCCATGGGATTCTCCAGGCAAGAATAATGGAGTGGGTTGCCATGCCCTCCTCCAGGGGATCTTTCCAACCCAGGGACTGAACCCGAGTCTCTTATATGTCCTGCACTGGTGGGCAGGTTCTTTACCACTAGCTTTACCTGGGAAGTCCATCAGTTAGTGATACAGGCATCTCTAATTTAGGATCAAAAACTAAGACTCTTTTTTAAAATTTTATTTTATTTTTTTACTTTTACTTTTAAATTTATTTTTAGTTGAATAATTGCTTTACAGTATTGTGTTGGTTTCTGCCATACATCAACATGAATCAGCCATAGGTATGCATATGTCTCCACCCTTTTGAAACTCCCTCCCACCTCCCATCCTATCCCACCCCTCTAGGTTGTCAAAAAGCACTGGTTTGAGCTCCCTGAGTCATACAGCTATTTGTACTGGCTATCTATTTTATATATAGTAATGTAGATATTTTTCCATTCTTAGTACATATACAAATTCTGTTCCCTTTAATTTCAATCTGTCTCCAACCTAATTCCTTCTGAATTCCTTTACCACTTCCCTACTTCAAATCTTTATTACCTTGCACATGTCACAGGGCATATATACTTAAAGCAACTTGACTTTTTGGTTTTGCTCTCTTCATTTATTCTTTGGGGCTAGTTCTTCCTTCCCCCTGCTTTTTCTGGTCATTCTAAAGTAAGACAATCTCAACTCAGTTATTCACTATAGAATTTTCTTATTACTCATGTAATACATTACCATAAAACTAGTGGATTTAAACAACCCAACTACTGTCTGACACTTCAGAAGGTAGGTTGGAAGTTTGAGATGGATCTCACTGGGCTAAAATCAAGGAGTCAGCAAGGCTGACTTGAGCCCCCAGGAAGAATCCATTTCCTTGTCTTCTCTAACCTCTAGAGGCTGCACACATTTTTGACTCAAGGTTCCTTTCCATCTTCACACCCAGAAATGTTCAGTCAAGTATTTATCATATTGCATCATTCTGACACCAACTCTCCTTTCTCACTCTTTCATTTATAAGAAATTTGTGATTACACTGAGCCTGCCTGAAGTATCAAGGATAATTTCCATATCTTCAAGTCAGATCATTAGCAAATTTAATTCCATCTACAAGCCTAGCTCCCCTTTGTAACATATTGTACCTTTTTAAAAAGTACAAGGATGAAAATGTGAACACCTTTGGTGGAACACTATTCTGTCTACCACATATAGTTGTACCTAAAAGTTAAAGCTTAAATCTTGCTTCAAAGTTAAGGCTTCTCTCCTTCCCCTGTTGGGAGCATAATTAGTGAGAAGGCATTTGCTGGTTTTCTCTTCTGTTCCTTCACTTGGCAGCTTTAACTCCTGCTTCCATAACATGTTAACAGGGGTTTTCAAGGTCTCCAGAGTGGGACTGGAGATGGAAGAAGAGAAATAAGAAACAGAAATGTCTTTACTCCCTGCACAAGGATGCTGCCCCAACACATGTGCTGTCTGGAGTTGGCAGGTGTTCACAGTGGGTTCTGTCATCACTGGTTTTCCTTGCTGAGAACCATGGCATCTTCTCCCCACTGATCCTTTACCCCTACATCAGTTCCTAGGAATCCATATCTCCAGTTTTCCCACCAAGGTTAATCACTCTCCAAACATCCAACATGAACAGGACCTTGGCTCACTCCACACCAAATCTTTCCACCCACGGGAAAGGCCAGTCCCTTTTCATGGATTGAGTGCAGGCCAATTCTAATGCAGCCAACTTTCCTCTGCTTCACTGTGGAAGAATTAAAGCCTGATTCTCACTCTCGAGATTCTCCCAACCTGATGAGATTCTCATTCCTCTGGTTCTTCACCAGCATATGGAGGGGTCTTCCAGCTCTCCTTATGCTTTTGTCAGAGCCTGATTCCCTTTGATAAAGAAAGGCACTGGTGCAGCCCACCAGCCCACCACTGGTGCAGCCCTCTCCAGAAATGTCTTCTCTCTAACATCTATGTGCCCACCTTCTTTCCCCAGAGGAGGGCATGGCAACCCACTCCAGTATTCTTGCCTGGAGAATCCCATGAACAGAGGAGCCTGGTGGGCTACAGTCCATATGGTTACAAAGAGGTTGGACTCAACTGAAGTGACTTAGCATGCACACCATCCTTTTTTAATCTCCAGAGTGGGTGAGGGCATTAAGAGTTAGTTATTCATGTGGAGGTTTGACAGAAAACAACAAAATTCTATAAAGCAATTATCTTTCAATTTAAAAATTAATTAATTAATAAAAAGAGTTTACTAAACCAGCTTTCAGTCAGCTGCTTAGAAAATCACACCTCTGGGTCCCACATCTCAACATAGAAAGTATTAGATAAAATTTATATTCTACTAGTGGAGGTTGGATGAGGAAATCAGGAAAACAAGAGAGAGTCCCTCTTTGTGGATGAAAAGCAGCCATTCCCTTCTCCAAGGGATCTTCCTGACCCAGGGATCGAACCCTGGTTTCCTACGTTAAAGCCATATTCTTTACCATCTGAGCCACCAGGGAAGTCCATAATTTTGTTATGCAGAGATCAGACTGGAGTAAGGAAGTGAATATTCCTATTACACTATTAGTCAATGTGACATAGATGGCTCTGTGTGGGTGTGTGTTCAGTTGTGTCTGAGTCTTTGCAACTCCATGGACTCCTCTGTTCATGGAATATTCCAGGCAAGAAGTAGAATTTCTGGAGTAGGTTGCCATTTCCTACTCCAGGGGAATCTTCCCAACTCAGGGATCGAACCTCTGTCTCCTGCATATCCAGGTGGATTCTTTACCACTGTGCCACGTGGGAAGTCATAAGCAATAGTGGATCAATAATGAGACTCCATCCTAGAAAGAATGTGGTCTGAGAATGACCGATAGGACCAGTCAAGCAAAAGTTATTCATTAGGGTGGCCCACGGTTGTCAACTACCCCAAGTGAGGACACCCTCCTTTATGGGTGTCACTTATGGGTCTGATTAGCAGTTGGGACTCTTAGGACTGTTATTTTAATAATCCATAAGAGTTATTCCCAGACTACTGTGATATAGACTATTTTGTCAGGACAGGAAAGATACCAGCATATAGTTGCTTTCCCACAATTTAAAGAAAATATTACCAAACAGATAATTCACCCTTTGAATAAGTATAAAAGTTTCTGGGATGCAAAGTCCAGGGGAGGTCAGAACAGACCAGATCTGATCAAGGGATCAGTCCTGACCTATTATTATCTGTAGCTCAGAGCTGTGGTTAGGTCACATGCTGGGGAGTGACAATGCTTTTGCCAACACTTATGCAATATGGAAGCATTTAGAAAATGATGTTAAAGCTGGAAGGAGATTTAGAGAGCATCGAGCCCGTATCCCTCATCTTAAGATGAAGAAACAAAGACCTAGAGAGGGTGGAATTTTCTCAAAGATGCTCTGCTAATTTGTGACCAACCCAGGATTCAAAATAGGTATCCTAACTACTAATCTAATGATCTTGTGACATTTTCAGTCTGGATTTGGCAATAGGTTTCTGTGTTTTATGGTTTCATCAACACAAAGTGTAGGATAGTGCTCAAAAGAGCTTTCTAGGCCTCTGCAACACTAATTTGTTTTCCTTCTGCATCTTCCTTTCCTTTCCCTTCTCAGTCACATCTTCTTTTTCAGCTTAGCTGACCTCTGATTTTATAAATGTTGTAAAACACACACACACACAATACTGTTGTGTGCATTTTGTATATTCCCTCCTCTAATCAAGCTCCAGGTATTTTTTTTCTCATTTTCCACTGCCCCATTAGAATGTATTACTCATGAATTCCTTTCTCTAAGTGACAAAAACTGATGCTGATGGATTCAAGAGAAAAACTCACTCCCATTAACACTAGTAAGTAAATCATCTTACCCTTTCAATTATCCAGGGTCAGAAATGAACAAAATCCAAGATAAATAAGTTCGTGTCTATCACCTAAAACTGGATACTAAATTCAGATTTAGTTTCTTGAGAACTAAGACTAAACAGGCAAATACTGGATTGCATGTTTGTTTGTTTGCTTTTTATAAAAAGATGCTTGCTGATTTAACTTTAAAAATCAAAGTTACCTTGAAATTAAATAGCATTTACTCACATACATATTCAAGGCAACGATATTTAAGAATCTAACAGAAAAACTCTACTAGGTATGTTTTAACATTTAATGTAGACAAAAATATTCCACTCCAGATATTCATTATTGATATTATTATCTCCACAGGGATAATGAAAGGATGAAAGGCCTGACACTGCAGACCATCTAAAGACAGTACTAAATACAATCAGGAATAGACAACTGAGTTCAAGGTTTAGGCAGAAACTCAATCAAGAATGGGCTTCCCAAGTGGATCAGTGATAAAGAATTTGTCTGTCAATGCAGGAGACACACAGGATTGATCCCTTGGTCGGGAAGATCCCCTGGAGAAGGAAATGGCAACCCACTCCAATATTCTTGCCTGAAAAATCCTATGGACAGAGGAGCCTAGTGGGCTACAGTCCATGGGGTTGCAAAGAGTTGGACACAACTGAGCAACTAAGGACACACACATGATCAAGAATAGCTTCCATATATTTCAACATATCTGATAGTCATATAGTGTATGTTAGGGCAGGAGTATTATTCTCTATGCAGGAAGACACGAAGGGTATGGAATATTCTTGGATAGTTGGAGACTTCCCAATATCATAACCAAAATCTGTGCTTCTGTGGGTGTTGGAAGAGGGGAAGAATTTGACAAATTGGGAAAATGATGTTTCAAAACCAACAGACCAGACTGATCCAATTATTCCATGATAACATTCCATACCTACCCAGAAATCACCAGCTTACAATGCCTTTAACTAAATGATATTTCATCATTATACTAAATATACAAGACATTCTACAAGAATCATCAAAATAATCCACTGTAGTTTTCTTTTTAATTAATTAATTTTAATTCCAGGATAATGACTTTACAACATTGTGATGGTTTTTGCCATACATCGACATGAATCAGCCACGGATACACACGTGTCTCCCCATCCTGAACCCCCCTCCCTCCTCCCTTCCCACCCCATCCCTCAAGGTTGTCCCAGAGCACAGGCCTTGGGTGTCCTGCTTCATGTATCAAACTTGCTGCTGCTGCTGCTTAGTCGCTTCAGTCATGTCCGACTCTGTGCAACCCCATAGAGGGCAGCCCACTAGGCTCCCCCGTCCGTGGGATTCTCCAGGCAAGAACACTGGAGTGGGTTGCCATTTCCTTCTCCAATGCGGGAAAGTGAAAAGTGAAAGGGAAGTCGTATCCGACTCTTAGCGACCCCATGGACTGCAGCCTACCAGGCTCCTCGGTCCATGGGATTTTCCAGGCAAGAACACTGGAGTGGGTTGCCATTTCCTTCTCCTTGCACTTGTTATCTATTTTACATATGATAATGCACACATTTCAATGCTCTTCTATCAAATCATCCCACCCTCGCCTTCTCCCAGGAGTCCAAACTTCTGTTCGTTACATCTGTGTCTCTTTTGCTGCCCTGCATACACAGTCATTGTTACTGTTTTTCTAAATTCCATACATATATTTATGTTTCTCTTTATGACTTACTTCACTCTGTATAATAGGCTACAGTTTCAACTGCTTCATTAGAACTGACTCAAATGTGTTCCTTTTTACAGCTGAGTAATACTCTGTTGTGTATATATACCCCAACTTCCTTATCCATTCATCTGTCGATGGACATCAACGTTGCTTCCGTGTCCTAGCTATTGTAAATAGTGCTGCAATGAACATTGGGGTACATGTGTTTCTTTTAATTCTTGTTTCCTTGGGGTTTATGCTCAGGATTGCTGGGTCGTATGGCAGTTCTATTCCCAGTTTCTTAAGGAATCTCCACGCTGTTCTCCACAGTGGCTGTACCACGTTGCATTCCCACCAACAGCTTTAAGAAGGTTCCCTTTTCTCCACATCCTGTCCTGCATTTATTGCTTGTAGACTTTTTGATGATGGTCATTCTGATTGGCATGAGATGGTACTTCATTATGGCTCTGATTTGCATTTCTCTAATATTGAGTGATACTAGGCATCTTTTCATGTGTCTATTTGAAGTTTTAAACTATCAAACCACAGGTCATAGTCAATGTTTTCAATATGAATTTCCTTAAGTAAAGCATTTTTAGCTCCACAGTCTAAACCATGCTCTCATATCTTGCTTAGAACCAACTGATTTGTTTATCTGTCCTCTGAAACTATTTTACTTGTACTCCCTAAAAGCAGCTCACTTTTAGGAAATGAATCCTGGCAAATATCTGGTTGAAAAATGAAAGTGCAAGTCGCTCAGTTGTGTCCAATTCTTTGTGACCACCTGGACTGTAGACTGCCAGGCTCCTCTGTCCATGGGATTCTCCAGGCAAGAGTACTGGAATGGGTTGCCATATCCTACATCAGGGTATCTTCCCAACCCAGGGATCAAACCCAGTCTCCTGCATTGCAGGTGTGTTTGTTACCATCTGAACCACCAGGGAAGCCCAGAATATATAATTAGTGCAATTCATACAGACAAGCCAAATTTCACAGTACCCTCTGATCATAAAATAATTCAGTTACCTGGATAAGTAAGGCAGCTATCCAGAACCAGTTTGAGGAAACAAATACTGTCCAGAAGGTGACTTCATGTTTATGCAAAGCATAAAAATCCCATCCTTATTAATCCTTTGTGGCAGGATTCTCCCATGCTACTCTCAGCTAGAGACATTTTCTCAACAAAACTTGACATCACCCATCCCCTAGGAGCCTTGTCTTTAACCAATGACTGACCAGTTAGAGCATAAGCAGGCGCCTGTGATTCTTTAACTTAAAGGGATGACTCCTGCTGAGCAGCAGGCCCGTGACCACCTGGGGCTTGGGACATTTTCCCCATTCTCTCCATGGCAGCAGTAGATGATTGTGATTACAGACAAACAAATCCTGGACATGAACGGTGACAGAAAGGCACCCTTTTGCAGCTCTAGTGCGCAAATCTTCCGTGGTCCCCAGCCTCCCCAGATCATTACAAGTGAGCTCCTCCTTTGCTTCCTGATGTAGCTGATAGGAAATGAGCCTCCAGGGCTGACAGCTAGAAATTAATTTGATCGATTTATTTTCTGTGTTTCATGTTTTGGGTGCAAATGCTTTCTCCATCCTGATGGAGAACATTTATGCTCTCCCATTCTCAGAAAACAAATTTATCGTGCCTAACTAACTGAACTCTTTTGCTGAAGGTCAGAAACAAATGTTCCCATCCATCTCCCTTTACCATTCTGAGCAATACCAAGCTGTTTTCCTTTTTAATTTCGGACTGAAGGAAGATCGCTTTCTAGAGCAGAGCCAGGGTGAAAGAAAGCAATTGGAACTTCGGAGTTTTCTACTGAGAACAGAACTTAGCATGCCCCTCATGAGAGGAATGAAGCAAAGAAACAAAAGCCTCTCCTGCTTTTCCATGGGAGAGAAATTTTCAGTTATGCCTTAACTCAAGTAAAAGGAACATCATTAGGCAAGGACTATTAATTACCATTTTTAGACAAGTGGAATCTGGCACCTAATTTGTTTGTATTTCTTGTTCACTTGAGACCAAATTCTACCCTTGGCAGATAATTTCTGTAGAGTGCTGCTGCTGCTGCTGCTAAGTCGCTTCAGTCGTGTCCAACTCTGTGCGACCCCATAGACGGCAGCCCACCAGGCTCTGCTGACCCTGGGATTCTCTAGGCAAGAACACTGGAGTGGGTTGCCATTTCCTTCTCCAATGCAAGAAAGTTAAAAGTGAAAGTGACGTCACTCAGTCGAGTCCGACTCTTTGCAACCCCATGGACTGCAGCCCACCAGGCTCCTCCATCCATGGGATTTTCCAGGCAAGAGTCCTGGAGTGGGGTGCCATTGCCTTTTCCGTCTGAAGACTGCAGAGGGAACTAAACATGTATGATTGGAATTAAACATGGTTCATCCGAACTTATTTACGGCGAAGGAATGGAGCACAGACGTGTGGACACAATGGGGCAAGGAGAGGGTGGGAAGGATTGATAAAGTAGCACTGACATATATACACTGCCATATGTAATATAGATAGCTAATGGGAAGCTGCTCAATAGTATAGGGAGCTCAGCTCGGTGCTCTGTGATGACCTAGAGGGATGGGATGGGAGGGAGGGGAGGGAGGCTCAAGAGGAAGGGGATATATATAAATTATGACTGATTCACATTGTATGGCAGAAACCAACACAACATTGTAATTTTCCTCCAGTTAAATACATACATTAAAAAAATAAAAAAAGACTAGCTTTTCGTTAACAGGTAAAATTTTCACATGTCCCTGAAAAAGCAAAATTGATATTCACTCAGTTCAGTTGTTGTGATAAATGACCTATTCCTGTGGGCCCGAGTTAATATGGACATCTTTAATTAGGACACTTCCTTGAACACCAAGCGGATCTGTATCTTCCCGTGTTGCCAGCATGTCACCTATCCCTGCTGGGTCAAAAAAAAGATTAATCCAAACATGAAAGCTTGAGCCGACAGTGAAGGTGTCCTGGCACATTTCTTCAATAGTTGCTGAGTGAGTAAAAAGGCTAATTCCCCAGGAGGCACTGGTATTGGTGATGGTAGCCCTGGAGGTGGGGCTGGGAGTGGATGCAGTGGTTTATGACCATCTGCCAAAATGTCAGGTCAGAAGGCTGTCCTTCCAGATGTTCATGCAGAACTGCACAAAAGGCACGTGCAACACCTATATCTCCTATGGAAGAAGAAAGAGACCCTGGTGGAGATAGGGGTAAAGAATCTACCCACCAATGCAGGGGACATAAGAAACGCGGGTTTGATTCCTGGGTGGGGAAGATCCTCTGGAGGAAGGCATGGCAACCCACTCCAGTATTCCTGCCTGGAGAATTCCATGGACAGAGATGTTTGGCGGACTGCAGTCCATAGAGTTGCAAAGAGTTGGACACAATTGAAGCGACTTAGCATGGAAGGAGCTTCTTGAAGATACTAAATACAGCCATTTATTCAGTTTGGAATAATGTCTAAGAAAAAAAATCTGTTCGCTGTTAGAACCAGAGGGTTAACTTTTAAGGGGAGGGGGCAGAGCTGTGTGGGGTGGGCAAGCAGGAAGTTCACTGCAGAGAGCCCCCTGCCCTCACTACAGGGGCACAGCTGAGACAAAATGGTAAAAGGAACCAAGTCTGTGTCTAGGTCACCTAAAAGGCATCTTTCAAACAGGTGTCCAATTCCTTCCTGTTGTCTTCCTCCCTTCTCTGCTCCTGTTCTGGAAAAGCACTCTAATGTTGCTCAGATACGGCCTCAAGGGACCAAAAGGGGATGCAGAGAAGTTGATCAACTCAGTGTGGAAACAAAGCTTTCTTGAGCACATCAGTATCAAGGACAGAAAGGCAAGGAAGCTCTCATCCGCCTTGAGCAGTGCTCTGGGGTGATGAACCTCATTGGCAGTTTCTAATGAGAAGGATACCAACCAAACACCTGATCTGGAGAAAAGGAGCCCAGTGAGAAGAAGAAGTGATGCTGAAGCTGAAACTCCAATACTTTGGCTACCTGATGTGAAGAACTGACTCACTGGAAAAGACCCTGATGCTGGGCAAGATTGAGGTCAGGAGAAGGGGACGACAGAGGATGAGATGGTTGGAGAGTATCACCAATTCAATGGACATGCATTTGAACAGGCTCTGAGAGTTGGTGATGGACAGGGAAACCTGGTGTGCTGCAGTCCATGGGGTTGCAAAGAGTAGGACATGACTGAGAGACTGAACTGAACTGAGGAGGAGAAGAGAGAAGACAGAGAAAAGAAAAGTACAAAGTGAGGTGAGTAAAGAGAAAATACACTCAGATTTAGTAAAGAAAAGTCAAATCTGGTTCCTTTTATCTGGACTTAGGAATGTTTGTGCCTGACTATAAAGATGAAATAAAGAGAGGTGCATTGCTTTGGTATTCATATAGAATCTGAAGCCTCAATTGACTTTGGCTAAAGCCACTAGATCTTGGCTATTATCCTTTTCAGCTTTGTTTTCCACAAAGCAGAACAAGGAGTAAATTAGGTCTTCAGTTTCTGTGTTTCTTTAGAAACCTGAGCTCATGGGGTGAATAATGGAAAACACATTTCAAATTTAAAGAACACATAATGAAAGTTTCTTTTCAGAGTTAAGAGAAGGATAAATGCTTTCTCATCCTAATGCAGCTCAAGAGAAAAAGATTTCAACTTCAGCCCTTGGCAATTGAAATCATCAATTTGTAGAAAAATACAGAGGCAATAGTATTATTGAGGTATCAAAGTTATCTAAGGCTTGGTGCTCCTTTTTGAATCTCAACTTTAGCTTCTGAGGCAGAAGTACCATTATGTTTTTCTGACCCATCCCAAAGTATAAAAGAGCAGACTGTCAAAATCTTCCTTTTGTTCTTTCCCATTAGCCATTAATTTATCATCTTATCTCTTTTATCACAGAGACACAGGAAGAGAAATTTCTATCAGAGAGGAACAGAGCTGGGTATTCTCTTGGTGATGAGAAAAGCATTTGTAGAATTCTGGGGGAAAATATCTTATTTGAAACTCATAAGGATGGGCCTGGAAATGTGCAGTTTCCAAGAGGAAATAACAAAAAGGGTGCCAGTTCACATAGAAATTATAGTACCATGAGGTTCACTTCATACATTGAGACTTTCAATTCCCCCAAGAATGTGTGCTACAACTCTCTCCACAGAAGTAGAAATCAAAGGACTTGAGGCCTCTCTCTTTATAAACTAGTCACCTAAAAGAGTGAGTGATGAAATAGGCTAAAAAATTCACAATCTAGCTGGGAAATCAAATATAAACTCTCAAAAACAAACAATCAAAAATTAAGATTGTGAAGAAGTAGAGAGAAATTAAAACTGAGTGCCCAGTAGTTGATGAGAAAAAGAATGTGGCTCAGAAGAAGAGAGAGGGACCCAAAACGGGGCCCGTCTGCTTGCTGCTCAAAAGCCAATAAAGAGCCAAGGTTAGTGGAAAGGAAAGCTTGTTTTATTTTTGATGCTGGAAATAGGGGGTAGGAGGTCGGAGTCTTGTCCCAAGGCTGACTCACCCTCTTCTAAAACCAGTAGGCATGAGTTTTTATAGGTGGAGAGAGGGGTCTACATAAGAAACAACACAGTCAGCTCTGACAATCCTACTGAAATTGGTTATTGGTGGCCTGACCAGTATCATCTTGATTGTTTGGTTAGTTCTTTTAATTTTTATTGGAGTATAGTGGTTTTACAATGTTGTGCTATTTTCTGCTGTACAGCAAAGTGAATCAACCATGTGTGTACATATATCCCCTCTTTTTTGGATTTCCTTCCCATCTTAGGTCGCCACAGAGCACTGAATAGAATTTGATTGTTTTAAGTACAGTTAATCTTCAGTTCCAAGGTCAATTTGTTCCCATTTCTTTGAGGCCAATTCTCAGAATTGCAGCAGCTTATGTCATGGCTACAGTCTGGTTACCATGTAATTAACGTCTTCCATCTGGTGGCAGTTTCAGTATCTATAAGACAGCTCACAGGATATGGCTCAGAATATTATCTATAGCCTTTGAGAAGGAACTAAAGGTCCTTGACTATTCTTAAAGACTAAACTATTATGCTTTGGTCTCCTTTGGCTTTTTTCCTTTGTTTCTACATTTTCTCACTTCTCTGATTAAACTTATTCTTTGGCTAAAGCTTTTCCACAGACAAAAGGCAGGCTGAGGATACAGGGCAAGGGTCATAGGGTCCTGCTCCATTTCATTACAGAATAATTATAAATAAATTACAAATACTGAAGAAGAAATACCCATCTATGTATGGAGGGGAAAAATCCAGGGAATAGAGATGTCCTAACACTACCCTATGGCATCATTAGCTTTCCTCACCAAGATTTGACTTGTCTCATCTCTCATAGCATAGTAGGCTTACAGTACCTCCCTTCTAGTGGTTAGGAGGCCATGTGACTAGTTCTAACTAATGAGAATGGAAGTTTTAAGTGTTACTTCTGTGCTAAAAGTGAGATCCTCTAGGGCTTTCATTCCCTTTCGGATGTGAGTAGCAATTTTGGACATGACAGTACTGAGATTTTGGAGGGTGTTTTGTTAATGCAGTATAGTCTAACTTATCCTGACTGATATACAGTCATAGATTTGATAAAAGAAATACAAAGCCATGTAGTGGCCAAAGAATACCTCTTGAGGAAAATGGAAGAAATCATATACAAAACTAATATAGTATCTAATAGGAATTCTTGTCTCTATGGAGAATATACCTGAGGTGGTGCAGAGAATCTGCCAAGAATGAGCTCACCAACAGTTACTAAATCCCAGCTAAACAACTACTATCTTCAGAAAAAGAAAGAAACTTGTGCTGTATCTCTTAGAATTAAGTGTTGGGAATAAAACTGAAGGAAGAGAATAAGCCAGATGGTATTTTTCTTTCTACTTTACATATGTTCCTGAGAGAGGAGCTAAGGGGGTGTCCATAGTTATGCAGCTGGGATCATATGGTAACAACCACAAGATACTGCAGTGCAAGGGAGTATCTTCAACTAAACAAAAAAGGAGCGCTGTGGGCATGTTCTCTTACGTAAACAAGGGAGTCAAGATACAAAACATAAGGGAAAGAGAAAAATATCCCCCAAAGAGCTCAAATCTATACACTGTCCTCTTTGTTTTAATGGGAGGATAACTGTTTTAAAATGTTGGTTTCTGTCATACAACAAGGTGAATCAGCTATAGCTGTACTTATTTGCTCAGTCTTGTCCAACTCTTTGTGATCCCATGGATTGTAGTCTGCCAGGCTCCTCTGTTTATGGGAATTCTGCAGGCAAGAATACTGGATTGGGTTGCCACGCCCTCCTCCAGGGGATCTTCCCAACCCAGGGATTGAACTCACATCTCCCACATTGCAGGCAGATTCTTTATCAGCTGAACTACCAGGGAAACCCTGAATCAGCTATAAGTATACATAAATCCCTTCCCTCTTGAGCCTCCCTCTAGGTCATCACAGAATTCCAGGATGGGCTCCCAGTATTATACAGCAACTTCCCAGTAGATATCTATTTCACACGTGGTAGTATATATATGTCAATGCTACTTTCTCAATTCATCCTACCCTCTCCTTCCCCCACTGTGTCCACAAGTCCATTCTCTATGTCTGCATCTCCATTCCTTCTCTGCAAATACGTTCGTCAGTACTATTTTTCTAGATTCTGTATACATGCATTAATATGATAATAATTGTTTTTTTTCTTTCTGACTTACTTCACTCTGTATAATAGGCTCTAGGATCATACACCCCACTACAACTGACTCAAATTTGTTCCTTCTTATGGCTGAGTAATATCCATTGCATTGTGTACCACAACTTCTTCATCTATTCATCTGTCTATGGACATCTAGATTGCTTCCTTGTCCTGACTATTGTAAATAGTGCTGCAGAGAACAATGGGGTACTTGTGTCTTTTTGAATTGTGGTTTTCTCAGGGTATATGCCCAGTAGTGGGATAGATGTGTTATACGTAGTTTTATTACTAGTTTTTTAAGGAATTTCCACACTATTCTCCATACTGGCTGTGCCAATTTACATTCTAGTTCAGGAGGGTTCCCTTTTCTCTACATCCTCTCCACCATGTACTGTTTGTAGACTTTTTGATGATGGCCATTCTGATTAGTGTGAGGTGATACCTCATTGTAGCTTTGATTTGCATTTCTCTAATAATGAGTGATATTGAGCTTCTTTTCATGTGTTTATTGGCTATCTGCATGCTTTCTTTGGAGAAATGTCTGTTTAGATCTGCCTATTTTTTGATTGGGTTGTTTGTTTTTCTGATACTGAGCTACTTATATATTCTGGAGATTAATCCTTTGTCAGTTGCTTCATTTACAATTATTTTCTCCCATTCTGAGGGTTATCTTTTCAGCTTGTTTAAGTTTCCTTTGCTGTGCAAAAGCTTTTAAGTTTAATTGCATCCCACTTGTTTATTTTTGTTTTATTTCCATTAATCTAGGATATGGGTTATAGAGAATCTTGCTGTGATGTATTTCAAAGACTATGCGGACTATGTTTTCCTCTAAGAGCTTTATAATTTTTAACTTTACATTTAAGTCTTTGATCCATTTTGAGTTTATTTTTGTGTATGTTGTTAGGAATTGTTCTAATTCCATTCATTTACATGTAGCTGTCCAGTTTTCCCAGAACCACTTATCGAAGAGGGTGTCTTTTCTCCATTGCATGTTCTTGCCCCTTTTGTCAAAGATAAGGTGACCATATGTGCAAGGGTCTATCCCTGGGCTTTCTGCCTTGTTTCATTGATCTATATTTCTGTTTCTGTGCCAGTACTATACTGTTCTGATTATAGTAGCTTTGTAGTATAGTCTGAAGTCAGGAAGGTTGATTCCTCCAGCCCTACCTTTCTTTCTTAAGATTGCTTTGACTATTTGTAGTCTTTTGTGTTTCCATATAAATTGTAAAAATTTTTGTTCTAGTTCAGAGAAAAGTGCCATTAGTAATTTGATAGAGATTGCATTGAATCTGTAAATTGCTTTGAGTAGTATAGTCATTTTCACAATACTGATTCTCCCCAAAGGAAAACAGTTGTAGCACAAGTCATGTAGTCTCAAAGGGGCAAAAATTGCTTCCTGGTGGGGTGAGGGCAGATATTACAAGGGTACATGGCCCTCTGCTATGCATAAACAGATATACAAGTATATGTGGTATTAACATTATATGTTAATGTTGAGCTATGTTGCCTACCAGGGAAGGCAACATTTTATGTAGGAGGTAATTAGGGAAAAACATTTTAAAAAGGTTTATAAGGAAGTCTACAAAGAACAATACTTTTTAAAAAAGGTTAAGAAACACTAGTGCAGATGAACAAACATGATTTTTAGAGAAAAAATAACCATAAATGGAAAGGGATCAAGACATATATTTATAGTCATGTACATGTGCCAAAGCAGAATATGTGTATATAATAAACCAGGTCACCCTGAAATGGCATTCAGAATTAAAGGAAACTTTAACATTTACCCTAAGCCTTACTGGGAAAGAACCATGTCCCATCTTCTATATATGACCCAGAAGCTCATCAGAGAATGCCTACCCTATCTTCACTCATTCAAACTCTTGGCAGCAGTGTCATCCAAAAGTTTATATTCCAAACCTAAACAGCCTCAGCCATGGAATTATGCCCATTTTTTTCTTTGAACTTTTATTTTTAAACTTGCTTTTTTGAATGGTCCTGTACATATGGTTATATGTCCTATTTTTCTTTCCTTCATTATTAAGAACTCCAAGAGGTTATAGTCAGTTTTTTCCAAGTCTCTTTATTTATTTTTCACTCTGATATTACCTAACAGATGAGAATTAAATCCAGAGCAAAAGCCACTGTTAGGACTTCTTACCTACTCTCAGTACAGACATTTTGGTTTAAAGCATTCTACACTGTACTAGATACTATATTTCTAAAAGATATGGATATATAGTTGGTAATGGAGAAGGTGAAATACACAATCAGTATTAAATTTGATCGTGGTCACAATTCTGTAATTTGTACTAGGAATCTAGTACTTTATTCCCTACTAGGTTGAGCAAACTACAGAAAACAACTGAACAGCTCTTCTTTTAATCCTTGCCCAGATTTTGTCTAATATGTTCCCATCTTAAGGATTAAGAAGTTTTTAAGTAAAATATAGTTGATTTACAATATTATGAGAGTTTCAGAGGTACAGCAAAGTGGTTCAGTGATACATATATCTACATATTTTTTTCCATTAGAGATCATTACAAGATACTGAATATAGTTCCCTGTGCTATGCAGTAAATCCTTGAATCTTATCTATTTTATGTATAGTGGTTTGTATCTGTAATCCCATTCTCCTAATTTATCCTCTCCCTCCTCCCTTTCTCCTTAAATTTGTTTTCTACATTTGTGATTCTGTTTCTGTTCTGTATATAGATTCATTTGTATTTGTTTTTAGATTCCACAGAAAATGATACATGACATTTGTCTTTCTCTGTCTGATTTACTTCACTGAGTATGATATCCTCTAGATCCATCTATGTTGCTGCAAAAGGCAATAATTCACTCTTGTATGGCTGAGTAATATTCCACTGTATATATGTACCACATCTTTATCCATTCATCTGTCAGTGGACACTTGGGTTGTCTCCATGTCTTGGCTATTGTAAATAGCGCTGCTATGAATATCAGGGTGTATGCTTCTTTTCAAGCTGTAGTTTTCATCTTTCATGATATAAGCCCAGGAATTAGATCGCTGGATCATATGGTAGCTTTATTTTTAATTTTCTAAGAAATCTCCATACTTTTTTTGATAATGACTGCACAAATTTACATTCCCAACAACAATGTAAGATGGTTCCCTTTTCCTCACACTTTTTTTGACAATGGCCATTCTGACTGATGTGAGGTGTGAGGTGATACCTCACTGTGGTTTTGATTTGCATTCCTCTAATAATCAGTGATGATGAGCAAACATTTACTGTGCCTGTTGGCCATCCATGTGTCTTCTTTGGAGATATATCTATTTAGGTCTTCTGCCAGAAGAGAACATAGACAAAACTTTTTTGGACATAAATTGTAGCAATATTTTCTTAGATCAGTCTCCCAAGGCAAAAGAAATAAAAGAAAAATAAAAGTGGAACCTAATTAAACTTAAAAGCTTTTGCACAACAAAGGAAGCCATTGACAAGAAGGAAAGACAACCTACACAATGTGAGAAAATATTTGCAAAAGATACAACTGAAAAGGGGTTAATATCCAAAACATACACAGGTCACAGATGGCTCCATATAAAAAAAAAAATCTCAATCAAAAAATGGGCAGAAGAAGTTTAAGAATTTTTATAAAAATATACATTTTGTCAATATACAAAGCTCATGTTATAAAGGAGAGAGTCTTGGCCCATAGATGTGTTAAAAAGAAGTGGTAAGGATATGACTGTTTGAAGAGGTGACCTCTGCACCAGAAAGAATATGTGCCAGACACAAGAGGTATGCTCTGTACTCACCTACAACCATGGCAGACAATTAACAACCCTAGCATCTTGCCCATTGTGCCTGGATATGTCTTCACAATCATTTTAAACAAAAGCTTTGAACCACACAATTGATATTATTAGACAAGGTAAAGTTTATCTTGGAAGAAAAATCTTTAATAGTTCTCCATGTCTGAAACTGTGATTATATATACTATATTTATGCTTTTAGACTAGCCCAACCTAATGAGCAGTAGTAGAGAATCCACCTGCCAGTTCAGGAGACACAAGAGACACAGGTTCAATCCCTGAGTCAGGAAGATCCCCTGGAGTGGGAAATGGGCAACCTGCTCCACTATTCTTGCCTGGCAAATTCCATGGACAGAGGAGCCTGGTAAGCTACAGTCCCTGGGGTTGCAAAGAGTCAGACACGACTGAGCACACACTCACAAACACATACACAACCTGATGCACACTGAGGATTCATGTACAGTTCAGCAGGTGTAAAAGAGGAAGAATGAGTATTACAAGTGCTTACTAGTTTACTTCCCAGTGAAAGACTGGATACTCAAAAGCTGTGGCTTTCCATATTAACTTCTGTACTTATTCAATGATTCTTTGCAATTATTTTGTGAGTAGCCACCAAAGGCTTTCTTCTTTTCTTGATGAGGGATGGGACTAAAATACAAGTGTCTTGGAAAAGACAACATAGTGGCTTTTGCTAACAAAGATATAAATAACCACGAGCAGATTCACTTCTGTGAGTGGAATTGATAAAGAACATGTAGTCCACAATCCTCTGCTATGGACTCAGAGAGCATAATGGGAGCAGGGTGGTGGAGACACAGTTGAATATTTAGCAGAACTTCAGGCTTAGTTCCAGGATTACAGATGCTACTATTTTATTCTGTAACTCATATACCACAAAAACCCTATATTCTTTCCCTGAACCCTAAAAGTCTTTCTTTCTCAGGTTTCTTGCTTGAAAATCAATTTATTTTCAATGACCCAAATGTCCTTTTAACTAATGATCATTGATAAATTGCAGAGGATATGACCAATTTTACAGCAGACATACAGAAGCAAAAACTAAAGTCCATGCCTCCTCCTAGGAGATAACCTAGAAAATCATTAGCAGGTATGATATACAAGGTGAGGGCTACCCTGGTGGCTCAGTCAGTTAAGAATTTGCCTGCAATGCAGGAGACCTGGGTTCAATCCCTGGGTCAGGAAGATCCCCTAAAGAAGAAAATGGAAAACCACTCCAGTATTCTTGCCTGAAGAATTGCATGGACAGATGTGCTTGGCAAGCTACTGTCCATGGGATCACAAAGAGTCAGACACAACTGACTGACTAACACATAGAAGGTGAAGGCACCTTGGTTGTTGAGTTGAACCCTGAAAGGAGAACTGGGAAAACTCCAATCAGATATGTTTTGAGTCTAATAGGTAGGTCAGTAGGCATGGGAAACAAGGTGGAATATAGAAACTATTAGAACAGAAGACAGATAAATAAGAAAACTACAGATAACAGTAAAATATTTCAAATGAAATATGATGAGGTGTGACATAGGAAGAAATAGAATGATAATTGGAAGGGTATCATGATAGGTCTTAAATCAACAAGATAGATCCAGTTTTGTGGGGGTTTTGGTAATAAAAGTCAATGAATAACTGGACACACACACACAAACACACATACACATACACAAAACCTTTAAGCACACCAAGAAATTCATTACAAAGTTAACAGGGAGTTATTGAATTCATAAGCTAAATATTTTTTTATTGTCTATCATGTGTCATAAACTAAACCCTGCAGGATACTAAAATTAATGGGACAGAGACATGGTCCTGTAGAGACTCACAATAGAGTTGTCAGGGATGGAGGGGGAAGAGAAAAGGTGGGTCAACAAATCTAATAAAGGATTCAGTGCAATGAGCAGACCTGAGGAAGCCTTTATTTCTGACTTGAGAAGCTCTGTGGGATAGGTACTGCTCTTCAGGCCAGCCCAGTCTCAGCCCTATGACAAAAGTGCTGAGAAGAGTTGATGTGAGGTCAGAAGGAAAGCATGGCTTCCAGCTGCTATTACCCTATTACCCATATGTGGAGACAAGTAGGGCTATCCAATAACTGAGTGTGTTACCCATCAATAAGCTAGATGCCCCTGATGGCATCTATTCTCCTATGAGGAGTGACCACACTCTCCCAGGGGCCTGGGATCCTCCAAGCTATGCTAAACATAGCTTAAAAAACCTGGAGGCACCAAAGTTTTCAGGTGCCAAGCAGCTGGCATCTCCCAGCAGTCTCTTAAACAGAAGACATCTACGTTCAGTTCAGTTCAGTTCAGTTCATTCATTCAGTCATGTCCAACTCTTTGTGACCCAATAAATCACAGCACACCAGGCCTCCCTGTCCATCACCAACCCCTGGAGTCACCCAAACCCATGTCCATAGAGTCAGTGATGCCATCCAACCATCTCATCCTCTACTGTCCCCTTCTCCTCCTGCCCTCAATCTTTCCCAGCATCAGGGTCTTTTCTGATGAGTCAGCTCTTTGCATCAGGTGGCCAAAGTATTGGAGTTTCAGCTTCAACATAGTCCCTCCAATGAACACCCAGGACTTATCTCCTTTAGGATGGACTGGATGGATGGCCTTGCAGTCCAAGGGACTCTCAAGAGTCTTCTCCAACACCGCGGTTCAAAGGCATCAACTCTTTGGCACTCAGCTTTCTTCACAGTCCAACTCTCACATCCCTACATGACCACTGGAAAAACCATAGCCTTGACTAGACGGACCTTTGTTGGCAAAGTAATGTCTTTGCTTTTGAATATGCTGTCTAGGTTAGTCATAACTTTCCTTCCAAGGAGTAAGCGTCTTTTAATTTCATGGCTGCAATCACCATCGGCCATGATTTTGGAGCGCAGAAAAATAAAGTCAGCGACTGTTTCCACTGTTTCACCATCTATTTGCCATGAAGTGATGGGACCAGATGCCATGATCTTAGTTTTCTGAATGTTGAGCTTTAAGCCAACTTTTTCACTGTCTCACTTTCATCCAGAGGCTCTTTAGTTCCTCTTCACTTTCTGCCATAATGGTGGTGTCATTTGCATATCTGAGGTTATTGATATTTCTCCCAGCAATCTTGATTCCAGCTTGTGCTTCTTCCAGCCCAGCGTTTCTCATGATGTACTTTGCATATAAGTTAAATAAGCAGGGTGACAATATACAGCCTTGACATAGTCCTTTTCCTATTTGGAACCAGTCTGTTCTATGTCCAGTTCTAACTGTTGCTTCCTGACCTGCATACAGGTTTCTCAAGAGGCAGGTCAGGTGGTCTGGTATTCCATTCGCTTTCAGAATTTTCCCCATTTTATTGTGATCCACACAGTCAAAGGCTTTGGTATAGTCAATAAAGCAGAAATAGATGTTTTTCTGGAACTCTCTTTCTTTTTTGATGATCCAGTGGATGTTGGCAATTTGATCTCTAGGTGCTTTGCCTTTTCTAAAACCAGCCTGAACATCTGGAAGTTCACGGTTCATGTATTGCTGAAACCTGGCTTGGAGAATTTTAAGTATTACTTTACTAGCATGTGAGATGAGTGAATCTATGTTCAGTCTGCCTTTTTTCCTGAGCCCCATGTGTCAATTTCCCTACATGAGATTACTCCCACACTTTCCCATAAGAATAGATAATGGGCAGGACAGTGTCCTACCCCTCAGGTCCTCCTGCCTGATGTCTGCATTGTCTGGCCTCAGCACACCTATCTGAGGAGTAATAAGGGAACAGGGACAGCGAGCCTCCTCTTGTTCTTCCTTGGCTGACAAATGTACCCACTGAGCCTCTTCCTAAGACCAGACCTTATACTCTGTCACCCCAAGCAATGTGTAGCAAATCACTGAACCTCCCTAAGCCCCTTAGCATCTGTGTGTGACTGCTAAGTTGCTTCAGTTGTGTCTGACTCTTTGTGACCCCATGGACTGTAGCCTGCTCCCAGGCTCCTCTGTCCATGGGATTCTCCAGGTAAGAATACTGGAATGGGTTGTCATGTCCTCCTCCAGGGGGTCTTCCCGATCCAGGGATTGAACCCACATCTCTTATGTCTCCTGTGTTGGCAGGCAGGTTCTTTAACATGAGTGCCACCTGGGAACCCTTTTGCATCAGAAGAATGAGGAAAATAAATACCTCCCCAACCCACTTCACAAGGGAGTAGTGACAATTTAAGGAGCTTTGTAAATCAAAATGTACTATACTCAAGTGATGGGGAGGGGTATTTTTATCAGAAAGGAGTGAAGAGGCACTGAGCACAGACTCTGTGGTTGGCACCTAAACCTGTTTACCACACACGATTTTCCAGGCAAGAGTACTGGAGTACTCTTTGCCTTCTCTGGCTGCTTAGTTAGATTCACAGATAATTAAAGTTAGATTAGAGGCATATACAAAACAACATGGAAAAGCAAAAAGGAAAGATAGAGATCAGAGAAATAAAAGTAAATAGGAACATTACAATGTGGATGTGTCATCCACAAGGATGCTGAGTCACCAGTCTGGCCCAAAGCTTCCTGGAGTGCAAAGTCTAGGGAAAGCATGTCATATACATGCTTGCCATTGACAGCAAGAAAAAAGCCTATAATTGCTAAGAGAGGACATTGTTTCATGGAAGAAACTCAGTGTGAAGAGATCACAGTTTTCTCCCCCACTTTCCACCATAAATATAATCTTGAGTTTCTTAGCATAACTCCCATAGATCAGTTCAAGGAAATCTCTTCTATAGAGAACCTAGTGTTCGTGATCTGATCAGAGTTGATTCAGACATAAAATACAAAGAAGGAAAATTCATAATTTGTAGGGTAAAGAGATGAATCTTTTCAAAAAAAACCCTGTGCACCTTTAAGTACCTTTTCTTTAGAAAGCTTCTAGAAGGTCCCCAGCTCACATTTAATCAGCAGGTGCAAAAGTTGGGAGTGGACTTAGGTATCTTTTAGTGTCATTCCCATTTTATTGAAGAAAAAAAACAAAAACAAAAACAAAAAACAGGCCACCAGATGGGAAATCTCTTCTAAAATGACAGGCACTTTCATTGCCAAGACTAATCCAGGTCTGGTCTCCTCTAGTGTGCAGTAAACTGCTGCTTCCCCAGCTTTGAGCTATGTCAGTGCCTCTCCTGTGGCTTACAAGACATGGTGCCCATTCATCGCCCCATCACTGCCAGTTGGGTCTTACTACCTGGACAGAAAGCTCTTCAAGACAAATTCGTTTTCATCTTCATAGCACTTAGCCCAGAATTGGCAACCCAGTAGATGCTCAACACTGCCTGAGTAATGGATGTGAGTTGAAATAAATTGAGTGCTTTCCATTAAAACTTGAAGACCCAGCTCAAGTGCCAAATTCCAGGTTGTTCCTCAGTTCCTAGCAGTAAGCAACCCTACTGGAGGATAGCAGTGACATTTCCTATAGAACAGATTCTATGAATACCAGAACCAAGCAATATTTTTCAATAAAATTTCAGCCAGAATTAAGAAAACATTAGCACTTTTACCTTCGGCTCCATCTATTATGAGTCAGAGGTACTGCACAAATACAAAACTATAAGATAGCTAAACTTGATGCAGGTCTTTTCTTGAAATATTAAGACTAATTAAGCAGGCAAAGAAGTTCTATATCATGAAGACTTTTAAATGTATACAAAAAAAGCAAAGAATATGGGGGACTATTTCAGTTTACACAGAATTGTAAAGATCAGTTTTCTAATACCATCAAAAAAAGGAAAAGGATGAAATGAAAAAGTTGCCTAGACAATGATGATTATTATATTTATTATATATCAGGTACTTCCTAAGTGTTTTACACATTTCCATGTTTAACCCTTGCAGCAAACCTAAGAGGTAGATATTACTGTTATCAGCATTTACAGATGGAGAAACTAAGGTGCCAAATGTTTAAGTTACCATGGTAACGTTACTACCCTAACTGGCTCAGGATTCCAACCCATGGGGGTCTAACTGGGAACTATATGTTTATAGGCTAAAATTATTCCTAAGAATAATTGTTAACATATATTGAGTGTTTATGACCTTCTTACTATTCTAGCCAAGAATTTTTGCACAGATCACATAGGTAGTAATGGAGCTAAGACTTGAACTGAGGCAAACAGGTTTCTGTACCATTTTCTGTCTGCTATAGTCCAGAGGATGAGATGGTTGGATAGCATCACTGACTTAATGGACATGAGTTTGAGCAAACTCCAGGAGATAATGAAGGACAAGGAAGTCTGGTGTGCTGCAGTCCATGGGGTTGCAAAGAGTCAGACACGACTTAGCGACTAAACAACAACAACAATTCTATAGCTCTTTCCCTAAGAGGGAAACAGGTGAAAAAGCGTGTTTGAACACTTATCCATCCCTCTCACATTAGATCTCCTTAAGAACTTCCTCATCTCTAGGCTAAATTATTTCTGTGTGCGTATGTGTGCTCAGTTGTGTCTAACTCTTTGCGACTCCTAGAACTATAGTCTGCCTGGCTCCTCTGTCCATGGAATTTTCCAGGCAAGAATACTGGAGTAGGTTGTCATTTCCTAACTCCAGGGATCTTGCAGACCCAGGGACTGAACCTGTGTCTCCTGAGTCTTCTGCATTGGCAGGCAGAGTCTTTACCAACTGTGCCTCCTGGGGAAAACTATTGCTGCAGCTTCTTCATCAGCCTCCTCCTTCCAGGCCTGTTCTCTAAATCCCATCCCATCCATTAAGCCTATGAGACAGATACTACACAGGACCCACCTTAAAGCAGTTTGGCTTTTAACATGGGGCTTCCCTAATGGCTCAGATGGTAAAGAATCTGCCTGCAGTGTAGGAGACTCAGATTCAACCCTTGGGTGGGGAAGATCTTCTGGAGAAGGGAGTGGCATCTCACTCCAGTATTCTTGCCTGGAGAATCCCATGGACAGAGGAGTCTGGCGGGCTACAAAGAGTCAGACATGACTGAGCAACTAGCGCTTTTTTTTTTTTTTTTTTTAAGACACTGCCCTGCCCCAAACCCTTCAGTCATTCCCCAGCCCCAAGCTCTGGAGTCCTTAAAGTCACCCAGTGGGCCAGTCATTTATCTAGATCCTTTCTCCTCTTTAATAATAAATTGTGGAAAATTCTTCAAGAGATGGGAATATCAGACCACCTGACCTTCCTCTTGAGAAACCTATATGCATGTCAGGAAGCAACAGTTAGAACTGGACATAGAACAGACTGGTTCCAAATAGGAAAAGGACTATGTCAAGGCTGTATATTGTCACCCTGCTTATTTAACTTATATGCAAAGTACATCATGAGAAACGCTGGGCTGGAAGAAGCACAAACTGGAATCAAGATTGCTGGGAGAAATATCAATAACCTCAGATATGCAGATGACACCACCATTATGACAGAAAGTGAAGAGGAACTAAAAGGCCTCTGGATAAAAGTGAAAGAGGAGAGTAAAAAAGTTGGCTTAAAGCTCAACATTCAGAAAACTAAGATCATGGCATCTGGTCCCATCACTTCATGGCAAATAGATGGTGGAACAGTGGAAACAGTGGCTGACTTTATTTTTGGGGGCTCCAAAATCACTGCAGATGGTGATTGCAGCCATGAAATTAAAAGACCCTTACTCCTTGGAAGGAAAGTTATGACCAACCTAGATAGCATATTCAAAAGCAGAGACGTTACTTTGCCAACAAAGGTCCATCTAGTCAAGGCTATGGTTTTTCCAGTAGTAATGTATGGATGTGAGAGTTGGACTTTGAAGAAAGCTGAGCGCCGAAGAATTGATGCTTTTGAACTGTGGTGTTGGAGAAGACTTTTGAGGGTCCCTTGGACTGCAAGGAGACCCAACTAGTCCTTTCTAAAGGAGATCAGTCCTGGGTATTCTTTGGAAGGAATGATGCTAAAGTTGAAACTCCAGTACTTTAGCCACCTCATGGGAAGAGCTGACTCATTGGAAAAGACTCTGATGCTGGGAGGGATTGGGGGGCACAACTGAGAAACTCAACTGAACTGACCTTTCTCCTCTTTTGGCCTCACCCTCCTCCACCCCTTTGTCAGTTACCCATTAATCAGTCTCCAACAACCCTTAATCGCTAGAAATTCCCTTCTTACATGCCAGCTCTTGCCTGAGCACTTGTGTTCACACTGGTCTTCCTGCGTGGAATGAATGGTTCCAGGATCACCCTTGATTTTTTCTGGCTTCTCCCCATTGGTTAAAGATTCAGCTTAAGTACTGTGTCCTCCAGGAAGCACCCCCTCTGCTTCCTTCCACCAGGAACTGTGGCTCACAGCTGTCTGATTGACCCACTGGACCCTCGAGGAGACAAAGCCCACTACTGAGGACTGATGCTTCCAGGCTAACTCTTCCTTGGGAAATGGTTCATGTACCTACAAAGTCCCACTGAGAATCTTCTGATGGCTCTTTGTTTCCAAGATGTTTTCAGTCATGTGCTAATTATAAGGCTGAAGCTGATGCTGGTGCCACTTTTTTTTTGTGAATATGTGACATCCAGGAGGAACCAAAAAGGACTATAAATTACCTAGCTGATGATGAAAGTTCTCCATATATCCCTTGAGACTGCTTAACAGATCTTTTATAACTGGCTCAAACAGCTGCAGCATTCTCAAAAAAGGCATCGCACTTACAGTTAACTTTTAAACTAACTTTAATAGCACAAATAGCTAAAGAAAGCAAGCACCTGGAAATTCTCACATCCAGGTCCATTTGTGGGGTGGGAAATGAGTTAGCAAGATACCTGCAAAGTTGTGCAGTTGCATTTTATGCCCAAGATTGAAATGTACACAGCTTACTGGACTTTACAAACACTTGAATTGCCTTCCTCTACATTTGAAGTTCACACAAGTCCACTCTTAAGTGGCTTCAGGCATCACACCTATTAGGATTATCCTTCCTCCTCTTCACTGAATTAACAAATAGCCTTGAATCAATGTGAGAAAGCCATATATTTTCAGTTTTGAGGAAGGAGGTGACAATTGTTGATATACTGGGCCTCCCATTTACACTCTGTTAACTATGTTGCACATACTTTAGAGACCATAGACAGGCTTGCATGCATGCTAAGTGTTCAACTCTCTGGGACTCTATGGACTGTAGCCCGCAGGCTCCTCTGTCCATGAGATTCTCCAGGCAAGAGTACTGGAATGGGTGGCCATGTCCTTCAGGAGAAATCCCCCACTCAGGGATTGAACTCGAGTTTCTTATGTTTCTTATGTCTCCTGCATTAGCAGGCACGTTCTTTACCACTAGTGCCACTTGGGAAGCCGATGGACAAGCTTAAGGGATATTAAATGAGATAATTAGGCCTTAATTAATTTTTGAAATGAGGTAAGATCTTGACACAGTGTATGTTAGTTACTTGCTCCCCAGGGGTGAGAAGAGAAAAATAAGCCATTCTTCGCATGAGACAGATTAAGTGCTACACTGGAATTTTTCATTATCAAGAACACCTTCTTCCTGCCTCTCTGAAAATCTAGGTCTCAACTCAGATTTCATGTCATAAAGAAACTCAAGCTAACTCTGATATTCCCTCTTGGCCTTTGGGCTGAGACTTCATCTTTTGCTTTACTGTTAAGCTCCATAAGGCATCCACCCAGGACAAGCCATCAGCCAAGGACTCAATGCTTCCCTTTGAGGGTTTTGTGAGGCATTAGGAATGCCAACTCTGAAAGTTATATGCTCTCAACAAGGTTCTGAGCTGCGTTATGACATTCTGTTTCTGCCCGAATCCTGGACCCTTAAGCCAACGCATCCACCAGAGAATTGATGGTTTACAGAAGGCCAGCTATGGGCCACCTGTTTAAAAAAGGGTACTCATTAAGCAATGGTCCTAGACCAGGCACTGATCCATGAGTTTTAGTGCATAGTTCTATTGAATCTGCACCATAAACCCCAGCCCTCATTCCCTCATGCTTATGGTCAGTTGGATCTGGCTCTCTGTGACCCCATGGACTGCGGATCACCAGGCTCCTCTGTCCATGAAATTTTCCAGGCAAGAATACTGGAGTGGGTTGCCTTTTCATACACCAGGGGATCTTCCCAACCCAGGGATCAAACCGTGTCTCTTGTTCCTCCTGTATTGGCAGGCAGATTCCTTACCACCAAGCCACTGGTGAAGCCCTGCTGCTGCTGCTGCTGCTAAGTCACTTCAGTCGTGTCTGACTCTGTGTAACCCCATAGACATCAGCCCACCAGGCTCCCCCATCCCTGGGATTCTCCGGGCAAGAACACTGGAGTGGGTTGCCATTTCCTTCTCCAATGCATGAAAGTGAAAAAGTGAAAGTGAAGTCACTCAGTAGTGTCCGACTCTTAGCGACCCCGTGGACTGCAGCCTACCAGGCTCCTCCATCCATGGGATTTTCCAGGCAAGAGTGCTGGAGTGGGGTGCCATTGACTTCTCCACTGGTGAAGCCCAATAATTCCCAAACATATGTATAATTACTAGTTACAGATAAGTGGTAAGAAATAAAAGAGACATAGAGACAATTCCCTAATCAAAGTCTTATAGGTTCTATGTGGTAAAGCGTGGATTTGAAGCCAGAAGATGTAGCTTTATTTTCCCTAGCTTTGTTCTTGTTGTAGCAGAATTTCAAAATGACCCTGGATTCCTACTTTCTGATATACACACTCTGTATATTCCCCTCCTTTAGAGTATGAGAGAGATTGGCATATATGATGGGAATGTGACTTTGAATTTTAGGTTACTAATCAGTTGACTTAGAGTTAATCAAAAAGATATTCTTTCTGGGTAAGCCTGATCTAACCATTTGAGTCCTTTCAAAGAAGGTAAAGTGTAAAGACATACTCTCTTGATGATTCTAAGGAAGTTCAAGAAAACTGCCTTGTTATAGAGAGGGCCATGTGGCAGGGAAGAGCAGGCAACCTCTATTTACTGAAAGTGGCCCCTAGCTGCTGGCAAGCAGGAAAGCAGAAATATCAGTTCTATAACCAGCAGGTACTGACTTCTGCCAACAACTTCATGGGCTTAGAAGAGGACCCTGAGCTCCAGAAAGGAGCTCAGCCTGGCCAACACCTTGACTTAAGCCTCGGAATGCCCTGAGAAGAGATGCTCAACAACTGACCTACAGAAACATTGATGTTGATAAACTTGTATTGTTTTAAACCATTGTTACTAGTTTGCAGTAATTTGAGTGACTGCCATAATTTGAACAAAAATCATCAACAGAAATCTAATACAATTCCCCTACCCTTCCTTCCATCTAGCTCCCACCCAACTCCTAAGCCTTGTTTCAACATCCTGGCTTCATTTTGGGCTTCCCAGGGGGTGCTAGTGGGAAAGAACCAGGCTGCCAATGCAGAAGACATAAATAAGAGAAGCTAATTCATTCTCTCAGTCAGGAAGATCCCCTGGAGAAGGGCATGGGAACCCACTCCAGTATTCTTGCCTGGAGAATCCCATGGACACAGAAGCCTGGCAGATTACAGTTCAGCCTCTCCCACTTGGCCTTACAGATGACTTCCTGGACTCCATATTCTCAACCTGGAAGAGCTGGGCTCAAACAGGCCACTACTTGGTTCTTTCTCCTGCTTCTCTTATCTTCCCTCTAAGCTCTGAACCCAATCCTGGCACTGACCTGTGTGGCCAGGGCTTCCCTTTAAACTGGAAACATGTTCAATGCAGGACTTCCTAAGTAGTATTATAAAGAGATTTAAGGTTTCTACAGGCCAGCCAAGGTTTTTATTTTGTTTCTTTGTTTGGGGGCCTGGGCACAGAGCTGCAAAAAGGAGAAAGGGATGCAATCAAGTTTCCCATTTTCCCATCCCACCCTTCATACAGATTAACTTCAGCCAGAACATATAGCAGCATGATTTTGTTAAAATATATAATAAAAATAAATGTGTTATAATACATAATAAATATATTTATGTATTAGCATTGTAACCTTATGCATTAGCATTATAACCTTTCAATGTTAAAAAAATAAGTAAAAGTTCAGCAATCACTGGTGTTACAGAAGTGGTCTTAGCCCTGTATACAGTGTGATCATGAGAAAAACATTTAAGCTATGTGCACTTCAGTCCATTTTTCTCTGAAATGAATAGATTGGAAAAGATGATCTCTAAAGCCCCTTCCAGCTATAATATCCCATGATTGAAAGATTGTTAAGCCTAGCATTTTGCAGTTGGCAGACTCTCTTGACCTGCTGAGCTAATGACCGACACAGGAATAAAAGTCTCACCCATCCAAGACCAGGAGCCAGATCCTTCCATCTGGCTGCCTGGTTCCCAGAGGGCCATTTGCCTTCCTTCCAAAGCCACCAGGGTACATATGGAGGGCTTCAGCAGAGAGGGCCAGGAGTAACTGGGATGCTGACCCAAATGACAGGCTATTGGCAGAGCTTTCTGGATTCAACTGCCAAATACCCTGGGATCTGGGAATGCGGTGGGAAAACTCAAATCAGCTTCATGGAAGAAGGAAAATAAACAAAATAATAATTGTAGATCAAGAGCCTGATTAGAAAAAAAGAAAATAAATGCATCATCTTCTTGTCATTTGCCTTTGACTTTAGGCTCCTTCTGAGAGTTTTCTTCCAAGGGGTTATGAAAAGGGGCCAGCATCGTGGGCAGGCTGAAGGGGCAGGTCCAGCTGTAAAGAGGGTCCTGAGAGGATGAAGGACTTTCTGTTTCCACAAATAAGCATGCTGTGATCACTTCTATGAGTTCCCTCAAAGCTCAGTTGGTGAAGAATCTGCCTGCAGTGCAAGAGTCCACGTGCAGTGCAGGAGACTGGGGTTCAATTCCTGAGTTGGGAAGAATCCCTGGAGAAGGAAATGGCAACCCAATCCAGCATTATTGCCTGGGAAATCTTATGGATAGAGGAGCATGGCAGACTACAATCCATGGGGTCACAAAGAGTTGGACATGACTTAGCAACTAAACCACCAAAGTTTTAATATCATAAGTAGGACCATTTCCCTTATGTCAGGGATCTCTTTAAAATGAGTTAAATTCCATCATTTTGCAATGAGATATAAGTTTGAAAATTAAAAAAAAAAAATCTCTGGAGAAAAGAAGTCAAAATTAAGTTTTAAATGACTTAAAATGGAAAAGTTTCAAAAGGCAAGCTCTACACAAAGCAAATGTACCTGAGAAGAGGCACTGCTCAGTTTTGTTGCTCTTCAGTTGCTAAGCTGTGTCCAACCCCATGGACTGCAGCATGCCTGGCTTCACTGTCCTTCACTATCTTCCAGAGTTTGCTCAAACTCTTCCATTGAGTCACTGATGATACCTAACCATCTCATTCTCTGCTGCCCCCTTCTCCTCCTGCCCTCAATCTTTCCCAGCCTTGAGGTCTTTTCCAGTGAGTCAGATCCTCACATCAGGTGGCTTTTGGGGTAGTGTAATTTACTGTAGGCCAGACATTTCTTTTTTACAAATAAGTATCAGGTTTGGGGTGGGGGGGTTCCCCAGTGGCACTCGCTAGTGGTAAAAAAATCCACCTGCAATGCAGGAGACACAAGAGACACAGGTTTGATCCATGGATTGGGAAGATCCCCTGGAGGAGGAAATGGCAACCCACTCCAGTATTCTTGAAGAGCCTGGTGGGCTATAGTCTATGGGGTCACAAAGACATAACTGAAGCAACTTAGCACACATGCATGCAACGGGATTAGGATTCAAACCTAGCTGTCTCTGACCTGACAGTCATGTTTTCCTTTGTTCTTAAGGACCCCAGAAAAAATTAGTTATGAAAAACTTAGACAGTTTCCCAGACACTAACCTCTAACAAAGCTCTGCAGTCTCAACATGAGCGTTGGAGAGAAGGGGATACTAATGCTATCCCATCCAAATTGCTATGGATTCATTTCCAAGCTTGATGAGTTTATCACCCACCTTCTTCATGCCTGGAGTCTGCAACCCTCTGAGGATGGTCTGGTGTAACTTATGCTCCAGAGCTTTCTTTCAGGGTCAGGCTGAGTTTGGACAAAATCACACCTTTGTTTGATCTGCTCTGGTTTCCTGTTTTGCTTTCCCTATTCTCTTGGGTGTTCCTTTTAAAAGCATTTTCATAATAAATCCTTTACATCCAACCCATTGACTTAGGGCTGCTTCTTGAAGACACCAACATACAAATTTATGAGAGCATTTTAAATGAGTGATATTTCAATTTTCTCTTCCATCATTACTTTAGGGAGTTTCTAGCCCTAGTTCATATTGTTTGGGTCCTCAGCTAGTAGAGAACTAAAGCAATTCTCTAACAATGTCTTTCAGTGTATCACACTTAATTCTATAGCAAACGTCTGGGGGCCTGGTTAATAACACAGTGTCAGCTTTTCTCATTTCAGTGATCTGGTCAAAAGACTATATAGCTCTATCTTTCAGAAAGGAAGAGTTACAATGATATATTTTTGATTGTGCAGAACCAAGTCATTCTCTTTCTGAGATGGTGAAAGCATTCTGATTGCTTCAAATAATGGAACTGATGCTGGTCTAAGCAATCAAATGTATAAGAGACATAATAATCAAGATGTAATTGATCTTTGTATTGGCGTTACTCCAAATAAAGCAGAAATTGCAATCTTTGGACCTATTCAGTTTTCCATTAAGTAGAAGACTAAACTGAAATAGAGGATATGATATTTAACAAGAATCCCTATCTGACTTAAGAGATTCATTACATCTGAATGTATCTTTTAAAGAAGGAATCAAATGAATCTGACTAAGAATATAGACATTCATTGCTTTTATCTATAAATAAATAAATAAGAAAACAAAAGAAGAAAAATATCTAACCTTCTAAGAAAATGAGCCTCCAAGAGCAGAGAATAAACTTTTGGTTTTAATGGAAAATGCTTTATGAAGAAAAAAAAAAAATCTATACTCTGAGACAAAGTTTCAGAAGTCTGTAGGGCCACACTGCATTCTTTGAATATATAGCCTGTGTTCTGGTACCCAGCACTGCTGTCTTAGAACCTTTGAGTATGTTGTTGCTGTTGTTTAGTTGCTTAGTTGTGTCTAACTCTTTGCAATCCCATGAACTGTAGCCAACCAGACTCCTCTGTTCATGGAATTTCACAGGCAAGAATACTGGAGTGGGTTGCCATTTCCTTATCCAGGGGATCTGTCCAACCCAGGGATCAAAATTGTGTTTCCTGCAATTCTTCTGCATTCCAGGCAGATTCTTTACCTCTGAGCCCCCAGGGAAACCTACTGCTATGAGGAAAGAAGAAGGTGCACAATCACAACAGCTATTTTCAAACATTTGAGTGTATTCAGCTGCACATCACCTTCTACTTTCTTAATTACAGATAATGATCAAGTTTTAATAGTTCTCCCTCTCTCTGCACCATTGAGGTTATTATGTAAAGAAATTCACATTGGCTATTGGCCATAATGTTTAGCAACTGACAGGCACTTAACCAGCATTTGTTGGATGGATATATAGATGAAAGGGTGAATGGATGACTGAGTGGGTGGACAGGTGGATGGATGGAAGGAAGGATGGATGAAGTGTGGTGGAGAGATGCTGAATGAAGTAGGAGGAGGGAAAGTTTTCAACCAAAAGGTGAAGAAAATAAACCTTTCTCTTCTTTCTGTAACTTCTCCTGGAGTCCATTCCCAAATGTTTTCCACAATTTAGATCTTTGCCCTCTTTCTGATCAAACATGCATTCAAGAGAAGATCTAATAAACCCATTCCCAAGAAAACATAAAATTGAAAGAACTTCACTGAATTACACAAATGTTTTGTTTTTTAAACTTGAGGAATGCACAAGCTACTTAAAAAACAACTGCAGAATCATACCAATGCATCCACTAAGTACATTACAGCATGGATGTTGCACAGCACCAGGGGGCACTATTCACATAGAAAAATGTGAGAACTATGCCCCAAAAGGTGTAAAATATGATGACTTGGTTTACAGTTTCTCAAACTGAGTTTACACTGGGCAACACCTTTCCCAGGCTCACTTCCATCTTTACAGGGGCCAGAGGAATCATTACATAATTATGGAATATTGGCAATGTCAGTGAATATTATAGAGACAGTCCCTCCCGGCACTCTTGAAAAATGTCCCCACATAGACGTGTCACAGTCTAAAGAAAGGGCAATTGATAAATCACATAACTTAATGCTTGATGGACACCTTTATTTTAAGAGCATTTAGCTTTTGTCTGAATGCAAATTGACTAGCCTGAAAGATTGGGGCACTCTTCTTTTAAGTTGTGAATTTATATACCTCACAGAGCAGTAAGGCATAAAAATCGGTCCATAAGTAGATCCATAAGTCAGAAGACAAATCGCATACATGAACACATGCAAAACTTTGCTATTAAGTAAGAAAAGTGTTTTATATTCAAATTCACACCCACAAACATATCAGATATACCTGGAATGCTGTGGAAAATAGTAATTCAAATATACTGAGAAATCAGTGAAAACATTTTCCCAATTTAGAAAGAGATGAGGCATGGAGTGTTGATGTCCATTTGTCTGAGTGAGATCCACTTGTTTCTGGATGGGAAATCAATATCAAATTTTGACTCTTCTCCCCATGCAGGTAAAAATGCATCTTTATATATTCACTCCCAATTAGAGACATGTTGAAAGAGCCCTTGACAATACGCAAAGGTGGGGGCAGCATGAAGAAGAGGAAGCTTCAGGATCAAGGCCTTTTTTTTTTTTTTTTGATGAGGGAACAAATATGAGATTGGAATTTCCCTTAAGAAAATCATTTATAAGGACATATAACAAAAGTATAGAACAATGGGTATTATGTCAGTCACAAGTTATCACACAAAATGATTGTTCTGCTAAGCCAGAAAAACTCAGGTAGACTGATCTTAAAGTCATGTAGACCATAGCAGTGTCCAAAGTATAAAGAATGCCATGGTTTTGTGAATGGCTAAATCTGCCAGCCAATGCAGGAGACACAGGAGGCACTGGTTCAATCCCTGGGTAGGGAAGATCCCCTGGAGGATTAAATGGCAATCTGCTCCAATATTCTTGCAATTCCATGTAGAGGAGCCTATACTAATAATAACACACTATACTAATGGGAAGAGGAAAAATGTTTCGTGAATTACTTGAACAAAGATAACTTGGTGATGTGGCTACACAAAGAGTATTTTTCTTGCTTATTAATTTCCTCAGAGACTGGATAACCTGTACCTGAAAATTAAAACTATATCTCTTTTCTATTGATGCATAACAATAACCATAAACATGGTGGCTTAAGACAATACATACTGACTGTCTCAGTTTCTGTGGATTAGGAGTTTAGAACAGAGTAGGTGGTCTCTCTGCTCAGAGTTTCACTAGACTGGAATTAAGTGTCTGTTGTGGTCTGATTCCATCTGAGAACTCTTCCAAACTCACCAGTTGTTGGCAGAATTCTGTTTTTGTGGTTGTAGGACCAAGGTTCCCATGTTCTTGCTGGCTGTCAATCAGGGACCATTTGTTCTTAAAATCCTCCCACTGTTCCCTGTCCTGTGACCCTCTCCACATGTGGCTGTGTGCTCCTTCAAGACAAACAAGCCTCTCTCTTTCTCAGTCATCTAAGATGGAGTTTAACACAATATAACATAACATAACTTAGCATAATCAAGAGAGTGACAGGACCTCATGTTCATAACTCCTGCCCACGCTCAATGGGAGAGCATTATTCAGGATATATATACCAGGGGACAGAGTCTTAGGTGCCATCTTAGAAATCTGCCTACAACCAGTAGGTTCAACCAACTTGGAGTAAAAAGAAGACTGTTCATCTCCTGCCATGGGGAACTCTGTGTGATCTGTACCCATTTCTATAGCTACAGTGTTTGGTATAGAGCTTAGGAAAAGGGGAATGTTGATCGTGATCATGTGAAAGAGTCTCTGAGCTTCTTGAAGCCATGAAGAGAACTGATTCTTGTCTTTCTAGCCCAGGCACAAGTAGATTTTTCTCCCTTGCATGAGTCACACTCAGCCTCTTTGGTATTTCATGAAATCAGTGTCAAAGGAGAATTTCCATACTTCATCAACTCTTTTCTGTTCACACAGTTTAGCTGCTCAGTAACCATCTGTTGAATGAAAAAGTCACACACCGTAGTCCCCAGCCCTGCATATGTAAATGTGGGAACAAAACAATACCCAAGCAGATTCACACAAGTGGTCACATCCTCCCTATGGATGGCTTCACACTGTCCTCTCTACACACTTCAGTTTAGTGGTGAGCCATTTCCCATGGCCTTCTGCCATCTAACCCCACTCTTTAAGTGCTTAAGAAGACAAAGTGCCTCCAGAACTCATCATTTAATCCCAATTCTTTAGGCTGGCCAAGTTCTGGGAAATGCTATCTAAGGGCAAGGATCAAGATTTAACCCATGTCTGCCTTAAGAGGAAATAAGGTAATGGAAGGTTGTCAGCGGTGAAGAATCTGCCTGCCAATGCAGAAGATGTGGGTTTAGTTCCTGGGTTGGAAAGAACCCCCGGAGAAAGAAATGGCAACCCACTCCAATAATCTTGCCTGGGAAACCCCATGGACAGAGGAGCCTGATGGGGTTACAGTCCATGGAGTCACAAAAGAGTTGGACACAACTTAAGTAACTGAACAACAACAATAACAACAAAAGGTGATGGAAAGGAGGTAAGAAATTACATTCATGTGGTTATTCCCTAATTCCTAGGCATATTATTTATACAAGGCTTCCCAGGTGTCACTAGAGGTAAAGAACTCCCCTGCAAATGCAGGAGACATAAGAAATGCAAGTTTGATCCCTAGGTTGGGAAGATCCCCTGGAGGAGGAAATAGAAACCCACTCCAGTATTATTGCCTGGAAAACCCCATGGGCAGAGGAGCCTGGTGGGCTACAATCCATGGGGCTGCAGAGAGTCAGACATGACTGAGTGACTGAACACAGAACAGGATAATAGGGAATATGGATTTCATTTCAGTGGATGTTTCTGATAATTCAAATCAACTATTTTCAATGTTTGCATTTGAAAAGGAAAATTACACATTATTAAAATAACCTCTAAACTGCTTTATATGTTTTCCTTCCTTCTTATACATGGTAAATATAATGTATCATTTTCTGAGTGAGTTTGGATCATCCAATTAAGTGGATATATTAAGTTAAGATTGAGGGAAATGCTGTACATGGTTACAGTCAGTGTTTTTTTTTTTTTTTTTAAATAATATTTTTAAGATAATCCTTTTTATAACTCCTATCATTGGTTCAGAGACTTTTGCCCTGGATTCATCAGTACTCTGGTCAAGTTCTCAATTAAACTCATTCCCAGGGATTATTTCCACTGTCTCTTATTGATATATACACAGCTTGACTGTCTAGATAATGCTGGAAGGTAGGGATAAAAGGTAAATCAAAAACAATTAAGGCAGAGGCAGTTTGGCATCCCTGCTGGCAGATCATGTGATAGTAAAACAAGGAGAGCTTGAAAACTAAATTTAAAATCCACTGCAAATTAATGAATCAAACTCTAAACACATGATCAAATATCTTTATGTTCAGTAAAACTTTTCAACTCCCACTTTTCAAAGGAAAATTAAGCCTAAATAGCCCTCCTCCATCCTCAACACAGCCATCTCCACCCCCAAGTGCTCGAAGGTGCTCAGTCCATGCATCTCCTGAGTCACACTATGCTTTAAAAGGCATCATGTTGATGATGAATTGGTGAGTCATAAACATGGGAGATTAATAGTCCTCTAAAATTAGTAACAGTTCAAAAATAAAAGTGGAAAGCCCTAATTTTTCAAGCCTCAAAATGTCTAGGATATAAAGAGATTTTTAAAGAAATTTGTCTTTATCATTGATATGCAATGATTATGAATTCAACTGTTTGAGCAAATATAACAATTAAAAACTCTCAAGCAGCAATGCAAGTCATAAGAAACTAACATAATAAGAATAATCACACAAGAAGAATAAAATTATGAGTCACTAAGTATTGGGTACCTACCTTGTAACAAGTGATCAGCATCCATGCTTTCTCATCTTTACTCCGAGCAGAAAGATGTTTTATCATCCACATTCTACATGTATGAAGACTAAAACTCAGAGAGAAAAAACTCACTACTGGTGGTGCGTGCTAAGTTGCTTCAGTCATGTTTGACTCTTTTGATCCCATAGACTGTAGCCCACCAGGCTCCTCTGTCCATGGGGATTCTCCAGGCAAGAATACTGGAGTGGGTTGCCATGTCCTCCTCCAGGGAATCGTCCAACCCAGGGATTGAACCTGTGTCTCTTATGTGTCCCGCATTGGCACACAGGTTCTTTAAAAAGGGCACCACCTGGGAAGTTTAAGCTCACATGCGGTTCCAGCTCATGTTCCTTGCATTACTATAATTACTACATTACTATAATTTATAAATTACTATATTACTATAATAGTACTGTATTCACTTCATTTATGGATTAAAGGTACTCATATTAAAAAAAAAAGATGGTGAGGGTGACTGATATTTATTAGGTGCCTTATATTTTGCATGTAGTCTATATGTTTAACATCATTCTGGCTCTTCACATTTAGTACAATGCACAGAACCAGCCCATGGCACAGAGGTTTATTTATGTTCCTGTGTGAGTTTCCCAGGGTGGCTGTAACAGAGCATCACAAATTAGATGGCTTAAAACAAATGTACTGTCTCACAATTCTAGAGGCCAGAACATCAAGGTGTTGGCATGGCCATGCTCTCCTGTGGGGGAACCCTTCAGTGCTTTTAGTGGTTTTCCCACAATCTTTGTTGATGCTTGGCTTGCCTCATCTCTCCCTTTATCTTCTACCTCTGTATCTCTATCTTCACATGGCCATCTTCTTACAGGGATAACAGTCGTATTGGATTAGGGGTGCACCCTACTCCAACATTACCTCATGTGACTAATTACAATGGCAACAATCCTATTTCCTCTAAAGTCACATCCTTACAACATGGTAAAAATCTTCCTTGGGTGGCCCTAGAAGGTGGTGCTCGTAGTAAAGAGCCCTTCTGCCAATGCAAGAGATCTAAGTGATGTGGGTTCTATCCCTAGGTCTGGAAGATCCTCTGGAGAGGGCATGAAAACCCACTTCAGTATTATTGCCTGGGGATTTCTATGGACAGAGGAGCCTGGTGGGCTGCAGTCCATGCTGTCACACAGAGTCGGACACAACAGAAGCAACTTAGCAGAGCACAGCACAGAAAATTCTACTTCCTTCTTGCCATGCTGGAATGAGCATCTGTTGGAAGACAAAGACTTACACTCATTTGTCTCCATGTAAGTTTAAACAGGGCTTTTGTGGTAGCTCAGATGGTATAGAGTCTGTCTGCAATGCAGCACACTCAGGTTCTATTCCTAGGTCAGGAAGATCCCCTGGAGAAGGAAATGGCAACCCATTCCAGTATTCCTGCCTGGAAAATCACACGGACAGAGGAGCCTGGTAGGCTACACCCCATGGGGGTCGCAAAGAATTGGGCACGACTGAGTGACTAACACAAGTTTAAATAGTTAGAATGCTTTCTATATAGTTTTCTTGTATCTCACTAAAATCCGGACACCCTCATCTGCATGTCCATGTTTTTCCTCCCAGAAATAACACTCCTTTCTCATGGAGACGACTTATTCTTTCATTCATCCAACTTTCATTCAACTTATGGATTATTCCACTTTTGCAGAGGTAGAAATTATGGTCCCTGGCTCCAAGAAGCCAATAACCAAGAGGAGGAGAAAGGTGAGAAAACTACCAAATGAAACTCAGGGTCCTAAATTTTAGGGTTAAAGTGCACCTAAGGAGTTATGAGAGCAAAATGAACAGATAACTAACCTAGAAGAGAAAGGAGGGCTAACAAAGGAACCCAACCTCTGCTGTGATTTTGGAAGACAGATCAGTGTAATTCTCATGCAGCAAAGCACTGCAGGCAGAGGAAATGGATTCACCCACACACAAAACGGTGAGGGCTCAGCACAGCAGAGGGACTGCAAGGAACCTGATATTAGGTGAATCTACAGGATAGGGTGCATACTGGGATGTAAGGAAAGATAATGAAAGATAAAAAGACAGGAGCTAGATCATCAGGGTCTTTGTACATACAGCCTTATTTTTCCTCTAAGCCACTGAGGAGTCAAAGGGATTTTAAAGAGAATGATGTTTGATAAAGCCATTTCCGTTGATAGCATGGAGATTCGAATGAGGAAGGTTAACTCTGGAGAGTGAGAGACTTGGAGAGCCATGGAGTGTTGGGGACGGCGCCAGATGTCAAAATTCAACACAGCATTCTCAGCTAATCCCCTTCCCAGTCAAGCAGAGCACCTGAGACTTGATTATCTTGGTGTTAGGTTTGCCCATTTCTCCTCTCTTTCTCATTCCTAGTGGATGGCTCAACCAGAAGGTAGGAGGTGGTTCTAGAACAATCTACAATTGATACTGCAGTACAATGTTTAGCCTTGGACACAGTGAACAAAACTAGGTTTCCAAATGTAAGGAAGGGCAAAACCAGCTGTCAGTCAGAAGTGATAGTAAACTATTGAGTACTTTAAGGTGACAATGTAATTTGTAAACATTCTGGAATGAAAAAATGAGCTTTGAATAACTATGCCAGCACAGCTGGTGTAAACCAGCACTCCTCCAGGCAAACTGAGATTGGTGGTCTGCAGAAGCTGATGGCCTGTCTGTTTCTCTGGTTTCTGCTTCCCTCAACCAAGTAATTTAATGCTTCCTTTGTTTCCATATGTCTTCCATAAGCTTTCCAAAATATTCCTTTTTAATTATATTTCTCAGTGTCTCTACTTGTAACTGAAGTGTCTCTACTTGTAACCATAAGTGATCTGCCCTCATGTTTAAGACAAGGAAACTTAGTTCAGTAACTAACCCCAATATGGGCTTCCCTAGTGACTCAGTGGTAAAGAATCTGCTTGCCAATGCAGGTGATGTGGATTGGACTCCTGGTTGGGAAGATCCCCTGGAGAAGGATCCCCACTCCAGTATTTTTGCTGGGAAATCCCATGGACAGAGGATCCTGGCAGGCTACAGTCCATAGGATCGCAAAGAGGTGGGCACGACTTATGCAACTAAACAACAACAAAGCCCGGCTATACATTAATCAGAATTTGAAATCCCACATCTGTCTTCAAAGATGGTGATCATGCCCTCCTACAACCTGCAGCAAACAAATCTCCAGGTAGAAGCCACACAGATGGGCACATGGGAACCATTCTGGTCAGGATACAAGACTAACAGATGTCCTGACATGCACTTCTCCTTTCACCACTAGGAGTGTGCTCAGAGTGCCATCGCATGTGGAATGATGGACAGCCAGCTGGACTCAGTGTTAGTTTCCCATCCCAAGGTGTGGCCAGCCATCTTGGATGTGCTCATGGAATGAGGGTCATGGGATCACTGTATGCTGAGGTTTAGGATAGTGGAAGTAAACTCGGCAAGAATGTAATAGTCTGTGTACATTAAAAAAAAAAAGAAAGAAAGAAAAACATAGACATATGGTGGAATAAAAGGCAAAAATAACAAAGTTTTAAAGCACTGATTTTCAGAGGCAATTTATCTCTCAGCTACCAGCTTAAGGCTATGCCTCTACACTCTGAGGGTATACTTTTTTTTTTTTCTACTCTCCCTTCAGTGATACAGTTCACTGGAAAATATATCTGCATTTTAGCATGAAACCACATAAATGTATTTCTAGGACTGGAATTTGGGAAGAGAAGGCAGTACAAAGAAGTAGCCCTTACTCCCCCGACAAATCAGGCTGGTGGTAAGGAAAGAAAGAATTGTTGGGGGCCAATTATCTTTTGGAAGATAACATGATGCCCCTTAAAAAAAACTATGCACTTTTCCCCTAGAAATCATACAGTAAAAGAAAGGACCTATAGGTGAATCTTCACACCAATGCAGAAAACAGCTTGAATTCAGGATGACCTTGAATTATCTAAACAACAGTCAGCAAACTCAACTGGCTAGTTAAATCCAACATGCAGTCTTTTTTTGTGGTCCAGCAAAGGAAGAGCCATTTCCCACTTTAAAGTTTATTTATTTGTTTGTTTGGCTACACCAGGTTTTAACTGCAGTATGCAAACTCTTAGTTCCAGCATCTGGAATCTAGTTCCCTAACCAGGGATCAAATCTGGGCTCCCTGCATTGACAGCACAGAGTTTTAGCCTCTGGACCACAAGGGAAGTTCACCATATTTTTAAACAATTGAAAGAAAATCAAAATAAGAATGTTTTGTGACAAATTAAAATTATATGAAATGTAATCAATGTCCACAAATAAAATTCTATTGAACACAGTCACACTGTTTACATATGGCTGTTTTTGCTCTAACATGGCATAGACTGTGTGACCTGCAAAGCTTAAAATATTTCTTCTTTGGATTTTTCTAGATAATATTTTCCAAGCCCAAATGTAAAGTTTTAGATTAAAAAATTTATGACTTTCAAATAACTTACACAATTCCTCCCTAGATTGATTTGATGAAAAAATAGGAATGATTTACAATTGACATTTTAATTTATATCTCCAAATATGGTGACTGCACAGGGTCTGAAAGCAAGTTGGTTTACTTAAGAGAGGATTTTATGCCCTGTCATCCACATGATTATTTTGTTGTGCAATTTCTCATAGATATTAAAAAGATTAACTTTAAGCCAGGCTTCATTCACATTCCCTCGCCATGCTCCATGAACCTTTTCCTTGTTACTTGAAATGAGTCATGAGTGACTTCTAAAAAGCTATCAGGACCTGGATTGGTCACACATTTGGTCCCCTCTTATATGCTATACTCAGTTAGTACTAATATGTCTTCCCAGGTAGGTCAGTGGTAAAGAATCCGCCTGTCAATGCAGGAGACTCGGGTTCGACGCCTGGGTGGGAAGACTGCTTAGAGGAGGAAATGACAGCACACTCCAGTATTCTTACCTGGGAAATCCCACGCAGGCTGCAGTCCATGGTGTCACAAAGAGTCAGACATGACTGAGTGACTGAGCATACACGCACCTCTTCCAAAACAGATTATCCTTTTTAGTTTTTAACATAAAACACAGGCTACATTTCTCCCCCTGCCAGGCTGAGCCCTTAGGTTGAATTCCTACAGTCTTTCCACAATCAGCATGTTAGGACATTAAAATAAAATTTATTTCAATGGGAATACATTTTGAACTCATGCTACTAAGAAGGTTTACAACCAAGAAGTGGAATTGTGGTCCTGCCACAGATATACTTTTATTTTTTCCTCAGAGAATTCAGTTCTATTAAAATATTCAAAACACATTCAAAGCCAACCAACAACATTGATTTTCAGAAACAAGAAGTGAAATATTCATTTAAATGGCAGAACAGCTTTATACAACACGGTCCCTTCACAATCACCACGCCATTATTTTGATTACCAGGAAACGGAGGCTAATATGTTCAGGATGATGGACTAAAAAAGAAAGAACTAGAATACACTAGTTAGCTCTGCATCTACAAAGTGGTTTATGTATACTTTCCCTCAAAACTTAATACATCAGATCGTCTTAGAATTTAATGAGGTTTATATTTTTTGATTGCCAATCATTAAAATGAACTTATTTTAATTTTCAGGCCAAAAGTTTCTATCAAATGCAGTTTATAAACCTTTTGGATTATATCCTCTTTTTTGAGAAAGAAGTAATTTTAAGTCTCATTGTGAACATGATTTTAAAGATTTCTGTGGGAAATGTATGAAAAAGAATTGCTGAACTATTTATCTCAAGGACTTATAAGTTGCTGGATACTGCCACCCATCCAAATGGGAGATCTGACTAGCATAGAATTCTCAGTATATATCACAAAGGTATAAGCAGTTTTCTGGGGTCCAAGACTCTAAACCCTTAACCAACTCTGCATAAATGTCCTCCCAAAACACACATCCAGCAAAGAGAATAAATAATGTACCACAAGGGTTGATGAATGGGCGGACAGTATGTGAACTGAACTGCTCTTTCCTAGTTTTATTCCACTAAGAGATTTGGATTTAATGGTTGATTTATTTTGAATTCCTTGTATCCATCTTCAGCAGGCATTTGTACATATACGAACTGGGACTTCGTTCTATGACTACAAACTGGGATTTAGTTAGTTATCTGGGGTCAGTGGGCATGCAACATGCTTTTATAAACTGATACTGAACAGGGAAGAAACTGCATAAGAATGGAAGCTGAATGACAATAAGCTGAACTCAGAGGTGGCTCTCTCAGGCTCTTGCCTGGTTATGTTTGTCTAGATGGGGAATTGGGCTGATTTTAAGCCCTTGCCTACTCTCAACTTGACAGTGGACATTAGACACATAGTCACAGCTAATGTGGGTATGTTTTCTTTCCTCTTTGTGGTTTTCATCTATCTCATCATTTTGACAGTACCTGTCATGAAGTGATTCCTGAAAGACTGTACAAATTGTAGTAAATTGAGGGACACAAGGAATCTTATCTATCCAAATATGGTGTTAATGACCATACACAGACCCTATTACCAGGCCAAATGGAAAAAAAAGAAGACAGACCAAAAAAAAAAAAATTATCACTTTTTGTTAATTCATGGATTTATGGAATAAAATAAATTTTGGGGAACAGAACCCCAATTTATAATCCTGTGCTCATAAAGCCTGGAGATTCGTTTTTTCACCACTGTCTCAAAACTAATTTACTGGTCAGTTCAGGATCACTGCTAGTTTTACTCAACAACTGGAAAACCACAAGTAAGGCATAGAATTCCAAATACGTGTGTGCGTGTTCAGTCACTCAGTTGTGTCTGACTCTTTGGGACTCCATGGACTGTAGCCCATCAGGCTCACCTGTCCATGGAATTTTCCAGGCAAGAGTACTGGAGCAGGTTGCCATTTCTTCCTCTAGGAGATCTTCCAGACTCAGGGAATGAACCCATGTCTCTGATGTCCCCTGCACTGGCAGCTAAATTCTTTACCACTGAGTTACCTGGGAAGTCCCCATCTTAGCTATTAAAACAGGGTTATTCCAATAATTCCCTCAGCTTTAAAGCAATGAAAGACATCACAAATGAAAACATCTACAAACTTGATCATTCAAAAAGTAAAAACTTCTATGGAATGAAAATTAGCACAACTAAAGTTTGAAGAGATCAATTGTCAAAGAAAAATACATCAAAAATAACAAAGTGGCATATATTATACATGGAACCACTGTAGGACAGATGAAAAAGCCTTGGTTTGACATCCCAAAGTTACAGGTTGTGGTGAAGGTGAAACATGGAATACATGGAAAGTCCTCACACATGTTAATGCCATTTCAGATTCATATGAAAAAATATCAACACTCAGTGGAGGGTTAAGTAAATTATACTGTGTGAACTAAATTGACCAAAAGTATGCACTCTTTGAAAACAACATGGCAGAACTATATGTACAGAGATGAGAAGATGTCCAGAACACTCTGTTAGATAAAGCAAAACAAGCACTAAATGCAATGTGAGGCCCCACATTGGATCCTGGATCAGGAGAAAGACATTAGTGGAAGAACTGGGGGAAATCCAAATAAAGTGCAGCACTTACTTAAGAGTACTGTACTAATGCTAACTTCTTTGTTTTGGTAAATGTACAGGTTATATATGATGTAAATATTAGAGGAAACTGGACAAAGTATAAATGGGAATCTATTTTTGAAACCTTTTATAAATTAAAATCATCTCCCAAATTAAAATGTATTTTAAAAACCAAGCAAATTTCTAAATAGTATGATAAGAAGATAAAATTTACACAAAAATTAGTACTATGTATATATATACATGGAGCTTCCTGGTGGCTCAGATGGTAAAGAATCTGCCTGCAATGCAGGAGACCAGCTTCAGTCCTTGGGTTGGGAGGATCCCCTGGAGGAGGGCATGGCAATCCACTCCAGTATTTTTGCCTAAAGAATCCCATGGACAGAGGAGACTGGCGGGCTACAGTCTGTGGGGTCGCAAAGAGTTGGATACAACAGAGTGACTAACACTTTCACTTCCACGTGTATGCATAGGAAAACTTTTTTGAAATATATACATCAAACTCTTCATAGTGGTTATTTCAGGACTGGAGATAAGATAACAGTGAATCTTCTCTTATTTTATTTTATTTATGACTTCTGTCATAATTTAATTTTTAATAAAGGACATGTATTACTTTTATAATCTAAGATACACAGTATAATAAATGTGTTCTTCATGGCTATTATTACTTCCATTTAGTAAAGAAGAACACTATATCTTAGAGAAATTACAGGGCTTGTAGGTAGTAAAACAAAACAAGATTTGAACAAAGCCCTAATTGCAGAGTCTAAACACTACATGATACTGCCTTCTGGACTCTAAGCTCCTAGGGGAGGATGGTATTTTATTTATAGCTGTCTTCCCCACAATGTCTAGTGTAGCACTTAGCATGTCCTAAGCAATCGATATGTGTCTATCAGCTACAATTGAATTCCAGTATGAACATTCTGTTTCTAACACAAATGTAATAGACTTTCCATTTATAAGAGCTTAACTATGCACAGCTGATTTCTAATATGTTTCTTGATTGCACTTAGGAACAAACGCATCTTTACAAAGTCAGAGGGTGCAATTAAGAGCTGGAAAAAGAATAGAGCTGAATTCAAGATGAATAATGCCACGCAAATGCACAAAAAATACTAAAATCAAATTTTAAACTCCTAAAACTTAACTTGCTTTGCAAAATCCCCTCATGAAACTCAAGATGAAACACTATTAACAAAACCCAAACCCAATGCTCTAAATAATAGTGATTGAATGTACCTTGGCTGATGTATGTTTAAATTGCTTTTATCCAATTTTGTGAAACTAGAAAATGCCCTGGCTGTTTGTTTTGTTTTGTTTTGTTTAGTTGTTGTTTTCAGTTCACTGATTTAAGTACCAAAATATTTCAATTTTTTAACTGGAAAATAGTTATTAAAACTAAAGGTTAAAACCTTGCTTTCATTCTTGCTCTCCTGAAACACACATGGATTCTGTCACAATACTATATGGCATCTTGAAATCTGAAAAATGTTATTACTTAAACGGACCGTCTGACCTTTTCATTTATGATTCTCATTCACAAGATGTTTAACGTTGCTGTCAGGCTGGAGGTCTTGGTTCTAGGTTCCAGGGTGAATAAAATCCAGCCACTAAATAGAATTTCCAATCAATCGTTAGGCATGTAAATGAACAGAGAGATTCAGAGAAATCTTGCATGGTATTATCAGAAGCATAGTTCTTGGAAGGATCGATGCAAGAGTAAAGGTATTGGTTTTTTCCTTCCTGGTAAGGAGGGATAATTGTAGCTGGGTCACAAAGAGGAATGCAGTCATCTACCTTCCAAAAACATGCATGCTGATAAAAGATTCCCGGGGGATTTCACAGAAACTTTGCTGTCGGTGGATGAAAATAAGAGTTGAATCTATACACACATTCCTTTTGTATTTTAAGACCTTGAGGAAACACAAACTTACACAATTATAAAATACTGTGCAAATAAATGAGTAAAGCATTTTTAAGAATCATTCACTTATCTGTTTTTCTATTTGTTTTGCTTAAAATATTCTATTTTTATAAGTATGTAGATTCTCACAGAACAATGAGTTTCATGTTTATTATACCATATCAAAATAGTACTTCCTTATATCTTTCCCATAGCAATTTCCCAGATTTTCATTCCTCTCTCCCCTTCTTTCCATCACAATGGACTAGAAAAAGGGTGTCTTCTGATCCACATGCATCAGGGTTTCACATATTTTAATTACATCCCTTTAGCTTAACTATCTTAAGCCATTTTTATGAATATTTTTAAGGAACTATTATAATAGCAATGTCTCTTTATTTTTGTTCTTAATCATCCCTTATTATTCTCAGTTTCATTCTGCCAGTATTCACTGTTTAAAGGCTCTCTAATGCACAGCCACCATGTGTGAGGAACCATGTGTCAGGAATAATTTCCACCTATTTATTTATCTACTACATGTCTGGATTATCACAGGTGCTAGTTACAAAGCAGCATCACAAATCTTGATTGAAATGTATTAGAATTCTGACTTAAGTGAGCCTAATTTTAATTAGAAAAAAAATTAAGCAATTATTTAGTTTTCTATATATTTCTTGGTGATCTCCAATACTTTAGTGGTATTTTATTTGCAACAACATAATGGTACAATGTCATTTAATGGACATTCTTCAATGACTCTTTTTATACTCCATAACTGATAGCTCAATGAACATCATCTCATAAGTTTGTATTATTTTTCCCTCAGGTAGCTACTTTGCACTGATGTGTAAGGAAGTTTGTTTCTTGCCTTACACATCCCTGTAAGTAATTCTTTTAGTCTATTTTTATCTGCTTGGCACCAAGCTATCCTATAATCCTGTGTAGGTCCTTAAAAGATACTGAAGTCTCACTATGTATTCTCAAGCAAAGATTAGTTTTGTAAATGTTAAATAAAACACTACTGATTTCATTTGTCAAACCACAGACTTTAACACTGACCCCAAAACTTTGTTTCCTGGACTAAATTAAAAAAAATTTTTTTTGATTAGCAGTTCTATTTTCACTGTTCTCCTTGGCTCTGTGTGTGTGTGTGTGTGTGTGTGTGTGTGTGTGCTCAGTCCATCAGTCATGTCTGAATCTGTGACCCCAAGGACTGTATGTAGCCCACCAGATTCCTCTATCCATAGGATTTCCAAAGCAAGAATACTGGAGTGGGTTGTCATTTCCTACTCCAAGGAATCTTTGCAACCCAGAGATTGCACCCAGGTTTCTTGTGTCTCCTTCACTGACAGGCAGATTCTTTACCACTGGTGCCACCTGGGATGCCTTTGTTTACTTATCCATTCAAAGATGTTTATAAGATAAGATTCTCCATTTGGAAGTCTCACGATTACTTGCTCTCCTCTCCATGACAGGCACTCTGACTACATTTCATTGTTGGGCACAGTGTCTGGTACATACTAAGTACTAAAGGAATGAAATGAAATTAATTAAATGATATCATTAACAACGCTACCTCCAGTGCAGACCTGAGCATTGTTGATGCACAGTGAATAAACTACTTGTATTGAAAAAAATATAGTTCAGTAAACAGAATTCTTTAGATGGACAAGGAGACTAAACACTCACAAGCAACCATATGTAAAATACACAACAACATGAATAGGGACATGCCCCTCTTTCAGGGTTATTGCATGACAGTGAAAAAAAGAGGAAAAGAGAAACTTGAGATCTGAGATACTATTTTAGGATGGACATAGGAAATGAGCTAAAGTCTCACTCCTTTTAAAGCTCAGCTCCTCAGCTCTCTCAGAGACACTGATGCTGTTTTCTGGTCATATATCAGTCTACAATGGTACCCTCGACCCTCAGCCTCAGTAAGCCAAAATGAGACAGCCTTCAGGAATGGAGTCTACAGAAGGAAGAAAGATAGGATCTACTACCAAGTGTTCACAGAATCAAGCTCTTCCAGGAGCAGAGGAAGGGCAAGATAGGTCAGGCAAATGATAGAAGGGAGCCTGAATTTCTGGAACGCACCAGAGAAAAGTGAGTAAACCAGCAAGCAAAGGCTTGTTCTCAAAGAGTTGCCACTGCTGCAGCCACAGAGGGAAACCAATGAATGTTACCAAATCTTTGCTTTTCAGAGGTCAGATTCCATATTTGTATATAAAAATCTCTTGATTTTTAAATATTGGCAGTTAATGGGGAAAAAATCATGCAGGCAAATGCTGTGGAGTCCAAAAAGGAATCTTTTAGCTGAATTTGGCCAATAGCTGCCAGTTGATGGCCTCTGAACCAGCAAGCATCCCTCTAAATGAGGTGTCAGCAAACCACTGGGGTGTATCAAAGCCAGCCCTCTGCCTCTTGTGTATGTGTGTGCATGCATATGATTCTCTTGGAATACAGCCATTCTTAGTCTTTTACATTTTATCCACAGTTACTTTTGTCTGACAATGGCAAAGCTGAATGTTTGTGATGGAGACTGTCTGGCTCATGGAGCCTAAAATATGATATGACCCTTTACAGAGAGTTAGCTAACCCCTGCTCTAAATATTCCTTGTCCAGTCACCATCTACCAGTGCCAGAAGCAGTTCTCATAACAACCTTACATGGCAAAAAGGCTCTGAGAGTTAGAGCTTCCTCACTGGAGGGATTACATGAAGCTCACACCCAGACACTCAGATCAAGATGGTCCCAAAATAATTCTGGTTGGGACAGAAGTCCCACAGGCCTGTGTGAGAAACACAGGACCTGATCTATCAGAATGATAAAAGACTATTAACTTTATTTCTAAATAATATTATTTTAGTGAATTAAATTAACAAAAAGATCTTGGCAAATATAATTAATACTTTGTATATGTTGCTATTAAACGAACACTGTTTTGTGTGTGTGCTCAATCATTCAATTGTACCCAGTTCTTTGTGACCTCATGGACTGTAGCCCACCAGGCTCCTCTGTCCATGGGACTTTACAGAAAAGAATACTGGAGCCCATGTTGCCATTTCCTCCTCCAGGGGACCTTTCCGACCCGGAGACTGAACCTGCATCTCTTGCATCTCCTGCATTGGCAAGCATACTCTTTACCACAAGCAACACCTGGGAAGCCCCATTAAATGACCATGTTTCATACCTAAGAAGATCTATTTTAGGAGGATAATATTCCTAACATTGCTGTCCAAGTTTGGCTCTCTGTCAGACATATTACTTTAGAATTTATACCTGTTTTTTCCAACAAATAAATACCTGTTGACATCTGGGGTTTGATGGAAGGAACGACGTTTTTTGATAGCACCATTTTTTTTCCTTACTCATATTTTTCCTCTCAAACAGCTACAGACTTAACAGGAGGCTTTTTAACCCAGGTCCGTGATTATTGTCCTTGACCATGAAAGCCATGAAGCAAAAGCTCAACAAGTATGTTGTAGTTAATGATATGCTACTTCTTTTTGTTCATCTGCAAGCTGAGGTCCTCTATACCAGGAAGCAGAACAAGAGTGAAAATTCTGAGAGCCTTTCGCTGGTGGGGCCAAAAAGAAGGTCAAGTTTAACATCTGTTTAGTTCCCATCCAGTCTGTCTTTACTAAGTGATGGGACCACTTAGTATGAAGTGCTGTAATATCCTGAATAATCAAGCACTTCTATAAAAATGGACACTATTAAGAATAATAATGCTTACCATTTATTGAGCCCTCCTCTATAAATGATGTACCATGCACTTCTAAGTGCCTAACTGAATTATTTAATTTACTCCTCAGCAGCAATCCTATGAAACAGGTACTATTTATTATCTCTATTTTACAAACAAGCTTCTTGGGAACAGAATGTTAAGTAAAAGTAATTAATGTACCAAAGAAATAAGAAGAGATTAACTTGTTCCATAGCTTTTCCTCCACCAGATATTTAAACCTGATTTGACTAGAAGGAAGCATAAAAGGATAGACATTATTCTCACATCTAAACTATGACTTTGGTCTAACTTAGCTACCAAAGTGACTTTCACCCTAGCAAACTAGACTGTTTCTAGGTATCAGTCTTGTAAGTGACAGATGGAATGCTTTTATGCCCATTTGGCAGATGACAAAAGACACAGAAGGGATAAATGAACTGCTTGTTGTCATGAGACAGTTAGGGTAAAAACTAGCATTGGAAGCTTAGACTTCTAATTCCCAATAAAGCATCCTATTTTTAGATAAGAAGAGCTCTGAATTATTAAAGACATCACATGTAAGGGTTGGATTGAAAAGTCAAGACACCACTCAAAGATTATGGAGTTTTCCATCAGTAGGTTCATATCTCTTAGTTCTCACCTTGGTTTTTCTATGGGCAACAACATTAACTTATCATGAATGTTTTCAGAAGTGCACTCACAGTGGACTGCAGATCACAGTCTATAAATATCCATTCATGATGAGATAAATACATAAATTCAGAGTAAGCATCTAGAAACTCTTATGGGAATAATTTAATGTTTTTTAATGGTTGGATTAGCACCGAAGAATTGATGCTTTTGAACTGTGGTGTTGGAAAAGACTCTTGAGAGTCCCTTGGACTGCAAGGAGATCCAATCAGTCCATTCTGAAGGAGATCAGCCCTGGGATTTCTTTGGAAGGAATAATGCTAAAGCTGAAACTCCAGTACTTTGGCCACCTCATGCGAAGAGTTGACTCATTGGAAAAGACTCTGATGCTGGGAGGGATTGGGGGCAGGAGGAGAAGGGGACGACAGAGGATGAGATGGCTGGATGGCATCACTGACTCGATGGACATGAGTCTCAGTGAACTCTGGGAGTTGGTGATGGACAGGGAGGCCTGGCATGCTGCGATTCATGGGGTCACAAAGAGTTGGACACGACTGAGTGACTGATCTGATCTTATCTGAATGGTTGGATGACATCACCAACTCAATGGACATGAGTTTGAGCAAGCTCTGGGAGAAAAGCCTGGTGTGCCTAAGTCCATGGGGTCACAAAGAGTCAGACACGACTGAGTGACTGAACAACAACAATAATCTAATTTTAAAAATTGGGGGGGTGGGGCAGTCCTAAGACGGCAGAGGAATAGGATGGGGAGACCACTTTCTCCCCTACAAACTCATCAAAAGATCATTTGAATGCTGAGCAACTTCCACAAAACAACTTCTAAATGCTGGCGGAGGATACCAAGCACCCAGAAGGGAACCCATTCTCTTTGAAAGGAGGTAGGACAAAATATAAAAGACAAAAAGAGAGACAAAAGTGTTAGGGACAGAGACCTGTCCTGCGGAGGGAATCATGAAGGAGTTTCCAAACACAAGGAGACCCTCTCACCAGCAGGTCTGTGGGAAGCTTTGGAATCTCAGAGGGCAACATAACCAGGAGGGGGAAAAAACAAAACAAAACAAAACCAAAAAACCCCACAGAATGTGCACCTAACCACAACTCCTAGTGGAGAAATAGCCCAGATGCTCGCATCCACCACCAGTGAGCGGGGGCTGAAGAGGGAGGCATGGGTTGCATGCTTAGGGTAAGAGCTGGGCCTGAACGCCCTGAGGACAATCTGAGGGAGCTAACGTGAGATAGCAACCCAAACAGTGGGACAGCCATAGAGAGAGAGAGAACTTTCCCACAAAAACTCTAACCTAAAGCATAGCCTGGCCTGGCTCATAGAACAAAGGATTGAGCAAATGCCAAAGGAGAGCTAGCTGGCTGCGGACTGGCCCAGCCCCTGCCAGAGAGGCAAGCGGTAACAGCCAGAACTGGAAGGCGAGGAGCAATCTCAGCCCCAGAGACAGCATCCTCCACCAAACTGTGAGCAGGCTCCCAGTGTCTAACCAAGTCTTCCTGGGATCCTGGATGGTTGACATCTTCAGGAGGGTTGCAGCCAGAGATCAACTCTCCAGAGGAGACACACAGCACACCTGAGACGGCAGTCTTGCAGCACACCCAGGAAACTGAGTGGCTGGGACCAGGGAGGTGACTAAGATGCACAGCCCACATGGGACAGTGTGCATGCCAAGCAGCTGGTCACCTAAGCTGCTCAGACCTAAGAAGGGCACAAAATGCATGCCCAACCAAGTCTGTGCCTTTGTCGAGTACCCGAGAACCTGAACCTGAGCAGCTTAGACCTGGGAAGTACACGAAACACAGGGCCCATTTTGGACAGTTTCCCTGCAGAGCAACCTAGAGCCTGAGCAGTGTAGACTGGGAAGTCACACACGCCGTGAGCTGGGGCAAACCCAGCGTGGTCCATACACTGCAAGCACTCCCCACACACACCAGTGATATTTGTTTGCAGTGTTCCTCCCTCCCCACAGCACAACTGAACAAGTGAGCCTAAATAAGTGACCACCTTCGCCCCATGTGTCAGGGTGGAAATTAGACACTGAAGAGACTTGCAAACAGAGGAAGCTAAAATAAATAAAGAAGAGGGAACCACTCTGGAAGTGACAGGTGCAACAGATTAAAATCCTGTAGTTAGCATTGACTAAGCATTGGAAGGGGCCTATAGACCTTGAGAAGAAGTATAAGTTGGAACAAGGAACTATCTGAAATTGACCTGACCCTACACTGTCCTCAACAGCTCCAGAGAAATTCCTAGACATATTTTTACTATTACCATTTTTAAATTTTTTTCATTTTTAAGTTCTTTATTATCTTTTAATTTTCATTTTTAAACCTACTATTACCTTGCAAAAAAAAAAAAAGACCCTATTTTTAAAGCAAATTTCATATATATATTTTTTTTTACAATTTTTGTGATTGATTTTGTTTTGTATTTTTAATATTGTATTTTTGAGAGTCTGACCTCTACTCTAGACTTTTAATCTTTGCTTTTGGGTGTTTGTTATCAATTATATACTCTTAGAAATCTAATCTTCAGTACCTATTTTTACCTAGGGGTGTGATTACTAGTTTGATTGCTCTCTCCCCCTGGTGGCTTAGAAGGTAAAGTGTCTGTCTGCAATGCAGGAAACACAGATTCGATCCCCGGGTTGGGAAGATCCCCTGGAGAAGGAAATGGCAGCCCACTCCAGTATTCTTGCCTGGAAAATCCCATGGACTGCAAAGCCTGGTAGACTACTGTCCATGGGGTTGCAAAGAGTTGGACATGACTGAGCGACTTCACTTCTCTTCACTTTCTCCCCCAGGTCACCTCTATCTCCTCTCTCCCCCTTCTCTTCTCTACTTAACTCTGTGAATTTCTCCAGGTGTTCTGGGCCCTGTAGAACACTTAGGGAACTGATTACTGGCTAGATTGGTCTCTCCCCTTTTGATTCCCCCTCTTCTCCTCCTGGTCACCTTTATCTCCCTCCTCCCTCTTCTCTTCTCCATGTAACTGTGTGAACCTCTCTGGGTGTCCCTCACTGTGGAGAATCTTTTCACCATTAACCTAGATGTTTTATCATCTGTGCTGTATGGAACATACCTCAACATAATAAAAGTGATATATGATAAACCCACAGCGAACATCCTCAATGATGAAAAACTGAAAGCATTTTCCCTAAAGTCAGGAACAAGACAAGGGTGCCCACTCTCACCACTACTATTCAACATAGTTTTGGAATTTTTAACCACAGCAATCAGAGAAGAAAAATAAATAAAAGGAATCCAGGTTGGAAAAGAAGTAAAATTCTCACTGTTTGCAGATGACATGATCCTCTTCACAGAAAACCCTAAAGACACCACCAGAAAATTACTAGAGCTAATCAATGAATATAGTAAAGTTGCAGATATAAAACTAACACATAGAAATCCCTTGCATTCCTATACATTAACAATGAGAAAACAGAGAGAAATTAAGGAAACAATTCCATCCACCATTGCAATGAAAAGAATAAAATACTTAGGAATAAATCTACCTAAAGAAACAAAACCTATATATATATAAAACTATGAAACACTGATGAAAGAAATCAAAGATGACACAAATAGATGGAGAAATATACCATGTTCATGGATTGGGAGAATCAATATAGTGAAAATGAGTATACTACCCAAAGCAATCTATAGATTCAATGCAATCCCTATCAAGCTACCAATGGCATTTTTCAGAAAACTAGAACAAATAATTCCACAATTTGTATGGAAATACAAAAAACCTCAAAAAGCCAAAGCAATCTTGAGAAAGAAGAATGGAACTAGAGTAATCAACCTGCCTGACTTCAGACTATACTACAAAACTACAGTCACTAAGACAGTATGGTACTGGCATAAAGACAGAACTATAGATCAATGGAACAAAATAGAAAGCCCAGAGATAAATCCATTTTATCTTTGACAAAGGAAGCAAGAATATACAATGGAGAAAAGACAATCTCTTCAACAAGTGGTGTTGGGAAAACTGGTCAACCACTTGTAAAAGAATCAAACTAGAACACTTTCTAACACCATACACAAAAATGAGCTCAAAATTGATTAAAGATCTAAATGTAAGACCAGAAACTATAAAACTCCTAGAGGAAAACATAGGAAAAACACTCTCTGACATAAATCACAGCAGGATCCTCTATGACCCACCTCCCAGAGTAATGGAAATAAAAGAAAAAATAAACAAATGAGACCTAATTAAAATTAAAAGCTTTTGCACAACGAAGGAAACTATAAGCAAGGTGAAAAGACAACCTTCAGAATGAGAGAAAATAATAGCAAATGAAGCAACTGACAAAGAATTAATCTCAAAAATATACAAGCAACTCCTGTAGCTCAATTCCAGAAAAATAAGCGACTCAATCAAAAAATGGGCCAAAGAACTAAATAGACATTTCTCCAAAGAAGGCATACAGATGGCTAACAAACACATGAAAAGATGCTCAATATCACTCATTATCAGAGATATGCAAATCAAAACCACAATGAGGTACCATCTTACACCAGTCAGAATGGCTGCTATCAAAAAGTCTACAAACAATAAATGCTGGAGAGGGTGCAGAGAAAAGGGAACCCTTGTACACTGTTGGTGGGAATAGTACAGCCACTGTGAACAGTGTGGAGATTCCTTAAAAAACTGGAAATAGAACCACTATACTATCTAACAATCCTACTGCTGGGCATACACACCAAGGAAGCCAGAATTGAAAGAGCCATATGTACTCCAATGTTCATCACAGCACTGTTTACAATAGCTAGGACATGGAAGCAACCTAGATGTCCATCAGCAGACAAATGGATAAAAAAGCTGTGGTACATATACACAATGGAATACTACTCAGCTATTAAAAAGAATGCATTTGAATCAGTTCTAATGAGGTGGAAGAAACTGGAGCCTATAGTACAGAGTGAAGTAAGTCAGAAAGAAAAAAACCAATACAGTATATTAACACATATATATGGAATTTAGAAAGATGGTAACAATGACCCTATATGTGAGACAGAAAAAGAGACACAGATGTAAAGAACAGACTTTTGGACTCTGTGGGAGAAGGTGAGGGTGGGATGATTTGAGAAAATAGCATTGACACATGTATATTACCATATGTGAAACAGATTGCCAGTTCAGATTCAATGCATGAGACAGGGCTGTCAGGGCTGGTTCACTGGGATGACCCTGAGGGAATGGGGAGGGAAATAGGAGGGGGGTTCAATATGGGGAACACATGTACACCATGGCTGACTGATGTCAATGCATGGTAAAAACCACTACAATATTGTAAAGTAATTAGCCTCCAATTAAAATAAATTAATTATTTTTTAAAAATTGGGGCTTGGGAAATTCCCTGGCTGTCCAGTGGTTAAAACTCCACACTTTCACTTCCAAGGGTCCAGGTTCAGTCCCTGGTTAGGGAACTAAGAGCCAGAAGCTTTATGGCACAGCTAAATAAATAAATAAAAATTAAAAATTGAGGCTTCTATTTTATTTATGGGACTTGTAACACTTTATTTTACTAGTTATTCACATCTTATACTTATAACTTATATATTTTTAATTTTAGAAATAAAACAATGTTCCTTCATTTCTCATAGGGTAAGAAGCACTGATTTAGAGACACTTCGTCAATTCCATATAAAAATTCTGTTTTTCCTCATCATTGAAATTTTCCATTTTTCAGAAAATATATTTTAAATTGCATACACAAACAGGCTTCTCTGATGACTCAGGGGATAAAAAATTCGCCTGCAATGCAGGAGACACAGGAGATGCAGGTTCAATACCTGGGTCAAGAAGATCCACTGGAGAAGGAAATGCAACCCACTCCAGTATTCCTGCCTGAAAAATCCCATGGACAGAGGAGCCTGGAGGGCTGTATCATGGGGCCACAAAAGAGTTGGGCATGACTGAGCATACACATTGATGTTGATTAAGTTTATAATAGGTTTATACAGTAACATTTTTCACATACATAAAAACAAACACATAAAAAATAAAGAAAACATTTAAAATTTTATAGTACAGTACCTTGTCAAGTACAGTAGTACAGTACAACAGCTGGCATACAATGGCTGGCATCAAGTGAACAGGCAAGAAGAGTTACTGACTGGAGGAGAGAGCAGAGGTGGGAGATGGTAGAGCTGAAGGATTAACAACAATAAGAGATGGAGGGAGAGCTGCAGTTTCACTCACACCTGATTTGATAGCACCAGTTCTGGTTCCTTGCTGGGACCAGATGCACATTCTCATCTTTGAAAGTTCTCAACTTGAAGATTCATATTTAGGGTTCTAGAGTGACTGAACTGAATTGAACTGAACTGTACTTTGTATCAAGAGCCTGTCCTGTGCCCTGTATAATATTTATCAACATCCTTGGTCTCTACCAGTGAACACCAGGAGCATCTCCCTTCCATCTCTAGTCATAATAAAAATGTACCCATATATTGTCAAATGTCCCCTGTATGAGGTTAAAATTCCTTCTGATTGATAATCACTGCTCTAAAGTATTTATAAGTAGGTACAATAGAATGTATCCTAGTAATTTTAGAAATATTAATAATAAATAATGAAATATTTCCCAAATTAAAGCTAACTTCTATTTACCAGGGACAGACTAGATACAGAAGTCAATTCTTAGTAACCATTATTGAAAGTGAAAGTGAAAAGCAGGGTTAGTCACTCAGTTGTATCCAACTCTTTGATCCCATAAACTGCAGCCTGTCAGGCTCCTCTGTCCATAGTGTTCTCCAGGAAAGAACACTTGAGTGGGTTGCCATTCCCTCCTCCAAAGGATATTCCTGATACAGAGATTGAACCCAGGTCTCCTGCATTGCAGGCAGATTCTTTACCATCTAAGCCGCCAGGGAAACCCTATTAAAACCACTTAAAATAATCAGAATCCAAACCAAGTATCAGGCATAAAAGTTTTCTTCATGTTTTTTCATAATTTGATGAGCTTATTTATTAGCATTGAATAATCTATTCTCTGGATGTACTATTGATAAAATTTATTTATCCATTCATTTATTGAAGGGCATCTTGATGGCTTCAACATTTTGACATTATGAATAAAAATTCTGTAAACATCATGTGCAGGTTTTTGGGTGGATATATGTTTTCAAATACTTTGGGTACTAAGGAACGCAATCGCTGGATCATACAAGAGTGTGTTTACTTTGAACCCAAAAAGGCTACATATTTTATGATTCCAACAATATGACATTGTGGAAAAAGCAAAACTATGGAAACAGTTACCAGAAGATGAAGGGATGGAGTGATGAACAGGTGGAGCACAGAATTTTTAGAGCAGCGAAAATACCCCAAGTGATAGAAAAATGGTGGAATCATGGCATTATACATTTGTCCAAATCCACAGAATATATAACACCAGGAATTGAAGCTTAATGTAAACTATGGACTCTGAGTGATCATGCTGTGTCAATGTAGGCTCATTAATTGTGATAAATGTAACATCCTGGTGGGAGATGTTAGTAATCAAATCAGATCAGATCACATCAGTCACTCAGTCATGTCCGACTCTTTGCGACCCCATGAATCCCAGCATGCCAGGCCTCCCTGTCCATCACCAACTCCCAGAGTTCACCCAGACTCATGTCCATCAAGTCAGTGATGCCATCCAGCCATCATCCTCTGTTGTCCCCTTCTCCTCCTGCCCCCAATCCCTCCCAGCATCAGTCTTTTCCAATGAGTCAACTCTTCGCATGAGGTGGCCAAAGTACTGGAGTTTCGGCTTCAGCATCATTCCTTCCAAAGAAATCCCAGGGCTGATCTCTTTCAGAATGGACTGGTTGGATCTCCTTGCCATCCAAGGGACTCTCAAGAGTCTTCTCCAACACCACAGTTCAAAAGCATCAATTCTTCAGCACTCAGCTTTCTTCACAGTCCAACTCTCACATCCGCACATGACCACTGGAAAACTGATAGCCTTGACTAGACGAACCTTTGTTGGCAAAGTAGTATCTCTGCTTTTGAATATGCTATCTAGGTTGGTCATAACTTTCCTTCCAAGGAGTAAGCGTCTTTTAATTTCATGGCTGCAATCACCATCTGCAGTGATTTTGGAGCCCTCCAAAAATAAAGTCTGACACTGTTTCCCCATCTATTTCCCATGAAGTGATGGGACCAGATGCCATGATCTTTGTTTTCTGAATGTTGAGCTTTAAGGGAGGCTATGTATTAATGTGGGCTTCCCATGTGGCACTAGTGGAAAAGAAGCTGCCTGCCAATGTAGGAGATGTTAAGAGACATGAGTTCAATCCCTGGGTCAGGAAGATCCCCTGGAGGAGGGCACGGCGATGTACCCCAAAGTAGTCTTGCCTAGAGAATCCCATGGACACAAAAGCCTGGTGGGCTACAGTCCACACGATCAGAAACAATTAGGAAACGGACTGAAGCAACTTAGCATACATGCAGGCATGCATGAAATGGGGGAGGAGGGAATACAGGAAATTTCTGTATGTTCCTCTCAATTTTGCTGTAAATCTAAAACTGCTTTATACTTTAAAAATCTTGAAAAATATATTGACTTTTCAAAGCCTGCTTTCTTCCTAAACACTATGCGTGTGTATGTATGCACATGTATGTATGCTGCTGCTGCTGCTAAGTCACTTCAGTCGTGTCTGACTCTGTGCGACCCCATAGACGGCAGCCCACCAGGCACCCCTGTCCCTGGGATTCTCCAGGTAAGAACACTGGAGTGGGTTGCCATTTCCTTCTCCAATGCATGACAGTCAACAGTGAAAGTGAAGTCGCTCAGTCGCGTCCAACCATCAGCGACTCCATGGATTGCAGCCTTCCAGGCTCCTCCGTCCATGGGATTTTCCAGGCAAGAGTCCTGGAGTGGGGTGCCATTGCCTTCTCCGTGTATGTATGCTGCTGCTGCTGCTGCTGCTGAATAACTTCAGTCATAGATTCAAATACATTCTATTCCTTATCAGTGTCATGACATCTGCATGTTTCTTACTGAATTCTCCAGACTGATAATGATATCTACAAACTCTAGTTATTTTACAATTCCAACCTGATTTGCTCTAAATAATAATTATTCCATCAAAAACAAATACTTTTTTTTGGTCTCTGAGCAATGCATGGCTTTTGCTTCATTTTTGCCTTGTGTGGTAGAAGGCCTCTTTACTCCAAAATTAACAGATAATCATCTTCCTCTTATGAATCCTGATAGCACAGCCACTGCTATCAAGCAATTTTCTTCTTGAACAAGCACAAATCACAAGTCCACCTTCTGTATCTAAGGAGGTGAATAACATATAATTAGCTGAATTTCATTTTTGGAGGGCATATTTTTTTTCATTCCAGGGTGCCGTCACTTAACTCCTGAAGAGGCTCTGTCCCTTTCGTCTGAGACCAGAAAATAAGAGGGAAGAGAGGAGTGTTGCAGCTTTGTCAACAAACCCATTTGTGTGTTTACCCACCGGGTGGGCCTCTAACTGGGTTTCACTTCTTATAAAATGGGAGAAATGTAAAGAACCGAGCCAAGGCAGAAAATACATTTAATAATTCTTAACCCCCTCAATACATGTAAATAGTTGTAAAATAATTACTCAGGAAAAATAGTCTTTTTACTTCTTGATGCTGAATTACTTCTTTGGCTTCTTGTTTTCTTGGAATTGACTTACTATCACACTGAGTCAAAACCTAGTTTCCTGTGGTTACTGTATTGAATCATTATTTTAACTTTTTTAAAGAAGTAAGTTGAGGAAGAGAAGAAATTTCATAATGCTCACCCAATATCTGGGTCATACAGAGTATATGAATTATGTTTCTGACAAGACATAATCCAACTGACATGACAGTGCTTCTAAGTTTCAGCCTGACTTCCCAGCTTTCTCAACACATTTGCTTCTGCATCATTGGGAGTGAATCAGACATCATCTGTGGTTATGCATTCAGCTAATTGAAAGAACACAGGTGCTATGCTCATGAACAACATTCTCACAGGTAATGGGAATCAATGGGAATCAATTAGCAGAAAGGTGACATCAGACACAGCTTTAATATCAGGAGGGCTGGTGACTTGAGAGGGCACCTGGCCCATGCTCCCTGGGGTGGCCATAACTCTGCCTTAATATTAACATCCTAATCTATAGGAATGTGGCCCAGGCTTGCCAAAGCTGATTTTTTAAAGATAATTACAAAGTACTTTTTTTTTTTCTTTTAGGAACTCCTAAGTGCCAATCTGATCACATGGACCCCAGCCTTGTCTAACTCAATGAAACTAAGCCATGCTGTGGGGCCACCCAAGATAGGTGGGTCATGGTGGAGAGGTCTGACAGAATGTGGTCCACTGGAGAAGGGAATGGCAAACCACTTCAGTATTCTTGCCTTGAGAACCCCATGAACAGTATGAAAAGGCAAAATGATAGGATACTGAAAGAGGAACTCCCCAGGTCGGTAGGTGCCCAATATGCTACTGGAGATCAGTGGAGAAATTTAACTACAGAAAAAATGAAGGGATGGAGCCAAAGCAAAAACAATACTGAATTGTGGATGTGACTGGTGATAGAAGAAAGGTCCAATGTTATAAACAGCAATATTGCATAGGAACCTGGAATGTTAGGTCCATGAATCAAGGCAAATTGGAAGTGGTCAAACATGAGATGGCAAGAGTGAACGTCGACATTCTAGGATTAGTGAACTAAAATGGACTGGAATGGGCGAATTTAACTCAGATGACCATTATATCTACTACTGTGGGCAGAAATCCCGTAGAAGAATTGGAGAAGCCATCATGGTCAACAAAAGAGTCCAAAATGCAGTACTTGGATGCAATCTCAAAAACGACAGAATGATCTCTGTTCGTTTCCAAGGCAAACCATTCAATATCACGGTAATCCAAGTCTATGCCCCAGCCAGTAACGCTGAAGAAGCTGAAGTAATGCTGAAGTTGAACGGTTCTATGAAGACCTACAAGACCTTTTAGAACTAACACCCAAAAAAGATGTCCTTTTCAATATAGGGGACTGGAATGCAAAAGTAGGAAGTCAAGAAACACCTGGAGTAACAGGCAAATTTGGCCTTGGAATACTAAATGAAGCAGGGCAAAGGTTAATAGAGTTTTGCCAAGAAAACGCACTGGTCATAGCAAACACCCTCTTCCAACAACACAAGAGAAAACTCTACACATGGATGTCACCAGAAGGTCAACATCAAAATCAGACTGATTATGTTCTTTGCAGCCAAAGATGGAGAAGCTCTATACAGTCAGCAAAAACAAGACCAGGAGCTGACTGTGGTTCAGATCATGAACTCCTTATTGCCAAATTCAGACTTAAATTGAAGAAAGGAGGGAAAACTACTAGACATTCATGTATGACCTAAATCAAATCACTTATGATTATACAGTGGAAGTGAGAAATAGATTTAATGGACTAGATTTGATACAGTACCTGATGAACTATGGACAGAGGTTCATGACATTGTATAAGAGACAGGGATCAAGACAATCCCCAAGAAAAAGAAATGCAAAAAATGAAAATGGCTGTCTGAGGAGACCTTACAAATAGCTGTGAAAAAAGGGAAGTGAAAAGCAAAGGAGAAAAGGAAAGATATACCCATTTGAATGCAGAGTTCCAAAGAATGGCAAGGAGAGATAAGAAAGCCTTCCTCAGTGATCAATGCAAGGAAATACAGGAAAACAACAGAATGGGGAAGACTAGAGATCTCTTCAAGAAAATTAGAGATACCAAGGGAACATTTCATGCAAAGATGGGCTCGATAAAGAAAGAAATGGTATGGACCTAACAGAAGCAGAAGATATTAAGAAGAGGTGGCAAGAAAACACAGAAGAACTGTACAAAAAAGATCTTCATCTTCATGACCCAGATAATCACAATGATGTGATCACTCACCTAGAGCCAGACATCCTGGAATGTGAAGTCAAGTGGGCCTTAGAAAGCATCACTATGAACAAAGCCAGTGGAGGTGATGGAATTCCAGTTGAGATATTTCAAATCCTGAAAGATGATACTGTGAAAGTGCTGCACTCAATATGCCAACAAATTTGGAAAACTCAGCAGTGGCTACAGAACTGGAAAAGGTCAGTTTTCATTCCAATCCCAAAGAAAGGCAATGCCAAAGAATGCTCAAACTATTACACAATTGCACGCATCTCACACACTAGTAAAGTAATGCTCAAAATTCTCCAAGCCAGGCTTCAGCAATATGTGAACCATGAACTTCCAGATGTTCAAGTTGGATTTAGGAAAGGCAGAGGAACCAGAGATCAAATTGCCAACATGCGCTGGATCATTGAAAAAGCAAGAGAGTTCCAGAAAAACATCTATTTCTGCTTTATTGACTATGCCAAAGCCTTTGACTGTGTGGATCACAAGAAACTGTGGAAAATTCTGAAAAAGATGGGCATACCAGACCACCTGACCTGCCTCTTGAGACACCTATATGCAAGTCAGGAAGAAACAGTTAGAACTGGACATGAAACAACAGACTGGTTCCAAATAGGAAAAGGAGTACGCTAAGGCTGTATATTGTCACCCTGCTTATTTAATTTATATGCAGAGTACATCATGAGAAATGCTGGGCTTGGAAGAAGCACAATCTGGAATCAAGATTGCTGGGAGAAATATCAATAATCTCAGATATGCAGATGACATTACCCTTATGGCAGAAAGTGAAGAGGAACTAAAAAGCCTCTTGATGAAAGTGAAAGTGGAGAATGAAAAAGTTGGCTTAAAGGTCAACATTCAGAAAACGAAGATCATGGCATCTGGCCCCATCACTTCATGGGAAATAGATGGTGAAACAGTGGAAACAGTGTCAGACTTTATTTTTCTCGGCTCCAAAATCACTGCAGATGGTGACTGCATCCATGAAATTAAAAGACGCTTACTCCTTGGAAGGAAAGTTATGACCAACCTAGATAGCATATTCAAAAGCAGAGACATTACTTTGCCCACAAAGGTCCAACTAGTCAAGGCTATGGTTTTTCCCGTGGTCATGTATGGATGTGAGAGTTGGACTGTGAAGAAAGCTGAGCACCGAAGAATTGGTTTTTCAACTGTGGTGTTGGAGAAGATTCTTGAGACTCCCTTGGACTGCAAGTCCATTTTAAGGGAGATCAGCCCTGGGATTTCTTTGGAAGGAATGATGCTGAAGCTGAAACTCCAGTACTTTGGCCACCTCATGTGAAGAGTTGATTCATTGGAAAAGACCCTGATGCTGGGATGGATTGGGGGCAGAGGAGAAGGGGACGACAGAGGGTGAGATGTCTGGATGGCATCACCGACTTGATGCACGTGAGTTTGGGTGAACTCTGGGAGTTGGTGATGGACAGGGAGGCCTGGCGTGCTGCAATTCATGGGGTCGCAAAGAGTGGGACATGACTGAGCGATGGAAATGAACTGAACTGAACTGAAGTGCTTAACTCTTTCCAACAAACTCTATTTTGTCCTCCCAAACAGCATATGGGACAATAACTCTTGGACAATGCATATTTCCTGGACAGGCCTCATGCAATCCCCAATCTGACAGTTTGAGACCTCTCCCAGGAAGTCTGACAATTAATAAATAAGATTATTATTTTAAGCTTAAGTTCAGTTAAGTTCAGTCTCTCAGTAATGTCTGACTCTTTGTGACCCCATGAACCAGAGCACACCAGGCCTCCCTGTCCATCACCAACTCCCGGAGTCCACCCAAACCCATGTCCATTGAATCAGGGATGCCATCCAATCATTTCATTCTCTGTCATCCCCTTCTCCTCCTGCCCTCATTCTTTCCCAGCATCAGGGTCTTTTCAAATGAGTCAACCCTTAGCATTAGGTGGCCAAAATATTGGAGTTTCAGCTTCAACATCAGTCGTTCGATGAACACCCAGGACTGATCTCCTTTAGCATGGACTGGTTGGATCTCCTTGCAGTCCAAGGGACTCTCAAGAGACTTCTCCAACAACACAGCTCAAAAGCATCAATTCTTTGGCACTTAGCTTTCTTTATAGTCCAACTCTCACATCCATACATGACCACTGGAAAAACCATAGCTTTGACTAGATGAACCTTTGTTGACAAAGTAACGTCTCTGCATTTTAATATGCTGTCTAGGTTGGTCATAATTTCCCTTCCAAGGAGTATGCATCTTTTAATATCATGGCTGCAGTCACCATCTGCAGTGATTTTTGAACCCCCCCAAAATAAAGTCAGCCAATGTTTCCACTGTTTCCCCATCTATTTGCCATGAAGTGAGGGGACTGAATGCCATCATCTTCGTTTTCTGAATGTTGAGCTTTAAGCCAACTTTTTCACTCTCCTTTTTCACTTTCATCAAGGCAGCTCTGCAAATACATATCTGAACAAAGTGATCACTGCAGAGAATGGCTGAGCCTGAAATAATCTCAAAGACACCTCACCTCCCACCTTCCCTTTATAAGGTTTCAGAGGTGTTTGGTGGTAGGACAGAGGACTTCTTGTCTCCCCCATAAGAGGTCTATACATTCCATCATTTCATCTCAAATTTGTAGCTGTTTCCAGTCCTTTTCTTTCCTAAAATAAATACCCAAATACATGTACGGCTATTATTCATTTTTTAAAATAAATTTAAAGTGTCTTTTGAACTGCCCTCTTTCTATACTACCTCTTCACTTCTTTATTAAATCTGCAGCTGCCAGAATATTTATCAACATATTTTTATTGTTCAGTCACTCAGTAATGTCCAACTGATATGCAACTCCATGGACTGCAGCATACCAGGATTCCCTGTCCTTCGCCATCTCCCAGAGCTTACTCAAATTCATGTCCATTGAGTCAGTGATGCCATTCAACCATCTCATCCTCTGTCATCCTCTTCTCCTCCTGACTTCAATCTTTCCCAGCATCAGAGTCTTTTCCAGTGAGTGGTTTCTTTGTATCAGGTGGTCAAAGATATTACCATCAAAAAACAAAAGGAAATTTCCCCCCAAAATTCTTACATGCACCCATTCTTGTTAGTTCAGAATGCAGAGACATAATTTATCTCTTATACTGTTGGCTATCCCATTCATACCCAAGTGTATTTATTATTAATATTACAGAACTTGTGAATAAAATCAATAATTTATTTCAGTAAACATTTATCATATTTACTTAGAAAAGGGTGCTGATATTCCAGAATGACTTTACATAGTAAAACTCTGTGGGCATCATCTCTAAAAATTGCAAACAAATAAATAAACATGCTGAGATACCTAACTTGGAGATATCTCATTTGCCTAGGCCTCTGTATCTTTGAGATTTGGGTCTCTCACATGATTTTTGGTCTTAGAATATTCTGCTAAGTCATCTTAGGTTTGACCTTTTGATAAATGACACTGTGTGCTCTTCAATTCGATATCACCAGAGAAGAATGCTACAAAAATCTCAATATCAATTTCCTTCCTTTTGTCCCTGCATACAAAAATTCTACCATGGCTTTTACTTCTGTTTTGCAAATTTAATTTCCTGTCGATACTTCCAAGTAGCCATCTAACCAGCCTGTCTTCTATTGATATTTACCCTTGTAACCTAGAATTCATAGATTTTTAGGAAAGTTTAGTAAAAAAAAACTACTTGGGAGAGCCCTTCGGTTTTCCATTCATTGTTTAGATAATATAAGGACTTTCCATTTACCTCATTTAGAATGAACACTGGAAGGAAATAGTTCAACTTTTGTTTCAAAAATTGTAGGTACAAACAGGCAAAAGTCAGTAGGCAATCCCAAACTTTCTCTCTTAGTGTTCAAACTAGGAAATTCCCAACTCTTATTGTGTTATTTTGGGGATGGAATAGAGTATGGTGGAGGTGGAGGGGGTCTTCTGATGGAAAAGAATGCTTTGAATATGAAATACCCAACTCCATTCTCTCCATAAGGTCTTCTTAGTTGGCACTCTAGCCTCATGAATATCTTAAAACTTAGGGCAAGAATCAAAAGCTCAATGCCAGGACTTCCTTGGTGATCCAGTGGTTATGAATCTGCCTGCCATTCCAGGGGACATGGGTTCAATCCCTAATCTGGGACAATCCCACATGCCTCCCGGGGCAACTCAGCCCATGTGCCACAACTACTGAAACCTGTGTGCCCTAGAGCCTGTGCTCCATGAGAAGTCACCAGAATGAGAAGACACACAACACAACTAGAGAGTAGCCCTTGCTGACTGCAACTAGAGAAAGCCTGTGTACAGCAACAAAGACCAAGCATAGTCCAATAAATTTTTAAATTTATATACTAAAAATAGCTCAATGCCAACAGAAGCCAACCACATCACATGGGTATCTGCATGTTATTTGAATATTGTTCACTGCCATGAAGGAATCTGCTCTTTCTCATTTTTTTCTCAACATATATGACCGTCTGGTGCACCGTTTTATCTATTACCTTTGATAGAAACATAAATAAATAGCATTCTGCCACTTAAAAAGAGGTGGTAACTGACACCTACATTTGTCCTCAGACTGGAAAACAAAAGGGAATTTGGGGGAGTATAGGGAAACAATCACCCAAAGGCGCAGCCAAGCCTGCATGGAGCTGAGTGTGGCCCTGCAGATGGTAGAGGACACCTGGGTTCTTAAAGATAAAACAAACATTCAAATACTTGTACAGAAACTCAATTTTTAATATTCAGTTCAGTCATTCAGTAGTGTCTGACTCTTTGTGACCCCATGGACCGCAGCATGCCAGGCTTCCCTGTCCATCACCAACTCCCTGAGCCTACTCAAAGTCATGTCCATAGAGTCAGTGATGCCACCCAACCATCTCATACTCTGTCATCCCCTTCTTCTCCCACCTTCAATCTTTCCCAGCATCAGGGTCTTTTCAAATGAGTCAGCTCTTCACATCAGGTGGCCAAAATATTGAAGTTTCAGTGTCAGTCCTTTCAATGAATATTTAGGACTGATTTCCTTTAGGATAGACTGGTTGGATCTCCTTGAAGTCCAAGGAACTCTCAAGAGTCTTCTCCAACACCACAGTTCAAAAGCATCAATTCTTTGGCACCCAGTTTTCTTTATAGTCCAACTCTCAGTTAAAAAAAAAAAAATTCTACAATGGCTGGAAACTATACAAAAACAAATAAAAACATAAACCCACATCTCTGAGCGATAGTCAGGGGCCAGAAGAATGAAAGGTCCTTCCCTGTAGCATCTGGCCTGATATTTAGAAATAGTTTTGATCACCTAGGATTTTCAAGCATCCATGGTCATGATTCTAAACATATTCTGTTGCTATGCTATAAAAATGGAGACAGAAGTTCAGTCCAAGTTTAAACTGACAGCTGAGCAGTTTGGACATGCCTAGGACTGGGTTGAGTCTCACAAACAACTTTCTAACACATTTTTATACCCAAACCTCTATGACCCTGAGATAGAGGGTCATACGCTTCTATGGTCAAATATGCCTTTGTTGTTTTTCAGTCTTTAAGTTGTGTCTGACCCTTTGTGACCCCATGAACTGTAGCATGACAGGCTTCCCTGTCCTTCTCCATCTCCCAGAGCTTGCTCAAACCCAATGAGTCAGTGATGTCATCCAACCATCTTGTCCTCTCTTGTCCCCTTCTCCTCTTGCCCTCAATTTTTCCCAGAATCAGGGTCTTTTCAAAGAATCAGCTCTTTGCATCAGGTGCCCAAATTATTGGCACTTCAGCTTCAGCATCAATCCTTCCAAGAAATATCCAGGTTGATTTCCTTAAGGATTGACTGGTTTGATCTCCTTGCTGTCCAAGAGACCCTCAAGAGTCTTCTCCAGCACCAATTTGAAAGCATCAATTTTTTGGTGCTCAGTCTTCTCTATGGCCCAACTCTCCCATCTGTACATGACAACTTTGACTTCATTTTCTAAACAAAGAGAAATTACTCCTCCCATAACAATTAAAATATAACCTTTATCTTCATAATACTACACTCATCATAAAGTAAGCTTCCACAGGTGAGGTGGGTTCCAGTGAGTGCAGCATTTATCTCCTCACTCTCCACATGTTCATCTCAATAAAAATTCATTATGTGCTTACTTTTTGTACAACATGGGCTTCCCAGGTGGCACTAACGGTAAAGTATCTGCCTGCCAATGCAGGAGACACAAAAGATGCAGCTTCAATCCCTGGCTTGGGAAGATTCCCTGCAGGAGGAAATGGCAACCCACTCCAGTATACTTGTCTGGAAAAGTCAATGGACATAGGAGCCTGGCAGCTTACGGTCCAGGGGCTGCAAAGACTTGGACACCACTGAGCAATTGAGCATATTTTGTATAACATATTACAAAAGTCATATATTCCTTTTAGAAAAATTTGAATATACTGGTAAGGGTTAAAAAAAAAAACAAACAAACTAGAAACCACCCATTATCTAAACACCCAAAGACCATCGACATTTTGGAGAAAGCCCTTCCATGCATACTGCAACTTGATGCCACTGCAGCTGTCAGGATTTTCAAATAAACCCTCTGATGACCTCTCTTTCCTTTTATTTACCTCTATGCAAATCCTAGCCTTTTCTGATGGTCCTCTAGCTTTTCAGTTCTGTGTATCTTTTAGCCATTTTTTTATATATTTTAAAATGTACTTATGGAAATGGGAGTCCCCCTCCCCCTTCAAAAGGCTCAATTCTAGTATGTCCTGTCTTTTTACTTATTCATTGTGTGTGTTAAGTCACTTCAGTCGTGTCCAACTGTTTGCCATCCCATGGATGGTAGCCCGCCAAGCACCCCTGTCCATTGGATTCTACAGACAACAATACTGGAGTGGGTTGCCATGCCCTCCTCCTGGGGATCTTCCAGGCCCAGAGACTGAACCCACATCTCTCATGTCTCCTGCGTTAGCAGGCTGGTATTTTACCGCTAGTTCCAACTACAGGAGATCAAAGTAAATATAGAATCAATAGTTTAAAGTCATTTTAAGAGTTCAGCAATGCAATAACTGGTATGGTGAGACCCTACCACTGGGCTATATCCATGAGCTAACCTGGAAAATTAGGTCAACTTTTATTTTGATACCAATGTCCTCAGTGATAGCTACCCCATCTTGGTTTCCTCCCCAACTCCTGCCCAACCTTCCCCTCCCACCAGCTCCTGCCTCCAAGCAGCAGGAATCTTTCCAGGAATTCTAAAACTAGAACAGTGCCTCCTTCACATCCAGACCCCCAACCCTAAAGAGGGCTTGAAACAGTGTGTGTGCCTAATAAGCATTTGTGGATCAATTAAATGAATGTAGCTCTCCCTCTCAAACAGAGAAAGGGTTCCAGCCTTTAAGATTTAATTGAGTGCCACCTATCAGAATGGCTATGATTAAAAGGTCCACAAATAACAAATGCTGGCAAGGGTGTGAAGACAAGGGAATCTTCTACATTGTTGGTGGGAATGTAAATTGGTAACAGTCACTCTGGACAACAGTATAGAAGTCCCTTAAAAAACTAAAAGGAGAGTTACCACATGATCTTGCAATCCCACTTCCGAGCATATATCTGGAGAAAACTATAATTCAAAAGGATACATGCACCACAGTGGTCAAGCATTATTTACAATAGTCAAGACATGCGAGCAACCTAAATATCCCACACAGATGAATGGATAAAGAAGATGGTACATATACAATGGAATATTACTCAACCATAAAACAGAATGGCATGATGCCATTTGCAGCAACATGGATGGACCTAGAGATTATCATACTAAATGAAGCAAGTCAGAAAGAGAAAGACAAATACTGTATGATATTACTTACATGTGGAATCTAAAATATGACACAAATGCACCAAACTATGAAACAGAAACAGATTCACAGACATAAAGAATAGACTTGTGGTTGCCAAGGTATAGGAGGGTGGGGGAGGAATGGAGTGGGAGTTTGAGATTAGCAGATGCACACTAGGATATTCAGGATGGGTAAACAACAATCCTAGTGTATAGCACAGGGAACTACATTCAATCAATCATAATGGAAAAGAAAATGAAAAAGAATGTATTTAACAGAATAACTTTGTTATACAGTAGAAATTAATACAATATTATAACTAAGTAATATTTCAATAAAATAATTTTTAGAAAAGATTTGTGAGCTCTATCTTGAGTGAAATAAGATATCTTGGTGTAGAAGCATCCTGCCTTTTTCATGGATAAAATTCATCACCATCATCTCTTGCCTGGATTCTTACCAAGTCCTCCCTAATTCAGTCCTCCTGCTCCCATTCTTCCAGACATTTTCCACACAGGAGTCAGAATGATCTTCAAAAAATATACTAATAAATCCGATTAAGCTTAAGACCTTCATGACTTCCCATTGCAAAAAAGATAAGATATAAACCCCTTATCATGGGCTCCTTGTAAGTTTCTGAATTACTCGGCACATTCCAAGTACTTTCTTGCCTCACAGGCTTTCCTTATTTGTCTCCTGGGCTGGAATCCCCCTCCCCAGGCATGGCGCCACTCTTGCATGGCTGGCTCCTTCTCTCCCTTGAGAGCTCTGCTATAATGTTACTTGCTCAGAGAGATTCAGCTTGAACAGCTCTTTTCAAGTTAATTCCTCCCCCATCTTTTCCCTGTGTCTGCACTCAATCAGGTTGTTTCATAATTTCGTCACAATTGGAAAGTGTCTACTTCCCAGTTAATGTTGTATTTTACATTTTCTCTTCCCCTTCAAATGTCGTGATGTAGAGAGCAGGTCAGTCTTGGTCAGTGTCTCCTGAGTGTACATCAGAAACCCCAGTCCAGAGTGGGTACTCAGTGAATGTCTGGTAAATGAATGAACCAGCAGAGAACTGCTCTTCTGTCTGTCCTCATGGGCAAGGTCAGCCCAGCTGTCTGTGATTTGGAGTCAGACCTGCCTGGTAGGAGGGGAGCAGGGCACATTGTTACTTTCCCCAAGCCTAGTCATAACATTTTTGGAGATCTGGAGCAAGACTCCAAATTTAGAATTCAAAATCTCTGACGTGTTGGAATTCTACACCCAAATGTGAAGGAAGGTGACATCTGGCTCATGATTCCTAAACACCAGGGTGACCTTTTTCTCCCTTCTTTACCCTCAGCTCTATCTTACCATATAAGGAGGTACTTCAAACAACTCCCTAACAGCTCGGCCTGGCCACCCCTCAGCCTGGAGCTGCTGTTGCCTTGTTAGTCTCTCAGTTATGTCTGACTCTTTGTGACTCCATAGGCTGTAGCCCACCAAGATCCTCTGTCTGTGGAATTTCCCAGGCAAGAATACTGGAGTAGGTAGCCATTCCCTTCTCCATGGGATCTTCACAACCCAGAGATCGAACCTGCGTCTCCTCTATTGCAGGCAGATTCTTCACCATCTGAGCCACCAGAAAGCCCTAGAGCTGTGTATGCCAGCAATTCCATCTTTCCTCAAAGGAATGTCTAGGAAAGAGGTCCAAGGAAGTCCTAGAACTGGGTCAGGGTTATTTGGCAGGGATATCTGAGTGGCCTAAGTGTGGATTTTGGATGGACATGCCCCACTGACCTCACTGACTCCTCTTTCTATGGGTAGGCGGATGTGGGAGGACAATCACAGAATCTTCTAAAGCAGAGATTTCAGGGGACAGATGGCTACTGCCCATATCTAAGGGTTGTATTGGGCTTCCCTGGTGGCTCAGAGATAAACAATCTTCCTACCAGTGCAGGAGACGCAGGAGACATGGGTTCAATCCCTGAGTTGGGAAGATCCCCTGGAGGAGGAAATGGCAACTCACTCCAGTATTCTTGCCAGGAAAACACCATGGACAGAGGAGCCTGGTGGACTATAGTCTGTGGGGTCACTAACAGTCAGACATGATTGAACAACTGAGCATGCATGCACTCAAGGGTGATACTGCCTCTCTATAAAGGTGTATTGACATGGACATTGCCAGGAATAGGTTGAAAAGATATTTTGAGGCCAATTATAAAACATTCAGATATGCAGAGATGTTAGAAAAAGCATGATGTCTCTAGGCACACTTGCCCTCATGCCTAGGTTTCACCCAGTGAAGCACAGGCTTGTCCATGCCATACCCTGAGTCCCAATGGCAGACATGCTGAACTCCGCAATGAAATCCAGCCACTGTCCCTAAATCTCAGAGACACCAGAAGCCAAGTTCCTATTAATTTTGGGTTTGTCAGTCTTTCAGTGTTCACCAAGGAAGCTACTAGTGTCAACTCTCCAGAAGCTGTTCTTTCCAGATGATATTTTTTTTCAACTGGCGGATTAGTGTCAGATATCACCGACCAAATGCAAAGAATCCTCTAATACCTGAACTGACTTTTTTTCCAGCTGGAAAAGTCTGTATACCTTTCAAGCAACTGATAGTCAGTATCCGCCGACCTGCTAGTCATGCTGGGAAACACGAATCTTATTTATTAAACAATTATCAATCACCTGGTTATTCTGGCTGTTCAGGCACATAATGAACTCCTTGGATATTTCTTCTACAGTGTTTCTAAGACAGAATATATGTCAATGCAGCCTGGAGGTGTTAGTAAAAGGCTCAAAACCCAAGAACCTAAAGTAAAGAAAGGAGAAAGGTTTGACTCTGAGATAAATTGAAGGGGAGAATCAAAACTGCCAAAGTAAGACTCCTTTTGAACATCACTCCACCTCAAAAACCACATACCTGCCCAGTATCACCTGCACCCTCCACACCTGAGCTCTGTCTCCTGACATTTGCCTGAGAGGGTAATTCACTAAGTCACTGAATTAAGGAGTGGAATACAGGGCTTTTGCCTCTTTAGTTAGATCTATTCCTAGCTGATATATTATCTTTGATATGATGGTAAATGGGATTTTTTTTTCTTAATTTCTCTCCTGATCTTTCATTGTTAACATATAGGGATGCTACAGATTTCTGTGTATTAATTTTATATCCTTCAACTTGAGAGGAATTGATGAATAAGATGTGGTACACATATACAATGGAATATTAATCATAAAAAATAATGACATAATGCCATTTGACCTAGGAATTATCACATTGAGTGAAGTCAGACAAATATCACATGATAGCACTTATATCACTAAAAATGATGCAAATAAACTTATTTACAAAATAGAAACAGACTTACAAACTTCAAAAACAAACTTATGGCTACCAAAGAGGGAACATAGGGTGGGCAGGATAAATTAGGAGGTTGGGCTCAACATATATAAACTACTATATATAAAATAGATAATCAATAAGGACCTATTGTATATCGCACAAGGAAGCCTACTCAATGTTCCTCAATAATCTATATGGGGAAAGAGTCTGAATGTATGCATGTATATGTATAACTGGGCTTCCCTGATAGCTCAGCTGGTAAAGAATCCTCCAGCAATGACGGAGACCCCAGTTTGATTCCTGGGTTGGGAAGATCTGCTGGAGAAGGGATAGACTACCCACTCCAGTATTCTGGCCTGGAGAATTCCATGGACTGTATAGTCCCTGGGGTCACAAAGAGTCAGACATGACTGAGTACCTTTCACTCTCACTAACTGAATCAGTTTGCTATACACCTGAAACTAGCACAATATTGTAAATCAACTATAGGGTGTGTTAGTGCCTCAGTCCTGTTCGACTCTTTGTGGCCCCATGGACTGTACCCAGGCTGCTCTGTCGATGGGATTCTCCAGGCAAGAATACTGGAGTGGGTAGCTATTCCTTTCTCTAGGGGATCTTCCCAATCCAGGGATCTAACCCAGGTCTCTTGCACTGGGGCAGATTCTTTATAATCTGAGCCACCAGGGAAGACCATCTATAATCCAATATAAAATAAAAAATTAAAAAATAAAGATATGGAAAATTAGCTCTCATTGTATTCTATCCCTTTGTTTTGTGGATGACAAAAAAGACTCCAAAAAGGAAGGCATTTGTCTAAGGGCAAAATTCATCATCACAATCATCATCCTCATCACGATTAAAGCTGCTAAATTTTAACTGATAGTGTATTATCTATCAGACCCTGTGCTAAGCACTCGATACTCATGATATCAATATGATATTGAACTGAGTTCACAGAGATGGGTTCTAGTCTTAAAAATATCAGATGTAGGAGAAAATTCCACCTCTATAGTCTCAGTGTTCAGGCCTCTCGTGGCTCTATTCATGTTAACAGTGTCAATAACGTGGCATTTAAAACAGATTTGTTGCCATTTTTGTTTTGTTTTCAATGGGGGTCCACATTTTGTGCTATGTGGATACTAAATTCTATTTGTTTTATTTTACCTTATCCACAATATTCTGTCCCAGGCTCCTGGATTTTCCAAAAATAAAACCTGTCATCAAAGTAAAACACTATATATACTGGGACTATTCAAAAGAATAGAACACAAGCTCTTCTGGCATTTCCTCATAAAGGAGTTCCATAGACACTGGTAACCCTGAAATTGACTAAGAAAAGTATTATGTCTTTCCATGGAGGATCTAACAGGTATCTAGATGAACATATTCCAGTGTGTTTCTTAAAAAAAAAAAAAAAAAGGTGAGTCAGCATGGCATTGTAGTTTCAATTTCTAGATGTCAGGAAATTCTTAGAAACTTAGAAATTTTGATTTCGTAGACCTCAGAAGGAGTGCCCTATTTTATTAAAGAAAAGGTACTTAAAAAAAAAAAAGAAAGAAAAAGCATTTCTACCAGTGGTGAAATCTTATAGAAAACTGAGATACACTGAAATGATAACTGTACTTACTTGGTTTTCACCAGTAGTAGCATGTATTCTTTTCTTTTCCCTTCCTTCCTTTTCTCTCTCCCCCTCTCTTTTTTTCTTCCTCTCTCTTTATTTCTCTCTTTCCCTCTATCTTCTCTTCTTTCTTCTTTTTAATGTCTTTCTGTGTGGAGCTTGAGCATTTTAGAGCAGAAAGGATATGGAATAAAAAGTAAGTAAGCCCATGTTTGAATCACAGCTTGGAAGCTTTCTTACCATGAGACTTATAACCTCTCTGAGATTTTTTTCTCTCTCTTCCTTCAAGATGTTTCTGTTAGCTTATTTGAAGACATTATGATGAGGTAATGAGTGTCATGATGTGCCTGGTCACAGGTGAAGCTCCTTGGCTAAACTGATGTATTATGAGCATTTCCCATCACATCAGCTTGGAGATATAATTACATGTAGTGTTGCTACCCCATGAATATTTCTACTTCAAGGATATTTGCTGATTTATTTGGAGGAGAGAAATGCAATATATCCATCATGCCAACTGCAGTATCTCTTTCTTACCTAAAATATGTTCTTCCTGGAGAACCTCAAATTTATAATCTTATTTTCATTGAGCTCTTTGATGGAAATCTTGCTGGGACCTAAGCAAGAGAGCATCAAATAGGAATAACACCCTGGCTGAACTCACAGACAAATGCTATGGAAACTGTGAGACTTTTCATGTATCAATCAAATGTACTTTGTCTACCTGTATGTGAACACTGCAATCAAAAAGTAAGAGTTTCCATAAAAACTATGTGCACAAACAAATAAAAATGAAATTCTTATTTGAAAAAGGCTTCTTTCTTTTGCAAAAAATATTGTTTCTACTATTTTTTAAGCTCTCCTAAGTACACACTAGTAAAGTAATGCTCAAAATTCTCCAAGCCAGGCTTCAGTAATACGTGAACTGTGAACTTCCAGATGTTCAAGCTGGTTTTAGAAAAGCCAGAGGAACCAGAGATCAAATTGCCAATATCCACTGGATCATGGAAAAAGAAAGACAGTTCCAGAAAAACATCTATTTCTGGTTTATTGACTATGTCAAAGCCTTTGACTGTGTGGATCACAAGAAACTATGGAAAATTCTGAAAGAGATGGGCATACCAGACCACCTGACCTGCCTATTGAGAAACCTATATGCAAGTCAGGAAGCAACAGTTAGAACTGGACATGGAACAACAGACTGGCTCCAAATAGGAAAAGGAGTACATCAAGGATGTATATTGTCATTCTGCTTATTTAATTTATATGCAGAGTACATCATGAGAAACGCTGGGCTGGAAGAAGCACAAGCTGGAATCAAGATTGTTGGGAGAAATACCAATAACCTCAGATATGCAGATGGCACCACCCTTATGGCAGAAAGTGAAGAGGAACTAAAGAGCCTCTTGATGAAAGTGAAGAGGAGAGTGAAAAAGTTGGCCTAAAGCTCAACATTCAGAAAACTAAGATCATGGCATCTGGTCCCATCACTTCATGGCAAATAGATGGGGAAACAGTGGAAATAGTGTTGGACTTTATTTTTCTGGGCTCCAAAATCACTGCAGATGGTGACTGCAGCCATGAAATTAAAAGACGCTTACTCCTTGGAAGGAAAGTTATGACCAACCTAGACAGCATATTAGAAAGCAGAGACATTACTTTGTCAACGAAGGTCCGTCTAGTCAAGGCTATGGTTTTTCCAGTGGTCAAGTATGGATGTGAGAGTTGGACTGTGAAGAAAGCTGAGCACCAAAGAATTGATGCTTTTGAACTGTGGTGTTGGAGAAGACTCTTGAGGGTCCTTTGGACTGCAAGGAGATCCAACCAGTCCATTCTAAAGGAGATCAGCCCTGAGATTTCTTTAGAAGGAATGATGCTGAAGCTGAAACTCCAATACTTTGGCCACCTCATGCGAAGAGTTGACTCATTGGAAAAGACTCTGATGCTGAGAGGGATTGGGGGCAGGAGGAGAAGGGGACGACAGAGGATGAGATGGCTGGATGGCATCACTGACTCGATGGACATGAGTTTGAGTAAACTCCGGGAGTTGGTGATGGACAGGGAGGCCTGGCGTGCTGCGATTCATGGGGTCTCATAGAGTCAGACACAACTGAGTGACTGAACTGAACTGAACTGAAGTACATTTTAAATTACTTAATTTGTTAAAAAAAAATAGACTTTGCCAGTTACCCATTATCCATAACTTTCCAGGAATGCAGACATAATACACATTTACTTAATTCATTAACATTATTCATTTATAAAATTAAGGAAGAAAAAATGAAAAAAATAAAATGACAAAATCTGTATTCTTGGTGTTGCTTAGGAGACAGGCATAATTTATTTTCAGTACATCTCCCCCTTTTCTCTGTGCATTTTATTTGGATGGAAAGCTCTCTGTAAATCACTTCAATAAAGACTAAATAACTCCCTCTAGCAGGACTCAGATTTCTATTACTTTATACACTGGAACACCGATGAGTTTTCCAAATCAATATTACAACAGAAATGTGGCAATTACAATATAAGGTACAGAGGAAGAACACATAAGAAGTTGCTTTATTATTCTATTTTTGGAAGGAAAAGGCAGGCAGGAGTAACAGCAGAAATAAAACACACAGATTTGGCAGAAGAGCTGCAGGTGACTTGGGGTCTTCCAAGTTAATGATGAAAACACAGCTCTAAACAACCACATAAGATACGTTATTAATATTTCATATTAGAAGGAAGGTACCTACTTCATTTTCAGAGAAAGAAAATAAAAACCATAAAACCATACTGGAAAAGAACATAACATTCAGGAACACATTAGTGAAGGTTTGGGCTTATTAAACAAATGAAAAGCTCCTTCTAATGGTATCGTAAAATGAAAATTAAATTACAAAAATGAAATTTTGTGGTTTAATATCTTTTCTAAATCCCCTATTTAAATGAAATAAAGAAATTAGGCAAATGGGAGGGAGACCTTGGGGGAGAGAAAGAGGAAGGAGAAAATGACTTTTTTCTTCTCAGATTCTCAGATCTCTTTGTAGGGCCATAGGGCTGCGTGGACCACCACATATGGCAGCTAATCTGAAAGTTTGAGAGCAGTATCTGAAGGGAGTAAAAGATCCTTTCTGTCAGCCTTCTTTGAGCCTTCCAAAGTACCCAAAGAGATACCTGCTCCTGGCAATAAGTGCTAAATTTCTTTGCATGCATGTGTGCTAAGTCATTTCAGTCATGTCTAACTTTTTGTGACTCTATGGACTGTAGCCTACAGGCTCCTCTGTCCATAGGGATTCTCCATACAAGAATACTGGAGTGGGTTGCCATGCTCTCTTCCAGGAGATCTTCCCAACTCAGGGATTGAACCTGTCTCTTACATCTCCTGCATTGGCAGGCGGGTTCTTTACCACTAGCACCACCTGGGAAGCCTGCCAAATTTCTTTAATCTATAGTAACTTACACCTTTTTTGTTTTTTTCCGGTCCCCAATTTGTAGCAATTCTATAATTCAGTGGTCCACAACCTTTTGGCACCAGGGACTATGGAAGACAGTTTTTCCATGGACTGTGGGGAGGGCGTGGGTTGTTAGGGATGATTCAAGTGAATTACATTTATTGTGCACTTTATTTCTATTATTACTACACCAGCTCCATCTCAGATCTCAGGAATTAAGTCCTGGAGGTTAAAAAAATAAATAAATAAAATAAATCCTGGAGGTTAGAGACCCCTGAAATTGACAGTACTGTAGGAGGGAATCATCACACCAATAAACACTGACTACACCATCATTAAATTTGAACAGTGTAATACATATGACCATAATTCATATTTGGGTATTATTCAAAAGTATATGTGTTAAGACCATACCCCTCCACCACAAAACACATATATTTATATAATATCTATATGGCTTATCATATCATATGTGGGTCACTGTGATTGGTACTATGGTTGAGAAGAATTCACCCATCCAACCAATATTTATTGAGAGCAAATTTGATTTTAGGCACCAGGGTTCAATAGTAAACAGTTTCCAACAAGGTTGCTTAGGAAACAATAACTCAAAATGCTGTTTTAAGTAGCTCTCATCCTAAGGGATTAAGGTGAAGGAAGGCAAAGACTTTTTGACAAATAATTAAAATGGAGTGAAATGAGTATTTAGGAAGATCTGTGCTATGGATCTGAGATCGGGGCAGGGGTGGGAAACAAAACAGAATAGTTAACAGTGAAGACTCTGGAACCAGAATGCCTGGTCACCTACCCCAGCTCTGCTAACCAAACAATGGCTAAGTCAATCAACTTGTCTGTGCTTCAGTTTCATCTGTGATGTGGAATTTATACTAGCACCTTCTTCATATGCTTAAATGAATTAAAGTTAGTAAAGTTCTTAAGCAGCATCTGGAATGTAGGAAATACTATGTAAATGTTCGGTATGTAAATAAGGTGACATACTAAGGTAATATAAGAGCATTGTGCGTGCCAAGGTGGCATGATAGGGGAGCACTAAAGACTTAAGTAGGGACTTCTCTGGTGGTCCAGTGGCTAAGACACCACACTCCCAATGCAGGGTGCTAGGGTTCAACCCCTGGTCAAGGAACTAGAGCCTACATGCTGCAATTAAGACCTGGCACAGCTAAATAAATTATTTTAAAAAATTAAGCTTTATAAAAATAACAAAGAGTGAAAAATCACAAAGGATAAGTTTCTAGCAAATGTTGAAATATCAGAAAACATTGCAGACACTACTTATTTTACCTGTTTTTTAAGTCCAGATCTGTCTGTCCTCATTTGATAGTGAGGAAATAAGTCCAGAGAGCTTAATAGAGGGAAATCAATTAACAGGACAAGAGAAACTCCTAGAAAAAGAGAATTACTTGAAATACCTGACCATAACTAGAATTTATCCTTTCCATTCCTTGAATCACTTTTAACCCAACATCTGATCTCCCATGGACAATCTGTTGCTGTGATGAAAAATCTGAGAATCGGTAAGTGCTTTAGCTTTAACATCATTGTCAAAACCCAAGGTTGGGGTCCAGTATGTTGAAGAAGGTTCCTACTTATAGTTCATACAGGACAGATAGAAGCTTCTTTCATCATGGTTCAGGCCGGAGCTGCTGGAGTGAGATCAGGGAGGATTCTGGGAGGGCTACACTGATGCCTCATGATTCAGCAGGGAGAGAAAAGGCATTGATGTAGTTCAAGAACAGAACAAAAGTAAGCCTCTTGGGTTGAAAGATGAAAAAATATGAAGGAGGTTCCCAGAATCATGAAAGGGAGGGGCAGAGGGAGGAGAGAGGAACGAGGAGGCTGAAGGGGAAATGGGAACAGGATTTGATCACTAAACTCCTGGGCATTTGAGCAACCAGTCCCTAAAATTATAACTCAACAGTCATTTGTATTTTAAGACAATGGGGAAAACAATGGCTTCCAGCTTCTCCACTTATGAGCAATGTGTCTTGGGGAAAATCATTTATCCTTTAGGCAAAATGTCTAAAAAATACATGAGGATTTCCCTGACAGTCCAGTGGTTAAGACTGTTTTCCAATGTAGTGGGCATGGATTCAATCCCTGGTCGTGGAACTAAGATCCCACATACCATGCAGTAAGCCAAAAAAAATAAAAAATAATGCCTAGAAAATACATACTGGATATATATAAACACATATTTGATAAATGTTTATTTTCTTCTTTTGGAGCTTAGTTCATTGACTGTAAAACAGGAATACTGAGCTCTATTTCATGGTACTATTACTGCAATTAAATTCAATGCCACTGAAAATTTCCATCACAAACATCATAGAGTGGAATCAGAATTCATTTCTCTTGTTACCCAAGTCTGGATTATCCATCTGCAGGCACTGTTGCTCATGAGAGCTGTCTGAACATGAAAAACCCCTAAAAGTTCTAAGGAGATTAGACATAATATCTCTAGGATGAAAAAAAAAAATGAGAGTGAACTTCCTCCCTGGCTTCCTCCCTGGTCTCTATAACCCATCTAAGAGCTATTTCACTCTCACTTCAACTAATCTAGGACTTTTTAATAAATTGCTTGAAAAATTACTTATACCTCCGATGCACAAAGTTCTTGTAATAATGGACACAGGAAATAAGAGATGGTTCTGGTGACTATTAAGTGGGTGGTTTTATTTTTATTTTCCCCTGTTCACACCTCTACGTTATTGAATAAAGAAGTGAAGAAATCATGAACGTAAAAGGAACATAAGATAAAGCAACAGCTGAAGGGACCATTAGAGAGATGATGAACTGAACAGCACATTTGTTGGAGGGCATTTAGTAAACAGTGGTATGAAAAAATATTGGAAAAGAGGTCAGAGATGGAGGCATAAACCATCAGGTGAGCATCACTTCCCAGGTGGCTCAGTGGTAAAGAATCTGCCTGCCAAGCAAGAGACTCAAGTTTGATCCCTGAATCTCTCAGGAAGGTTCCCTGGAGAAGGAAATGGCAACCCACTCCAGTCTTCCTGCCGGGAAAATACCACGGACAGAGGAGCCTGGCAGGCTACAGTCCATGGGGTTGCAAAGAGTCGGACACAATATAGCAACTAAACAACCACAAAAGCATTGCTTTGCAGGGCCTGAGAGAATCTGGAACAGGAGCCATAGAATCTGGAATAATTAATGCACCAGCTAAGTGGGAAGGAAAAATGGAATGGTGATTTCAGGAGAGAGGTCAAACACTCCTCCCAGAAACAAGCTATAAAAGATCAAAGAAAACTAGGGTGAAGAAGGTAGGATGGAAATGTTATAAAAGGGTGAAATTGTGACTCCAGGACAAGAAATTAGACTGAATACAGAATACATGTTGTTGAGGATAAAATCCAAAGAATGTATGTACTTTAGTTCCTGGACGCCTGCCACTTGTGTCTTTTCAACTAGGAAAATTGCTCTCAAGATTAGTAGCGACTTTTTAGGCTGACAACCTGGCAGCTCCTCATTCATTAAAAAATAAAATAAAAAAGTAAAAGAAAATAAAAGTGAGAGAGACAGACAACTGTACCTAGATGAAACTGACATCAATTGAAAAATCAAATGACTAATCCAGTCTTGATTATTCCCCAAAATCAAATGAGAAATTGATGTTTCCCATAACAGACATAACTCAAGAAATAGAGGCTTAAACATGTATCAATACCTGTACAATTTCAAAATCAATCATTGTAGCCTGAGTAGACACTCCATTTGCAACTTTTAGACTTCCTCAAATGAAGCCACATAATGCTTCAAGATAAAATATATTCAAAGCCAGAAAGTGCTGAGTTCAAATCTCAGCTTGGCCATATACCAGCAGGTATATGTGTGCTAAGTCACTTCAGTCATGTCCAACTCTTTGCAATCCTGTGAACTGTAGCCCACCAGGCTCCTCTCTCCATGGGATTCTCCAGGCAAGAATAGTGGAGTGGGTTGCCATGCCCTCCTGCAGGGGACCTTTCCAACCCAGAGATTGAAACTGTCTCTCTTACATCTCCTGCATTGGCAGGCAGGTTCTTTACAACTAGCACCATCTGGGAAGTCCATACCATCAGGTACAGGCTTAGAAAACTATCTGTGCCAGCCTGAGACACATTTTCCTCAATAATAAGACAAAATGAATTTGCAAAGATTCCCATCTCCCAGGCTTGCTTTCCTAAGGCACCAATGTGAGTTGCAAATACAAAATAAGTTGACTGATTTTTAAACAACAATGGAAACACCACCAAACCTTTTTATGGAGCAGTGGATGGTGTTCTTACAAAGTAGATCCCCAGGAAGGCTATGCACAAAACTTAACCAACCATACTGACAATACTTTCAGCTCAAGTCCCTCTTCCGGAACAGCTGTAAGAGCATAGGGGACATTTCTTTGATTATCCACAAAAGTGGAAATATCCTTCTTCTGAGGGGGGTAGGGGGGGTTGACTTCTGGAAAAAGTCAGCATCATTTGGATCCAAGTCTGATGACTAAGATCTAACTGAAGTGTAACTACAAAGCAGTGAGACTGATTTTATCCTGTGACTCATAATCTAGTTCAGAAGACATTTTCTAAAGGTTTTGGAGCTATCAAAATAAAAGCATCAGAACATGAAGATAGTGTTACAAGAACATTTATCTCACCACTGAATGGAGAGGCAAAAATTATTGCTTGTGTGCCAACAAAAGAATGGCTGAAAAACTCACGTTATAACTCTACCATTACAGATTATGTAGCTACCAAACAGAATGAGTTAGAAAAGTCTTTCTTAAAGTATGTCCTAAGAACTTGTTAGAAATGCAAATTCTTGGGACTCCCTCCAAATCTACTGAATCAGAAATTCTGTACGTTGAGGCCCAATCCATCTGCATTTTAGTAAGTCCTCCAGGTCATTCTGATGCTTGCTAAAGTTTGAGAATTACCAAGTTAGGGGGATGTCCTCAAATTACCTAGAATATGAATGTTCTAGATCTGTAAAGTAAGAAAAGCAAGTTGTAAGCCAATAAATAACATTTACAGTAAACAAAACTTGTGTATGTGTGTGCAGAATAAAAGACGTGGTAGATTATTTGCCAAACTCTTAAAATAAATAAAACTTATAATGGTGGCATGAAGATAGATGGATAAAGGGTATTGGGGTCAGGGGAGAGAGACAGAGAAAGATAGAGGGAGGAAGGGGGAGAGGTATGGAGAGAAAGAGAGAGACAGAGAGGAATATAGACACAGTATATATAGGACAAGCTTACTAACTGCTTTCTCATACTCTGGTTTTACCTAAAGCCAAACTTGCATTCCTTTTGAATCCTTTATTCTTTTGTGAGTCTTAGCAGTTTATTTTTCTTCTAGAAGCCTCATGCTAAGATCTCAAAAGCACTGCCTATGAGTGTGTGCATAAAAATGAACAAGATATAGGTGTACTTAATATGTGTTATAATTCTCCAAAGACCATGGAAAGGTCTGCTCACTAAGTGGCTGTCAATCAAGATTAAGGATAATATGTGCTGGTTTCTGCATTTCCAAAGAAAGGCAGGCCATGGGTTGACAGCAGTTTGCCAGGAGGACCCATTTCACAAAGATTTTTCTTTTCTTCTTTGGGCAAAGTATAAAGAAGTTAACTGAGCTTAAATTAGCCTCCTTAATGGAGTCAGACCTGACTTATCCATAAAGTCTTAACCAAGTTAAGTCGTGAAGAAGTAATTTGCATTCAAAGCTTTGATGTTATAGTTCCCAGGGAGGTTTGAGCATTTCCGAAGTTAAGTTTGGGCAGAGAAAATCCCTGTGAGTCTTGGAGCGGCACATAGGATCACCCAATCCTCCAGCACACTGACACTATATGGATGTCCCAAGTCTCTGCCTGCTCAACCAGCTCTCACACATTGACTCTGGGTGTTCATTCAGGCCTGCAAAGATTTAAGTACCCTTCTGTAGGAATTGAGAGGTGTCTCTTATGGGAATCAGAACAAGGTGACAAAGGGAAGTCAGCAGAGCATACCTAAAGCAGATTCTGTTCCTGTAAAAAAGAAGGTGATTGTTAAAAGCGCTGAAAAGCAGGAGGAGGGCTTCCCTGGTGGCTCAGTGGTAAAGAGTCCTCCTACCACTGCAGGAGACACTGGCTAGATCCCTGATCTGCAAAGATCCCCTTAGTTGCCTTTGAGCAACTAAGCCTATGCTCTAGAGCCCAGGATCCACAACTACTGAGCCCACATGCTGCAACTACTGAAGCCCGCACACCCTAGAGACCCTGCTCAACAAGAGAAGCCACTGCAATGAGAAGCCCGTTCACTGCAACCAGAAAAGTAGCCCCTGCTCTCCACAACTAAAGAAAAGCCAGTGCAGCAATGAAGACCCAGCACAACCAAAAATAAATTTTAAAAAGTATATGTTAAAAAAGGAAAGGGGAAGGAAAAGGAAGCGAGATCAACTATAGGTCTGTGTGGGGTGTCCTGGCAGAGATGGGGTACATACTAGATTAGGGGCTCTAGCACTTAGCGAGGAAGTGAGGGGAAGCTCCCACTTATCAACAATCTTCCTTAACTCTTCCATTTTTTGCAGGACATTTCTTCCCTGGCTTCTGCCTGAGCCCACATTCTCTGAAATCCTCTTAGGATTAACAGTTACTGTCCCTTTCTTACTGAAATTTTTTAAAATGTACATTAATTCTTTAACACCCCAGGTTTTAATTTCTCATCCGTGACTTCTAACTTAATCAAATGTCAGAAAGATCTATGGCCTTTTTGGCCTATTAGCCTTCCCACAATAGCACACAACATGGTAGGTACTTCAGTAGTTCTCAGCCTGGTAGCATGTTGCTGCTACTGCTAAGTCACTTCAGTTGTGTCCGACTCTGTGAGACCCCACAGACGGCAGCCCACCAGGCTCCCCCGTCCCTGGGATTCTCCAGGCAAGAACACTGGAATGGGTTGCCATTGCCTTCTCCAATGCATGAAAGTGAAAAGTGAAAGTGAAGTTGCTCAGTCGTGTCTGACTCTTAGCGACCCCATGGACTGCAGCCCACCAGGCTCTTCTGTCCATGGGATTTTCCAGGCAAGAGTACTGGAGTGGGGTGCCATTGCATGTTAGAAGCATCTTTTTTAATGCCAATCCAAGACCCCACCTTGGACCAAGTCCATCAGAATTGTTGGGAGAAGGGATGAAGCGGGTAGGGGAGAAGGCCTGGTCATTTGCAATTCTTTTAAGCTTTCAGAACAGTCTAATATAAACCCAAGATAGACAACTACTATATGAACCAGCTATTATCTAAGTTGCCAGGGGGAAGATTAGAGCTTCCCAGTGTGTGGTTGACAGAGGTGAACTTCAAGGTCCTTTAAAAACAGGAGAAGGGTCACTGATTTTTCAGAAAGCAGTTGGCTACAGAAATGATTTTTTCACAAATAGCAGTGGAAAGGCTTCTTCAAGGTTAAAGAGAAAGACTTTTGCAAAATGAATAAAAAAACTGAGCCCTCTATCTGGGCAATTCCAACCAACCAAACATAAATATAAATATGTATTTTTCAGTTATATCAATAGTCTAATATTTTGGAGAACCTTAATTTTTTTACATGTGTATTCTTTATTAGTCTCAAGAGTCCAGAAAATCAACTCTATAATTTGACACAATCTACTTTTTAAATTTTCCCTAACTCCTTCAACTATGAATAAATTAGGCTCCAGTAGTCCACATGTGATTAACAGACCCTGAGTCATACTAACTCTAAATAACATCTAAATAACATACATAACTCTAAATAACTGAAGCATCCAAGTTTTCCAAACAATCCCTCAGGGCTAACCAGAAGTAACTCATCAACTGGCCTAAATAGAATTACCCTAAATATTTCTAAGAAAATAAAATGAAAGCTTATTTATGTCTCTCAAGACGTAGAATGAAGTTAGACAAAATGTATAATCCATTTCTACGGCTGCTATTCCTGAATCCCTTGGCTCTTACACAGAGATAGAAAGAGTTTCCTTCTCACTCTCCTCACATGCAGCCCAATGTTGACTCCAGAAGGAAATATAGGGTGAGGGAGCCAAGAGAGGAGAGCTTCTCTGAGCTGAAAAGTTAAGGACGTCCCTTTTTGTGTTTTCAAAACAGACTACCTCTTTAGAACTTCTTCCTTCAGTTCAGTTGCTCAGTCGTGTCCGACTCTTTGCGACCCCATGAATTGCAGCACACCAGGCCTCCCTGTCCATCACCAACTCCTGGAGTTCACTCAAACTCATGTCCTTCGAGTTGGTGATGCCATCCAGCCATCTCATCCTCTGTCATCCCCTTCTCCTGCTCCCAATCCCTCCCAGCATCAGAGTCTTTCCCAATGAGCCAACTCTTCACATGAGGTGGCCAAAGTATTGGAGTTTCAGCTTTAGCATCATTCCTTCCAAAGAACACCGAGGACTAATCTCCTTTAGAATGGACTGGGTGGATCTCCTTGCAGTCCAAGGAACTCTCAAGAGTCTTCTCCAACACCGCAGTTCAAAAGCATCAATTCTTCGGCACTCAGCTTTCTTCACAGTCCAACTCTCACATCCATACATACTGGAAAAACCATACTGGAAAACCATAGCCTTGATTAGACGGACCTTTGTTGGCAAAGTAATGTCTCTGCTTTTGAATATGCTATCTAGGTTGCTCATAACTTTCTTTCCAAGGAGTAAGTGTCTTTTAATTTCATGGCTGCAATTACCACCTGCAGTGATTTTGGAGCAGGAAGCAAAGGAACTGGGAGGATCCCTGACTTTTAAACAAAAACAATGAAATAAGATCTTAGGGAGCAGAAAACTAACCATGGGAGAAAAGGAGGGGTAATAAGTATTAAACACTTTTGAAAAATTAACACTTTCCACACATGAAGGTTTATTCTCAAGAGAAAAGAAGATGATACAATCTACTTCTGTGTTTGTATTCCTCCGTCCTGTGTTTACTCTGATTCTACTATGTGAAGAGCCTTGGGAAAGATACAAGGATGGGTCTGGAAGGGGAATTCTGGGGAGAAGTTGGGACTTAGAAAAAAATCACAAAAACAGTTGGAATTTTTTCCACTATCAGTAAAATTAGTACTAATATTAGAGATAAATATTAATACAAATAGTACGTACTTATGTGCCTGTATTGTACTAAAAAATCTTTCCCACCCATTTTCTCATCAAATGACCTCAGGCACCTATTATATATTATCTCTTCCCATTTTATAGTTAAGGAAACTTAGGCTCAAAGTGTTTAAGTACCTTGTCTGAAGCCATCCAGCTACAATTACTTGCCTGAGTTTTCAAAGCTCTAAACTCTAAATATAGTCTTAAACACATTGTTGTTTTTGTTCAGTCGCTAAGTCATGTCCAACTCTTTGCAACCCCATGGACTGTAGCACACCAGGCTTCCCTCTCCTTAACTGTCTCCTGGAGTTTGCTCAAACTCATGTCCACTGAGGCTATTAGATTTTTATCTAACCATTAAATCCTCTGTTAGCCTCTTCTTTTGCCCTCAATCTTTCCCAGCATCAGGGCCTTTTCCAATGAGTTGGCTCTTGGTATCAGAGGGTTAAAGTATTGGAGCTTCAGCTTTAGCATCAGTCCTTCCAGTGAATATTCAAGGTTGATTTCCTTTAGGACTATTGATTTTGTTAAACATGTAACTGTTTTTAATTGTTTGTAAGATATTGAGAACCAAGAGATAATTTTACAGTGGCAATGTAAACAGCTTTGCTAAATTACACGATGTACATTCCAGTTGAACACCATACAAAGTGTCCTTGCTCTGGGTTCTAAAGCACTGGTGGGCTCCCTCCAATGCCCCCACCTCTGCCCACATGACTGAGGTCACATAAGTCTGAGTATTGCTGGTGATTCCTGGATGGCACTCCCTGCAGAGCTCACAGAACCTACAGCCATCCTGGATAATCCAAAGTCCAGGATATTCTAAAGTGAGAGCCCCCACCCCAATAAAACACCAAATAATTTATTATTACACATAGAACCTCAGTCTACAATCCAGAGCAGGGCAGAATGTCCCCACTGGCTCAGGTGTTCAGCTTCTGGCCTAGAGACTAGAAACTCAGTCAGTGCTCACATCACTTATCTTTGGAGATAGGGAACCATCTTTCCAATTGAAATCTTCATAGCCTTCAGGAAAATTATATTATCAATACAAAAAATTGACTGCTTACATAATAAGTGTTGCATAGTAGAAACAGCTGTAAGAAATTATTGAGCTAGCCTGTTTAAGTTTACTTCTGAAGTTACAGCCAGGTGACCTTCCACACAGGACTCTGCCTCAGATAAAGAAAAGTTTGTTTTATTGATTAAATGCATCAGTGTCCTTAGGACTAGACCTGGCACACAGTAATCATGAGACCAAGCAATTCCTCCTCTGCTTGTCTAACATTTTGCTATTGGAGATCCTGTGCTCAGTGTAAAGTACTGGTTGCCTCCTTCAGTCCCCATTTACAATCCAAAGATCACATGGACAGTATGCACTGGCCACCATCACTTCAGTGTGAATGAGTCTCTCATATTGTTTCCTTCACTTTAATGCAGAAAGCATCAGTCAGAGTATACTTTCCCTCACACATGGAAGACAGAGAAGAGGAGCTACAGATACAAAAGGTAAAGTGGGCTGAAGGGATGAAACCCACAGTTCCACTCATCTTCAGTACTGTGGAGACCTAATGCCCTTAAGATCCAGAGGCTGACTTCACATTTCTCTGTCCTCATCTTTCCAACAAAATAGTAATAGTAGTAGTATTAGTTGCTCAGTTGTATCCAATTCTTTGAGACCCCATGGACTGTAGCTCGCCAGGCTCCTCTGTCCATGGAATTCTCCAGGCAAGAATATTGGAATGTGTTGCCATGCCCTTCTCCAAGGGAATCTTCCCAACCCAGGCGTCGAACCCTGGTCTCCTGCATTGGCAGGTGGATTGTTTACCATCAGAGCCACCAGGGGAAGCCCTTTCAAACAAAACAGTTTTTGCTAAATCTGCTTCCCATGCTATTGGTTCCACAATGTCCTTCCTAATCATCCACATGATAAGATGGTCCTAGGGGACTTCCCTCGTAGTCCAGAGTTTAATACTCTGCACTTCCAATCCAGGGAACATGGGCTTTGATCTCTGGTTGGGAAACTAAGATCCCACATGTTGCAGGAATGCAGACAAAAAAAAAAAAAGAGAGAGAGAGAGAGAGAGATGGCCTTTGCGTGCAGCCCATTCTACCTTGTAATTACTAACTGGGATATAGTTCCTCTTTACGTCTTCATTGCTGCCTCTACACCAGTGGCCCGACTCTAGATGGATGTTAAGAATATTGATTACATGGTTGTGGTTTTCTGATTTCATGTATAGGGGTAAGAATCCTGCTTCATAAACTCCAGACATCTCATCGCTCCACCTAACCATTTTGCCATCCATTTGCCAGGTCTGGCAGCCAGTGAGCTGAAACAGAGCACTCACTGATCTGGAAGAAAAGGATGTATCTTTTGACCAAGTTCTGCTGTTCATAAGGGATGTGGCCTCTGCTCATGCACCGTTTCCTAAACCTCTGGGCCCTCATTCGTGAAAAGAGGGAGCAGAGCTCCAATGGACTCCAGGCCCCCTTCCAGCATGAACATCCTTTGATTAGATTTCACAGTTCTCCTCTTTTCCTTCTGACCTCTGGCACCAGACCTTCCCATGGCTAACCCATCATCAGAGAGGGCAGCACAACTGCCCGCCTGCCCACTGAGCAATCTGTGCTCTGGGCAGAAGCTCTGAGGGAGGCTGATGCTGATCAAATGCCCAAGGCTGGCCCTGAGCCACACGTCAGCTCACCACACTGTCTTAGGGGCTGCAGATGGAGACAGGGGAGATGCAGGATGCTATGCGCTGCCCAGACAAGCTAATAAGCAGGGCCCAGGGCCCAGGGTGCTTGCCCTCAGTCAGCCTCAGTGGATTCTCCTCATCTGCTCCTTAATTTAACCAGGCAGAATCAAAGGACCCAATCTCTGAGTTAAATAGGGCTTAAAAGAACCCCACACATTTGAACATCTCCAGTGGTAAGGGATTTGTGAATAATGATATTAAGTAGATGATTATTACCAAGTGCCGGGCACACACTGTCTCCTTTAATCTGCCAAACAACACTTCTGGTTGGGCTGTCGTTTCCCTGTTCTGCACATGTGGGAGGTGTGAAGTGGTTTGGGAGATGCTAAGTCATATCCTGACAGTCTGACCCCAGAGCTCAGTGAGGAGAACTCTGCACCATGTTGCCTCTTAGGGCCTTCCAGAACAGCTCATGTTCCCTTTAAAGGAAACCTCTTTCTTACACTGACACAATCTATCTTCTTATAACAGCCCCCTCAGCCCTGACTTTGCTTGTATTTGATCATTTCTACCATTGATAAAGACAGCCCATCCAATCAATTGTAATATTTTTAAGATAAAGGACAATTAGACCAGAAAACAGTAAACCATGCGACTGTGCCTTTGTTCTGATACATTCTTTGTTGCCAGTTTGAAGCAGCTCAATATGTTTTCCTCTCTTCCACTTTGCCCTTTCATTTTTCTCCAGCAGCACATTAACAGAAGCCAGAACTTTTGACAATTGTGCAGCTAATTTCTAAATGATTGAAATAATTTATTATTATTCCAGTCAAGGAAAGTTTCTATAGGAGCCAGGACAGCTGCTAACAGTGCCCATAGAATGAGTATTATTTCATTACACAAAAGCCTGACATTCAGTGGAAATCACCCTCCAGGAAAGTACGGGGGTGGGGAATAGAAACATAACTTTTGATTTACATTCAGGTCAGAGGGTCGACTCCCTCTGATCAAAATTACACGATGTTGTTACCCCATCCATCCTCACATTCTCCCACACAACTCTTGCTTTATGAGACCTTGTGATCCTCCCCAACAGAGCTCTGGAATGCTTCTTATTTAAGCAAGTTCCTAGCCCTGTGATGGTTTTCTCTTCTCTGGCTTGTTTCTCTGAGTTTTTTTTTTTTTTTTTTTTTAAACAGCCTCTGTGGACCTAAACAGAATTAACTGAGCACAGCTCACACATGGGAAATTCACTAATCACGAAGCCATTACTGAAGCCAGCAGAGAATGCTTGTTCTGAATGAACCATATGAGCATCCACCCACTGTCTGCCTCCATGGTGAAGACTGGCACCAATAGAGCAAGTCAGCATGCTGCTCTCAGACTGACATTCCTGCAATCACCCCTTCATAAGTCCATAAGGAGCTGGGGTGTGGGTGGGAGGTTACTGTAGAGCCCTACCAGCCTGGACCATATCTAGCCAAGGCCAGTAGTGACCTACCTCCAGCCTCCTCAATCTTGAAAAGCCCTTGAGCCAGAAAAAGCTGGGCAGCTGGTATGTTAGGAGATTCATCTCACCACATTTGGAACGGGAAATCCATTTGATGTCCCCATGCATGCTAAATGCTGTAAATGTAGCCATGAGTGCCCACAGGAACATTAGTCAACAGTCTCTAACTAATATCCATTGATCAAGTCTGCCTCCTTGACCTCCAGAAAGGCTTTCAGTTTCAACTCCAGCTCCACCAGAGACAGAACCAACCCCATATATCTTCACCCTACCCTCTCCCACCATGACCTGGGTGGAAGACTCTAGAGCTTTTGCCTCATTCTGGCCAACACTTTCCCAAGAGATCAGATGTGCTTGCTCTATCCCAAGACCAAATCTCCCTGATCTAAAAGACAGATTCTCATCATATGCAAGCCCAAACCTGTTAAGATCAAACTTGATGGTCTGAACATTTGGCCGTCTCCAGAATGTATTGTCTGAGCTGGTTTTCCTCAGCCCACTCTGCAAGTAGCATCCGCCTCTCCTCTGAAGTGAGCTCCATGCCTTTGTGAGAGAACTAACCCAAAATGGGGTACAGTGTGTGACTCCGGCTCTACATCAGTTTTGCCTGAGATGTTAGAATGTGAAGAGCTGCCCAGAGAACTGCACCCATTTTGGCAATCAGCCCCATGACACCTGAATGATTTGGGAAACAGATGGAATTTTATGGACCATTGGCTTTAAAGCCATTTAGAGTGTAGATGACTGGATTATAGCCTCAAAAGCGGGAATCATGTTTGTTTTACTCACCAATGTTTATAGCACCTAGCACAATGCCTGGCAAGCAGGAGATGCTTGATGAACACTTGTTGATTAAATGAATGGATGGATGAGCTGAGGCCCACAGTATATAAGATCTGTGAGCAGACTCTGGAATTAGATAAACCTAGTTCTCACTCCTGATTGTATTATAGACTAACTGCACAATCATGGGCAAAGAATGTAACTAAAGTTTCTTTGTCTCAACTATAAAATGGACACAAAAGCATTTTTGTTATAATGAGAAGGGTATCTCCCAAATTTTGTATGTTAAAGTCCTAACCCCTAGTACCTCAGAATGGGAGTACTCAGAACCTTTTAAGAGATAATTAAGGTAAAAATGGATTTATCTGATTTGACTGGATTCCTTATAATAAAAGGAGATTAAGACACAGACACACATTGAAGAAAGACTACGCAAAGCAAAGGGAGAAAATGGCCACCCTCAAGCCAAGGAGCGAGGCCTCAGAATGAAACCAGCCCTGATGACCCCTTGTTCTTAGACATCTAGGCTCCCTTTTGTTTATGCCATCCATTCTGTCATAACTGCTGTCAGGATAACAGTCCTGGCAAGCTAATACAAGTATTTGCAATATCTGATGGGATGGCTGTTGTATTCCTAATATAGTGCCTGGCACATAATAAGTACCAAATACAGTTTAAATGTTAAAATTAGTAATGGATTCAACACACTCTGATATATATATATATATAAACTGCCCTTATATTCTGGAGTGTAAAATTTTGTCCATGCCCAAATTCCGTTGCCATCCTCTGTATGCTTAATTTGAATCTAAGCTGGTACATCTTGATTTAAATATACATAAAAATGATTTTTTTTTCAAGAGTAATTATTGGACTGAGAAACTAACAGCAGGATGGAAGAATACATAATTCCTGAATTTGGATTGTGAAATCTTTTGATTTTGGCTAGAGTTTCCTTAATTCACAAAGAAAATCCTAAAAATATTTCCACCTCCTAAAATTATATCAAATATTTTGCTCAAATCAAATCTGAGTTATTATTTACTCCAAGAGAGCAGGGGTTCCAACTAAAGGGTTGGAGCCTATATTAGGTATGAGTTCCAGTGCAGTGATTCACAGAACTCAGTCTCTTGACTGAAGTCCAGTCCAATAAGAACATGGTAGTAAGTGCGATGTAGCATGGATGGGGGCTCAAGGGTCTGCAGCATAAGATGGGCCTCTGTCCACATGCTCACAGTGGCATGTGAGAGGGTGAGAAGGCCACATAAAGGACAAAGACTCACATGTTTTGAGAGACTAATAAGTAGGATGTAAATATTTCTTTCAAAGTGGGAAGGGGAAACGTTGTTGTTGTTGTTGTTGTTGTTGTTTTTAATAACACTGGCACCTTAATGGTCAGGAGGCTATTAATGAAGACTTGGGTAAGACAAATAGACAAAAAGACTATAAAAAAGAAATAGAAAAGCTCCTCTCAAGTTCCATCGCAGCAAATTACCATCTAGCCCTGTGATTCTATTGATTTACCTGTGCTATATCAAATTTTAATCACCATAAACCATAGACTAATACAGGTCTGCCACCAACAAGTGCCCTTAGCAGAAGGACTTTGATTACTTGGGACACCTCTGAAATTTTTTTAAGACTGTCTTGCCTGGAAATGTAGAGATACAAGGAAACATCTGAAAAATGTCTCTTCTGTTGGGTTTGCAAAAACTGTGTATGACATTCTGCTTTTTCAAAGTTAGGAACTTCAGAAAATACATGAACAAGAGAAAAAAAAGATGTGGTTGGAGGGTTAAGGAGAGGGATTACAAACAAGATAATTACCATAAAAAGAAACCCTTGAGAAGAAATGATAATTTGCATTTGTTTTATGTGTTAAATTACAACAGATTAACCCTATGGTCTCAGCACATCTTAATACTTCAGATAGTCTCTCCTTTTTCATTGGAGTATAATGGCTTTACAATATTGTGTTAGCTTCTGCTCCACAACAAAGTGAATTAGGTATATGTGTGTGTGTGTATACATATATATATATATATATATATATATATATATATATATCCCCCTCCCTCTTGATCTTACCTCCCAACTCCCCCTACCCCATCACACCCCTCTAGGTCATCACATAACATCAAGTTGAGCTCCCTGAGCTATACAGCAGCTTCCCACTAGCTATCTATTTTACACATGGTACATATCAGTGCTAGTTTCTCAGTTCATCCCATCCTCCCCTTTCCCCTTCTATGTCCTGAAGTCCATTCTCTATGTCTATATCTTTATTCTTGCTCTACAAATATGTCAATCAGTACCAATTTTTTAGATTCCATATATATGCATTAATATATTATTGATATTCATTTTTTTTCTTTCTGACTTACTTTGCTCTGTATAGCAGACTCAAGGTTCATCCACATCACTATAAATGACCCATCTTGGTTCCTTTTTATGGCTGAGTAATATTCCATTGTATATATGTACCACATATTCTTTTTATTTTATTTTTAATTGGAGGACAATCACTTTACAATGTTCTATTGGTTTTTGCTATACAACAACATGAATCAACTGTTAAGTATACATATGTCCCCTCCCTCTTGATCCTCCCTCCCACTGCCCACACCATTCCACCCCTCTAGGCTGTCACAGAGCACCAGATTGAGTTCTCTGTGTTATACAGCAACTTCTTATTAGCTATCTACTTTACATATGGTAATGTATATATTTCAATGCTACTCTTTCAATTTATCCCACCCTCTCCTTCCCTTGCTGTGTCCATAAGTCTGTTCTCTAATATCTGCATCTCTATTCCTGCCTTACAAATAGGTTCATCAGTATCATTATGTCCACATCTTTATCCATTCATCTGCCGATGGACATTCCTTAAAAAACTAAAAATAGAACTATCATATGACCAGCAATCTCACTGTTGGGCATATACCCTGAGAAAACCATAATTCAAAAACATACATGCACCCCAACGTTCATTGCGGCACTGTTTACAATAGCCAGGACATGGTAACTAACAACCTAGATACTCCCTTTCTGTTCCCTTATTCCCAGTACACAAAATCTAACACTAAATCAGTGTGTTTTTAACTGTGGTCATAATATTAGTTTATCAAGAAATTAATAAATGGCCCCTTAAAAGGAAAACAACAGTGTTCTTGCTATAACTGGGAAATCTGTATATTATGTCTCAGAGATTTACAGTGACCATAAGAATGTTAAAGACCTGGAGAACTCCTTCAACCATGGAATCTGTTTGTTTACACTGGTTCAATCATTTTCCAGGAAATATCTGTTAACCTCTAAAGAAACAACACTCTTCAATCAAGGTTTCTGATGCATTTGCTTAAATACTACTGTTTCTAGAGGTTTCTAACATCATAGTTCTGTATTAGGAGAAGACAAGACACATACATAATGCATGCCCTAAACAATGAATCTGTTTTCCTGAAATGCTCAGGGAAGTCAACCATAGGTGCTTTATGTCTTAGCTAAGGCCAATAACATACTTAACTCTAATTTCTCTTAACATGTACAAACATAACCAAAATACTTTTGGAAGCATCATTTTTCATTTAGAGACCTGGATTCTGCCCCTAAGTCATGGAGTGGCATAAACCAGAAGGACACATGACCCCTAGAACTGAGTGGTCCTAGATTTCACATCTAGGACTGTCACTGACTTGTCTGATGTTAAGCTCCTTAATCTCTCTGAGACTTTATCCATCACTTGATAAACTGTACAGTCATTCTAATGTCTGAAGCTCCAAGAAATTTTATGAATTTTGAACTCAAAGGTACAAAGTTGGTTAAAAATCTTAAACGTTCCTGCCTTAGTCAGAGGCTCTATTTTAAAATGTACCAGGAGACAGATCATTAAAAGGCATTTTAAGTATAGGAAGTTATTTGAAAACAGAGAACAGAGACAGAAGGAAAGCCAGAGATAACTCAAAGCATATGGCCACGTGGAATGATTACAGGTGATTTCAAGTTTGTTCTAACCTATCTGTGGTTTCTAATGTTTTTGCAATGAACAGGTATTATTGTTGCAATAAAAAATAGACCAAAAAGAATTTAATTTTTGTTTTTAAGTCTTTCAGGTCCTTAACCAAGCTTCTACTGATTTGAAAAGCCTTATTGTAGATGGCTAATCAAACACTCTAGACTAAATGTGCAAACCAAAATCATCAATATTTGGTATAAGCAGGAATATGCCCTAGAAGGGCATCCACAGGTAGATAATCAAACACATGGTAGGAATTTGAGTGTAAATCTCTTAAAGAACCACTTTTAAAAATTGGGGAAAGAAAAGAAGGAACAGAAAGAGGAAGGAAGGGAAGGGGAATGGGGGAAATGAAAGCACTGCTGCCCCTCAATCCAAAATTTTAGCATCATTACTTGGATTCCTGGTTTTCTGGAGTCCCTGCTAAATGCAAAGACCCCTGGGACATATTAAACCTTATCGGCTCCATGCCTATTAAGAGTGTGACCCTTTAAAAATCAGTTCAAAGAAAGGCAGGTTGAAAAAAATTTCAGCAAGAAATGATATCCATGCAAATAGTTCAGCTGTGGTTCTCAATCCTGGAGACACAGAGACATCACCTGGGGATCTTTGACCTGGTTGATGCTCAGGCCCCATCACAGATCAACTGAATTAGAATTTCCATGGATGGGGCCCGCAGGTTCGGAGCTTCTGAAGTTCCCTGGGGGATGCTAATGCATACATATCTAGGATTCAGAAACATACAGGGTAGGTGAAACACAGGAAATACAAGCAAATCTTACTGACTTTTCAATTTTGCTGAATGCTTATCAGAAACAAGAGTGGTTTTATTTTCTGGACTGAATGAAAATATTCAGATTATAACTGATTGAGGGTGAAACTGAGTACAATCACCCTTACTGTTGAACATTGTCCTAAAACGCCCACTTCTCCCTTACCTAGTAAATGAGGAGGTGGAGGAAATGGTGTCTTTCTTTAATGAGTGAGGCTCACCTATGCAGCCTTGGATCTTCACAAGATTTGAGGACAAAAATGGAGAAGGTGTCAGTGATGGGCCCAATCAGGAGAGAGACTAGGCTTTCCTGGACAGTTGCTCTTAATCTGAGAATCCATGACCAACATATTTTGCTGTATTTTGACTCTTTCTAGAACTTAGTGCAGCAATTAGGGTTCTGCTGTGTGTGCATGCTTAGTCGCTGAGTCATGTCCAACTCTCTGAGGCCCCATGAACTTTAGCCCACCAGGCATCTTTGCCCACAGGATTTTTCAGGCAAGCATACTGGAGTGGGTTGCCATTTTCCTCCAGGGAATCTTCCCGACCCAGGGATCAAATCTTTGCCTCCTTAATTACTTGAGACTCTACCATAAATATTCAACAAGATAATCTACATGTTCATATCTGTCTTGTTTGTTTACTTATTTGGCTGTGTCGTTGCAGAGCATGGGTTCTTTAGTTGTGGTACATGGGCTTAGTTGCTTTGCCACGTGTGAGAATTGTAGTTCCCCAGCCAGGGACTGAACCTGAGGCCCCTGCATTGCAAGGCTGATTCTTAACCACTGGACCCCCAGGGAAGTCCCTGTCTTGTTCCTTTTCTGAAAAGATAAGATGAAATGGTTAACTCTATATTGCTCCTGTCTCCCTGGGCTTCCCTGGTAGCTCAGCTGATAAAGAATCCACCTGCAATGCGGGACACCCCATTTCGATTCCTGGGTCAGGAAGATCCTCCTGAGAAGGGATAGGCTACCCACTCCAGTATTCCTGTGTTTCCCTGGGGCTAAGATGGTAAAGAATCTGCCTGCAATGAGGGAGACCTGGGTTCAGTCCCTGGATTGGGAAGATGCCCTGGAGGAGGGACAGGCCTCCAGGAGGCCTGGAGAATCCTATGGACAGAGGAGCCTGATTAGCTACAGTTCATGGGGCCACAAAGAGTTGAACAGGACTGAACGACTTCTACTGTCTCTTTCCTGTATCTCTGGAAGAATGGGCAAGCCAAGAGGGTCCTTCTTAGTTATACATTGTCTCCATCCCCACCCTAACTTGCCCCCTCTCCTACCACCATCTACACAAGTTAATAGCAATATTGGATTTTTAAAACTGAGCTAAAAAAAACTTCCCACCCACACATTTGTTTAAAAGATCAGGAGTCATCAAAGGATCCTCAAACTGAAGTTACCCCAGAGTGGGAGGAGAAAGAAGGGAGAGGCCTGACTGATGGGGTAGGAAAGGAAGAATTATTCCACCAGTGACTTTCCCCCAACTAACAAACATCCTCCTCATATTCCAGGAGGTATTAAAGCATCTGTGCATATATGAAATTATGCAAAAACCTGTATGTAATCTGGTATGAATGAAGTGTATACTTCCCACATGGGTCTCAAATAAAAGAAATAAATTATACACTGAGAAACTTGCTTCTAGACTCCCATAAGACCCTTAGAACTCTATGGAAGGAGCCAGCAATATGTATTTGCCTTAGAAAAATAAAGTCTAGTGATAATCCAGCTAATGATCTTCATGGAGTAGGCACATACCACTCACACATATTACCCAAGAGTTTTTTCAGAGGGAAGAGGAATAGATTGACTCTGAAGGAATTTGGTTCACTTGAGAAATACACTACAGGAGAAAAACTATACCAAGGTCTCTTGATTGTTGGAGAACAAAATTTAGACTACCAACCTTTCCTTCCTAAAATATTCAACTACGTGAACAATAAAAATGACACCAAGCACAGAGATAAGATCTACCATTTAACTGAAAGCACACTTAACATCTATCTATTTTCAGCAATGTCTCTGATTTTGATAGTGAACATATTCATGATGGTCATAATTCTCTTCAAACTTAACATAGAAAAAAGTTGGGAATTTTTGAGTGCATGTTAAGGGAAGTTAGTGCAATCAGAATACATTTGCCTTTTTTTTTTTTTTTTTTTAATGAGAAAAATCCTGTTTCCCCTGAAAGAACCCTAAGGAAGAAATTCTTTTCTATTCATTTTTTTTTTTTAATTTTCACCAAAGAACAGGAATAAAGACAAAAGGAAAATATATACTGACAGGCCTTTAAAATTACATATAACTGGATTCTCGGAATTTGTGTCACTTTTAGAATTCCCAGATATTTTCACAAGTTCGGAGTCCAACAGTTTGAAGTGTCCTGCTGTAAGGGTTTTAAGTCTAAATGACATCATTTCCAATGTGCCATTCTCCTTTAAAAAAAAAAAAAAACCCTACTTATTTTTTATTTCAATTAATTTGACAAAATTTCCAAGTGAATCAAAGAAAACTAGAAGCCAAAGAAAATGATTGACAAGAATCAAATACAAACACACACACACACATACAGAGAGAATGTTTGCACTCATGATTATATGGGGCATTTATTGGAGGACAGGTCCAAGATCATGTCCCAGAATACAGTCTATCACTCTGAGTAGCTCAATGTAATGAGCACATCACATTTGTACACTCTGCAGGCTATTTCCAAGACAGTGTGTTTCTACCCGTAGTCCTTAGTTGGCTGCACTATACTTACCTGGATCACTTTCTAAAAATACAGGTTCCTACACCTCATTTGAGATATACTGAATTAGACTGTCTTGGGAGGAGGGAGGACTTAGGAATACTCATTTTTCAAATTTCTTAGGAACTGTAATGTTAGAAAATTCTGTTCTAAGTGCAACACAGATTCTAAAAGAAAGTCAAGAATGCTTCAGTGGTGCTGTGATAGCAAAACACCACGTTCCTCTGTTCAAGGGATTTTCCAGGCAAGAATACTGGAGTGGGTTGACATTTCCTACTCCAGAGGATCTTCCTGACCCAGGGATCAAACCTACATTTCTTGCATCTCCTGCATTGGCAGGCAGATTCTTTACCACTGCACCACCTGGGAAATCCACCACCACAAACTATCTTACTCAACAAACTGGGACAAGTCCACCTCTCCTGATTCTGAAAGCTCTTTCTATTAGATCATGGGTGTTGGCTTTGTTTCCCCAAGCAAACAATAAATGGTAAAGGAGCTCACTTAATCCTTTTCTGTTTCCTTTTCAATTCACGGCTCATAGATGGTGCTCAACAAATATTTTTTGACTGACTGATAGAGAAAAGGAATAAATGGTAACCTGAAAAATTAATTTCCTCATTCTGTCAGTCTGAATTAATCCTATTATGGGTTGAAAATTATACCTTGCTCTCCATTGAAAAACCTGCCTACGCAACTGGGAAGAAGGAGGCTAGTTCAGCCTCCATTACTGTCTTCTGATCCTATAAAAGCAGGTGATATTTCTCTGAATCAACACTAAAGAACATCACTTGTGTACACACAGACTCAAGGCACGATTAAGTAAACTTCCGTTCCATGGGAAGACTGTCTTTGTTTCATCAAACAATACTTCTGGACTACAAATTTACTTTTTCCCCAGCTGTGGAACCCAAAGGAAGATTAAAACAGGTGAACAGGTAAGAGGAAAAATGTGGGCTTGAGTTGCTTACTGTGGGCCTCTCTCATTGTCAGCTTCAGGTGGGTATTACAGAAGGTGCTGACAGAGAGAAATGGAAATTTGTGACCCTGTCAGAGCTAGGGCCACTCTGTTTTCTGTTCTGAGCTACCTGGAGACTAATTAATAAGAGAAAATAAGATGTGGATAATGGCAAATATGATGTGAGCCCTTGTCTGGGTCTTTCTCTGAAGCCACTCATAGTTCTGTTTTATTTGGCAAGGGGAGAGGTTTCAAGACTGAAACTCATTAAATTCTTCTCTTGTCTTCCAGAGGAAGGGGAAGGTTTTAGGATCTTCATTAAGCAGACAGAAAACAGAGAGAAAAAAGGAAAAGAGAGAGTGGATTCATGGCTTGGAATTCTAACATCAATGGATCGTCCTCTTGTCCTAAGAGGGTGGCACATGGAAGCTCCTTGGAAACAGGAGAAATACACATATTAAGAAGTAAAAGCAAAATGTAGTCAGGGTTCCCACTGAAGTAGGGGTTAGTGCATGTGTTGAGGGGGTTCAAGTTACGAGAACTTTCACTGCATGGCTCATGTTTGGTCTGGAGTCTTCAGCATTTATACTACAGTCCTGTCATTCTGATGGGGCTTCCTGTGTGGTCTGATGGCTAAGTGCTAAAACAAACAAGATGATAAATAAAATCTGTTGCTCCATCTCCAGATCTCCTTCAGAGAAGTGCACATCAATAAACTGGGAGCTACGAGAGATGGACTCATTAATGCCCTCTGACCATATCACAAAACTGTCCCACTAAGGGAGCCTGAAGGAAGATGACTAGAAAGGCTGAGGCTTAAGGTGTTGACTGAAGAGTGGAGGAGATATGCAAGGATGGACCATATAAAGACATGCCTATTTATTTGCTTTTTAGAGAAAAAAAAAATTGTGATATTTGCTAACCTTTAACAAACTTCTGCAGGCTACTAGTCCTCTTGCAGTCAGTCTTTGGGCAGAAATATGCAAGAGAAAGAAAACACCATCTTCCTCCCTGAAGATAGCCTGCATGACTTCTGTCTCCCTTTTGTCCTTAATCAGCAATGATATGTATTCTTGTTGGTCCTGGCTCATTCTCTGGCTGATGATTTAACTAAAACAGGCATAGCTCTGACCTACCCTTCTAGATTAACAGCAACAATGTCAAAAAAGAATATTAGAAATAGTAAAAATAACCACAATGATGATGATGATAAAGTTTACAGGGCACAAACTAGTCACCAAAAATGATTCTATGAATTTACATGATATTTTCCACCTTTTCCTCTCTAAAGCCTGTGAAGCCAATATTATTATCCTCATATTGCAGGGGAGGAAGCTGAGGGACAAAGAGAAAAAGCAGGTTGCCCAAAGTCACACAACCAGTAAGCAATGGCTTTGGAAGTTGAACTTGGGCAGTTCAATGCTGTTGCATAGAAATTAACATAGTGTACAAATGTCTCCTTCCTAGGGAAATGTGTTTTCATTTTCAGCTTTCTGTCAAAGAGAGATTAAGTCTGCCACACGCCATGCTATTAGGCAAAGAACACTGACTTTAGAGCATAATAGAGGACAGATAATCAAGATGCTGGAGTAACAGGCAACTATTTCCTTACCTTGTAAAGAAGCAAAGCAACTTGCTGGAAGTAGTTTCCAATTCAGGCATGACCATGGTTTAAAATCTGACTCTACCACTTAGTGGATGTGTGAACTCACCCACCCCTTAGAAGAGTGTCTTGATCTACTGAGGTCTTAGTTTCCCTATCCTGGGAAACTGCAACCTATGTCCTAATAAGATTTATTGCAAAGATTAAATGCAATAATACACAAAAAGCACCAAGCCTAAGATCTACCATGTAGTCAACACTCAATAATTGCAAATAGTGTCATTAGCATCTAATTGAAGGGGAACCAATGTTACATCAAAGAGGGTGAAGATGCCTTTGACTAAGCACAAAAGTTTCAGCTACAATGCTCAGTGACTGATAATTGGAACTTTGAATGAGGAACTGAGAAATTCTAGCACTGATGGAGTGACCAAAGGGGGTTACTCAAACAGATAGCCAAAGGAGCTCATCAAAATCCTGGATATACATAAATTCATACACACTGATTGAGGCTATTAGCAGTTTCTATAAAAGAAGAAATTCAGATTGGCATATAGGCTACCATATAGTCTTTAGAGTTTGATGGATGTGTGACTGAGACAAAACAAGACATTAAATATAGATATTTACTACCTTTCCCACTCTCTCACCTTCCAATATGGATGCTGCTTCGATATGGACACAGAGCAATAAGAAAAGATGCAGAAAGAATCTGAAGAAGCCATGAGCAAATAGAATATTAATATAAAGACCCAAAGGTCAGGGATTTCAGTGGTGATCCAGTGGTTAAGAATCTGCCTTGCAATGTGGGGGACCCAGGATTGATCTCCGCTCAGAGCACTGGGATCCCATATGCCTTGAAGCAACTAAGTCCATGCACCACAACTACTGAACCTACGTGCCACAACTAGAGAGCCTGCATGATGCAACTACGATCATGTGTTCCGCAACTAAGACCTGATGCAGCCACATAAATAAATACATAAATAAATATGTTTTTAAAAGATACAAAAGTCAGAAGAGAGAAGAAAGGGGAGTGGGAAAAAAGGTTGGGCTGGGGTCCTGACTATAATAATAACAGCTCATACTTCATTAAAACTTTCTACATGTCATGTCCTGCTCTAAGTTTATTATATACCAGTTAGCTCATTACCACAACCACCTTACCATTATTTCCACTGTACATACAAGCAAATGAGTTCACAGTCCAAATGACTTAAGGACAGCACAGCTGTCCTTAACAAGTGGTAGAACCAAAATTCAAGCCAGGTAACTGAAATTCCATGTCTGGCTTTAGTCACTATGTCATATCAGGAGAGCTAGGAGCAGTGCACAGAAAAAGGACATTTGAGGAAAAAAAGCATGTATTAAAATGTTTTTTAAATATTTACTTGGCTGCACTGGGTCTTAGTTGTGGCATGTGGGATCTTCACTGGGCCATGTAAGATCTAGTTGCCTGGCCAGGGATCGAACCTGGGTCCCCTGCATTGGGAGTGTGGAGTCTTAGCCACTGGACCACCAGGGAAGTCCTCTGAAGAGATTTTTAAAGCAAATGTTGCCTGTGGCGGATTCATTTTGATATTTGGCAAAACTAATACAATTATGTAAAGTTTAAAAATAAAATAAAATTAGAAAAAAAAAAAATAAAGCAAATGTTGGCTGTGTAAACCCCTCTTCTCCTTAATTACCCTCAGTTAAAACTTCAGTGCAGGGCTTCCCTGGTGGCTCCATGGTAAAGAATCTGCCTGCCAATGCAGGATGCGTGAGTCCAATCCCTGATCCTGGAAGACCTCACATCCCACATTCTATGGAACAACCAAGCCCATGCACAATTATTGAGCCTGTGCTCTAGAGCTTGGGACCCACAACTACTGAAGCCCATGCACCCTAGAGTCTGTGCTCCTCAAGAGAAGCCACTACAATAAGAGGCCCCACACTACAACTAGAGAGAAGTCTGCACAGCAACAAAGACCCAGCACAGACAAAATAAATGTTTAAAAAAAAAAAACAACTTCACTGTAGATTTGTGTATTCCTCAAGGATTTTTGAGGTAGGTCTATGCTTCCAGTGTTCTTGCCTGAAGAATTCCATGGACAGAGGAGCCTGGCAGGCTACAGTCCATGGGGTCACAAGAGTTGGACACAACTTAGGACTAAACCACCAATTTAATTTATACTTCTTTGGGGATATGTCACCCCTACAGAGATTGGTTTTAGAGCCAGACCAAAAGTCCCCTTTATATTTGGGTTACAAATGCAAATATAAACTACCTGTCTCTGTCTTTGCAGATTAAGGATTTAGTCATGTTCAAAAATATATACTTTTTGGACATCCCTAAAAACCTAAGCTTAAATATAGATATCTAGGTTCCTCCACCCCCAGTGTGGCTAAAGACAGGTAAGAGTCTTCACGGAAAAAAAAAAGGCAGAATTAGCTAAGCCCATTTCTGCCTGACCTACCATCTGGTCTCATTTCTGCCCTAGAAAAAGAGCTCACATGGGCACATCTAGCTCTGCAGTGCTGCTGACTGAGTTCTCTATTTCTTGCTTCTTCCAAATCAAGCCTTTGAGACCTGCTTGTCCACTCTCATCTTACCTGATCCAGAGGCTCAAATTATTTCCTGTGTGACCTTTCACACCCATTTGGCCTTCCCAGTTATATCTCAATTTCTTAACTAAGACCACTATTTACCTAACCTATGATATTTGTCAGGCTTTTCTACCCTCATGAGCCCTTCTTAGGAGATGCAGGAAAAGTACTTGAGACGAAGAGCACTATCATGAAAAGATTCCCACCAAATTATCTATAGAAGGAATGTATGTCAACATACTAAAGGCCATATATGACATGCCCACAGCTAATATTACATATAGTGGTAAAAAAAAAAAAAATTAAAAACCTTTAAGACCAGAAATAAGACAAGGATGTCTGCTTTTACCACCTCTATTCAACATAGTCCTGAAAGTCCTAGCTATAATAGACAAGAATAAGAAATAAAAGGAATTAAAAATGAAAGCAAGAAACAAAATTATCTATGTTTGCAGATGACATGATCTTATATATAAGAAACCCTAATGTTTTCACCAAATAACTGTCATAACTACTAAATGAATTCAATAAAGTTGCAGGATACAAAACCAACATACAAAAACCAGTTGCATTCTACACAATAACAATAAAATGTCTTAAAGAGTAATTAAGAAAGCCAGAGCTGGAGGAATCAGATTCCCTGACTTCAGACTATACTATAAAAGTACAGTCATCAAAACAGGACAATACTGGACAAAAACAGGGATATGGATTAATGGAACAGGATAAAAAGCCCAGAAATAAGTCCAGGTACCTACAGGCAATTAGTCTGTGACAAAGAATTCAAGAATACACAATGGAGAAAAGACAGTCTTTTCAATAAATGGTACTAGGAAAACTGGTCACCTACACATAAATGAATGAAATTAGAACATTCTCTAATACTATACACAAAAACAAACAAATTGGGATTAAAGGCCTAAATGTAAGACTGGATACTATAAAACTCTTAGAGGAAAACATAGACAGAACACTCTTTGACATAAATCACAGCAAGATTTTTTCCAAGCCATCTCCTAGAATAATGGAAATAAAAACAGAAACAAACAAAGGGGACCTAACTAAACTTGAAAGCTTTTGCACAGCAAAGGAAGCCATAAACAAAATGAAAAGATAACTTGTTGACTGGGGGAAAAAATATTTGCAAACAATGTGACTTATCAGGGATTAATCTCTAAAATACACAAATAACTCATATAACTTAATATCAAAACAAACAAATAACCCAATCAAAAAATGGGCAGAGACCTAAATAGACAATTCTCAGAAGACAAGCAGATGGCCAAAAAGCACATGATGTTCAACATTGTTAAATATTAGAGAAATGCAAATCAAACCAAATAAGGTATCACTTCACACTAGTCAGAATGGCCATCAACAAAAAGTCTATAAGCAATAAATGCAGAAGAGGGTGTGGAGAAAAGAGAACCCTCCTACACTGTTGGTGGGAATGTAAATCAGTACAGCCACTATGGAGAACAGTATGGAGATTCCTTAAAAAACAGTGGACAGATTTACCATATGATTCAGCAATCCCACTCTTGGTCATGTATCTTGATAAAACCATAATTCAAAAAGACACATGCACCCCTATGCCCACTGTAGCACGTTTTACAATAGCCAAGACACAGAAGCAACCTGAATGTCCATTAACAGAGAAATGGATAAAAATGTGGTACATACATGCAAACAGATTAACCATGAAAAAGCATGAAATGTTATTTGAAGCAACATGGATGGATCTAGAGATTATCATACTAAGGGAAGGAAGTCAGAGAGAGGAAGAAAAAAATGTATAGCATAATTTACATGTGGAATCCAAAAAGAAGAGCCACTTTCATTGAAACAGAATAGAATGGTTACTGACAGAGACTTGTGGAGATAGTGAAATGTTAGTCAAAGGACATAAGATTCAGTTATAAGAACAGGTTCCGAGGATCCAGTAAACATACAGCATAGCAACTAGAGTTAACAATAGGCATTGTGTACCTGAAAGTTGCTTTTAAGTGTTCTCACTACACACGCAAAAAGATCTAACTATGTGATGGATATGTTCATTATCTTGATCTTGATAATCATTCTGCAATGTATATCACAGCATCATATGTACACTTGAAATATATACAATTATATTTGTGAATAATTCCTCAATGAAGTTGAACAAAATAAAAGGCTTTGGGAGTTCCTGTATACCCAAACTGCATGGGAGAAGAAGACTGGCTTTCTCTTAGTTCCATATTGTCAGTTTTTAGAAGTGAAGGCCAATGCCCACTGTTCTTTCTAATTGTTCCACGAATGCTAAGGTTCTAAGAAAATATTTGCAGTTTGTTTGGTAATTTCAATGCTTCAACCAATGTTCAAGTGGAAGGAAGGTTCAGTGGAAAAACTGCTAAACACCAAAATCACTCTTTTTTATCAGATTTAACTCAAATGTCAAGATCTCACCATAGCCTCTTCTGGTAACTCTAAAATTGCAGTTTCCTACTCCCCATCTTCCTTATAGCAGTACATTTTCTTTTTCCATGGCACTTGCCACCCTCTAAATATTAAATAAGTTACATATTTATTTTGTCTAACATTTGTTGTCTATCTTCTATTATTACAATTAATTCCCCAAGGGTGGAGAGCTCTATTTTGTTTACTGATGCATCTCACCTGTTCAGAACAGTGTCTGGCACATAGTAGGCAGTCCATTAATATTGGCTGAATGGAATTGAAATTAGGATGATGGAAATTTGGACTTGAGAATCATGTCTATTACCAATCGGCAGTGTGGATTTCTTGGGAAAGCAATTTGCCTTATCTTCCTCAGTGGGCTTTTCATAGAATCAGATGTATAATGATGAAAGTGTTTTTGAAAAATATTAAAATGCGATACAAACAGTAGATGTTTTGTCTAGTACAACTGCATACAATGCTTCATTTATTCATGTGACTTCTACCTTTTTTGCAAATATCTTAACATTAGAATTCACTGGTAGAAATGAAAAATAAATTGATCATGAAATTTTCCTGACATTCTTTGTTGCTAGGGTAAATCACTAGCTATAATAAGATACCCTGGCTGCAGTTCATGCAGCTGGCAAAGGGCCCAAAAGTAGTCAAGGAATTATTTAGACTTGGGAGACTCTAGCTCATAATTACAAGATGGATTCAATATCATTATTGGCCTCACTTTCTACCCCTATTGTGTTTACTCATACAATTTTCAGTGAATATTTTATTATCAAAAAGAGGAAAACATTTCAAAAATATGTATTTCTCAATCAGCAGTGGCAATGGCCTGAATCACAGAACAGCAGCTGCTCCAGCTAGGAAATGATATTCCCAGACGGAGGACAGGAGGCAGTGGTCAGCATAATAACCATCCTTCACCCATCTCTGAGCCCTTTTTAGCAAAAAGGCTCTAGTGTGGTTTTTCAGCTGTTTAGAGCATACCTTCAAAAGAGGTCTTTCAGGTTGCAAGTTGAGTACCTTGTCATTGATGAGCAAGAAATGTATGATGGGGAAAAAACAAAACAATGACTTCATAGGCTAGGAATTACTGATGAATCCTGGAAGAAAAAATATGACCACTGGTGAACAAATTACAGCAGAGCAAAAATCTAACACTAGTCTGTTTCAGGTTCATAAGGAAATGGATGGAATGACGGATACCACAAGATTATGACTGACTACACCAGCCTAAACCACACTTAGAAAGTTTTCAGGAACTTCCTTATGAAGTCAGTCTTCTCTGCATAACATACATAGAAAAGTTAAGATTTTTTAAGGTATAAAAATCCCTGTCAGAGAAAAAAATTACTACTAATGAACAAGACCACTATAAAATTCATGTCTGAAGTAGGCTTAAAAATGGGTGAAAATTAAAACACACATTCTTCAAAATAGACATACAAAAGTAAGTATTCTGCCTTCTTTTTTTTTTTTCTTAAAGAAAGCCAGTTAATATCTCTTATGAACTGAACAGTACCCGTCTGCCAAATTCATATGTTGAAACCCTAACCCTGGTACTTCAGCCTATGAATACGTCCTTATAAGAAGAATTTGGACATACAAGAGAGCACCAGGGACATGCACGCACAAAGGAGAGACCATGTGAGGAGACAAGGAGAAGGTGGCTGTCTGCAAGCCAACGAGAGAGGCCTCAGGAGAAACCAAACCTGCTAGCACCTTGATCTTGAACGTCCAGGTCCCAGAACTGCAAGAACATATATTTCTGCTGTTTAAGTCACCCAATCTGTGGTATTTTATGTCAGTCCTAGCAAATGAATGTAGTACCTACATCTTAGAATTGTCCACATTTTATCAAACAAATTTAGAATAAATGCCCAGGAAAAATAAAATTGCCAACTAAATAAACAATTAGGCTTGGGAAATAAGCATTGACTTAATGGTAATCATGCATTTCTGGACTGCCTTTGACAAGGTAATTTGGAAGTTAATAGCATTGAGCAAACTGACTGCTATGACATTTGAAAATTTATCCATATTTTAGCATTAAAAGTAATAAGGTCCATTCAAACTAATCACCCCAAACATTACTTCCGTCATGTCAGTCCCTTCAATTGTTTTCTAACCAAATCTGAATTGCAAAATGTCTGGGATTGTAGCGTCTCATCAGCCCCCAAGGCTTGATATTATAATTTGGGATTTCCAAAGTGCCTTTCTCAGTGGCCATGAGCCTTGTGGATCTCTAAAAAGTGGCTATAAGTAGATTCCCAATATGCATTTGAGGCCATACTCCTATTTTTCCAGAAAGCATCTCATGGAGACACACACTAGAAAACGATTTCTCTAGGTGGCTCTGTGGCACAACGGATAGTGCTTTGGACTTCTAGTGACGAAAACGATGTCTCTTATGCTAGAACTCCACAAACTTGAAAGTCATGGGACTCGGGAATACTGTTAAAATGCAGACTGAGGTCAGGCGTGGAGCCTGAGATTCTGCATTGTCAACAAGATCCCAAGAAAAACAGATGCTGTTGGTCCAGGGGCGACACTTTGAGCAGCTAGGTCTTGGGGTTTCTGTAACCAGTATCTACAAACCTTGGGGAGTTGAGTCTGTTCAAGGCCAGTGATGGTGACCTAGGAATGGTGGCGTTCTTCCTGCCTTTGTGTACTGAGCTCACCTTGAATGTGACTTACAATGTGGCACTAGATTCACAACACATATTTCCCCTTAACTGCTTGTAATGTATCTTGCATTCTTCTGATCTTTTCATTTAGAAATAAAGCAAGAGATGATAAAGAAAGAGATGACTAGGCAGAGAAATGGGAAGACACTCCTGGTTGAGCAAATGGTAAAAGTTAAAGCTCTGAGGAAGCAAGTTTGAGGTATGTCAGGGCTCCAAGGAAAGTTGTTAAATGCAGAAACGTTTGACATATTTCTTTTCTTTTAAAGGAATTATTAGAAAGTCATACTGCAAAGGTAGACCAGGAGGTACCAAAGGAGATCAGGTCAATTGAAGAAATTCCAACCCCAATTTAACTCTCAATTAATAAGCATTTAGCCAATAAGCACTGAGCATGTGAGATGTCTGTCCTGTAGTCAGTCTCATGTAATAACTAGTCCAGAACGTTACTGGTAATAAGGGTGGAGTTTAGCATCTACCTTTCTCTTCATTGTGCACATATCTCCCAATTTATTATCGACCTTCCTTCTTCTCCAACACCTGCCCCTGTCCTCCTTCCTCAGAGCCTTAGTTTCAGCTTTGCCTGGGTTAAAAAGAAATCAGTGAGACCATCCTAATTAAATACTTCTATTTGAATAACAGTTAAGTATCCCCTCCTGGAAGACCTTTCAGAATATTAAGACATTCTTTAAATAATGAGATTTTAGGGACCATTAAAGATCACAGGGGAATCATTTGGGGACCAGGAGTTTTCACCAAATTACTTATAAGAGAAACTGGTGAGTTTTGAGTAATTGCAATTTCAGAGATAACTTCAATAAAGAAATAGAATGTCATCTATTTCTTCTCTTATCTTGTCACTTCTTCATATCAAATAATGTTTCTTACAAATTAACCAATGAGGTACAGGGCATTGAGTACACATAATTTAAATTTTATGAGATATATATATAAAAGAGAAGTGACTTCAACTAGGAAGAATTTTGTGCCCTAGTGAATCTTTGGAAGTTTCAGTACCATTTTTGGTTGTCACAATTTGGGTGCATGGTACCATTGACATCTGATGGGATGTCAAGTATGCAGCTAAACATGCTACAGCGAACAGGACAGTGCCCACAACAAAGAATTATGAGCCTAAAATGTTCCTCAGGAAGAGGTTGAGAAACCCTGTTGTAAAGCAATTATATTTTCTTTATTAAATACTCTGATCTTCATAATCTCTACCCATGTACCAAATTCCATTCAATGCCCAGGAGAGATCAGCTCTTTTGAAATCCTGACCACCCACCATGTTACTCCAGAATGAAAAGCAATCACAAGTACAGCTTCAAGTACACCACTGTAACAGCTGAGAGTCCATTAAAGTTCTGCAAAACAGTAAATTTCTTTGAACAACCAAGAGTTGACTCCTTTGAAAGCTACTGTGGAAAATAAGTTATTGTTATCTTAATAATCTAAGGAATTGTGCCTAAAAACTGACAAGCAATCATGTGAAAATGAAAACCTCAATTAACTTCTTCCTTCTAGGAAAACTTCTGATGAAAACAAGCATTTCATACTGAACTGAAGTTCACCAAGATAGGCTGAAGAAAAAGTAGCTTCAGTGCTCTCTTTGTGGATTGATACTTGGACTTTACAGGGCAAGAAAATCACTTGCACAAAATGTCGTTAGTACTTTTTGATCGTGAGAAACTATTCAGAATTCTGAGGCAGCCATTTATGAATGGTATCTGAGCAAAAGTTCTTTCTCCAAAATGTAGGCTAAGCAACTAGCACAATGGATGAATTGTTTTCATTTTGAGAAAAGCAACTGTTACCCTCAGAATTCCAGGAAAATATCTAACAAAGAGAACTCATTGGATGTTAGATTTCCCCCCCACCAAAAAAAAAAAAAAAACACAATCGGGGAAATAATGGGCAATTATATAACCAGTATTTGTGGAAACACAAGGCACTGAAACCTACAAATATACTGAATGCCAATTTGAAAGGTTTCTAGTGACAGAAAAACCATACGAAGAAATAAGACAGAGCCTGTATAGTTAGTAAAAGGGGAAAATGACCCTCAAGACAAAATTCAAGGGCAGAGAAACAGCAAGGGTCTAACTTGCAAATTAGAACCATACCAGTAGAACACTTAGCAGAGGCAGCCAGATTTCCCCACCTGTCAGATCTTTCTCTTCCCACTTGCCTCCAACAGGAACTCTCCAATCCAATCTTGCTTCCCAAAGCTTCGTGTCTCGACTTGGCAGCCTGAAACACAGCGTCTGCACTCTTCCTGACTACGTTTCCACATCCTCCTCAAGAAAGTGTCCTGTCCTTAACTCCTATGGTTATTTTTCAGTCTCTAAGTCATGCCTGACTCTTTTGTAACCCCATGGACTGTAGCCCACCAGGCTCCTCTGTCCCTGGGATTTCACAGGCAAGAATACTGGAGTGGCTTGCCATTTCCTTCTCCAGGGGATCTTCTTGACCTAGGATTCAAACCCATGCCTCCTGCATTGTCAGGTGGATTCTTAACCTCTGAGCCACCTTAATTCCTGACTGCCCCCACGAAATGAGTTTCACTTTCTCAACTTTGGACTTTACCTGGATGATTCACCCTCCACAATGGGCAGTGGAGGGAGGGTGGACATCTAAGGTTTTCCCCCCAAATGGATGTGAGATAAAGATGTTACAGGTCTTCTGATGGGGAAATGGGTCTTCTGGTGTCACATTTATAAAATGGGCACATGAAAAATATACCAATTTGAATGTAAATTTGCAAAAAAAAATTTTAAGCTCTGTGTAACAGAAATACTTGAAGGCACCTACTTGAAAAGACTTGACTTTTTGAGATACTTGATTATGGGGATCCAAACAGCCTCTTTAGTTGAGTGTTGCATTAGGATAGGTCAAATCACCGCCTATTTTTAGTTTGTAAAACTACTGATCCATAGAAAATTTGGCTGCTCCCATACCTTTAACAACCTCCAAGTCTTCAGGCTCTAGAAAGAAACTGTCATGACATTTTACAGAAAACATGCAGCCTTGTTCTTCACATAGGGAACCTGAAATGCATTTCTGCTGCTACATTACAGGCTTCACCATCAAAGCATCTTGTGTCTTAAAATTGTTACAAACCAATCTTTTAGAATACGTAAAATAAGAAAAAAAATTAAAAAGCTTTGTGGTTGAGGGAAGATGGTGGCTCTGATGTCTTGGATTCTTTCACATAGAACTTGGTCAGGGAATCATTCATTTGGAATGTTATACAGATTTGGGGGGTGGGGGGGATATGTATTTGTGTTTTCAGTCTTGTAAGAAAACGTTTAGGAAAGACAAGCCCTGGGCTTCTATTGTTTTAGCCGAAAAAATAACAACTTGTCAGTCTAAGCAAGTAACTTTATTTTGGTAGCAACTGGCATTACGTGAAAATATTGACTTGATTTCCAGGCATCTTGGACATATGATACTCACACTCTTTGGCAGCTCCAAACATCTGAATAGGAGCAATGGAGGGTAGCCGTCTGGTTGGAATTTATAGTTGGAAATTCTGGGAGGTGCATTTGCACGACAAACAGTTTTTACTTAGATTTTACATTAAAGGTTAACTGAAACATCACATTTTTTTCTAAAGATGCTCATATTGTATTTGACATATGATTGAGAAAATCTTTGTGCTTTAGATTTAAAAATGTGTACACAAGTGTAACATACATACCCCCACACTCACATGTAATATAGGGGCTTTGAGTGATGGAGAATGCTCTCTGGAGACTGGAGTAAATGTGCTAAAGCAAGGGTCCCCAACTCCTGGGTTCCTGTTAGGAACTGGGTCACACAGCAGGAGGTGAGCAGTGGGCAACTGACTGAAGCTTCATGTGTATTTACAGCCACTCCCCATTGCTCACATTACTGCCTGTGCTACGCCTCCTGTCAGATCAGTGGTGGCATGATGAATGCAACGTGCTTGAATCATCCTAAACCACCCCCCTCACCATCCTCAGAAAAAAACTGTCTTCCACAAAACCAGTCCCTGGTGCCAAAAAGCTTGGGGACCGCTAAAGAATGCCACATCACCTGTCACCCTAGGCTTGGCAGCCATTCACAACTATTGGCTTCACCAGCAGGTACTAGTGAGCTTGCAGAAAAAGAAAAGAACATGGGAGCTCTTAAATCATATAGATAAATTATCTCAGTTAATAATTTAGCTAATATGTAGATTTTTCTCTATGGCAGGATTGACCTCTATTCTCTCTTTGCTTTTCATGTATATAAACACCAAGGTGATTAAGAAGCATTCAAACCTGTCTTTCTGACATTAGTCAGTCACAGACCAAAGCCATAGGAGTACAATAAATAGTGATAGGGTCTATATTTTTGGTCACTTTATGGTCTGGAACAGCTTTGCCACCAACTATACCCCAAGTCGGAGAAGGCAATGGCACCCTACTCCAGTACTCTTGCCTGGAAAATCCCATGGACAGAGGAGCCTGGTAGGCTGCAGTCCATGGGGTCGCAAAGAGTCGGACATGACTGAATGACTTCATTTTCACTTTTCACTTTCATGCATTGGAGAAGGAAATGGCAACCCACTCCAGCATTCTTGCCTGGAGAATCCTAGGGACGGGGGAGCCTGATGGGCTGCCACCTATAGGGTTGCACAGAGTCGAACACTACTGAAGTGACTTAGCAGCAGCAGCAGCAGCAGAAGCAGCAGCAAACCCCAAGTTTCAGCTCCTGTTCATGTGAGGTACGAGGGCACAAGGAACTGCTGTTGTGACTTGTCTTTCTTGCAGTTCCCAAATTTCAGTTCCAACCCCAAATGCATTCTAGAACATGACAGTTATTTGAGTCTTCTCTTTTCCTAGAATCCAAAGTAGGCAAGACTCTTAGAATAAAGAAGTTCAGGGATGGTCAGCACTTAAACAATGATGTGCCAGATGTAAAATCTGAGGGTCAGAGGATTAAAGCAATTTGTTCATTCACACAGCCATGGGGTAGTTCATTATAACATCAACAAAACCCAGTCACTGGGTCCAAAAGACCCAGTGCTGTTTTCTAAGGTAAGGATTGAAAGTACATGTACACTGAGCCTCAGGCCAACCATGGAGCTCTATGAAGTTGAAATCTATCCCCTTCTAAAACTGATGGAGTCAAGGTCATCGGAAAACTTGTTTATAGTTCAAAAGAAAAATATCCCAACACACCATCCCTCTAAAACTATAGCTTCAGGCTGGCTAGGGGGCTTTTTGATATAATAACCCTACAGATAACAAAGATTGAACACATGAGCATCAAAGGGTTTTTTTCCTCTACAATTAAAAACTTCTTGCTCTTGAACAAACCCCATCATTTTTAATGGGGCTTGGTTTTTCATGTTTGTATTGAAGAGATCTGACCTTACAGATGTAAGGTTATACTACATAGAAAAGTTTGTGAGTTTGTTGGACTAAAGTATACATACCTTCAAACAGTCACAGAAAACACAAACCATGGGGGAAAATGGACATATACATACAGGGATCAGTCACTGCCCATGCAGATGATGAAAAAGTAAAACTTACTTTTCAGTATAACAAAAGACTAACTTTGTCTTGTTTCTCTGCAGAAGCAACAGTGAACACTGAATGCAAACTCTAAAGCCTGATTAGGCAGCACCACAAGAACAGGTGCTTAGAACCCAGGTACCTTGCAATCTTTATAACACACACAATTCTCCAGCTTCAAAGAGTAGACTGACATAACATTAACAGAGTGCTGGATTATAATTTTATTGTGGTGAAGGTAAACTGTTAAGAAGTATATAAGGCTAATACATATAAATGTAAATATAAATATATACAGAAATAGAGGAAGAAAAAGGAAGAGAGAAAAAGAGGTGAGGGAAGGAGAAAGGAAAGGAGGGAAGGAGAATGCATGGGCTAGCAGAGAGAACATGAACCCTAAGGCATCTGAATTCTAGCTCCATCACTCACCCACCAGCTATGATTTTGGTCAGGCTACTTTTAGTTTCCTTGGGCCTCAGTTTCCTGTTGGTACTAGTGATAAAGAGCCCGCCTGCCAATGCAGAAGAAGTAAGAGACTCAGGTTCGATCCTTGGGTTAGGAAGATGCCCTAGAGGGGGAAATGGCAACCCACTACAGTATTTTTGCCTGGAGAATCCCATGGACAGAGGATCCTGGAAGGCTACAGGCCATGGGGTTGCAAAGAGTTGAATGTGACTGAAGTGATTTAGCATGCACAGGTCTTGGTTTCTTAATCTGCAAAATTATGATGATTAAAGAACTTACCAGCTAAAAGGATTAAAAGACAAAAAATATGGAAGATACTATAATATCTAGAAAAGAGAACAAACTAAGTGTTATGTATCTTTCCTCTTCTGAGATGAGGGCAACAGAGTTAACTATCCTCTCTCTTCTGGATGCTTCTTCAGTGCATGTGTGTGCATGCTAAATCACTTCAGTCATGTCTGACTCTTTGCAACCCTGAGAACTGTAGCCCACCAGGCTCCTCTGCCCATGGGATTCTCCAGGCAAGAGTACTGGAGTGGGCTGCCATATACTCCTCCAGGAGATCTTCCGGACCCAGGGATCAAACCCAAGTCTCTGATGTCTCCTGCTTTGGCAGGCAGGTTCTTTACCCGTAGCACCCAGAAGTGTACTTACTTTACCTATTGGGTGAGTTATAGGGGTAGGTCAGGGTGGGGTAAGTTTTTATCCAAATACCAGCAAATTTTTGTGGAAATAAATAGTCCTTCTTACATCTAAAAAAGAACTGATTTCTGGACTTGCCTGGTGGTTCAGTGGTTAAGAACACAGCATCCAACACAGGGGAAGCAGGTTTGCTCCCTGGCTGAGGAACTAAGATCCCAGACACGCTGCTTGTGTGCTTAGTCACTTAGTCACGTCCAACTCTTTGTGACCCCCCACCCCATGGACTCTAGCCCACTTGGCCTCTCTGTCCATGGGATTTCCCAAGCAACAATACTGGAGCTAATTGCCATTTTCTTCCCCAGGGAGTCTTTCTGACCCAGGGATTGAACACGTCTCCTGCATTGATGGGCAGATTCTTTACAACTAAGCCACCAGGGAAGACCCACTATACCCAAATACAAAATAAAAAGTAAAAAAAAAAAAATACTGGTACATATACACAATGGAATATTACCAAGCCATAAAAAGGAACACATTTGAATCAGTTCTAATGAGGTGGATGAATCTAGAACCTATTATACAGAGTGAAGTAAGTCAGAAAGAGAAAGATAAATATCATATTCTAATGCATATATATGGAATCTAGAAAAATGGTACTGGAGAATTTATTTACAAGGCAGCAATGGAGAAACAGACATAGAGAACAGACTTATGGACATGGGGAGAGGGGATGAGAGGGTGAGATATATGGAAAGAGTAACATGAAAAGTTACATTACCATATGTAAAATAGATAGCCAACTCAAATTTGCTGTATAGCTCAGGAAACTCAAATAGGGGTTCTGTATCAACCTAGAGGAGTGGGATGGGGAGGGAGATGAGAGGGACGTTCAAAAGGGAGGGGATATATGTATACCTATGGCTTTGGAAGGAAAGTTATAACCAACCTAGACAGCATATTAAAAAGCAGAGATATTACTTTGCCAACAAAGGTCCATCTAGTCAAGGCTATGGTTTTTCCTATGGTCATGTATGGATGTGAGAGTTGGACTGTGAAGAAAGCTGAGTGCCGAAGAATTGATGCTTTTGAACTGTAGTGTTGAAGAAGACTCTTGAGGGTCCCTTGGACTGCAAGGAGATCCAACCAATCCATTCTAAAGGAGATCAGTCCTGGGTGTTATTGGAAGGACTCATGCTAAAGCTGAAACTCCAATACTTTGGCCACCTCATGCGAAGAGTTGACTCATTGGAAGAGACTCTGATGCTGGGAGGGATTGGGAGCAGGAGGAGAAGGGGATGACAGAGGAGGAAAAGGGGACGACAGAGGAGGAGAAGGGGACAACAGAGGAGGAGATGGCTGGATGGCATCACCGACTCGATGGTCATGAGTTTGAGTGAACTCCAGGAATTGGTGATGGACAGGGAGGCCCGGTGTGCTGCGATTCATGGGGTTGCAAAGAGTCGGACAAGACTGAGCGACTGAACTGAACTGAAATGATGGCTGATTAATGCTGAGGTTTGATCAAAAACAACAATATTCTATAAAGCAATTATCCCTCAATAAAAAAACAAATTAATTTAAAAGAGTAATGGCTATTTCATATGGTTGCCAAAAGCATTTTAAACAAGGTAATAAGTAATAAAGAGCTTATAAAGAACCCTGGCTCTATATTCAAATAGTTACTAACAGCCTAAAGTAAATCCTTGAACTTCTTTAAATCTTTTTTTGTATGTTATAGGAAAAATTATAAAATATGGTAGAGTTTAGGTACTTCCCTGGCACCTCAGATGGTAAAAAATCTGCCTGCAATGCTGGAGACCTAGATGATAACTTAGGTTTGACCCGTGGATTGGGAAGATTCCTTGGAGAAGGAAATGGCAACCTACTCCAGTATTCTTGCCTGGAGAATTTCACGGACAGAGGAGCCAGGTGGGCTAAAGTTCATAGGGTCACAAAAAGTTGGACACAGCTGAGCAACTAATACTAAGGAACTAGAGAATTTGAGGAAGAGAGGCATTCAAATCTATACTTAAAGAACTGAAAGAAAACTTTTAAGTTTAACATATGCTTGACCTGAACAAAATAGTTCTTTGTAAAATATTATGATTTACAGGTTCGTTATGACAATTACTTGAGAAATTCCAATAATTCATTTCCAGTTCAAGTAGGTTAACTGAACTGGGAAGGAAACATTGAGGGAAAAATGAGAATGTTCAGTTTTTACTTTTTAAACTGGAGATCCAGTTCCATCCCTATTGTTTTTAATGCAGTTTTTCTAGATTTTCTTTTTCATGCATGATTTGAATCAAGACCCTGGAAAGGACAAAGCTTTCTCATGTTTACTTCAACTCAAGACATATGTGTAGCATTTACAGAATCATACCTAACAAACAGCTACAGCTACAGCTAATCAAGAAATAATCTCAGAATGAAGGCTCTTTTTAAAAAATTCCAAGTGATTTCACCACTGGAGCAGGTCAAGGTGGAGCCACCCCAGACGTTGTCTCTTATCCTAACATCAATTATGTCAGCCCTAAAGCCAACCACTTCCTCCACCTCCATTGCTTCTATTCTGGCCATAGTATTAATCCGTTGCTGGAACACTGGAACATCCTTCCATCTATTCTTGTCTTCTCCTTTTATCACTCTACTGTCTATTTTCCATAAAGCCATAGAATGACTCTTTCAATATAGAAATTAGATCACACTGTACCTTACATTCAAATATCTAAGTAGAATACAAAATCCTTGCACCCAGCCCTCAATTTTATCTCTGGAATTTTCCCTCTTATGCTCAACTACAGTCACACTGGTCTCTCTGTTCTTTATCAAACATGCCAAGCACACTGCTGCCTTGAGGGTATTTGCCCTTTCTGTTGCACAGTTTGGAATGTTCTTCACTTCCTTTAAATCCATGCCTAATAGTCATCTTCAGAGACATGCTAAACATCATTCTCCATCCCCCTACCCTGCTTCACTTTGCTCTACAGCAGAGTCCCACCATTACATTTTATACATTTATCTCACTCTATCTTTTCCAACACAATATTTGCCCCATGAGAGCAGGAAATATATCAGCTTGGTTCATTGTTTATTGCCAGCAACTGTCAGCACATGGTAACCACCTAGTAAACACTTGTGACTAAATGAATCTTCTGTGCAAGCAGAGGGATTGATGGAGAAAAGCAACTTACTCAAGGCTGAAATTAAGGCAGTCTGTGCTTCACTGATGATCCCATTCCTCATTCTGAATATGAGATTCTGTGCCTTAATTTCAAAACGCATTTTCTAACGGACGCAGCTTCCTACCCTGCATGGGGAGCCTCTACCAAAAGTAACAAAGTCAACATGATGAAGCAGAGAATCAAGATTGCCTTGTGTAGCTCTATGGCTACACGTCACTGCTATGGCCTCAGTGACGTGCTTCAATTTGTCGGAGAAAACCAATTCCCTTTCTTGCATCCTCTGTAACCAAGAATAAGGACAACTGCATGCTTGTAAGGCAAATGCAGGGAAGAAATAATAGGCATTAACTCTAGAGTTAATTCAACTTCTCACAGTCTCCAAAAGCAAAGACTTTCTACTGTATAGAAATGGGAGTATAAGCTCTCAGATTCACAATTCCTCCTTGGTAGTACATTGGGGAGGTAAATAAGCCCAACGAATGTTTATTGATCCAAGAAATACCTATTCAGGGTTCTGCAGCCATGCTGGTAATATCCTAGGCCTCACTTATTTCATTCATTCTTCAGGCAGTATCTGTTTATTAAGTACCTCTTCTATGCTAGGCACTCATATCTGTTAAGTAGTTAGGAATCAATGAGACATGGTCCTTTTCTCAAAGAAATTGTTAATTTAGCAAGAGAAACAGCAGATAGGCTAAGAGGTGGATGTGTGCAAATCAAAAGTAAGTAGGATTCTCATCAAAAGGAAAAAAAATGGTTTTTGTTTCTTTAACTGTGTATCTATATGAGATGATGGATGTTCACTTAACTTTTTCTGGTAATCACTTCAGAAGTATATATATCAAATCATCATTCAGTATACCTTAAGCTTATACAGAGCTGTGTATCAAATATTGGACTTCCCAGGTGGTAAAGAATCTGCCTTCCAAGCAGGAGGTGCTGGGTCGGGAAGATCCCATGGAGGAGGGCATGGCAATCCACTCTAGTATTCTTGCCTGGAAAATCCCATAGGCAGAGGAGCAGTACATGGGATTGCAAAAGAGTCAGACACGACTTAGAGAATAAACAACACAACAACACATCAAATATATCTGAATAAAATAAGAAGAAAAATAAAGGAAAAAAATGTATACAGTGATGTGTGTAAATTATATCTCAGTAAAACTAGGGGAAAAGATTTTCAGAAAATCTTTGAGATCACAAATACTTGGTTTTTGTTTTGTTTTGTTTTTTAAAAAAGGAAATAGGGTTTCATGAGAGTGAAAAACATGAGGAACTGATCCCACCCAGGGGCATGATGTTTGTGCTAAAAGCTGAACAATCAGAAATGACGGGAAGGGGTAGAGCAGGGAGACTGTCAGGAAAGGGTCAATATAAGAAAGCACAGGCCCAGGCCGAGGCAGCCTATCACTTTCAACAAACAGAAAGTAGCCTGTCTGATGCCTGCCAGGTAGGAAGTGGGAGAGGACAGAAAGATGAGCCTGGAGGCTGTAGAGACGGCCAGATTCTGCAGATCTTGCAGACTTCCTTAAAACCTTGATCTTCAACCTGAGAACAAGAGGAAATCGCTGAATGCCTCAGGCAGGGCAGTTGTGCAATCTGATTTGCATTCTCAGAATTTCACTCTGGCTGCTGCAGCAGAAGGACCAGGCACATGAGAAAGGCCTGTTGGGAGGACCCAGCATTTCCCCAGACTACAGGGTATGCAATTTGCACTGGAGCTTTTATGGTAAAGATGGGGAATTAGAAAGAAGAGCAGGCAGATACACTGAAGGCAAAGCCATGGAAGAAATGTTTCAGTCTGGAGGCTCTGAAACAGCTGTATTGATTTTACGTGTTCCAGATTCAGTTTTATTTATTTTTTGCTGCAATGCATATTTTGCCCCACTTTACATCCACTTCACCCTCTCCCAGACCATGTTACTTTGGTTGTAACTGAGTTGTCATAAGTTGCATTGCATCTCTCCAGAAAGCCTAGGAATGAGATAGAGCAGGTGTGCTTGGATCAGAGTCAGCCCTGCCCTGAAGCCCTGAGCTCACCCTCAGAAGAAAGGAATTAGCTGGAATCTGGAGATGGGGGGAAATGACCTCTGGTAGTACTTCCTATAGTGGCTGATGCTACAGTTCATGAAGCATCACTGCTGATCCGGTAAGTTCTCTCAAATCAACAAATACTAGGGTATAAATTCACCTATGTTTTTACTAAATGTGACAAACACTATGGGGGAAAAAAGCCTCAAATTTTCACTTGCTAAGGCAATTATGAAAATTCAAATTATTCTTGTCTATTCATATTTTGTTAATATTTTATTTTCACTTATACTGTCTTTGTTGAAGATTGTCTAAAAACTGACATTATATAAAAGGTTGTGATGCCTTCCATCATCTCTGAATGGCAAATACCAAACTGGGGGAAAATGGTACACAAATATAAGAAAAAAAGCACATAAAAATAGGTGAAAACGGAATATAAAATAATGAAACTATATAACGCGCCGGCTGACACGGACGGCGCAGAAGCGTGGCTGAGAGGAGCTACCCCTAGCCCAAGGTCAGGGGTGGTGAAGTGCCAGGCTGCGTAGGCACAGGAGCGGCGGAGAGGAGCTACCCCACGTCCTAAATCAGGGTCGGTGGCCAAGAGGAGCTACGCCACGCCCGAGGTCAGGGGTGGCAGCCGAGAGGAACAACCCCACGTCCAAGGTGAGTTTTCATTCCAATCCCAAACAAAAGCAATGCCAAAGAATGCTCAAACTACTGCACAATTGTACTCATCTCACACGCTAGTAAAGTAATGCTCAAAATTCTCCAAGCCAGGCTTCAGCAGTACGTGAACAGTGAACTTTCAGATGTTGAAGCTGGTTTTAGAAAAAGCAGAAGAACAAGAGATCAAATTGCCAACATCCACTGTATCATCGAAAAAGCAAGAGAGTTCCAGAAAAATATCTATTTCTGCTTTATTGACTATGCCAAAGCCTTTGACTGTGTGGATCACAAGAAACTGTGGAAAATTCTAAAAGAGGTGGGACTACCAGACCACCTGACCTGCCTCTTGAGAAACCTATATGCAGGTCAGGAAGCAACAGTTAGAACTGGACATAGAACAATAGACTGGTTCCAAATAGGAAAAGGAGTACGTCAAGGCTGTATGTTGTCACCCTACTTATTTAACTTATATGCAGAGTACATCATGAGAAACGCTGGGCTGGAGGAAGCACAAGCTGGAATCAAGATTGCCAGGAGAAATATCAATAACTTCAGATATGCAGATGACACCACCGTTATGGCAGAAAGTAAAGAGGAACTAAAGAGCCTCTTGATGAAAGTTAAAGAGGAGAATGAAAAAGTTGGCTTAAAGCTCAACATTCAGAAAACTAAGACCATGGCATCTGGTCCCATCACTTCATGGCGGATAGATGGGGAAACAGTGGAAACAGTGTCAAACTTTATTGTTTTGCTCCAAAATCACGGCAGATGGTGATTGCAGCCATGAAATTAAAAGAAGCTTACTCCTTGGAAGGAAAGTTATGACCAACCTAGATAGCATATTAAAAAGCAGAGATATTACTTTGCCAACAAAGGTCCGTCTAGTCAAGGCTATGGTTTTTCCAGTGGTCATGTGTGGATGTGACAGTTGGATTGTGAAGAAAGCTGAGCGCTGAAGAATTGATGCTTTTGAACTGTGGTGTTGAAGAAGACTCTTGAGAGTCCCTTGGACTGCAAGGAGATCCAATCAGTCCATTCTAAAGGAGATAAGTCCTGGGTGTTCTTTGGAAGGACTGAGATGCTGAAGCTGAAACTCCATTACTTTGGCCACCTCATGCGAAGAGTTGACTCATTGGAAAAGACTCAGATGCTGGGAGGGATTGTGGGCAGGAGGAGAAGGGGATGGCAGAGGGGCTGGATGGCATCACTGACTCGATGGACATGAGTTTGAGGGAACTCCGGGAGTTGGTAATGGACAGGGAGGCCTGGCGTGCTGTGATTCATGGGGTTACAAAGAGTTGGACACAACTGAGTGACTGAACTGAACTGATAAGCAAAGGTAAAAGTGAAAGTTAAAGTTGTTCAGTTCTTTCCAACTCTTTGCAACCCCATGGACTATATAGTCCATGGGATTCTCTAGGCCAGAATACTGAGTGGGTAGCCTTTCCCTTCTCCAGGATTCTTCTCTACCCAGGGATCGAACCCAGGTCTCCCTCAAAGGTAGGAGGGGTGAAATTGTGTTTAGAATCAAATTCCATACCCACCAGAGATGCTCAGAGAGCTCAAAACAAACAAACAAACAAACAAAAAAACCACCTTGTGTGCACCAGTACCCAGGGATCCCACAGGAGACTGGGCCAGACCTCCTTCTGAGTGTTTCAGTGTCTCCTGCAGAGGCAGAGATCAACAGTGGCTTGCCATGGGGACAGGGGCTCTGGCTGCAGCAGACTTGGGAGGTGCATGATGTGAGCCCCACCATAGAACCACTGACAAGATAACCTACAAACTGGAGAACAATTATACCAAAGAAGTTCTTGCACTGTTGTGAAAGTTCTAGGGCCCACATTTCCCAATCTGGGAATCCAGCAAAGGGAGTGACAACCCCTGGGGACTTTGACCTGAAGGCCAGTGGGATTTTATTACAGAACTTCCACAGGACTGGGGAAACAGGCTCTTGGAGGATAAAAACAAAACCTTCAGCGCATCACCTAGAAGAAAGGATGAGTGACCCCAACAGAGACTGAGCCAGACTTGCCTGAGAGTGTCCAGGAGTCTCTGGCACAGGCCCAGGTTGACAGTGGGCTGCCATGGGGTCAGGGGCACTGAATACAATAGTCCTGGTTTGGCCTTAGGCCAAACTACAGGGAGGGAACACAGCCCCACCCATCAATGGAAAATTGGATTAAAGATTTATTGAGCATGGCCCTGCCCATCAAAGCAAGACCCAGATTCCCCCACAGCCAGTCCCTCCCCTCAGGAAGCTTCCACAAGCCTCTTATCCTTGTCCATCAGAGGGCAGACAGAATGGAAACTACAATCACAGAAAACTAACCAATCTGATCACTTGAATCACAGCCTTGTCTAACTCAATGAATCTATGAGCCATGTTGTGGACTATGTTTTGTCAGAAGTCTCCACTATGACCCATCCATCTTGGGTGGCCCTACACAACATGGCTCATAGAATGGAATGCAAAAGTAGGAAGTCAAGAGATACCCAGAGTAATAGGTAAGTTTGGTCTTGAAAGTACAAAATAAAGCAGGGCAAAGGTTAATAGAGTTTGGCAAAGAGAACACACTGGTCATAGCAATCACCCTCCTCCAACAACACAAGAGATGACACTACACATGGACCTCACCAGATGATCAATGCTGAAATCATTGACTATATTCTTTGCAGCTAGAAATGAAGACGCTCTATACAGTCAGCAAAAACAAAACCAGGAGTTGACTGGGGTTCAGATCATGAACTCCTTATTGCCAAATTCAAACTTAAATTGAGGAAAGTAGGGAAAACCACTAGACCATTCAGGTATGACCTAAATCAAATCCCTTATGATTACACAGTGGAAGTGTAAATTAATTCAATGGATTAGATCTGATAGAGTGTCTGAAGAACTATGGAAGAAGGTTTATAACATTGAACAGGAGGCAGTAATTAAAAACATCCCCAAGAAGAAGAAATGCAAAAAGGCAAAATGGTTGTGTGAGGAGGCCTTACAACTAGCTGAAAAAAAAAAAAAAAAAAAAAGAAGAAGCAAAAAGCAAAGCAGAAAAGGAAAGATATATCCATCTGAATGCAGAGTTCCAAAGACTAGCAAGGAGAGATTAGAAAGCCTTCTTAAGTGAAGAATGCAAAAAAACAAAGGGAAACAATAGAATGGGAAAGACTAGAGATCTCTTCAAGAAAAGCACAGATACCAAGGAAACATTTCATGCAAAGATGGGCTCAATAAAGGACAGAGATGATATGGACCTAACATAAGCAGAAGACATTAAGAAGAGGTGGCAAGAATACACAGAAGAACTATACAAAAAAGATCTTCAAGACCCAGATAATCATGATGGTGTGATCACCCACCCAGAGATAGACATTGTGGAATGCAAAGTCAAGTGGGCCTTAGGAAGCATCATTATGAACAAAGCTAGTAGATGTGATGGAATTCTGAGCTATTTGAAATCGTAAGAGATGATGCTGTTAAAGTGCTGCACTCAATATGCCAGCAAATTTGGAAAACTCAGCAGTGGCCATAGGACTGGAAAAGGTCAGTTTTCATTCCAACCCCAAAGAAAGGCAATGCCAAAGAAAGTTCAAACAGCCACACAATTGTACTCATCTCACACACTAGCAAAGTAATGCTCAAAATTCTTCAAGCTAGGCTTTAACAGTATGTGAACTGAGAATTTCCAGATGTCCAAGCTGGATTTACAAAAGGCAGAGGAACCAGAGATCAAATTGCCAACAACTGTTGGATCATAGAAAAAGCAATAAAAGTCCAGAAGAACATCTACTGCTGCTTCATTGACTACCCTAAAATCTTTGACTGTGTGGATCACAACAAACTGGAAAATTCTTAAAGAGATTGGAATACCAGACCACTTTACCTGCCCCCTGAGAAATCCGTATGCAGGTCAAGAAGCAACAGTTAGAACTGGATGTGGAACAACAGACTGGTTTCAAATTGGGAAAGGATTACATTGTGTCTGTATATTGTCATCCTGTTTCTTTAACCTATATGCAGATTCAGTTCAGTTCAGTTCAGTCACTCAGTCATGTCCAACTCTTTGTGACCCCATGAACTAAAGCACACCAGGCCTCCCTGTCCATCACCAACTCCCGGAGTTCACCCAAACCCACATCCATCGAGTCAGTGATACCATCCAACCATCTAATCCTCTGTCGTCCCCTTCTCCTCCTGCCCTCAATCTTTCCCAGCATCAGGATCTTTTCAAATGAGTCAGCTCTTCGCATCAGGTGGCCAAAGTACTGGAGTTTCAGCTTCAACATCAGTCCCTCCAATGAACACCCAGGACTGATCTCCTTTGGGATGGACTGGTTGGGTCTCCTTGCAGTCCAAAGGACTCTCAAGAGTCTTCTCAACACCACAGTTCAAAAGCATCAATTCTTTGGTGCTCAGCTTTCTTTAAAGTCCAACTCTCACATCCATACATGACCACTGGAAAAACCATAGCCTTGATTAGATGGACCTTTGTTGGCAAAGTAATATCTCTGCTTTTCAGTATGCTATCTAGGTTGGTCATAAATTTCCTTCCAAGGAGGGTCTCTTAATTTCATGGATGCAATCACCATCTGCAGTGATTTTGGAGCCCAGATAAATAAAGTCTGTCACTGTTTCCATTGTTTCCCTATCTATTTCCCATGAAGTGATGGGACCAGATGCCATGATCTTAGTTTTCTGAATGTTGAGCTTTAAGCCAACTTTTTCATTCTCCTCTTTCACTTTCATCAAGAGGCTCTTTAGTTCTTGACTGTCTGCCATAAGGGTGGTGTCATCTGCATATCTGAGGTTATTGATATTTCTCCTGGCAATCTTGGTTCCAGCTTGTGCCTCCTTCCAGCCCAGCATTTCTCATGATGTACTATGCATATAAGCTAAATAAGCAGGGTAACAATATACAGCCTTGACGTACTCCTTTTCCTATTTGGAACCAGTCTGTTGTTCCATGTCCAGTTCTAACTGTTGCTTCCTGACCTGCATACAGGTTTCTCAAGAGGCAGGTCAGGTGGTCTGGTTTACATCATGAGAAATGCCAGGCTGGATGAAACATGAGCTGGAATCAAGATTGCTGGGAGAAATATCAATAACCTCAGATATGCAGATGACACCACCCTTATGGAAGAAAGTGAAGAGGAACTAAAAAGCCTCTTGATGAAAGTGAAAGAGGAGAGTGAAAAAGTTGGCTTAAAGCTCAATATTCAAAAAACTATGATCATGGCATCCAGTCCCATCACTTAATGGAAAACAGATGGGGAAACAATGAAAACAGTGACAGACTTTATTTTCTTGAGCTCCAAAATCACTGCAGGTAGTATTTGCAGCCATGAAATTAAAAGACACTTGCTCCTTAGAAGAAAAACTATGACAAACCTAGACAGCATGTTAAAAAGCAGAGACATTACTCTGCCAACAAAGGTCCATCTAGTCAAAGCTGTGGTTTTTCCAGTAGTCATGTATGGTTGTGAGAGTTGGACTTTAAAGAAAGCTGAGCACCAAAGAAATGATGCTTTTGAATTGTGGTGTTGGAGCAGACTCTTGACAGTCCATTGGACTGCAAGGAGTTCCAACCAGTCCATCCTACAGGTTAGTCCTGAGTGTTCATTGGAAGGACTGATGCAGAAGCTGAAACTCCAATACTTTGGCCACCTGATGCGAAGAGCTGGCTCATTTCAAAAGACCCTGATGCTGGGCAAGATTGAAGGTGGGAGGAGAAGGGGACGACAGAGGATGAGATGGTTGGATGGCATCACTGACTCAGTGGACATGAGTTTTAGCAAGCTCTGGGAGTTGGTGATGGACAGGGAAGCTGGTGTGCTGCTGTCCCCCATGGGGTTGCAAAGAGTCAGACATGACTGAGTGACTGAACTGAACTGAACTGATAGTCAGAGATTGATTATTCATTCATTCTTTCTTCAAAATTCCCTAATATATAATTCCTATGTGATTTACATTAATGGGGCTTCCCAGATGACACCATTGGTAAAGAATATACCTGCCAGTGAAGGAGATATAGGAGATGCAGGTTCGATTCCTGATTCAGGAAGATCCCTTGGAGAAGGAAATGGCAACCCATTTCAGTACTGAATAGACGAAGGTGTTGGAACCCACTCCAGTATTCTTGCCTGGAGAATCCCCATGGACAGAGGAGCCTGGTGGACTACAGTCCCTGGGGTCACAAAGAGTTGGACATGACTGAGGGACTAAGCACAGCACATTCCATTGAATAAAAAAATCTCTGACTAAAAGTATTAACAACAAAAATCATCTCACAAATGTATCCCAACCAGTTCTCTCAGGAATTTCCACTTCCAGTCATGAAAAAGAATCTTGTAAGAGACTCATCTCACTTTCCTGATGAGAACAACTAGAAATGCAGAAATAAAAGAATTTGCTTCAAAGCATGAGACATCAGCCAAAGGAGTCAAAACTTAGACTTGCTCAAAAGAGATGCTCATTGAAGGGGGCCCAGCTTTCTGCATTTCACTTTTCCTCCCAGGGATTTGAAAATCTTACTATGGAAAGAGAAACTGAGATACAAATAGAAGGCTGCTGCTGAGAGGAAAATGATTCTTTAAGAGTTTTCAGCAACCTCCTAGGGTTGGGGAGGCAAAAACTGGACAGGATGGCCAAGGAAGCAAAGGCTTGGAACTAAGGTGCCATAACAAAGGGACATTCAAAAATAAGCTTTTTTTTTTTCTTTTGAAAATGCTTTCTCCCACCATTTTTGTCTATTAAGTTACAAATAACAAGAGCCAAGTAGTCCCTTGAAGCATACAAAAACAAATCAAAGTTTACACGTATCATGATGATGAGAAAACAAAAACTGGAGTAAATGCTTCATAGATGAGGTGGGATACTAGGTACTACATTTGATTCTCTTTTGGCATCTGGGATGACCATTCCATAGGACTAGGATAGAAAGGTAGACTATACCTTAGGTAATCATAAACTAGCCTCAAATCAGAGAAGTCTCAAGTCTTTGATTAGACTGAGGTGGTTTGCCTCTCTGCTGCGTGTCAGAGGACAGGATGAATTCTCTTTGGAGAGAAAAATCATCCACATTGCTATGGTCTGAATGTTTGTGTCCTCCCAAGATTCATACTTTCAAATCCTAATGCTGCATATGATGGTTAGGAGGTGAGGTCTTGAGAGTTTCATACATTATGAAAGTGAAGTCTTTATAAATGGGATTACTGTTTTTATGAAAAGGAACCCCACAGTCATCCGTCTCCCCTTCCAGCATGTGAGAACACAGTGAGAAGCTATGAACAAGGAAGAGGGCCTTCACAGAACACACCTTTTCAGGAAATTTGGTCTTGGACTTCCCAGCCTCGAGAACTGTGTGAAATAAATTTCTGTTGTTTACAGGCCACTGAATGTGTAGTACTTTGTTATAGCAGCCTGGATAGACTAAGACACTGACTCTTTATATTTATTCATGAGAATGTCTACCATTCAATCAAAAATTAACCAACATATGAGAAAGAAATAAAGAATCATCAAGATAAAATCAAATAGCAAACAGTCACCATTCAGTTCAGTTCAGTTCAGTCACTCAGTCGTGTCCAACTGTTTGGGACCCCATGAATCGCAGCACGCCAGGCCTCCCTGTCCATCACCATCTCCCGGAGTTCACGCAAACTCACGTCCATCGAGTCGGTGATGCCATCCAGCCATCTCATCCTCTGTCGTCCCCTTCTCCCCCTGCCCCCAATCCCTCCCAGCATCAGAGACTTTTCCAATGAGTCAACTCTTCGCATGAGGTGGCCAAAGTACTGGAGTTTCATACATATAACTAAAGTCTCCATTTTGAAAGCCTCATAGAGCTACATGACCATTTACTTAAACAAGTACAAATTCAATTAAATGAAACATGGCATATTCTAGTCATCAGGCAAATACCAGAGATTAATTATAATTAAGAGTCTTAAATCCATTTTGAATGTTTGGCTGCTGACAGTGTTTAAGCCTCACTCTTCCCCCTTTCCCTCTGGCTACAAACTGGGCAAACTGATAGGAAGGCCCACCTTTTTTCCTATGCCAAAGGGAAGTCTGAAGAAACATTTAAACTCCAGCTCCTACATGGAGATCTTGACTCCAGACCCCAAAGCCTGATAAAAACAAAAAGCACTTGTCTCTGTTGAAGCCACTGTGGACTGGCTTGAACCACTCTATAGGGCAACCACAAAACATAAACAAAATTGATTCAAATACTGGAGTTTTATGACTTGGATTTTTAAAATAATTCTAATTAATATCTTTTAAAGGAGATGACCTGATAATGAATAATATCAGAAACCGGAATCATTAAAAAGAAAAAAAAAAAAAAGAATTAACTAGAAATTCTTAAATAAAAATGGAACTCAATAGATCAGTATCAAGCATATTGGACACAGATGGAGACAGGATGAGTGAGCTAAAAATTAGGTCAGCAGAAAATAACCAGACACATGTATAGTTTAGGAAGAAATTTATAGTCTCAAACATGTATATTACTAAAATAAAAAAGGATAAAAATCAATGATAGGATTATTCATTTCAAAAAGTTAGAAAAAAAAACCCAGTAAGTTATAACAGAAGAGAGCAGAAAAAAGAAATACAAAGATAAGAGCATTCTTGTATAAGAGAAATACAAAGATAAGAAATACAAAGATAAGTCTTAAATAAAACTTAAAAATTCTACAAAACTGAAAGCTATGTTTTAGAAAAGATTATTAAATTGGTCAACCTCTTACAAAACTAATCATTGAAAAAGAAAGAAGACACAATTAGGCACATGAGGGATGAATGGGAAAAAAAAAAAAAAGAAAGAGTAGTGCAGATTCTAATACATTTTTTAAAAATGGTAGAAGACATGAGCAATTTTATGTCAAAAATTTAGAAAATTAAATGAAAATAACAAATTCCTAGACTACAACTTACCAAAGCTGACCCAAAAGAAGCTGAAAATTTAAACAGTCTTATGCTTTAAAAATTTAATCTGCAATTTTTTAACTCTTCCTCAAATAAATACCCAGGCTCAGATTGTTATATCAGTGAATTTCTCCAAATATTTAAAAAATATATAATGCCATTCTCACACCTTCACTTCCAGAAAACAGAAAGAAAATATAATTTCTAACTTATTTTCTGAGGGAAAACATATTTTTGATACCTCTGAAGGAGAATAAAGAAGACAAAAATTATGCAATAGTCTCAGAAATATGATATAATTCTATATATATTCATAAATTTTAAAAATCTTAAAAACGGAGTAACAGAAGACAAATAATCTAATAAAAATATCCACAAGAAATCTAGAGCTAATGATATAATACATGGTAAAATATTAAAATTTCCTCATTGAGATCTAAAGGTAACAAAAATATCTATTACCATACTTCTAAGTTGAAGGTTTGGCTAGTGCAATAATACAAGGAAAAAAGAAAACACGGGATTGGAAAAGAAGAAATATAACTCATAATTTGCAGATAACATGATTATATACATAGGAAATCCTACAGGATACAGTCAAAACTTGGCATTAGGAAGTGAATTTAACAAGGTAATAGATATGAAAATCAATATAACAACCAAATTTTTTATATCACAGACAGAAACTAAGGCCCAGAAAAGTACCCAGGTCCATATAGACACTTTCAAATTGGAAAAAGTGTGACTCTTAGCCCAGTGGTCAAGTTTTCTGACATATGTGCATTAGCAGTGATGCACTTGTTTGAAGCACAGAAGATGCAGAAATGTTTTCAAGTCCAGCTCATGTCTAATCAAACAGAGGCCAGTGTACACCCTTGTCCTGGCACCTCCCAGGCATCAGGACATTCCAAAATGCTGCTGGCTGCAGGGACCACACAGGTAGAAGGAAAGGAATAACTAAGGGGAGCAAGTTAGCAACAGTCTGAAATGTGGCATCTGAATGACCTGGATCTTCTGCTGCTGGCACAAGTTGTGAATCAAGAGACACCCAGAGTGACTAGATTTCCCTACAGTGAAATATACAGATGGGATGAGGGGAAATGATGGCTGTGTCCAGGGCCAATAAGATAGGAAAAAAGAGTAGGGAGCTATTTAGCCCTGGCCTCATATTTACCCAGGACATCAAATTTGAACTTCAAACGATCTGCAAATGAGGCTGTACACAGAATTACAGAAAGACACTGGCAGAATTGAAAGTAGGAGATGTTTATCATAGCACTTTAAACTCATGTCCCTGTCTTTATTGATAATAGCTACAACACATCATTAATTGTTCTCTATAAATTCTGCAACTATCATGTAAATACTAGAATTATATATATTGGGATGATGCATCTGTATGCTAATATTATTGTTTATTGCATATTAATATTTTTAACTTTTGTAGCACTCATTTCACATTCTTCCTTTCCGCTTCTTCCTCCCCTTGTTACTCCAATCCCACTCCTTCTTCAGCTGTTCTTTCTTTAAAGTTGAAAGTGGCAGAACTTCCAAGGCGAACCTTGGAAAGACTTTGGGTTCTTCAATGGCTAACTTGGAATTGAAGCCAAATCTTGGAATCTGTAGGTAGAATGTGAGGGGTGATGGGGTATTTGCCCCATATTTGGGAACAGAGCCAGAAAGATTGTCATAATATTATAAGCATGACTCTATTTTCAGCTTCTTTAGTCTAATGTCACCTCAAGACACTGGGGCTACAGTAGGAAGTTCAAGGGTTTTAGTCAAACAGTACAATTTTGCATTTATAAAGCAACTCCTACAGATGTCTCTAACACAGAGAATATACCTAGGACCTGAACTTACACTCCTACTACTGTCCCAAGAGTCTTTACCAAGAGTCCAAACATCTCTTTTAGGGAGGGGAGACTAATTTTTACAATGTTCATAATGTGGCCAGCTAATTCAGGTTTAGGTGGGTGAGTAGAAATGGGAAAGAAAAGGGAACTGTGTCTAAATCTCCATTTGGAAGTTTTAATTCTACTTCTTCAAATCAAAGCTGGTCTTCAGCACTTGGACTGTCCCTTCTATTGCTCCTGTTTCTGCCTCTGCTTACTGTTGAGGAAAATTAGCAGATACATTTCAGAATCTGTTTAGAATTGTGTAATAGAGAGAGGAGAGATTACTGAAAACCTGTGTCCTTTACAAAGGATGGAGTCACCAGAAGATAAAAGAAAGATCCAGGAAAATCACAGGAGCCTGGTTTGTTGAAATTCCAGGAGCCATTTATAGAGATTAAACATACTGATACAAATTCTAGTCTCGAGCCTCTCTTGACTTACCTCTACCAGCTTGTTGGCGTGCTCACGGAAAACTTGGGCATATTCCTTCACTTCCTTCTCATTCCCACTTTTTGCAGCCTCAATGAGAACTAGCAAAGGAACGTTGGTTTCCAAGAAAGAATCTGATATGTGATCCATCACTGCTTTCCGAAGCTACAGTAGGAAAAAAAAAAAAAAAAGAATTAAGGGATAGAGGAACTATTTGACTGCATTACTCTTTAAGTCATATGAATTAAATCACTTCCTAGGAATAGTTTTTCTAAAGCCCCAGTTCTCATGGTTCACAGACATAATGTTGCAACTCTCTTTTTAATCTTCCTGGTGCTTATCATATCAAAGGAAGGCAAAGAGCTATGACCAAGAATGATTCTGAATTATCTGTATTATATGTCAACTTAGAAGTTACACACATGACTTGTAGCTCAATACATTATAGACTGTCCTTATCAAAGTTCTGCTCACATCCTTCATTGGCCAAGTGTCTCCCTTCAGGTTTTGAGTCCTGATTCAGCTTAAGAACTCAGGCTTTTTAGAAAAAGAAGAAATGTAAGCATCAGTCAACAGGTGGGGAGAACTTTAAATGATGAACTAGGCCTTGAAGTGACCCGAAAATCTTATCTCTCTACTGTCTCCAGTCCTTTCTACATCCATTGTTTGTATTTGATGGAGCGAGAAACATGAAACACCCAACAATTTAAAAAATGTATCTGCCAGGTGCTATGATGACATAGTTGGTATGCTCCAGAAAGAAGTACTGACAATTATTCTTCAAGGTAATTTAGAATGCTGCTGCTGCTAAGTCACTTCAGTCATGTCCGACTCTGTGCAACCCCATAGACGGCAGCCCAACAGGCTCCCCCGCCCCTGGGATTCTCCAGGCAAAACACTGGAGTGGGTTGCCATTTCCTTCTCCAATGCATGAAAGTGAAAAGTGAAAGTGAAGTTGCTCAGTCGTGCCCGACCCTCAGCGACCCTATGGACTGCAGCCTACCAGGCTCCTCCATCCATGGGATTTTCCAGGCAAGAGTACTGGAGTGGCGTGCCATTGCCTTCTCCGAATTTAGAATAAACATATCCAAATTTCTAATAATGCATAATTACACATCATTCCTACATTGTTTAAATGGGAAGTAGGACAGCCACATTAAAATGAAACGGAACTGTACTGAACAATTACCTTAGTGCTGCTTTGTTCATAATTATCAGAATGTGTGCAAGGAGAAAACACCCCAAATACAAATAAACAGAAGAGAAGATGATAAACAGTGTGTATATTTTCCAAGCAAATATTCCTATTCAGGGGTATTCAGGCAAATCTTTTGATAGTATGATACATACACATTTATCATTGATCAGAAGAAGGGAAATGTACAAATCTCAGTTCCTTTTTGCACTAATTACTAAAGGGTATCCCTGTGTGTATGTGTAGTTTACTTTAACTCTGGATTGAGTTGGACATTTTACCATATAAAACATAACAGATTTGTGGAAAATTAACATTAATTAGTTACTCATTAGCAAGGTGCGTTATATTTCTGCTTGGGAATAATACTTTTATTGGTGAGCTCATACATTCTGGCCATATGTGATGTGCCAGACAACTTAGATCAACCAAGATTTTTTTATGTTGTATCACTTAATCCCCATGACAATACTATAAGATAGGGACTATTCTTATACCACCAGTTTTTCAGATGAAGAAAATGAGACTTGGAAAAGTTAAATAACCTGCCTGCCCTCATAAGGTGGCAAAGAGCAGAGCCCTCTAATAAAGTCTGAAGGGGACAGTGCAGAGGACACTTGAAGCTGACCTGGCTTGGCTCTCCTCCAGGACAGAAACCCTCATGAAGGAGAAGCTATTAAATGTAATCAAAGTTGAACTGGCTGGGGACAACAGAGATAAAAGAAAGAGAAGATCTAGATAAAGTGGGGGCAATGGTCAGAACTAAGCTATCTCACCAATCAAGACACTGTTTGATTTTTATATCTTAGGAAAATTTTATTTTTGCAAAATATATATAACATAAAAGTTTTTCACTTTAAGTGTATAATTCAGTGGCATTAATTACATTCACAATGTTGTAAAGCCATCACCAACATACACTTCCAAAATATTTCCATCACCCCAGAGACTCTATAAACATTAGGCAAGAATTTTCTGTGGTCCACTTCTCCCAGCCCTAATAAATCTACTTTATGTCTCTATGAATTTGTCTATGCTAGATCATTCATACAAGTGAAATCATACAATATTTGTCATTTTGTGTCTAACCTACTGTATTTTAAAGTATTACATAAAATAAGAGAAGTGAGAGCTCTGTGAAGCTAGAAGAATTATCTGCTCTTCTAGACTTTTTCCAAGCCTTCAGGAAGATTGAGTTCTCATTAAGTATGAGCAACTTGAAATCAGCAAGGTCAAAATTCACATAAAACTATTATAAGAAAAACATGTCATCTCTACACAAACTGAAAGCATCCCAGAAAGATATGCCTATAAAACAAATTAAAACTGTAATCTACTATTTCAAACACATTAAAATGCACTAAAAATGATGCAAGATATGAAAGAACATAAATTAGAAGAAGAAGAAATTCAAGGATGAAGTCATGAAACTTAGAAAAGAATTATAAGTAAAAGAAAAATCATTTGAAAAAGACTAAATAAGAATGAATAAACACAATAGCAAATGCCTCAAAAGAAATAGAGAAAAGAAGGAAAAAATTTTAAATGCAAAATAAAATTTTTTAAAAGAGATTTTAAAAATTTGAGAAAAGGTAACAAATACTGAAGATAAGCAAAGAAATTTCAATATATAGCTACCAGAGGTCCCTAAAGAGGAAAATCAAAGCAAGAAAATGGAAAGAAAATGAAGTACAGTAATTCATGAATATTTTCCTGAAGATATATATAATTTTAAAGTGCTATTATATAAATATAATTACTTATATAATTATTTATTTAATATAATTATTAAAATATAGAAATTATATTCTATATACATTATATATAGACATATATTTGATATAGAAATATATATTATACACATAATATATAAACAATTTTCTAAAAAAGCATTTCATGCACTTGAGAAAGGAAACCTATACTATCAACCAAGAAAATTGGATTCTAAAGAAAAAAGGGGTAAATCCTTATGTATTTAGGCAAAGAAAGGAAAGGAAATTATTTATAGATGATCACTAGACTTTTCAACAGCAAAGTTTTATGCCAGAAGAAAATAAAATATTACATTTAAGACCCTCAAGGAAATAAAATGTGAGCTAAGAATTTTATAACCAGCAGAACTGACTTTCAAGGATTTAAACCACAGACAAAATTTGATCAACATGCAAGAACTCAGAAAATATCATTTTTATGAGACAGAGAAACTGTTAAAGGATGAACTTTACCTGGCAAAAGAACTAGAAAAACATCAACTAATAACTCAAAAAGCATAACATAAGTACTGGCAGTGAACATTCAGTATATTCTTATTTATAAAACTAAGAACAGCATAGTCAAATGGGAGAGAGTATAATATAAAATGGATTTAAGCTCTGACAATGAAGATGTAAACATGAAAAGAAAAAGGGAATAGGATCTTTTGTAAAAAAGATCTTAACTATTTTATGTGATTTTAATTATAATGGTAGCATGAATATTGTTATTCTAACACTACTGTGTTTAAAGGTAGGCTCAGTGGTAAAGAATCTGCCTGCCAGTGCTGGAGCCACAGGAGATGAGGGTTCGATCCCTGTGTCAGGAAGATCCCCTGGAGGAGGAAATGGCAACCCACTCCAATAGACCTGGTGGGATAATTTCACGGACAGAGAAGCCTGGTGGACTACAGGCCATAGGGTCGCAAGGGGTCAGACATGACTGAGTGAGCATGCACACAAAGCAAACAGTTATGAAATTTCATTTCTCATCTCCTGTGTCCTTGCTAACCAGAAGTGTTAGTGTGGAAGAAAGACAATGTAATATAAAAGAGACTTTTTTTTAAAAGAGAGATTACGGAAAAACCCTATTATTCTAGACCTGAAGTAGAAATACCATTATGAACAAATGAGATTTTTAAGTAAACACACACACATATAGTTTCCAGTTCTGTCCAACAGTGGCCAGTCCAGTAATAATGAACATTTTTGAAATACAATTTTACCATAAAACAAACTAAAGCTTCTTGGGGAAATGGTTGATTCCAAGTTCTTTGAGGCTAGAAATATATAAATAAGCCTGAAATATCTTATTATGCATACGTGCTAAGTCACTTCAGTTGTGTCTGATTCTGTGAGATTCTACGGACTACAGCAGGTCAGGTCCCTTCTGTCCATAGGATTCTTCATGCAAGAATACTGGAGTGGGTTGCTGTGCCCTCCTTCCCACTGCCCTCCTGCCAGGGGATCTTTCTGGCCTAGGGATTGAACTCAAATCTCTTACACCTAACCTGCATTGGCAGGTGAATTCTTTAGCGCCACCTAGGAAGCCCACATTTTATTATACCAGATCAGTCAAGTCAGTTCAGTCACTCAGTCGTGTTCAACTCTTTGCAACTCCATGGACTGAAGCATGCCAGGCTTCCCTGTCCATCATCAACTCCCGGAGCTTGCTCAAACTCATGTCCATTGAGTCGGCAATGCCATCCAACCATCTCATTCTCTGTTGTCCCCTTCTCCTCCTGCGTTCAATCTTTTGCAGCATCAGGGTCTTTTCCAATGAGTCAGTTCTTCAGATCAGATGGCCAAAGTATTGGAGCTTCAGCTTCATCATCAGTCCTTCCAATGAATATTCAGGACTGATTTCCTTTAGGATTGACTGCTTAGATCTCCTGCAGTCCAAGGGACTGTCAAGAATCCTCTCCAACACCTCAGTGCAGAAGCATCAATTCTTCAGCACTCAGCTTTCTTTACAGTCCAATAGCAAAGGGTTATTAAAGATCTCTGTGTCTGTGTGTGCTCAGTAGTATCTAGCTCTGTGACCCCATGGACTGTAGCCCACCAGGCTCCTCTGTCCATGGAATTTCCCAGGCAAGAACATTGGAATGGGTTGTCATTTCCTACTCCAGGGGATCTACTCAGGGATGGAGCCTGCATCTCTTGTGTCTCCTGCATTGGCAGGCAGATTCTTTACCAACTGTGCTACTTAGGAAGCCCATTAGAGACTACTAGACAATTTAGACAATTTAGACTTCTCAAACAATAAAAATTCCAGTGGCCTGAAACCCATAAAATAACTTTAAATTAGTGTATAAGGACTAAAAAATAATAATGATGAATTGGTCACCTTAAAAGGACAACAAGGAACCAATTTCACTTATCTTGGGAAAATCAAGAATATGTCTTGCCTTTCCTATGTGAACTGAAATTCTTTGTAATAAAAGAAATATCTGACTCTAAATTTAGTCCACTTAATAAATTGAAAACAAAATGATAGAATATCACCATTTTCCAACCAATAATGAATTAAAATGTCTTCATTCTAGATAATGAACAGTGTTTGAAAAATCACTAAAAAATACAGCTGTTTAAGAATTGTGAATCACTATATTGTACATCTGTAAATTATATAATATTGTTTATCAACTATACTTCAATTTTAAAAAGAGAGAAAGAATCACGTACTATGTGCCTTCTGATGAAATAGCACAATCCCAACCATAGTGATGTCAAAGGGATCAAACCTGAATATGGTGGAGGCTCTGGATCCCCTTGGTGATTTGCAGAAAGTACAAAAGACAGAACAACATACAGGACATATGGCACCACACATGTGTATTCAGCAAAATGCAAAAACTTACAATACTAACCATCCGTGTTCTCCAACAGATGGAGTATAAGCAAAAGAAAGGGAATGAAGTGGATGCAATAGATTAATAGACTAAAAGATAAATCCCAAAATGTGGGCAAAACCAAATGATGTCATCTGAAGATGCACATCAGGATGATAAAACCACAAAAACACACAAGGAAGTGAGCACTCTAAAGTCAGAATAATGATTACTTTTGGATTACATAAGAGGGCTTCTAGGGAGGCTGGCAAAGTTCCATTTCTTGACCTAGGTAGTGGTTACAAGAGTGTTTGCATAATACTTATTATGTGTGGATTCCTACACCCATGTCTTATATTTTAAAATTTCAAAAAATGAAATATTTCTCATAGGCTTTTCCATTTTTATCTGGATAAAATACAGACGTGACACCAGGATGACCTGGGAAGCCATGAGTTTAAGATGGTGGACAATCCCCCCCTCCCCCCAATCAACCCACACCTTAGTGCATGGAGGAATGCTGCCAGGGTAACCTCACCCAGGGTAACAATATTAGTCCAGTATTGTTACATGATTAAGAATGCAATTCTATCTTACTGGACCTGTTGCCCATTTTGAAGTTTATTAGTTATAACAGTTGGTCTGCTATAACTTAACTAAAACACATTGAAATGGATCTTTTTTTTCCCCTTGTCAATTCTATCTTCTTTCAGGTTCCCTTTTCTTCCCTTGATCCTTTTTACTTAAAAGATGGACCACAGGCCAGTATCATCTATCACTGCCATTTCCTGGGAATTTGTTAGAAAAGCAAGCCCTGGCCACATTCCAGACCTCCATTTCAATCAGAATGTGCACTTTAATAAAAAGTCTAAGTGATTCCTATGCACAATACAGTTTCAGGAGCTCTGCCTTAGAAGACCTGTTGTATCAGTTAAGTTCTTAGTTGCAAGCATTAGAGACTAATTCTGGAAGATTTAAGCAGAAAAGCTCTCCTATTAGTTGAAAGAAGGAAAAGAACTCAGAATGTTAACACTGTGTTTTTCTGTCATTAGCTTCTGATTCAAAGTCTTAGGCAAATGCACCTGATTTTTATCCAGGCAAAATACAGACCCTAACTGTGGTTCATGTGTCAACATTTAGTTGCAAGGATGAAGGAGGAAGGTTTTTTGAGGAATGTTTTGTAAAATCAAGTGTTCTTGCCATTTTAGCTTCCTATATCAAAATTCATATAATGAGGAATTCCCCCAAGATAGGAAAGGAACTCAGAGGCTTAATCAAAACCAAAAAAATGGCCAATAAAGAATAGGTCTGATAAAGCAATGATTCAAGTACTCAAGCATGGGTGGAAGGTTGAAACAATAAAAACATTTATAGAAAAAAAATTAAAGGTGAAGGGCTGTTTATAAGAAACAAGATCAGAAACTATGAACTGGGTGGGACAGGAATGGCAAACATGCTCCCTCGTTTCCTTTCTATGCCTACACCAGACACAACTAATCAATCCTGGCATTCTTTTATCCTGGGCTCAAATACTCTTTCATAACCCTTCTCAGGTCAGTGTTCCAGGTCACTACTGTCAATAAATCCTATTTCTCCTGCAGAAGGAAAGTTTTCTTTCTTTGTTGAACCTTACGTTTAATTAAAGAGTTTTTGCACATCAACCTTTAGGTGGAATGGTTTCTGTGCATCAGAGCAATCCAGGGCCATCTCGATTTTCAGAAATAAATATTAACACCCAAATCTAGGCTGCCCTGATGATATTTAACAAATGGCTGGCTGTTTTAAGATGTCTTGCCATTTAGACAGATGTTTAGGAAAATCTTGTTAAGAATAATAGTATTAATTTCTTCACTACAATGATGTAAGAGGGTGATTTTTAAATGGGTTCAAAACTTTGAACCTTAAGTCTTTCCTAGGATACAGCTGCTCTGGGCTCTTCACAATCACTGACATATTTTACCATATTTCCTTAAGCTTTGGGGTGTAATTGTTATTAAACATGAAAAATCAAAGCAACAAAGTGTCTGGGCCGGGAGCCATCTAGCCTCGGGGCTTGACAAAAATTGAACCTCATTAAGTCAGGCAAATTTTAGCCAGTCTGAAGGTCAATTAAGGTAATCAGTCAGTGCAGTAATCTACCCAAAGCCACTTTAATAAGCTAAGGTGCCACCAATGCACAGTCCAACGGTAATGACAGCACTGCTCCGAGTTTGGGCTGGGGGTGGGGACAGATATGGGGGGAGTAGAGACGTATTTATGAAGCTTGTGTAAGAGCACTTAGAGAATAATCACTGTTTCTACTTTATTTTGTTTTTCTTTTTTAATGAGAAACACAGAAAATCCTTTGGTCATTCTATTCATTATCCGGATGGCACTGACTATCTTCTATGAAGCAAAATCATTTTAATTAGTGTGCTAGCTTCTTTCTTTAGGAAAACCAATTATTTCTTTAAAAAAGAAAAAAAGAAGAGTTCATCAGGCTTCATGCTTCTCTCCATATACCCCTCTTCCCAATTCAGGCCCTACTGGATCAATTCAAAGCACAACTGTCATTGTTAGAAACACCAAAGCATGGCTCCAAATAGCAAACATGTGATGGTTTAGTTTAGCCAGATAAACAGTCCTTGCCCTCTAGATTTTTTCTCTAAGAGTACTTATGCAGTCAAGATAAAAGCTGATAAATATCTTGCTGATGAAGTAAGAAGCACTGAGTAGATAATTGCAGTAGAATTGTTATATGAATGACTCCATTCTCCACTGCCTCTCAAACCCATTGCCATGTAACTCTGTATTGTCTGCCTTCTCTGGCTCTGGGCTGGGCCATGTGGCATACTTGATTAAGGTCAGTGGATATTGGCCATTATGGTGCATGCAGGGGTGGGCTTGCTTGGTCAAGTGGACTTGCTTGGTTTTGTTCTCTGCCAATTTCATGAGAAGGATATGCCCAGGCTAGAATGCTTGTTCCAGGAGGAAGGAGACAAACACATGGAATAGAACTAGGTCCCCTCAGTCATCTCCATCAAGATTGTCTTGGGTCAGTCAAGAGCAAGCAAACCCATACACGTGAGAGGACTTGACCAAGGTGACCACTCCAGACTAGAGATAAGCAAATGCTATTATTGCATGCTGCTTAAATGTTATACTGTACTACTGTGACAATAGATAACTGATAATATACACATTTAACTAGAATAAGTTTTTGTGGTCACTAAACCATATTTTCAGGAAAACACCATCAAAATAAATTTCTGATCAATCAATTGATGGATTGACATTATTTCAATTCAGTTCTTTGGCCAAAAGCATTGGTTTAACAGTAGTCTTCTCTATGTGGACCACTATAAATCCTGGGCTTTGTTTAAAAATAACACAGCTGCAATTATTTACTTGTATAGATTTAACCTGTATGCAGGTCAGGAAGTAACAGTTAGAACTGGACATGGAACAACAGACTGGTTCCAAATAGGAAACGGAGTATGTCAAGGCTGTATATTGTCACCTTGCTTATTTAACTTATATGCAGAGTACATCATGAGAAACACTGGGCTGGATGAAACACAAGCTGGAATCAAGATTGCTGGGAGAAATATCAAGAACCTCAGATATGCAGATGATACCACCCTTATGGCAGAAAGTGAAGAAGAACTAAACTGTCTCTTGATGAAGGTGAAAGAGGTAAGTGAAAAAGTTGGCTTAAAGCTCAACATTCAGAAAACTAAGATCATGGCATCTGGTCCCATCACTTCATGGCAAATGGGACAACAGTGGAAACAGTGCCTGACTTTATTTTTCTGGGCTCCAAAATCACTGCAGATGGTGACTGCAGCCATGAAATTAAAAGACGCTTACTCCTTGGAAGGAAAGTTATGACCAACCTAGACAGCACATTAAAAAGCAGAGACATTACTTTGTCAACAAAGGTCGGTCTAGTCAAGGCTATGGTTTTTCCAGTGTTCATGTATGGATGTGACAGTTAGACTATAAAGAAAGCTGAGCACCGAAGACTTGATGCTTTTGAACTATGGTGTTGGAGAAGACTCTTGAGAGTCCCTTGGACTGCAAGGAGATCTAACCAGTCCATCCTAAAGGAGATCAGTCTTGGGTGTTCATTGGAAGGACTGATGCTGAAGCTGAAACTCCGATACTTTGGCTACCTGATGCGAAGGGCTGACTCATTTGAAAAGACCCTGATGCTGGGAAAGATTGAGGGTGGGAGGAGGAGGGGATAGCAGAGGAAGAGATGGTTGGATGGCATCACTGACTCAATGGACATGGGTTTGGGTGGACTCCAGGGGTTGGTGATGGATAGGGAGGCCAGGTGTGCTGCGGTTCATGGGGTGGCAAAGAGTCGGACATGACTGAGCGACTGAACTGAACTGATAGATTTAACAAACTCTAGTTCAAAATAGGGGGCTTCCCTGATGGCTCAGTGGTAAAGAATCTGCCTGCAATGCAGGAGACACAAGAGATGCGGGTTTGATCCCTGGGTTGGGAAGATTCCCTGGAGGAGGAAATGGCAACCTGCTCCAGTATTCTTGCCTGAAAAATCCCATGGAAAGAGGATCTTGGCAGCTTGCAATCCATGGGGTTGCAGTGTTGGACATGACTGAGCAACTGAGAACTTGAGCATTTAGCTCAAAATTGTACTGACAAGTCATGGGGACTAGGACAGGGAAGGCTTGGTCAGGGATCACCCTGAAGAACAGCAGTAGGTGTTTGGCTCCTTCTGCTGGCTCCCTGTTTTGCCCCAGTACACATGACTGTACTAAAATACCCATCTCCCTCCACAATAGGAAGGGACAGTTGCTTCCATGGGGAGAGAGAGAGTGAAATATTGCCTTAGGATGCCAGGCTGTGCTGGATCATCATGGATCTCTAGGTGGTCTCAGTCCAGCAGCTTTCCTTGGTGATGGTAAAACTGTGAGCAGAACATGGAGCCCATTAGTGCTGGAGGCAATATAAGGAAGTATAGGAGAGGCTGGCGGAATGGAGGGTTTATGCAGAAGGCAGAGTTGCGGTGACAGGGCATGGAGAAAAGTGGCAAAAAGGAGAGCAGGAAAGAACTGGGGGAAACTAGTATTTTATATTAACAGACTTTATTTAATGCTATTTTGTGTCAGGCACTGTTCTAAATGCTTTCAATAATATTTATTTCTCTGAATAGAGCTGGGTACATTTTCTCCATTTTATAGGTGAGGAAACTGAGGCAAATGAATGTTACTTGTCCACATTCACATGGATGATAAGTGGCAGTGGCAGAATTTGAACCCAAGCTGGCCCCAGAGTTCATGCGCTAAACTACTAATATATGTAACCTCTCATATGACTGAACTCCACCAGCTCTGCATACAATATCAAGCAAAAGCAACGTGTATGTGTGTGTGTGTGTGTGTGTGTGTGTGTATAATTCTGGAAAAACACATGGTCCAGATTTCTGGATGATGAGTACAGTGCATAAAGAATTCTGAAAGCTTCCTCCAAGATAATAAGAACAAAAAGAAGAAAACCCCAGTAGAGAGGGTGGGAAAACAGACCCAGGAGCAGATGGACACCCCTAGAGGGAATCAGTTGTCCCTCCAGAGGCAGAACTGATGCAGAGTCTTAATGAATTTCCATTCCAGTAGCTGAAAGGAGCCTGATGGACACTCACTAGAGACTCTCTGATTTTCAGGGGTTTAGGAGTCTGTGAAGAAAAAAAAAAAAAAAATGGAGGACTCATGGGTCAAGATATGTCTACTGCAAAAACCTGTCAATTGCCTTTATGTAACTGTCTTATAAATTGCTGGTCAAAGTGTTTCAAAACAGTAGATTTTCAGATTCTTAACGAAGACTCGTAGCAGTGGAAGTGTGGAAGTGATAGTTCTTCCAGAAAGGATCAAATCTACTTTCCATGCTTTTAGATGATAATTACAGTATGTATGAAAATCTATTAGCCTGGTGATGACACAGGTTATAAGGGATCTGCCTTATCATAGAGACATCTCTGAAAGGTGCAGATGAAGTTTAGGACTGTGACAACCTAGCATTCTAGGGTTTGTTTTTTTTTTTAATCATTTTTGAGAATTTTAGGATTAAATCATATTCATCCTAAGTACATAGTCCATGAGCATAGGCATATCCAAAACTGAGAGCCCGAGTCCCAAGCAGACAGGGCCAGGGACACCTTGAACTTGGTATCATCCAGCAAGTGCAGGGACTCATAAATACTGCCTTCATTAGCTCATGAGTCCTGTGACTTGTGTCTCTGATGAATAGGGGCACATTCTTTGACCCCTCTAGTAAACAAGCAATGTAATTCCTCTGTAAATTGACTATTAGAATAGTTTAAATGCCCTTGCCTACAAGCTGAAAGACATAGTTAACACTTTTTACATAAGCTAGAAGACCAAAATTTAGCTATCAATCAACTAGGGCAGAAAGGAATGACTTGACAAAATCATTCGTTACGTCTGACAGGAGTCAAGAACACAAGGCTTTCTTCCAACTGTTTAAATGTATGTGTGACAAGGGAATATTAATGGCCTAAGACAAGACATTTAAAGGTATTAGCTCAGCACTACCAGTCTATTTTACCCAATTAGGGCTATTAATCAATGTAAATAAGTACATTTTCTTCAGCAAACCAAAGGAAAACAGTTGATGTATCATAATTGTTCTTACAGTTCACTTTCATGAGAGGGCAGAGTGATAAAAAGATAGAGTTTAACTCACAAAACTCAAGAAGAAGAATAAACTGTTAAAATGACCAAAATGGTCTGCCTATAGGACGGGCCATAAGGAATGCATGATGCGTACTGGGTCACTTTCAAATAGATATACCAAAAATATTTTGCACAAAGTTTAAAAGTCTGCAACCATTTGATGAATATGAAAGTTTTCTGAAGAAGATGGTTCAAGAAAAAATGGCTCTCCCAGCCAACAAGAATCATAGAACCTCAAACTTGGATGAGACTTTAAAGGTTGTAAGCCCAATTGTAATCTAACCAATGAAAGAACATCTCTGCAAATCTTTTTAATGGATAGACATTCATTCTTTCTCTAATTTCAGTTTTATTGAGACAAAATTGTGTTTGAAATAAAACTGTAAGATATTTAAAGTGTATGTCATGGTGATTTGATATACATATACACTGTGAAAAGATTCCTCCCATATCGCTAATTAATATATCCATTACCTAGCATACTTCTTTTTTGGTCAGAATTTTAAGTTCTACTGTCTTAGAAAATTTCAGTTTCACGACAATGCTATCAACTGTAGTCACTTTGTTTTACGTGAGACCCTCAGACCTTATTCCGCTCAAAGCTTAAAGTTTGTACCCATTTACCAACCTCCCCCCCATTCCCTCATTCTTGTTACCACTTTTCTATTCACCATATGTATAAATATGACTTTTTTCTTTAATATTCCACATATAAGTGATATCATGAAGTATTTGTCTTTCTCTGTTTGGCTTATGTCACTTAACATAATGCTCTTAAGGCTTATCCATGTTGTCACAAATGGCAGAATTTCCTTCTTTCTTGTGGCTAAATAATATTACATTATGTGCATGTATTTTATATATATATATATATATATATGTTTGTGCATATGGTAAGTTGCTTCAGTCATGTCCGACTCTTTGAGACCCTATGAACCATAGCCCGCCAGGCTCCTCTGTCCATGGGATTCTCCAGGCAAGAATACTGGAGAGGGTTGCTGTGTCTTTCTCCAGAGGATCTTCCTGACCCAGGGATTAAACCTGCATCTCTTACATCTCTGGTGTTGGAGTTACCACTAGTGCCACCTGGGAAGCCATATCTATATCTATATCTATATATGTTACATATTCTTTATTTATTCAATATCCATGACGGACACTTAGTTTGTTTGCATGTTTTGACTATTTTCAATAATGTTGCACTGCTGCTGCTGCTGCTGCTAAGTCGCTTCAGTCGTATCCGACTCTGTGCGACCCCATAGACGGCAGTCCACCAGGCTCCGCCGTCCCCAGGATTCTCCAGGCAAGAACACTGGAGTGGGTTGCCATTTCCTTCTCCAATGCATGAAAGTGAAAAGTGAAAGTGAAGTCGCTCAGTTGTGTCCGACCCTCAGCGACCCCATGGACTGCAGTTTTCCAGGCTCCTCCATCCATGGGATTTTCCAGGCAGGAGTACTGGAGTGGGGTGCCATTGCCTTCTCCAATGTTGCACAGACATAGGCGTTTAATTTGTCTTCGGTTGTGCACTTCAATATCTTTTCTGATCTCACAGAGGAAAAAGTATCCATAAAGAAAAATCTTCACAAAGCCACATTAGTATCAAAGACATTTAAACATTGCACCAAATAAGAGAAATGAGAATAAATGCATAAAAATAAAATGGGGAAGGCAGTAATGCAATTGGGCTTCCCTGGTAGCTCAGCTGGTAAAGAATCCACCTGCAATGCAGGAGATCCAGGTTGGATTCCTGGGTCAGGAAGATCCCCTGAAGAAGGGATAGGCTACCCACTCCAGTATTCTTGGGCTTCCCTGGTGGCTCAGACAGTAAAGAATCCACCTGCACAGTGGGAGATCTGGGTTCGATCCCTGAGTTGGGAGGTTCCCCTGGAGGAAGGCATGGCAACCCACACCAGTGTTCTTGCCTGGAGAGTCCCCACTGACAGAGAAGCCTGGCGGGCTACAGTCCATGGGATCTCAGAGTTGGACACTACTTAGTGACTAAGCACAGCACAGCACACAGTAATGCAATTAGCTCAAAGGAAGCAGGGAAGTTATTGCAAGAAGTTCAGAGAGAAAAAATATGCTTTATCTCTTTTTATTCTACTCTTTCTCAATAACTGGTGTTCACTCATTTAGTCCTTCTCTGAGAATTGAAGCATTCCAGGTATATGAAGCACTATGTTTGACCAGGGACACGAAGAAAAATAAGACAAACCATCAACTCTCACTCATTGCTAAAATCCCCTCTACTATCTCAATTTCTAGCTACTAATAAAGCTACCGTGATCAACTTGAGCTCATATCTTGAGTGACCTCATAAATGATGCTTCTCAGAGGCAAGCAGGAGTGCCTCCTGTTCAGTGTGTTGACCTAGGAAACACCATGCTGCTGCTAAGTCACTTCAGTCGTGTCCGACTCTGTGTGACCCCATAGACGGCAGTCCACCAAGCTCCCCCGTCCCTGGGATTCTCCAGGCAAGAACACTGGAGTGGGTTGCCATTTCCTTCTCCAATGCATGGAAGTGAAAAGTGAAAGTGAAGTTGCTCAGTCGTGTCCGACTTAGCGACCCCATGGACTGCAGCCTACCAGGCCCCTCCATCCATGGGGTTTTCCAGGCAAGAGTACTGGAGTGGGGTGCCATTGCCTTCTCCAAGGAAACACCATAAACAAGTCCAGATTTGTTAATTTTCTTAGATTATGTTAGTAGACTTCTTTTTCTCACTTAGAAAGGTCCTCCCAGGACTTCTCCACCTCTCCGTTCAAACAGACATACTTTCAAATATCCAGTTTGTTAGCCCAGAAGATTTGACATTTCAAAAGCATGGAATTTTAGGTAGCATAGGTGAAGGTGAAAAAGATATTTGGAGAATAAACACCTTGGTCAGAACCCTAAACCCACACTAAAAAACAGATTGATTCTTCTGTGTATTCTGAAGGCCTACTCAGTTTCTGACTGCTTATTGCCCTTAATATTAATCCTGTGCATGTTCATTTTTATAGCTTGCAGAGAACTTCCCTAGACATTATTTCATTTGACTTTCTTTATAATGTCACAGTAAGGGTGAAAGATGTAGTTTGCAGGGCCAGCATGATTTTCTTTGTTGCATAAATGAGGAAAGGGATGGTTCACTGGTTACGTATAGAAAATGCCAGAGTCAGGTCTTCCGGTTCCAAGATTAGTGCTATTTTACTTAAGGTCCAAGTGTTTATGAATCTGGCTGTTCAAATTCACAAATCACAATTGGATAAAGATGATCTTTTATTCCATCCTTTACTCCCACACCGAGTCAGCCACTTATCCCCAGCATTGTATCCTCTCAGACACTGTTTACCACAAAAGATCTGTTTAGACACCTGAATATTTCATTCTGAGTACCACTGATTAACTGGCATTGAATGGGCATAAACTGTTTGAATCCAATGTAAGAGAGTCAAAAGTTATGTCAGGATTTCCTTGGTGGTCCAGTGGTTAAGAATTCACCTGACAAGGCAGGGGACAGGGGTTTGATCCCCAGGAAGATCTCACCTGCCACAGGTCAACTAAGCCCATGTGCCTCATCTACTGAGCCTGCACTTTAGGGCCTGAGAACTGAGACTACTGAAACCCACGTGCCTTAGAGCCTATAAAAAGAGAAACCACTGCAATTAGGAGACCTTGTCCGCAGCTAGAGAGTGATCCCTACTCATTGCAACTAGAGAAAGCTCATGCACAGCAGTGAAGACCCAGCACAGACAAAACATAAATAAATAGAGTTATATCAGATAAGTTAACTCTAGCAAGGACACTTAGGAAGCTTATGAAATATTTCTCAAAGAAAGATTTGACACTACCACTCGCCAATGTAGCTGCATTGGAGAAAGAAATGGCAACTCAGTCCAATATTCTGTCCTGGGAAATTTCATGGACAGAGGAGCCTCGTGGGCTAGAGTCCACGGGGTCACAGAATGGGACACAACTTAGCAACTAACCAACAACAAACAACAACCCCAACTGCATTGTCAGTTGGGAGAGATAATCATTGACTGAATGGTTTGAGAGCATGTTAGCAGTAGAAGCTTATTTTAAAATGTATGAAGAACTAGATGCAGAGGAGAACGACTCTCTAAAATCATCTTTCTGGTGGAGTCAGTTCTACACACCTGCCACAGTGTGGCAGGATTTGTACCAGACAGAGTCATCTGGCCCCATACTTCCATATTTCTGGCCATTCCACATTACATCACAAGTCTTCTGGGTCTCAGAAGAATCCCCATTGTAAAAATGAGAGACTCTGGAAGGACCCCATTGAAAACTTATCAGTTTGTACTCTGGGTATCAGATAAGTGACGCTTCACTTGAGCAGAATGGGAAACTTGGGGAGATAAGATGCTGCTGGATTAGGGACGATGGATGGTGGGCACTTACTGTTGGTACAGATGTCACTTGTAAATGAACTTCTAAAGCTTATGACTATTTTTTGTCATTAAAGAGCCCATTGCATTTTCTAAAACAGAAACCCTTTCCCCATGCTCCCCAGCTCTATTCCAATTGTAGATAACTGCGTACCTCTGAACTAACCTCTCTGCCCAAAGTTCTGCCACCATATGCTATACTTTTTCACTCCCTGTCTGTAACTATTGCACAGTGGTGCATTTCCAACAGCTGCTGAATTTTTCCTCGAGGGGATTCATTTCATGCAGAGGCCTAATGATGACTCCACATTTCTAAGTCTGTGGAAATCCCATAATATGACTGGCGCTATTACTGTTTAGGGAAATGCAGGTGACAGTCAGATTTCAGATCCTTCAGTTTTACAGAAGACCTGGACTCTTACATGGTATTTATTTCATTTCAAGTAGATCCTTACTTCTAGAGCATGGGCTTCTCTACTTTTCCTATAAAAGGCCAGACAGTATATGATTTAGTTTTTGCAGCCAGTTGGTCTCTGCCGCAACTACTCAACTCTGCCATCATAGAACAAAAACTAACAGTACAACTTATTTTCAAAACAGGCACAAGGGCAGATGTGGGCCACTGATTTGCAGGCACCTGATTTATATAGTTTCATCTGTGGAATTTAAGTCTTACAACCCTATCACCCTGTCCATGTCACTCTGTTGCTTTACTACTTCAAATCCCAGGCTATTTCAAGTTCCTTTCACCCACTCTCTACTTAGAACCTAGCATCTTCAGTATGCAGCAGTTATCTGCATAAGAAGAAAATTGAGAAGACTAGAGATGACCTCAAGAGGCCTCAAGGGTCCAGTCTGACTGCTTTACTTGACCAAGATGATGTTTATTCTCTTTGCCTCACATCCTGTTAGAAAACATAGTTTATCTCAGTGGTACCTAAGCAATTCCTTTTCTAGTAGAAGCTTCAAGGCAGAGAACAAAGAGGAATGGTTAGATGTAAAAGCAGAAGCTGTTGACTTTTCCTAAAACTTCTGTGGACTAGAAGGGTATCTGGTTGGGTTGCCCAGCCTGCTCAATATAGGTGTTCTGACCTAGACTGGACTCCAAGTCCTGATTATTTCCTCCTAATTTGGCAAAAAAATATTGAGAGTCCTTCCACAGACTGGACAAATACACAGAGAATGCACCTAAAGAGCACGAGGCAAGCTTGTTGCTATGGTAACATACAGACACAACGAAAGTCACAAGGGATCTACTTTCACCCGTTATTCCGGCATCTACGGATATAGCCTCAGGGCAACACTGATCTAAGCCTTCAGATTTCAAAGGAGGAGCTGTGGGAAATCTGCTCAGTCAGGCATGGTCAGTGCTGCCTTCTTCCTGCCCCTGTGACTCTGAGCCCTCCCTTGCCCACGGTCAGTGCCCGGACCACCCAGCTCGCCGTAACCAGAGGTGCTCTTCAACTTCTCTGTCACCCTCTTCATGTAGCTGCAACTCCGATTGCAGCTATTTAAAAACAGCTTGATCTTCACTGAAATTGAAGGAATCAAATAAAGATATAGAAGTCCTGCCCTTAAGAGTTAACAGGATTGATGCACTCCTGAAAAAAAAAAAAAAAAAAACTGGTTTGAGAGAAGAGGGGGCTGAGATTGGTTATCCACCAAACTTCTGACAAGCACTTATGGTTGGATCAGATGGAAAATCCCCTCCTGTCACCAAAGTTGTCAGGACAAATGGTTCTTCTCCGATCCTGGAACACTGGGGCAAAAATTCATCCATGTCTTTCTTACTGAATATACCAGGCAAGTTGGCTAGTCTCTCTGTCTGCATTTAATCAGCCATCCCCCACTCAAGCTAAGATAAAAGTCCTTTACTTTTCCCTCTTATGATTAATTAGGAAAGTAATTATCAAAATCTCTTTCATGGTTCAGTGTCTTGCATGGGGTTGGCCACAGATATGGGTGGTTTAAAGAAGAAAAAAATCAGGGATGTTAAACAGGAAGGCTATTATTTTGATTATTATTGAGGATCTCAAGACATTATGAATTGATATTTACCTTATAGCCTTCCCAGTAATGGAATTTTAATAAAACCTATAAAATAAGTCCAAAGTGTATCAACTTGAACAACTGTAGTCATTAAAAGGACAGGCTTCAGAATTAGCTCACTTGGATTCACTAACTTGCCAGCTTTATATTGGTAAGGAATGTAAGCTCACTGTCAGAATTTCAAAATGCTACTCTGTAAAAATAAAATCTTTTTGATAATGACAGATTTTAGAATCAAATTATAACACATCAAACAGAGAATGGACACTAGCTAAAGAAATGTCAAACAGTATCTGTGGGTTCAACTTTGCTTTCTTGACCTTCATATACACCCAGGTGTATAGGAGCAATGGATCAGATGGCTACTTCAGCTCTCAATGATAGGATAGCAGCAGCTGCCCAGTTTCTAAGCCTAACCACTTCTAGCACTCAGAGCTACAGAAAGGCAAGCCAAGTGGCTGTGAAGCCACAAATTCATGTGTAATGATAGTCACTAATTTGTAGGTTTTTGGAACTCTATTTAAATAGAATTCTTTACTAAAGCTCCCCCCACCTTTAGAGCATACAAATTATGTTTTTTAATTTTTAATTTAGATTGATTTATTTGCTTGTCTACAGCAGGTCTTAGTTGCAGCGCATGGAAACTTCTTTGGTCTTCATTGCAACATGCGGGATCCTTTCATTTTGGCATGCAAACTCTTAGATGTGGCATGTGGGATCTAGTTCCTTAAACAAGGATAGAATCTGGGCCACCTGCATTGGGAGCGTGAAGTCTTAGCCACTGAACCATCAGGGAAGTCTTTTACTGAAATTTTTATTTGGGCCTTAAGCTAGACAAAGTAGAAAAAAATTAGTTTTGGAGCACAAACCCAACAATTTGATAATTACAAAATCACTGATCTTAATTCAATTTGCTAGCTACTAAAATTGCCCAGTAATTGTACCAGATGCTGGGTAAAGGGATAATCTCCCATTTCTAAAGCAGAGGCTGCTATTGCAGGGGGTCTTAGGATGCTAAAGGAAGAAATTCTGCCCTGAGAAAAGATCTCTGAGGTCCCTTCTACTTTATGAGTAGAGTTTATGAGTCTATGACCCCCACTGAATCCATCTTTTTTTCTTCCAAGAGAAAAGCTGGTTGAGAAATAAGCCCAGAAGACACTATTGCTTTTCTTTCCTGTCACTCCTTTCCCCCTCCTCCTACCCCCCTTTGATTCTGGGGGTAACTATAAATCTTTATACACATATAATCACCATTCAACTTTTAAAATAATCATATAAAGAGACTGTATCCTTCTTTCTGAAGTTAAAGATGGGTGTGATTTCTCTTCCTCTCATTGGGGGACATTCTTTGTTCAGATGATTAAATTTCTGAGCTGTTTTTCTGTACATGAAGGAAATTTTCCATGCTCCAGTCTGACAAAAATACCTGTTTTGGGTACAGTTTCCTGAAATGTGGCACCATATGTGCATCAGTAAACATTATGTGTAGAGTAAATTAAGCTGAGCCTTATAATTAGGCAGTAAGGAAATTACTGTAGACCTGAAAAAGTAAATCAGCAGTATTAAAATGCTCTCCATTTTCTCTGAAGCACTTCAGAGTGTCATTAAAAAAAAAACCCAAAAAACGTCGTGTCACAGTGATAAACATCGAAAAAAAATGCATTTGGAGCAAGGCAACCTAAAAGACACCACAGTTCAAATAAGTCTTCAGATCTGGAGTCCAGGGTGTCATCTCATCGTAAAATTTAAAAGTCAGCCCTTTTGCCACTAACATAGGAAAAAAAGAAAGCCACCTGACTTTGAGACTTTGGGAGGAAACTTTCTCATACAGCAGGTGCAGTAAAGACATTAAGAGCTAGAAGCTCTGGAGCAGAGCCAAGACTAAGGAGAGTCACCCATTATAAACAAAATAGCAACACTGTAAACAAAAACAAGATCAGTATTGCTGGTTTTCTCTTTTGCTTCAGGTTTCAGTAAAGCTCAGCACTGCCCTATTACTGATCCTGTGTTAATTTACAATGTTGGTAAGTTACTCATCATGAATTTTTTTGCATTAATTTTGATTTTCTAAAATACTGCATAAAAATATTATTTATCTTGATTACTTAGTTTTTTGGTTCTTCCTGAAATTATGTGCTGTAGGCTACCACTGCCTCATTCCTCTCCCCCTCCTCCTGGCCCTGCCCCAGAAAGCACAGATCTTGCCAAGCCCTTCAACACAGCACAGTGAACAATCAGACCATCCATTTCTAATCCTGGCCTACGGGAAGAAGAGGCTCAAGTATGTATTCTCCCTCCCTTAAAACAGGTATTGTATCTATGAAGTGCTGATGACTAGAAGATGCCAAATGGAGACAGGTTGCAGGGCTTCACGAATCTTCACGCAAATCTTCCAAAGAATGATGGTGAGACATAAAAGTTCCCCCCACCAGAAATAAAAGCAGTGGAATTCAAACTTGCCAGAACATCACAATTATCTGGAAAGCTTATTGCAATATAGCATTTAACTTGCCACTGCTACATGAACTTAGAATCTCAAGATGAAGCCATATACGGGTTTCTCTCACTATCTGAATGTACAGATGCTCATGAAACCTTTTGCAAGATGACATGCTGTAGAATGAAGAAGCAATCACCTTATGAGGTGTCTTACTAATGGATGCCCAAAACACATCAGGATAAAAGCACAAATGCTCACACAGTTCAAAACTTTGGTGGCTGGATGCTGAGATGTTGAGTGTAGTTTCCAGGGAAGGAGCTTGGTGGCGCTACTCTTGCCGCTTCCAGCGCCCACTGCCTGTGTAAGAGTTGGCTGTAAAATGCTGGACAGATCTTTACATTCACCTTTCTTTGTAAGAGCAAAAATCCTCCAAATTCCTTTCAGCTAGCAAAAACAGAAACCAATGTAGGTTTTTCATAAAAGGCATAAACAGACTTTTGAAAAACAGGAGATACCTGGTATCTGCATTTTGGTAGGTTCTTAAGCTGAACTTTTCTAAAGTCAGCCCAGCAATAGGAAACATCTGGGTTAAAGCATAGAAACTCTCTCTTAAAATGGAGAAAGCTATTATCACAGTAAAAATGGACTTTTTAAGTTAACAAATCTTGCTCTTCAAACAAAAGAACCAAAGACATGAGAGTTTAGAACAGAGGAAAGTTGATGATTGGGATACTTCTAGGCTGGCTGGATACAGATTCTCCATCCTTTCATCACTTGTGTGGTGGCAACTTACTTTATTTTGGGCACTAAGATATGCCTTGAGGAAACAAAGAACATTAGGTCATGGGCATAGGCAAAAATAAACAAACAACTTAAATCTACAGCAAAAAGTGTCATAATAAAGGTATTTAAAATGCTTTAGGAGCCTACTGGATAAACCCTGTTTATAAGAATTGAATAAAGTTGTGATGATCAGGTGACATTTAAGCTAAGCCTTGTAGGAAAAGTTGCAAATTTTCCTAAAAGGAAAAAAAAAAAAAAAAAAGAGGGAGGGAGGGCATTTGGAAAAATTGTGAGTTTTCATGGAAAAAGAAGATAAATGAAGGAAAGGGGCATTCTAAGCAGAAGTAACATCAAGTGCAAAGCAATGAAGATGTGGGAAGACTGGTCTAAAAGACTGCTGGAGCTACACTGAACTGAAGGCAGGGAGCCTGGGGTCAAGTCACTGATTGTGAGGCTGTGATGATCGTTTTTTGAAAAGCAACTAAGCAGTGCCAATGGTAATGGAGAAGGAGTGCACTCAAAACACAGTTAGTGGGGATCTAGGGAAAGATAATGGAAGAAATTACACAAGGCAAGAACTTTCTTGAAAAGCTGATTATAGTGGGGAGCACACAGGTATATAGGGTGGAGGAAGGGTAAGGATTTAATTTTAACATACTCTGGAAATTTCATTCAGAAAAGAAGGAAGACGAAGATTGGTTAAGAACATACAAAGTAAATGGATGAATATTACAACCAACATCACCTTCATGAAATTGAGCAGGACCCTGTTGGGGCTCTTGGGCTCAGAAGTCTTTCTGTGTCCTGTTTCTTGTTTAGGCTTCAGCCTCTAAGACTTTCCTTGAGTTCCAGTGGCAAGTTCAGTTCAGTTCAGTTCATTTCAGTCACTCAGTTGTGTCCAACACTTTGCGACCCCATGGGCTGCAGCACTTCGGGCCTCCCTGTCCATCACCAACTCCCAGAGCCTACTCAAACTCATGTCCATAGAGTCAGTGATGCCATCAAACCATCTCATCCTCTGTTGTCCCCTTCTCTTCCTGCCTTCAATCTTGCCCAGCATGGGGGTCTTTTCCAATGAGTTAGTTCTTTGCATCAGGTGGTCAAAATATTGGAGTTTCAGCTTTAGCATCAGTCCTTCCAAAGAACACCCAGGACTGATCTCCTTTAGGATGGACTGGTTGGATCTTCTTGCAGTCCAAGGGACTCTCAAGAGTCTTCTCCAACACCACAGTTCAAAAGCATAAATTCTTTGGTGCTCAGCTTTCTTTATGGTCCAACTCTCACATCCATACATGACTAATGGAAAAACCATAGCTTTGACTAGATGGACCTTTGTTGGCAAAGTAATGCCTGCTTTTTAATATGCTGTCTAGGTTGGTCATAGCTGTTCTTCCAAGGAGCAAACGTCTTTTAATTTCATGGCTGCAGTTACCATCTGCAGTGATTTTGGAGCCCCCCAAAATAAAAAGTTTGTCACTGTTTCCATTGTTTCCCCATCTATTTGCCATGAAGTGATGGAACTGGATGCTATAACCTTGGTTTTCTCAATGTTGAGTTGTTTTTTTTTTTTTAAACTTTACATAATTGTATTATTTTTGCCAAATATCAAAATGAATCCGCCACAGGTATACATGTGCTGATGTATAGAACAGTCTTATGGACTCAATGTTGAGTTTTAAGCCAACTTTTCCACTCTCCTTTTTCACTTTCATCAAGAGGCTCTTTAGTTCTTTGCTTTCTGCCATAAGGGTGGTGTCATCTGCATATCTGAGGTTATTGATATTTCTCCCGGCAATCTTGATTTCAGCTTGTGCCTCATCAAGCCCAGCATTTCTCATGATGTACTCTGCATGTAAGTTAAATAAGCAGGGTGACTGTATACAGCCTTAACCTACTCCTTTCCTGATTGGAAACCAGTCTGTTGTCCCATATCCAGTTATAACTGTTGCTTCTTGACCTGCATACAGATTTCCCAGGAGGCAGGTCAGGTGGTCTGGTATTCCCATCTCTTTCAGAATTTTCCAGTTTGTTGTGATCCACACAGTCAAAGGCTTTGGGGTAGTCAATATAGCAGAAGTAGATGTTTTTCTGGAACTCTCTTGTTTTTTTCATCGAAAAAGCAAGAGAGTTTTTTTTTTTTTTGGATGGCAAGTTCAAACTGCTGCTAATAAGAGAAGGGATGAGAATGCAAACAAGGAAGGAACAATCAACAAACAATAGTGTAGCCTTGGGGCAGGATCCTGGTTCCACCTCAAGGGATATACAATAATATCTTTGAGCTCTTCTGCAGAAGTAAGTGAAAGTGGAGTTGCTCAGTCGTGTCCCTGACTCTTTGCGACCCCATGGACTGTAGCCTATTAGGGTCCTCTGTCCATGGGATTCTCCAGGCAAGAATACTGGAGTGGGTTGCCATTTCCTTCTCCAGGGGATCTTCCCAACCCAGGGATCGAACCCTGGTCTCCTGTATTGCAGGCTGGCACTTTGTCATCTGAGCCACCAGGGAAGCCCCTCAGTACATAGAAGATGTTATTAACTACTTGATGAGCATTCTTCATTCCAGAGAGAAGGTCACAATTTGATAACCTTGAGAACCACAGAAGCTCATCAGGAGACCATCTGAGGCCAAATTAAAGAAATGCAGGCCCTGCACACACCTTGATCCTTATCAGCAGCCCTGACCTTGAACTATTGCTATAAAGTGAAAGTGAAAGTGAAGTTACTCAGTCGTGTCTGACTCTTTGCGACCCCATGGACTGTAGCATACCACACTCCTCCGTCCATGGGATTTTCCAGGCAAGAGTACTGGAGTGGGTTGCCATTTCCTTCTCCAGAGGATCTTCCTGACCCAGGGATCGAACCCAGGTCTCCCACACTGTAGGCAGACACTTTACCATCTGAGAAAACTCCTCCCCAAATACCACAGGTTGGGACACAGTTTTTTGAGGGCAGGAGCTCGCTGTGTCCCCCTTTGCCTGACAAAGGAATAAAGCTATTTTTTTCTACTTCACTCAAAGCTCTATCTCCAAGACTCATTCAGCACCAGTGCACACAGGCTGAGTTTTCAGCATCATTCATCACAATTTCCTGCCCAAGCAAAGAGGAATGGTGAATTCCCTCAAACATCCTCTGTGATATCCCCGGAAGCCAGGAAGGTACAAAGTGCTTAGATCCTACAGTAAACCAGGGCTTCCACCACTTTCCAAATCTCAAATTCATCCAGCCCCCTTGGGAAATAGGAAGATTAAAAAAAAAAATCAGCTGTCCTGATGGAAATTTCCCCTGAGAAAAGGATGCTAGGAGCCATTTCAAGTAATAAAAGGTGACCTCAGCAAGGAGAGGTCAAATGGAACAAGATATATTTGACCAAAAGCTGGCTGCAAAGATCCACTAAATACATTGTCAGAATCAAGGCGATTAGCTGCTATCATCAGCTCCCCAAAAAGCTCAATTCAGGCCATAGTGGCAAACTCCTGCAGAACACATTTGAAAATTATCTCCCTTTTAGTGTCTGTTTTGGATAGAAAACTTCAGCCTAAACATAGCCTCCAACAATATATATGGACCAACCTCACTCAGTCAGGTTTGGTGTTCTGAAATGTTTTGGTAAGCTTAAAGGACATTCTTAAAAAAGAGAGAGAGAGAGAGAGAGAGAGAGAAAAGAAAAGAAAAATCCTTATTTGACCCACCATTTTTGAAGATTTTCCAAATTTCCCTGCTTAGGTATTTCATCCTGGAAAATATGATAGAACTTTTTTTATAATCCTATAGTGGATCTTCCAGTGTCAGGATTAAGATTCTGCCTAGGAGATTTCCTGGTGGTCCAGTGGTAAAGAATTCACCTGCTAGTATAGGGGACATGGGTTTGATCTCTGATTGGGGAAGATACCACATACTGCAGGCAACTAAGCCTGTGTACCACAACTATGGAACCCATAAGCCATAACTACTGAAGCCCGTGCACCCCAGAGCCCGTGCTCCCCAACAAGAGAAGCCACTGCAATGAGAAGCCCATGCTTTGCAACTAGAAAAAATCTGAACAGTGACAAAGACCCAATGGAGCCAAAAACAAATTTAAAAAAATAATAATTAAAAATAAAATTCAGCCTAAAATTTTTTTTTTTTTTTTTTGGCCTGGCACTCTTATTGCCTAGAACAACAACAGTGTCCAAAATAAAACCAAAAGCACACATTCTCTTGAATGTTTTGAGACTCAGGCAATGCTATGTATCCTTCTCCATCCAACTTTTCCTTGACTTCTGGGGCATGAAGAAATCAGCAGAAGCGAATAAATCAGTAGTTGAAGCTTCCACTTAATTGAGCAGTTTCCTATTCATACATGTGTTACAGATTCCTCTGCACAGTGCGTTATTTGATTAATCAATATTGATCAAGCTATTGGACTCTTCCTGTGATCTGGACTCACTGGTGAGAAAGAGGTCAAGCTTGGCATCCTCCCCAAGACTGTATTCATGTGTGACCCATCAACCACATGCTGGCTCACAGGAGTCAATTAATCCATGATTTGAACAGTGTCTTTATAAGGGAAGAGATTGCCAATAGTGATATTTTAAGAACTATTTGCAACAGATAAAATCATGTACCTTGAACCTGGTCTAATGAGTGTTTTCCAGGAGACAAATAAGTACGTAGTGGCCTGACATTCAGGGCTGCTGTAATGGGATTTTCCTAAATTAGAAAGAGCTTGAGTATACAACCTGTGATCAAAGGGCTTGTCCAGAGACAGCCTTTCAGAGTGCTCATGCCCTCCCCTTCCTCTGCCCTTCTCCTTCTGGTCTCTTTGATTCTGATTTTGGTGTTTCTGATGCCATTTGTGTTCAGCTGTCCCAGAATTGCTTATGTTCTGTATTTCAAACACCAATTGCTGTATGATCATTTTCTGGTCTCTACATGTTTACAGAAGCAAGGCAATCTGACCAGGATTATTAGCTCTGACATAGGTTTTCAGTGTGAAGAACACAAACCTTAAGGTTTGGAGGAAATCAATATTTTGTTTCATAATTTTTAAATTGTAGCCATATAGATAGCCTCAAATCCTTATGAGGAAAAGCAGCTTCAAGTCTGGAAATAAATGATTTCAAAATGTTTTCTTACAATGAATCTAAAAATAATTGGCCCCATCATGAACAGATGTGAGAAAAAGAATTGAATGCCTTAAAATTCCTTTTTTCTGTAAATGTTTTGGAACATCTATAATTCATGCTTTGAGAAGCCAGCTACCTAAACATAATAGCAGTTTTTAAAAAGATCCAGTGAACCATAACAGCTGGAGACCTGAGAGATGATATCCTATCACAAACTAGAATCCTATTCTCAACATGCACTGCAGATGTTTTTTCTGTCTGAATTACATATATGTCACCCAACCCTGGTGGCTCAGACAGTAAAGAATCTGCCTGCAATGCAGGGGACCTGGGTTCAATCCCTGGGTCAGGAAGATCCCCTGGAGAAGGGAATGGCTACCCACTCCAGTATTCTTGCCTAGAGAATTCCATGGATAGAGGAGCCTGGCAGGGGCGTTCACAGGGTCACAACGGCTGAGCGACTAACACTTTCATTATTTCTTCAGCCATTCCCAACCCCACAATAGTAAAGGTGCTGTTGAAAACCACAAAGCATCTCTACGTATTATGTGAACCGTCTTTGTTCCCCACTGCCTCCCCCAGAGGAGAATAGCATATGGGGGACCCAACTGCATCTGCTAGTTCTTTGGATTGCTAGGATGGAGAAGGGCTAAGAGCCAAGACCCCATAGCTAGACTGCCTGGACAGGGACCTCCAGGCATCCCCACTTAGTGTCACCCTGGGTTCATTACCTGGTTTCATGTCCTCATCTGTAAACAGCCTATTCTATCTCATAGAGCTGAATGAGGATTACATGCAGTCCATTTATAGAAAGAACTTCGAACAGTGCCTGATACAATGTAAAGACTCCATACATGTCAGCTATAATTTAGTTTACATTTTCATGGACAGTGATTTTACAAACTTGGGCTGATGACAGCCCACCTTTAGCCACAGTTTTTACGTAAGGAACTGGGTCACAAAAAGGACAGCTGAGGAGTCTTTAGCTGTAATTATTTCTTATTAATCTAGTGAGCTTTTTCTGAAGTCCTATCTGGAGGCAGGGTGTTGATAAATCGACCTTTAACAAACCATCCAGTGACAAGTTTTGCTCATTTGTTTTTAATCCTTTGTTGTATAATCCATTCTATTAAGTTTGCATTCCAGTGTAAAAGCATTCTATGCATGTTTTGATTGTGACAGCAAAACTGACACTTTTCTCAAGTTGACACTGCATCTCATTGCTGGAATTATTGTGATGACTATTAAGGGTGATGGAATAAGAATTAGGCCATTGATTGGTTTGAGGAATAAGAGAGAGCTGCTAAGTTTAGCAACACACTAACATGTTATGATTACTATTTATTAGCTTCTCATAGGAAAACATTTGAGTCCCGATTTGTTTATCAACTTAGGGGGAGAGAAAGACTAACACAAGGACCACAGTAACAATCAGGATAAACCAACATCACTATAAGCATAAGGAAAACCAAGAGGCCATGCCTAGAATAGTTCACAGGTGGCATATAGAAGAGGGGCATGAGGAGCAGCTGGCAGACACCAACTGGGCCCTCTCTATGGGATAAATAGACCATGTGGGCTACTAGGTACTCAAGCAGGGACTCAGCCAAAAGCTTTTGTTTTTACAATGGGCTGATTCCAGAAACACAGCAGTGACAATAGCTCAGACATGGGGCATACTGTGCCCACAGCTCTAAAATTAAAACATAATGCTTAAAGCTGGCAGTTATATTCCCCTAAATCCATTTTTAACTCCAAACAAAATACTCCTAAAAGGATTCTGTTCTACCACTGCCCACTCTCTTGGGGTTAATTGGCAACATGGATCTATGCCAATCAGTTAAAATAATGCCCCTGGGTTCCTGCAACCTTTCTCACAATTTACGACTCTCCAGTTCCCTGGGACATACTGCCTGGAAAAAAAAAAAAATAAGGAGCTCTACTTACTAGAAAATTCTACCTAAAACAGAAATCCTTTTTATTCAATTACTTGATTTTTTTTTCACATGTCTACAAATTTAAGTCCACTTTCTTTCATTAGGCAAGTCCAAGATAATGATCATAATCGACTTTATTTCTTTTTAATTTGGTGACTAGAACTTTGCAAGCCCAGGGTCACCTTCTGAAGAACACTGCCCAACCTTGGGGCTATGAGGAAAAGAGAGGAGGCCCAAAGGGTGGGAACTTATGAAAGTGATTAGAAATATTTTTCTTTGATTTCAGCCTGTGATTTTATTTCTCTAAATATTGTATAAAGGAATATAGGTTTACAGGTAACTAGAGTTGCATCGCTGAGGGTTTTCACTTAGAATCTTTTCTAACAAAGACCTGTCCATAATTAAAGGAACAGAAAATGTTTCAGTTTTCATCTGAACCACTAGCATTCATTGTGTGTGTATTTAGTTGCTCAGTCGTGGTTAACTCTTTGCAACCCTATGGACTATAGCCCACCAGGATCTGTCCATGGAATTCTCTAGTTAAGAATATCAAAGGGGTTGCCATTCCCTTCTCCAGGGGGTCCTCCTGTCCCAGGGATGGAACCCTTGTCACCTGCATTGCAGGCAGATTTTTTTTTTCCTGTTTGAGCCACCAGGGAGGCCCTGGGCCATCACATACCAGAGACTCAGATCAAATTTTGTTAATCCAATTAACTAGCTGCTACTGCTAAGTCACTTCAGTCGTGTCTGACTCTGTGCGACCCCATAGACAGCAGCCCACCAGGCTCCCCTGTCCCTGGGATTCTCCAGGCAAGAACACTGGAGTGGGTTGCCATTTCCTTCTCCAATGCATGAAAGTGAAAAGTGAAAGTGAAGTTGCTCAGTCGTGTCTGACCCTCAGCGACCCCATGGACTGCAGTTTTCCAGGCTCCTCCATCCATGGGATTTTCCATGCAGGAGTACTGGAGTGGGGTGCCATTGCCTTCTCCGAATTAACTAGCTACCCACATCTACGCACATCTAAATTGAACATCTACCTGAGCCAAGCTAATCGGATTCCTTGCATATTCTATCTGCAGAAATGCTAGGTAGCTTCTGTTCAGCTCAGGCAAGGTTTTGTACCAGTACAGGTGTGCATGGAGAAACAGAAGAGATGGGGAAAAGAGATTAAAATATTCCAACATATGGATTGGGATAGAACTGACAGATGGAGACCATCTTAGTTCTATAAAGGCATATTGGGGAAGAGAAGGCTGTTTGAGCCAAATTCAGGGATGTGGTATGAAATTATGCCATAACTGTTGGATCTGATTATCGTAAAACAACTCTCTCTCACCCTTAGTCCTCTCAATCTCTAGGAAAGGTGAGCAGAAAAAAAAAAATGTTATACATGGAATGATTTGAGGGCATGACATATTCCTTCCAATGCCACCATAAAGGAAGCTCTTCAAAGATCTTGTCACCAAAGCATTTACAATTCCTGTACCATGAAGTCCATCTTCAAATTTCACTGCTGTCCAAAGCTAAAAAGAGTCAACACTTTTCTGAGAATTGTAGCATCAAGGTAAAAACTACCGTATCAATTCCTTCCCAGTAAGACAAAAAAAATTCTTGTGACAGGCCATGAGTGAAGAGAACTTAAGTGTTGGTTCCAGAATGTAAAAGAATTGTCCCTATTAAGACCTAGAGAGGGAGGTAAGAAGACTCATTTCATGAACTTTGCCTGGTCGACAACCTGTATGCCTATGTGCTAAGTTGCTTCAGCTGTGTCCAACTCTTTGTGACACTATGGACTATAGCCCCCCCAGACTCCTTTGTCAAAAATGCTGGCAAAATACAGGCAAGAATTCTGGAGTGGGTCGCCATGCCCTCCTCCAGGAGATCATCTGAACCCAGGGATCAAACCCACATCTCTTACATCTCCTACACTGGCAGGTGGGTTCTTTATCACTAGCACCACCTGGGAAGCCTGCTTGACAATCCAGCCAAAGGCAAACCCTAGAGAAGCCTGTTCCCTTCCCATCACTTTTAAAACCTGTGAGTATCAGGCATTAGGACTTCCGGCAGAGGAACTAAATGGACTCATTTAAAGAGTTTATAGACCTAGTTTGGCTTCTTATTTTAGAGATAAGTGGAGACCAAGAGATGAAGGATCCACAGTCACAAGGTCAGTTTAGTGGCAGAGCTAAACTAAAACCCTGAGCTCCAGACACCTGACTCACTGTTGTCTACCATCTCCAATCCCAATTCTTACTACCAATATCATTTCCTATCAGATGGGGACTTTGTATGGAAAGATAGTCTAAGAAGGCAAGGAGAAGCAGACCTGGTCATACTCTCTCTTAATATTACCTACTAATGCCTAAGAAGACAATGTTTTATTCTCCCTTATTTCAAGATAAAATAAAAAGAAAACACTCCTCTAAAGGTTTATTGGGCTTCCCTGGTGGCTCAGATGGTAAAGAATCAACCTGCAATGCAGGAGACCAGGATTCGATCCCTGGGTCAGGAAAGATCCCGTGGAGAAGGAAAGGGTTACCCACTCCAGTATTCTTGCCTACAGAATTCCATGGACAGAGGTGCCTGGTGGGCTACAGTCCATTGGGGTTACAAAGAGTCTGAGAGACTAATACTTTCACTTTCAAAGAGCTTAATTAGCTTATTAACTAATTGTGGTACCTTCTAGAGAAAACCAGATCAGTGTGTCTGTACTTTCTGGTGATAACCTGAAAATAGCCCAGAGAAGCTCCACAGCAGTGATTTGAAGCAGTGTCTTGCTTTCCTTCAAATCATTTTTTAAGATGCTCCTTGGCCATTCTTGCCCAGAAAGTTTGCTAATCTCTGTACTTGACATGCTTCAGGGATGAGTATTATTGATAGATGATGCAGCCCTGACAGTTCAGCTTTCACAGATACAGAAAGTAAAGCAGGTGTTGCCTCAGAGCAGAGGTTGGTCCCAGATGACCAACACTTAATGAACGAGATGGATATATGTAGAAGCTATCAGCAAGAGATAAGGCCTCTGAGGCAGAAATCACGAAGGAGTTCCTTAATGGATGGTACCATTTCTTCCAGGAAAAGAACACTACAGAAGACAGTGGAGCTCACCATAGCAACACAGAAAATAAGATGTACTAGAAACGGGTTGTGTTCATGCAGCATTTTCAAAATGAAAAGGGACCCTGACTAGATTCCTTCCCCCTCCCCCAACATGGACCCTTCAGGCTAATGATGCCCTTAGCCATTTAAATCATCCAGCTACCTTTCCTTGCTTGGTTTCCCTGCTTCCCAAACAACCATCTGATAAGCAAATTTTCCCCTAGATTTATGTCCCCAAGGAAATACACTGGGTCAGAGACCTTAATTAGCCCATCAGATTAACAGTTGTGTTTCACATTAACCATTGGCACTCTTGTTTATTCATTGATTGCCTTGGGAGTTTTAGTAAGAACTAGCAGAAATTAGAGACTGGTTCTTCACATCCCTAGGTCTGAAAAGCTGAAGACTATATGTAAAGGGCAGAAATTTTACCACCTAGGAAGATTGTGTCTGGTCAGTGTGAGGGTTTCCCCTCGTTGTCTGCCACTCCTGACTTAGGGGTTGTTTTCATCACCATCACTATTGCACTTGTTATATCTGTTTGCTCAGCAGACTGATTTGTTGATGAAAAGCTTCTGTGTATATGTAGATATTATAAAGAACAGCAAGCTAAGTATTAGGTCTGAAGAAGGACATTCTTAGACACCACCACTAAGTATTAATACCAGACACTTATAAAGCAAAACAGTACCTGTCTCCTTAGATCTCTTGTTTTCTTGGTCATCTTATCAATTGCAATGTTTAGAGGATCTCCTTTTTCTTTTCTTCCAGTCTATTAAGAAAAAAAAAAATTCAGATTTAGAAAAATTCAATGTTAGTGACATTAAAGGTTAAAAAAAATTAAGAAACACACTTGAGTTGTAGAGTTCAAGCCATTAAAAAAAAAAAAAAAAGGAGTCTTTTCAATACCCAGTTAATATAACTTGATCTCTAAAGTTAATCTCTCTGAAATAAAGATTAAAAGTTGATGAAAATCAATACATTCTCAAGATGGTTACACATATGTCTGTTCAACTCCATGCAGATTTATGTTTTATTCCTTTCTCCAGACATTCAACAATTAAGTAGATACAAGGATGTTTTTGTTATTACCTTCAAATACAAGTGGGTTTTTTTCCATTATATATTTCTTCTGAATAGAAAACTATTGAGATAATAAAACAAAACTAGAAAAAGAATAATCAGAATTTTATACTAATGTATCATAAGTCTTTTTGTAATTTCTGTATCAAAATAAAAAGAGGTGCTTTAGTAGAAAACATAGTGTTTTAATCTCTGTTCTGCCATGCACTGGAATGCTAAACATGATAAGAAGGAACCCACAGCTTGAGGCCAGAGGGAAAATTCCCCTTATGACTGTAACAAGCAGAGGCAAAAGCAAAAGATAATAGTAATGGTATTTGATAAATTGTTCACAGGAAGTTTGGAAGTTTAACTAGTTTCTATTCTTTCCACTCCCTTGGTTTTTTTTTTTTTTTTTTTTTTTTCGAATTTTTATTTCTGTAGTAACACAAACCAAACCAAACAGAATCTCCATTATCTTTAAAAAAAAAAAAAACCACAGCAGCAACAACATTCCCATGGATAAAAAGCTAGGAAACCAGAAGGGAAAGAGACACGTGTACCCCAATGTTCATCGCAGCACTGTTTATAACAGCCAGGACATGGAAGCAACCTAGATGCCCATCAGCAGATGAATGGATAAGAAAGCTGTGGTACATATACACAATGGAGTATTACTCAGCCATTAAAAAGAATACATTTGAATCAGTTCTAATGAGGTGGATGAAACTGGAGCCTATTATACAGAGTGAAGTAAGCCAGAAGGAAAAACACCAATACAGTATACTAACGCATATATATGGAATTTAGAAAGATGGTAACAATAACCCTGTGTACGAGACAGCAAAAGAGACAGTGATATATAGAACAGTCTTATGGACTCTGTGGGAGAGGGAGAGGGTGGGAAGATTTGGGAGAATGGCATTGAAACATGTAAAATATCATGTATGAAACGAGATGCCAGTCCAGGTTCGATGCACGATACTGGATGCTTGGGGCTAGTGCACTGGGACGACCCAGAGGGATGGTATGGGGAGGGAGGAAGGAGGAGGGTTCAGGATGGGGAACACATGTATACCTGTCGTGGATTCATTTTGATATTTGGCAAAACTAATACAATTATGTAAAGTTTAAAAATTAAATAAAATTAAAAAAAAAAAAAAGCTCTGTATAACTTTATGGATGGCATTATCTTCCTTTGAAGAGAAAATAGTCCCCCAAATCTTTGTCAAATCTATTAAATTATCTAAACATTAGTCAAACACCTTAAAAATTTATTTATGTTCCCAGTGGTAGGCCAATTCCTATTTATACTCAGTTTCTGTAAAACCATGCAGGTCTCTGCAGCAACTTATGTATATGATGAAATGAGATCCCAGGTCATAAATTGTGCCTCACAGGATATGTTTTGAGGATCTACAGAAAATATCATCTGACAGATTTCTAGATGTTCTCTTCATTGGCAAAATCCTGGATGTGCAAGGCTGAAACATACACATCCGATTCACATATACCTAGATTTTGGACATGAATTTGAGGAAGCTCCAGGAGATAGTGAAAGACAAGGAGCCTAGTCTGCTTCAGTTCATGGGGTTGCAAAGAGTCGGACATTACTTAGTGACTGAAAAACAACAGAATTAAATCAGTTACTCTTTTCTAAAACTTGCTTAATTACTTTTTTTCCTCTGAATGAATGGTTGGTTGATGTGTAATCCTATAGCATTTTCATGAAAAAGCCCAAACTAGGGCATATGTATACATTTTTAATCATTTAAAAATCCTACAAATTCCCATCACCATTTTCCACTCCTTGAACTCAAATGCTGACCTCTCAGATGTACACTCTGAAGTTTTATAAGTAGAAAGAGCTTAAAAGAAATTGACTAACATTTACAACTCTGAAATATCAGCATAATATTAGCTCCAAAGAAACAAAAGTATATGGAGAAAAACAATGTGCTGCTTTATCATCTGAAGGCAGCTGTCACATAGTGGGTATAATTTCAGTGCTTGGTGAAGTTAGGTGAGACACTAACTTGCTAGCCAAAACTGCTTCTTTTCTTTTTGGTTTGCTCCTTGGAAATAGGATGTCTGCCTTCAAAATACAGGCACTTTTATGGAGGTCTGGACCATGATTCTGGAATCAGAGATTTCTTAAGCCTTTTCCATGCATGAGAGTAATTAAGAATTTACTTTGAAAACTGAACAATTGTGAGGTGAAGAAAGTGGAGAAAACCACTACACCATTCAGGTATGACCTAAATTAAATTATGACTATATAGTGGAAGTGAGAAATAGATTTAAGGGACTAGATCTGACAGACAGACTGCCTGATGAACTATGGATGGAGGTTCGTGACATTGTACAGGAGACAGGAATCAAGACCATTCCCAAGAAAAATAAATGTAAAAAAGCAAAATGGCTGTCTCAGGAGGCCTTACAAATAGCTGTGAAAAGAAGGGAAGCGAAAAGCAAAGGAGAAAAGTAAAGATATACCCATTTGAATGCAGAGTTCCAAAGAATAGCAAAGAGAGATGAGAAAGCCTTCCTCAGTGATCAATGCAAAGAAATAGAGGAAAACAATAGAATGGGAAAGACTAGAGATCTCTTTAAAATAATTAGAGATACCAAGGGAACATTTCATGCAAAGATGGGCTCAATAAAAGACAGAAATGGTATGGACCTAAGAGAAGCAGAAGATATTAAGAAGAGGTGGCAAGAATACACAGAAGAACTGTACAAAAAAGATCTTCACGACCCAGATAATCACGATGGTGTGATCATTCAACTAGAGCCAGGCATCCTGGAATGTGAAGTCAAGTGGGCCTTAGAAAACATCACTACGAACAAAGCTAGTAGAGGTGATGGAATCCCAATTGAGCTATTTCAAATCCTGAAAGATGATGCTGTGAAAGTGCTACACTCAATATGCCAGCAAATTTGGAAAACTCAGCAGTGGCCACAGGACTGGAAAAGGTCAGTTTTAATTCCAATCCCAAAAAAGGCAATGGCTCAAACTACTGCACAATTGCACTCATCTCACATGCTAGTAAAGTAATGCTCAAAATTCTCCAAGCCAGGCTTCAGCAATACATGAACTGTGAACTTACAGATGATCAAGCTGGTTTTAGAAAAGGCAGAGGAACCAGAGATCAAATTGCCAACATCTGCTGGATCATGGAAAAAGCAAGAGAGTTCCAGAAAAACATCTATTTCTGCTTTATTGACTATGCCAAAGCCTTTGACTGCATGGATCACAAGAAACTGGAAAATTCTTCAAGAGATGGGGATACCAGACCACCTACCTGCCTCTTGAGAAACCTGTATGCAGGTCAGAAAGCAACAGTTAGAACTAGACATGGAAGAACAGACTGGTTCAAAATAGGAAAAGGAGTACATCAAGGCTGTATATTGTCACCCTGCTTATTTAACTTATATGCAGAGTACATCATGAGAAATGCTGGACTGCAGGAAGCACAAGCTGGAATCACGATTGCCGGGAGAAATATCAGTAACCTCAGATATGCAGATGACACCACCCTTATGGCAGAAAGTGAGGAAGAACTAAAGAGCCTCTTGATGAAAGTTAAAGAGGAGAGTGAAAAAGTTGGCTTAAAGCTCAACATTCAGAAAACTAAGATCAAGGCATCCAGTCCCATCACTTCATGGCAAATAGATGGGGAAACAGTGGAAACAGTGTCAGACTTTATCTTGGGGGGCTCCAAAATCACTGCAAATGGTGATTGCAGCCATGAAATTAAAAGACGCTTACTCCTTGGAAGGAAAGTTATGACTAACCTAGACAGCATATTAAAAAGCAGAGACATTACTTTGTCAACAAAGGTCCGTCTAGTCAAGGCTATGGTTTTTCCAGTGGTCATGTATGGATATGAGAGTTGGACTATAAAGAAAGCTGAGTGCCAAAGAATTGATGCTTTTGAACTATGGTGTTGGAGAAGACTCTTGAGAGTCCCTTGGACTGCAAAGAGATCCAAGCAGTCCATTCTAAAGAAGATCAGTCCTGGGTGTTCATTAGTAGGACTGATTTTGAAGGTGAAACTCCAACACTTTGGCCACCTGATGCAAAGAAGTGACTCATTTGAAAAGACCCTGATAATGGGAAAAATTGAGGGTGGGAGGAGAAGGGGACGACAGAGAATGAGATGGTTGGATGGCATCACCGACTCAATGGACATGGGTTTGGGTGGACTCTGGGAGTTGGTGATGGACAGGGAGGCCTGGCGTTCTGTGGTTCATGGGATCACAAAGAGCTGGACATGACTGAGTGACTGAACTGAACTGAACTGAATGAGAAAAGCAGACCAGATCACTGAACTTTCCAATGTAAAAATAAAAGTCAAGACAGAATACATAATAGATAAAGTAATACATAAGACAGAATACATAAAATAATCACTGAATAAACACTGTGTCAGACCCTGGGTTCACTATATTCTGCTGGTGACATAACCTTATCACTGTTGCACAAAGGAGACCGTAAGGATTAGACCAGACCTAGGACCAGAGTGAGGGGAGTGAGGCACCTGCCTCAGGTATAAAGAGGAAGAGGTCATCAAAGAACTCAGGAATCAAGGTAAATAATAATTTAATGCATACTTCAGAAACTCAAAATTAATGCCAAAAAATCAGCATTGAACAAATATCAGAATTTGAAATAAAGTCAAGCTCTGATAGGACCAGGATTCAGGTGAAGCCAGTGAAGTGTCCTATGTACGTACAGGTCAGGTAACATTTTTACATTTTAAATCTTAGCAAATTAAAGGATGTATTTATACTTTTTAAAATGTCATTATTTACCTGAATTTCAAATTTAACTGGGTGTTCTGTAATTTTATGTTCTAAATCCAGCAACTCTATTGCCAGGGGTAATAGAGATGTTTAAGATTGTAAGTAGGGTGGTTACAGACACACGTTTTGTGGGAACGCATATTCTACCTGGCTTTAATAACGTGTAACTAAGCGTATAGCACATGTTCCTAAGGTGTAAGGCACTATGTTGGTCACTGTGGAGGTGGTGAGGGGGGACACACAAAAAGCAAGTTACAGCCTTACACTCGAGGAGCTTCTAATCCAGTGAGTGATCCCAACATGCGACCAACAGCACTAACAACTAGGCAGAAAGACTAGCTCCCTACAGGGCTAAATGAGATGCTCAGAAGAGGAAAATGCTGCATTTGGGAAGTCAAGTAATATCACAGAGGGATGGGAGGATTTAGCCTGGCCTTAAGTCCTGGGCAAAATCTGAATAGGAAAACTCCTCTATCCATGGGATTCTCCAAGCAAGAATACTGGAGTGGGTATCCCTTCCCTTCTTCAGGGGATCTTTCCAACCCAGGGATCAAACCCAGGTCTTTGGCATTGCAGGCAGATTCTTTACTGTCTGAGCCACCAGGGAAGCCCAGATAGGAAAGAGGCAAGGTCAAAGCAGCACCAGGACGAGAAATAGCAAGGCAGGTACTGGGACAACAGTGGGTGGAATGGCCAGCCTTTTCTCTACCATGTGAATGGATCAGTTTGACTACCATGAAGACAAGTTATTTTTATAAGAACTTCCCTATAGGGTGATTATAGCAAACTATAGTTTGATCTGCAAGCTCAGAGGATTCCAGGGATGTTAGCATTTCCACCTTTGTGCGGTTGAGATTCTCTTTGTATAATATTTGCAATTTAGTATCTCCAGCTTTCAAATCTTTGGCTGAAGGCAATTCAAAAACTGCAGTTGACTTGGGTTTGTTTTCTTGGTTTAGAGCAGCTGGGGAATAGTAAAGGCAGGACTGGAAGTTAGGGAATTGAGGCCACCAGCTGAAATCATCCATTTGCTGACCCTTTGTTAGCACTGATTTCTTTAAATGTTACCAGTGTTGGGACAAGGATAATAATCCCTCAATGCTCAGATTTACATAGAAAATGGGGACAGTAGCCCATCACTCCATACTCCCCTGTGCTCTGTTATGAACCCAAGTAGAAATACTTTTGGGAGAAGGCAGTGGCACCCCACTCTAGTACTCTTGCCTGGAAAATCCCATGGATGTAGGAGCCTGGTAGGCTGCGGTCCATGGGGTCGCAAAGAGTCGGACACGACTGAGGGACTTCACTTTCACTTTTTACTTTCATACATTGGAGAAGGAAATGGCAACCCACTCCAGTGTTCTTGCCTGGAGAATCCCAGGGATGGGGGAGCCTGGTAGGCTGCCGTCTATGGGGTCGCACAGAATCGGACACAACTAAAGAGACTTAGCAGCAGCAGCAGAAATACTGTTGAATTATCAACCTAAATTGGACAAGAAGCCAATCACTGAGACAGGTCAAATAAACAAAAAAGACTCTTGCTTCATAGTGTCAGCCCTTTGTTATTAGGTTCTGTGATCTTGGACTAAAGATTTGCCCGTTTTTTATGTCTGAGTTCTCTCATAAGCACAATGGATAGCATGATATATGCCCTGTCTTCTTGACTGGGTTAGCAGGACAATCAATCCTGGTGTCAGTGTGCTGGAAACATTAAAAGGCATTAATAGTATTCAGCATAATTAGCAAAGTATTTCTACTGTGGGGAAAAAAATTAAAGTATTGCTTTGGAAAATACACAGAAACTATTTTTAGATCACCTGGACTTTGACTTTCTCTACTCAGGCAGATAATATATGAAAACCTTGCCAAAAACTAGAATTCTTAAAGGAAAAGTTACTTCTGTTTAAGGAAGGGATATTTGGGACAGTTCGTTTTAAACAATTAGTCTGGGATACTGTAAGAGGCTAAATAAGGGACAGAAACACCAGATGAATATCTTTTGCATAGTAGGTCCGTGGATATATTTTTAAATAACTAAAGATTTGGTCATCATGAGCAAATTGTAGTTTCCAGGGAATCAACCAGAAGCCTTACCCAACTCTCCCTCCCTAACCCTCCAGACTCTATAAACTAAAAATAGTTTAACAAATTGAAGCGAAGGGAGAGTTCCATCTTCATTTCTACACCACTGCCTAGTAATTAAACCTAAGTGTGTGGTCTTCATCCATTTACTCCCTGTCTTAGCTGAATAAGAAGGAAACGAAAAGCAGTCATAAGCACTCTCTGCCAACAACTACCTAGGTGATCTGGCAACTTCTCTGCACTCCAGACTTATCATCTGTCCAATGGAGGGAGCAGACATGAGTGACAGACCCCAGGAAATGGGGGAGCCCAAACCTGTCAAGAACTCATAACCACGTTTCCTTGTTGTGAGGATGTTCTCACTGCACTGCAAAAAGGGCTGGGACTGGCTGTCAGCCGGGGTTTTCTCATCTCTAAAATGTGAGTAAATAACTTGCTTTGGGGATTATTGTGAACCTAAAGAGACAGTATCTGGAGCAGGTGGCACAGCCCTAACTCAGCAAGAGCTATATTAATCGATTTCTTCTTCTTCCTCACCCCTCCATTCCTCTCAAAGATGAAAAGAGCAAAACCCAGGAAGATGACATTACTGATTCTGATCATATGGCCTCAATATCGTCAGACCAGGACCTCTGGACTTCCAGCCCAGGGCCATTTCTATGCCATATATAAACCATCTCTCTCCCTTAAAATTCTAAGATTTTGTGATTTTATGGAGTTTCACATGTTTCTTTTCAAAGGCCATCAGAAGAAATCTCGGTTTGGGTTTATCTGCCCCATCACACGTTGCCTACAGACCTTGTGTACCTTTCTCAAAGTGCTCCCACTTGCCTTTACCTTTACCTGCAGAGGGTGAGTTTGCAATAGAGACAGTCATTTACTAAGTATTGTTGTTTAAAAAAAATAAAAGAAGAGACAGGCGGGAGCATGCTCTCACAGCGCTTCAGGCAGCTTTCCTAGTTGCCATCTGTTGTGCTCGGGAGGTGCGTGTTTATTAAACTTGATTTGTTTTTGTCTTTGGGCTCTATTTTACAAAACACATTTGGGGCAAATCTGAGGTTGAACTTATGAGAGGAAAGGGAATGAATTTCCTGATTTGGCTTTTTATAGGGGGTCCTTTATTCTCCTAGCTTCTGGCTCTAAATTTAAGTCCAGTTTGCCAAAGTATCAGATGCTATCAAGAAAACTTCCTATTTTTAGTTCAATACTACACAAAAATGATCAGGGACATTAATTGAAATTTTGATTTTTCACAATCATTCTTCAGTAAAAAGACAATATCTTGGTTCATTTTTTAATAATATTGTCCTTTGTCCTATTGCGAAATAAAAGCCCCTCTTTCTCTCTCTTTTATTAAATATTCATCATTCCCTCTGAAACACTGAAGAGATATGCAAAATATTTAAATTCTATGCTGAACATTTCACAACTTCCTAATTTATAAAACAAAAAAATAAAGAATAGTAATTTTTAAATTTCTGAAATTGACTGAATATTTGTTTAAAGGCCATTCCCCATTCCAGCCCCTCATTCTACCTTAAACACATAGTTTAGTACAAGGAGTCACTCATGGAGACCCCAAGAATATAAATCTACTATTTCAGTGCTTCCATCAGATCTGTGGTTTCATGTTAGTTTCAGGGCACGATATTAATATGTTGGAAATGGCTGTAAGAAGACCAATGTCTCTCGCTTTGTTCTTTCTCTCAATGGTATCTGCAAACTTGATTGAATGTTTGAGAAATCTTCAAAATATTGTATAGTGGTGATTCTCATATATTGAATGTGTGGGCTAATCAAATGCCCACTCTTCAGATTGCTGTCATTTGAAAGAGATGGAAGTCAAAATCATCAGAATGGCAGAAAGCTATACTGCGCCATGCACTCCATCTCTAACACATTTTCCTGTCATTTAAACCTATGATTTAGACAACGGAAGGGAGGAGAAAAAATTATCTATTGATCTAGTGGTCACTCTATCCTGTTTGGAGGGTTGCCTATCTACCTTCAGACCCTGCATGTAGAAATGATATTCTTATTACAAATAGCACCATTATTTAAAGAACCTTGAACACTGTGTAAAACCTTTATATTATGTGTAAATCACAGTCTGAGAATGTGAACCTTTCTAAACATTTCCTTTTCACCACCTATGGACATTTCTCTTAGAAAAAAAATGGGCAATATCTCTTTAGAATGGATAAAAGTTTAGCATCAGCCGCAAATCAAACCCATGATCGGGATCCTTTAACCACATAAAATTCCAGCTTCCCTGGACTCTGAAATAGGGGTGGGAGGATAAAGATAGGGAAAAACATTATGATAATGTGTTAGGGCAAAAATGTATCTGATGCTTCTCTGCCAGGCATTATCAATACTCAAGGAAAAAATCATCACTAATAAGGTTAGAAAATCAGCATGGCTTTGTTTGTGAAACCCCCAGACCACACCTACTAGCATAGCAGTGTCAGTACACATATCAGGCAATGCACAGAGAAGGCCTGACTTGGAGAGTTCAGGGCACGTTGCTGTCATTTCCATTTTCCCAGCAACTTCTCTTGGGTTCTTTTGGTAAACCCTCTAATTTTTCCTTCTGATTCTCAACCAAGGAGTTCTGGCCCAGGGATAAACTCATGATAACATCCAAACCAGTGAGATTCAGCCATAAGGTGGTTGGTAAAATTATTAATAAGGAGGCATATTTTTCTCCACTGGGATTGATAAACTGTCAGCAGATACACCTTGAGCTGGTTAAGGTGTCTTTGAAAATGGGTGTCACAAAAAAAGCATAGCTGGGGAGTAGATAGAGGAGAAAAGGGAGGGGGAGGGAAGGGGAATAAGGAGAGGGAGAGAGGAAGAAGGAGAGAGATGAGAAATTAATTTGGGGCTGAAAAGAGATGAGATGCTAGGGAAAGGAAACAAAAGGGAATGCAAAAGAAGGGAAGAGAAGGGTAAGGGAAGTCAGCTTTTGGAGGCAAACCAGATTGGTTCATAGTTTTCATTATATACTAAACTTGGAAAATAAAACTCCATGAAGGTACAGTCTTTCCTTTATTTATCATTAAATCTTGGCAGCCTGGAGCTTTGCCTGGCAAATAATAGGCACTCAACAAATTTTATTATTATCAGTGAATGAAATGCATGGGTTCCTGAATCTAGCTGTACCTAAATCCATTAGTATCTATCAATGGATTTCCTAGTGTCATGAGTTAACAAATTCCCCCATATTTGTTGAATCTCTGTCCCTAACAACCAACAATGTCTGACTAAATCAGAGACCTTAAACTACCAGACCAAAATGATTTGAAGATGGCATGTTAGAAAGGGAAAACCTCAGCAAGTTCCCCGTGGATGTAGCTCAGAGAACCAAGGGAGCTCAGACCTTGGTTTCACCTAGAGAGCTTTTCGCTGCACTAATCACTGTCAGAGCTCTAAATCCTAATATTGTATTCCTCCCCTAAATCCAGTCAGTCAGTAGATTTGAGAATTTATCCATCAAAGAGACCTTAGGAATCTTGCTGTTCCTCAAATCCTTCTGCCCATGACAACCAACCATGCGAATGTATTGGGTTGGCCAAAAAGTTCGTTCGGTTTTTTTCTATAACATCATATGGAAAAATCTGAACAAAGTTTTTGGCCAACTCAATACATTTCCAACACCACATTATTCTTAATATGACCTGTTGAGACCAAGCTTTCACTTCCTTGGCCCAGTATACCTCTCAGTTTCCATTTAGTGCTTACTGCATCTCTACTTTCTAGTAAACTTTTGAGTCTATATTTTAAGACTTCATAAATGCTTTTCCTTCTTGTAACTGCCTGTATCTCTAGTCAATTTGTTCCTTCTCAACAACTCACACACCTTCTGCCTCATGTTGGTGCCTGGCTGAAAGGGGTTATTCTCCCTTTGACCTTTTGCCTAACCAGGTTCTACCCATTCTTCAAGGAACAGCTCCAAATCTTTCCCCCGGGAGTGTTTCTGTACTGAGCTAGTCCTTAAAGATCTTCCTCTCCTCTGACCATATCCTTCTATTAGGTACTGTGGCAAATAATACATATGCTAATGATAGACTATCCTGCACTGTTTATCAAGTTTTCATATTTCAGCAAAAGGAACCCAAGTTTTCTATGGATAGTGAATGCCCTGATTTTCTCCTGGAGTACTCAGCATAAAACCCCTAAGATTCCAAATATATGCATTAACATATGATATTTGTTTTTCTCTTTATGACTTACTTCACTCTGTACAATAGCCTCTAAGTTCATCCACATCACTTCAAATGACCCAATTCTGTTCCTTTTTATGGCTGAGTAATATTCCACATTTTTCCCATCCATTCATCTATTGATGGACACTTAGGTTGCTTCCATGTCTGGACTATTGTAAATAGTGCTATGATGAACATTGGGTACTTGTGTCTCTTTGAATTATGTTTTTCTTAGGGTAAATGTACAGCAGAAACTAATACAACATTGGAAAGCAATTATATGCCAATCAATAAAATCAAGAATAAAAAAAATAAAATGATGGTGATTAAAAAAAAAACAAAAACAAAACAAAAGCCTCCTAAGAAGTGCTCCAGAAACACTCATTTGTGAATAGAAGGACAGAGGGTCCATGTAGGCACCTAGGGTTAGAAGGCAGGTATGGAAGGAGTGAATGATTTGGAAAATTTGGGGTCCTAAAAATAAATATCACCTACTTCATGATTTACTGATCAAAACCACAGGAAGTGGTTGGCACCTGTGTAATGTTACAATTCTTGCTCTTTGATTTATTTTATCACCACAGGTGTAGTCCTCAGTGATTATCTGTCAGGCAACCCTGCCCTAGAAGACAGTTTCCATCAGAGCCCCCCTTCCCCAGCTCCCAAGCTTGGATGATTGTTGAGAGCAATGGTAAATTAACCATATGCACCCTCAAAGCCTATGAGAGACAATGAACTGAGCAAACTGCTAAAAAAAAAATGCCATTTTATCTTCAGAGTTGAGATGGAAGTAGTCAAGGCAAAGTGAAATTTCCATTGATTTTATACACACACACACACACAAACCTGTATATACCCATACTACATAAATGATTTAAATTTCAATGAAATTTAAGCTTCTGCTTCATTTTTCTGTGCATATTCCCCAAACCACTCAGTTACTATTAAAGCTAACAACACCTAAAAGATCCCCAGACTCTGGCAATTTCCAGCATCTCAAAAATAAGATCAATAGTTGGGTCCACACTGCTGAGACTTCACAGAAATCGGAAAACAATCAGGCAGACGGTTACTTTGGTTTACGGAATGTCTATCTGGGTAGGGACCCCAAGCCTTGGTCTTCCTGTGCTTCATCTGCCCATAGATCAGAGGCCAGTTCATACTGTAATTCCTTCAACACACATCCCTGCCCTCCCATCTCACAGCAACCCATCCTCCACTGAGTACCTATAGCCACCTGCATCATTTATTTGGTTGCCCGTTTCCACTCAGGCAACAATTACATATGGTACAAATCTCTTGCATTGTTAATTGAATTTCAGATGTCACACTCTAAAACACAAATATATAAAATGCATAATTATAATCCTATACTATTCACAAACTTCTCATGACTCTATGTCACTTCTTCCCAATTAGAAGTACAGGAGTTTAAAGATAGTGTATTAGTCAGCTTGGGTTGACATAAGAAAATACCACCAACTGGATGGCTTAAACAAGAGACATTTATTTTCCTGTTATCCTGAAGGCTAGAAAGCCAAGATCAAGGTCCTGCAGGGATGGTTTCTCTCTTTTTGGCTTACAGACATGGTGGAAAGAGAGGTCAAGTAAGCTTTCTAGCACCCTTCTTCTTATAAGGGCACTAAGCCTATAATGGAACTCTCCTGAGGGAATCATGTCGAAGATGTGGAATAGTGGATTTGAAAGCTATAGCACCTCCTCTTTCGGGGGAGTCAGTGGGTACACACAGTCCCCTGGGGGCTTTGGATCTCTGACAGCTTCCCAGGCTGAAAAGAAATCCAGAGCTCAAACTCAGCACATTGTACCCTGTACCATATCTCAGCTGCTTTCTGCTACTCTGGTTGATGAAGTATTTAGCATTGGAAATGTTGAGATTTCACAGGTCACTATTGTGGGGATTATCAGAAATGCAGAGAAAGCTACAACCAACATTGTTTACAAGATAGATGACATGACAGCTGCACCCATGGATGTTCGCCAGTGGGTTGACACAGATGATGCCAACAGTGAAAACACTGTGGTCCCTCCAGAAACATATGTGAAAGTGGCTGGTCATCTGAGATCTTTCCAGAACAATAAAAGCCTGGTAGCCTTTAAGATCATGCCCCTGGAGGATATGAATGAGTTCACCACACATATTCTGGAAGTAGTCAATGCACACATGATGCTGAGCAAGTCGAACAGCCATCCTTCAGCAGGGAGAGCGCCTATCAGCAATCCAGGAATGGGTGAAGCTGGAAACTTCGGTGGGAATAACTTCATACCAGCAAATGGCCTCACTGTGGCCCAGAACCAGGTGCTGAATTCGATCCAGACTTGCCCAAGACCTGTATGATTGAACTTTCAGGATCTCAAGAACCAACTCCAACACATGTCTGTAGCCTCAATCAAGCTAGCTGTGGATTTTCTAAGCAACGAGGGACACATCTATTCCACTGTGGACGATGATCATTTTAAATTCACAGATGCAGAATAACTGGATCTAACTGGGTACCCGAGATATTTTCCAGTTGGACCTTTTTTTGCAGCCTCTTGTCTCCAGCTGTGCATATAATTGCCAAGGTGACTTATAGGAAATAGATTTCATCTATAACAGATCTCAACTGACATCCTTTTGAAACTTACTACTACTCTTCTGTGTTTTTGATGGACTTCCCTGGTAGCTCAGACGGTAAAGCGTCCGCCTACAATGCGGGAGACCCGGTTTCAATCCCTGGGTCAGGAAGACTCCCCTGGAGAAGGAAACGGCAACCCATTCCAGTATTCATGCCTGGAAAATCCCATGGACCGAGGAGTCTGGTAGGCTACAATCCATGCGGTCGCAAAGAGTTGGACACGACTGAGCGACTTCTGTGTGTGTGTGTGTGTGTGTGTGTGTGTGTAAGCCTATAATGAGGGCCCCATTCTAATAACTTATCTAAACCTAATTACTTTAAGAAGCCCCATTTCCAAATACCATCACCTTGGGGGGCTTCAACATAGGAATTTCAGAGGCAATCAATTCAGTCCATGTGTACATGCATGCATGTTAAGTCATTTCAGTCATATCGTACTCTTTGCAGTTCTGTGTACTGCAGCCTACCAGGCTCCTTGGTCCATGGTATTCTCCAGGCAAGAATACTGTAGTGGGTTGCCATGCCCTCATCCAGGGCATCTTCCCCACCCAGGGATCAAACCTGCGTCTCTTGTGGCTCCTGCATTGCAGGCAGATTCTTAATTGCTGAGTCACTGGTGAAGCCCCAAGCTTAAAGACACTAGATATTAAAAAAGGAATGGGTTTGGTAAAATGGCACTTTCAAGGGCTGAGCAAGGTCCTGACTGGAACAAATGGGCCATCCCAGAGAGAGCACCTGGGACCATTCTATTTGCCAACCTTACAGTAGAACAAAATGAAGAGGTTTCCCTGGTGACATTGGGAAAAGAAAATCCACAAATTGGGAGTGCCTGGCACTTCCTGCATGCCCAGGGGACCCCCAAAGAGATTACTGGCACTCTTGAGAACCAACGCTTTTTCTTTTCCTGCCCAAATCAAATCTGACCTCTCTTGGTCCTTGGAAAACCTGTGAGAACCACTTTTCCCCATCCTCTCATCAACCCCACCTACAATCTATATCATGACACTTTCTTCTCCTTGTCACACTTCCCTCAAAAAGACCAGCACTATCTGGAAAGTAACCACATAGGTCCTGGTCACTTTAGTTCTTATCACTACAGGGGAACTAAGAGAGAATAACATTTCATTTTTAATTAAAATAACTAAAGAAATATTTTAACTACTTATAAATTAGCAAGCTCCAGTCTAGAGGTGCTAGCCTCATTGCTAACCCGTTTTCTCTTCAAGCCTTGGGCTCTAGCTCAACTTTTCAAACCCACCTGCAAGCCAGACTAGACAGCCAGGCTGCTCCCAGCCCCAGCACCAAAGTCCCAAGGCCTCTGCCACATGACCAAAGTCTAAGCACAAGGCACTCCTCAGGCTTAGGTGAGTCAGGGATCTCTCAGAGGCCCTTCTCCCTGAAAAGCTTGGAATTTGACCCATAAGGGAACCATCTCAGGGGGCCTTTGCTCACCCTTGGCACTGATGAAAACTTTATGAGGTAAATAGTACTTTTTTTTTTTTTTTTTTGTAGCACAACCGTTAAAAATTAAACTAAGTAGAAAGCAGGCCGAAACCCTGCAACACATGTCTCACATGGTCCCAAATATTCCTCACTGTGTGGCTCCCATAAACACCATCTGCTGTGTTAATTTGTAAAGAATTACAAGGTTCTTAAAATTACACTTTGCTCTCTGTAGCGTACACTGTGTCTATTAAGGCGGAGAGTTGAGAATATGCATCACGACTAGCCAGACACTGAGATCTTTTTCCTTCCTATGCTGGGATCCTACTGAAAGTTCGCTAAGTCTGCATTTAAGTCTGAATTTTAAAAAGTGTATCGTACTCTCTCTAGACGAGCTGTAGGAAAAAGATTCAAGACAAAATACACACAGCAAAATCTTGGCCTGGATTAGAATCCTAGCATCTCATACATTTTCAAGTTGTATGCGCATCCCTCCACTTCACTGAATCCTTCTGATGATGCAAAGTCCTTGAGTGTAAGTTAAAGACAGTACACAGCCAAAACTGAGAGAACTTCTTGGGTGAGACTTGCTCCTCCATCATGAAGTTCTGACTTCTAGGGGCCCTCAGAGCCCTTGGTTGGTGGCTGAGTCTTTCTCAATTGCTCATCCCTGTCTACTCACAGAGCCAGAAGGGCAGCATTATGTTGCCAAGCACATCTCTCTGACAATTCAGGGCTAAGGTGTCGGGCCACTAATGTAAGCTTTTAGGTGGATTAAATTCCAAAAGGGGTTGCTGGTTACATGATGGTAAATGGTGGCCAGAAATGAGAAGGGAACTAGGAGGGTCTTCGGCTGAATAACACAAGGCTGGAAACTGCCGATGTGACATAATTGTTACAAATGGAGCTCCCTAAGTTCCTCTACCAGGAGATTCAATTCTGTGGCTCAGGAGTAGGTTGGAAATCTGAGTGTTTAATAAACATTTAAAAAATTACAAAGTTCTGGAAATACAGGGATTGTTTTAGTGGGTCCCGACCTGATGAATCATTTTATTAATTAAAATATTTCTAATTAATACCTAGGAATCTACATTTCCATATTGCCATGTTTTGTTGCTCAGCCTAGTTTGGGATCAATGAGTTCTGCAACAGTTTCCTAGTAGTAAGCCTGAAGTCGAACCAAGGATCCACAATGAAGGCAAATCTGCTTAATTCCTGATGACTCAGTTACTGATGTCAAAAACATAAGTTTCATAACCAATTGACTTAAGTGGAAAGGAAAGCCATACTGCCTGAGGATCCAAACAAGATAAAGCAGACACAGCCTGCCACATCATGTCAGAAAAAGTCCCTGAAAAAGAAGATTAAACCAGCTCCCCCAAATTTCTTACCTGCCACAGTCACATCTACATGTAGACATTAAAATAAGGCCGCTTGATACAGTGGACACAGAAATAAACAAGGCATCTGATCTTACTAAAGCACAGAGAGATTTACAAATTTATGAGAGCACATACACAGAAAAACAGGATCCTGATCCAGGCAGTGTTTCAGAGTTTCTACTGGTAAACCCAAGTCTACACTGTGCTGATTTCTCAACATTTTCTGAAAATTTACTCCCAAATTCCTCTCCCTATGGCCCCAATCTCTCTATTCCCTTGTAAGTACATCCCAGTTCTCAGAGAAGTCTGTCTCTGAAAACCACGTAATAATCTCCCAGACACTAATTGTGCCTTTCCTCCCAACTCAATCATCCTCCACAGCCCAGGTCAAGCTCTGCCTGACTCCATACCCCACACAGAATTTCTCTTCTCTCAACCACAGCAGCAACTGGTACAGTCCTTTCTGATGTCAGGCCATAGCATCCCCCTTAGACAAATCTCTGAGCAGCCTTCTTCAGGAAAGCTGGCTCTGAGCTGTCTCCCCCTACATCACTCATAGTCAGAGATCTGGCTAGAGCTACCCCTTGATTGCAGGCTGTCATGAAAAAAGGCAGGAATAGGATTAAATGTGGTTGCTTGAATTTTCTCTGTTCACTTAGAGTAAGCTGTACTGCATTGCTTCAAATTATATCGTCAATCTTACGAAAAAGCAGATTTTTAACACTGATTGTAAGGGGGAAAAAAACTACCAAACCGGGTTGGCATGCTAAGTTGCTTCAGTAGTGTGCAACTATTCACAACCCTATGGATTGTAGTGGATCAGACTCCTCTGTCCACGGGATTCTCCAGGCAAGAATACTGGAGTGGGCTGGCATGCCTTTCTTCAGGGGATCTTTCCGACCCAGGGCAGCAACACCCAAATTGTTTGATGATCCCTCTGTAAATTACATAACAAACACAATCATGTAAAATGAAAATGGTGTAATCATGTTTTATACATCAACGTGTGTGTGTGTATGTGTGTTGCAAGTTCACTCACTGCCATTATCTCTTTACTGTATGGTTACTGTTTCCACTAATAGAGTGTAAACTCTGTTGAGAGAAAGACCATATCCCCACTATGTCAGGTGCAATGCCCCAAAAGGAGTTTCCTTGCACACAATAAAGTGACGACTGCCATTCCCACAGGACAAGAGGAGTCAAAATATGTTATTGCCAACCTTCATTGGCTGAACTGCAACGAAGGACCACTGAGAAAGATGGAATCCAAAAATCCCAGTCCTTTCAGAATCTACTACTGACTTGTTTATTTGCATCCATGACTATCTATCTGGGCCACAGGCAATGATGGGAATGCATACTGCCAACTGCAAAGGTCATCCCAGTCTCCTGAGTGCTTCTGACACTAAGACTTGGGGCAAGTGAAGATGGATGCTTTGATAAAGAAATCAGTGTTCCCTCATTCTTAAATGAATGTAAATGTAATTCTTAAATGTAAAATGACAATAAAATAAAATTTTCAGCCCATAACTACCACCTGCCCATCCTTCTGAGCATCTCCCAACCCTTCCCCTTCCTTCAAACAATTTTTGAAGCAGACACAAACAGTACTAAATTACATCTTGGTTCTGCTATCTAATAGCTGTGTGTGTATGTGCAAAGTCACTTCAGTCATGTCCAACTCTTTGCGACCCTATGGACCATAGCCCACCAGGCTCCTCTGTCCATGGGTTTCCCCAGGCAAGAATACTGGAATGGGTTGCCATTTTGTACTCCAGGGGATCTTCCCAAACCAGGATTGAACCCACGTCTCTTAGTCTCCTGCACTGGGAGGTGGGTTCTTTACCACTAGAGCCACCTGGGAAGCCCCTTGGCAATTTACTTAAACTCGTTAAATCTCAATCCTCATCTGTAGAACAACAGAAAGGATGCTTAAACCTAGATTGGGGTGAGATGAATACAGGCAAAATGTCTGTCTCCAACTCTACCATGAAACTGGCATCCAAACAGCAGTTTACTGATTGTGATTTTTTTCCCCTTCTTGATAGTAAACCTCTTCAGGAGAGGCATCTGAAGCATGAACAGTGTCCAGCATCTGAAGCATGAACGGACGGATTTACTGTCTAGGAGAAAACATCGTTTTATAGATGAATTCAGGTTTACACAGACTTGCCATTTGAAAATCTTTTAACATCTGAGTGATATTTAAGACTCATGCAATTTTCACCATTTTAAAGTCTATTTATGTTGTTTAGTCACTAAGTTGTGTCTGACTCTTTGTGACCCCATGAACTGCAGCATGCCAGGCTTCTTTGTCCTTTATTATCTCCTGGAGTTTGTTCAAACTCATGTCGGTTGAGTCAGTGATGTTATCTAACCATCTTATCCTCTGTTGCCCACTTCTCCTCTTGCCATCCATCTTTTCTGGCATCAGGATCTTTTCTAATGAGCCACCTCTTCTCATCAGGTGGCCAAAGTATTGGAGTTTCAGCTTCAGCATCAGCCCTCTTTATAACATAATTCAAATACAAGGCCATGAAAACGGAAAACCAGACATGGATCCTGAAACTTTACTAATAAAGCAGTGAAAAATTCAAAGCCAACAGCTGTGGTTTCCTATGCTAGTCAGAGAGATGAGGGGCAAGTGTGGGAGACAGACTCTTTCTTTCAGTCTTATGCATGGGTAATGAAATCAGTAGTGAACACACCTCACTAATGATTTTAATCAAACTGAGTGCCTAGAACTAACTGCCAGGAGAGGGAGATCCCCAAGCAGCACGAATGGTTTCTATTTCAGTCACCTTCATTTGGCATGTCAAGGAAGGGAGGTCCTGGCTGAAATAAGGAAGCCAGATGCAGCAGACCTGCCATGTCTACCCCGCACTGATGGGGAGTCAGAGAGGAAAGATGCTAATTACTTATACACACTGAGCTAAGAGGGGCCTCCAGAGATGGATCTGCAGCCAAAACATACCTCTTTTCTAAGTAAGCCTTTGACTCTGATGCAGAGTCTAGAGACCTATCATTAGAGTGTTATTTTAATTCTTCGTAGTGACTCTAGAAGTTCCCTGCTAAAATACTAATAAAATTGAGAAAGACCTTCAGTATGTAATGTGCTCACTGGTTGTTCATCTGTTTCTCCCATGAGACTTACACTTGTGGGATTAACTATTAATTTGTGGGTTATGGATTCAAGTTCTTTTGTTCTCTGTGCATAAGCCAGACTGATGCTAAGTTCAAAGTCACCTGGGTTAGGGTTAGTGTTAGGGTGTCCCTCTCTCCCACCTACACGTAAACAAGCGTGAGACCAGGCTTACCACCACCTAAGTGGGCATCCAGCAGCCCCTCCCTTCCTAATCAGAGAGTTTCTCCTGGAAGAGCTTTCCCACTGGAAGCCCTTCTCCAGGGCTGTCCATATCCTCCCTTTGCCTTCTTTTCCTTGTGATTAATCAAACCTGCTGAGTGGAGAGCAATGAAACAAAGAGAAGAACTAACAAATCAACCAGTGTTGGTAGTGGTGGTGGTTTAGCTGCTAAGACATGTTCAACTCTTGAGACCCCATGGACTTTAGCCTGCCAGGCTCCTTTATCCATGGGATTTCCCAGGCAAAAATGGTAGAGTTGGTTACCATTTCCTTCTCCAATATTAAATATAATCTAATTATCCCAACTTCAGCTTCTTAAACTCAGTGACTCCAGGGGCAAGGTCTTCAAGCACGGGACCAGGTTTCCATATGTGGTGGCCTGAGCCAGGGTAGACTTTGTAAGCTGAGAATCACACCAGCCAGGCTGACCTTTGTCTCTTTGTGCTCTGGGGTCAGCCACCACATCCTACTTCAAACAACAGCACAGGCTGTCAAAAAGCAAGTTTTTGTTGAGCACCTACTTGGTGTTAAGCCCTATAGGGATGTGATATGAGCAAATTTATGCCCTCCTCTCCCCAAAAAGAATTAATATGCTGGGGTGCTAACCTTGAGTGACTCAGAATGCGACTGTATTTGGAGACAGAATCTTTAAAGAAATAATTAAGGTTAACTGAAGTCATTAGGGTGGGCCCTAATCCATTATGACTAGTGTCTTTAAAAAAGAAGAAATTAGATATGGAAAAGCACAAGAAAGATTATGAGAGAGAAGAAGGCTGTTTATTTTACACAAGCCAGAGAGAATGGCCTCAGAACAAACTTAAGCTGCAGACACCTTGATCTCAGACTTCAAGTCTCCAGTACAGTGAGAAAATAAATTTCCATTGTTAAAACCCCAGTCTCTGGTACTTTCTTACAGCAGCCCTAACAAACTAACGCAAGGTGCAACAGGAAATACCAAAGTAATGATCTCATGCTGAGGTTTTCACTTCCTGTTGAAAGACAGAACTGACTCAGGTGAACAAACAATCCAAGAGAGTTGAGATGAGGACAGGAAGGGAAGATGCCAAGATTTGTCTCCCAATATCCTAATTGATTTCTCAGCAAACTCTTCAGTTTTTCACAGCACACAGTGTGTATCAGTTTGTCTGATTAAGGAAAGAGCCCCATCTCATCCAACAATTAGAAAATGGGTTTCCCAAATCTCAGAGCAGAATTCTTGCTTGGAATGCCAGGCTAGCTTTCGCAGTTTTTTTTTTTTTTTTTCCCTCCCCCCAGCTCCTCAGAGTCCTATATTTCTCATTAAAAAGTGGCAGCTATCAGATGCAAAACAGATAAAGATAAATAGATAAACCACTTAACCCAATCTTACTGATATGCCCTCACACATTTCCATTTCACAAAACAGCCAAAGACAGTTTAATCTCACATTCTCTCACAGTTTAATTCAGGTAAAAATGCAATGTTTTGTCTGCTAAGTGAAAGTTAGCAGGTGCTTTTGATTAAGAAACCTAAATGAGATATTTAAGTATCTATATGATGTCTATCAGAGAAGGCAATGGCACCCCACTCCAGTACTCTTGCCTGGAAAATCCCACCGACGGAGGAGCCTGGTGGGCTGAAGTCCATGGGGTCGCTCGGAGTCGGACATGACTGGGCGACTTCATTTTCACTTTTCACTTTCATGCATTGGAGAGGGAAATGGCAACCCACTCCAGTGTTCTTGCCTGGAGAATCCCAGGGATGGGGGAGCCTGGTGGGCTGCCGTCTATGGGGTCCCACAGAGTCGGACACGACTGAAGCGACTTAGCAGCAGCAGCAGCAGCATGATGTCTATGCCCTTATGGCTAACTTTTTTCTGGTGTCCCTTTCAGACTTCCAGTTTAACATACCTATTACTTCAGGCAGGTAGCTGGTAGCTATATACTTAAGATATCCCAACAGCAACCCACATGCTAACTAAAGAGAGTGATGAAATCCCTACGAGGTCATGGCTAAACTTTCAGTCCAGATTCATACATTCCACCAATTAACATCAAGATTCATATAACAACCACAGCACTAGACACTGGAGACAAAGCAGTGTGGTTGCTGCTGAAACTGAGCAGGTCCCTGTGAGGCTCCTGGGTGTGAAAGCCTTTCTGGGTCCCCTGTTTCTTGTTTGAAGGGACTAGCCTTCAGCCTGCAGGATCTTCCCTGAGTTCCGATGGGAGGGTTCAAACAGTTGCTAATTAGGGAAGGGAGGGGGTGCAGAGACAAGGAAGGAGCAGTCAAGAAACGACAGTGGAGCCTTGGGGCGGAGTTCTGATTCTGACTCAGGAGATACACAGAATGAAATCCTTGAGCTCTTCTGAAGAAATAAAATGGAAGTGGAAAATGTTGACTACCTGATGAAGCATTCTTCACTTCAGAGAGATTTGATAACCTTGAGAATCACCGAAGCTCATCAAGAGACCACCTGAGGCCAGATTAAAGGAATGCCCTGAACATAACTTGATCCTTTTCAAGAGCCCTGCCCTTGAACCATTCCTATAAAGTGAAAGTGAAAGTGAAAGTGAAGCCGCTCAGTTTGTCTCTTTGGACTGTACCCTGACAGACTCCTTCATCCATGGGCTTTTCCAGGCAAGAATACTGGAGCAGGTTGCCATTTCCTTCTCCAGGGGATATTCCTGACCCAGGGATCGAACCCAGGCCTCCTACATTGCAGGCAGACTCTTTACCTATAAAACTAGGTATATAGTTTATACATATATATACCTATGAAGTGAAGTGAAGTGAAGTGAAGTCGCTCAGTCCTGTCTGACTCTTTGCAACCTCGTGGACTGTAGCCCACCAGGCTCCTCAGACCATGGGATTCTCCAGGCAAGAATACTAGAGTAGGTTGCCATTTCCTTCTCCAGGGGATCTTCCCAACCCAGGGATTGAACCCAGGTCTCCCGCATTACAGGCGGATGCTTTAACTGCTGAGCTACTAGGGAAGCCCATATATACCTATGCTGCTGCTGCTAAGTCGCCCCAGTTGTGTCCGACTCTGTGCAACCCCAGAGACGGTAGCCCACCAGGCTTCCCCGTCCCTGGGATTCTCCAAGCAAGAACACAGGAGTGGGTTGCCATTTCCTTCTCCAATGTATGAGAGTGAAAACTGAAAGTGAAGTTGCTCAGTCGGGTCCAACTCTAGCGACCCCATGGACTGCAGCCTACCAGGCTCCTCTGTCCATGGGATTTTCTAGGCAAAAGTACTGGAGTGGGGTGCCATTGCCTTCTCCGATATAAATTCCTATAAAACTCCTCATGAAATCCCCTGGGTTGGGCCACACGGTTTTTGAGAGCATGAGTCCACCGTGTCCCTCATTGTCTGGCAAAGCAATAAAGCTATTCTTGCCTAATGCTAATGCCACACAAAACCCACAATGTGTGTGTGTGTGAGATCAGTCGTGTCCAATTCTTTGTGACCCCATGAACTGTAGGCCTCCAGGCTCCTATGTCTATGGAATTCTCCAGGCAAGAATACTGGAGTGGGTTGCCATTTCCTACTCCAGGAGATCTTCCCAACTTAGGGATCAAACTGGTGTCTCTTGCATTGGCTGGTGGATCCTTTACCAATGAGCCATCTGGGAAGCCCCAGAATACTATGCATTGGCTGGAAAATGAACCCAGGTCAATTGCTTGGAAGGCAGCTATGTTCACCACTATACCACCAATACTGCACATTCTTGTCTACTTCACCCAAAACTCTGTCTCTGAGATTCAATTTGGCACCAGTGCACAGAGACTGAGATTTTGGCATCACTATCTGCTTCTTTGGTGGCTCGGACAGTAAAGAATCTGCCTACAATGTGGAAGACCTGGGTTCAATTCTTGGGCCAGGAAGATCCCCTGGAGAAAGAAATGGCAACCCACTCCAGTATTCTTGCCTGGATAATCTTATGGACAGAGGAACCTGACGGGCTATAGTCCACAGAGTCACAAAGAATCGAACATGCCTGAGCAACTAACACTTTCTGCAGAGTTTGAGTCTAAAGCATAGTTTCCTACTGGAAGCACCACTAACAACTTAGGGCAGTATTCTTTGTCACAGAGGCTGCCCTGTGCTTTGTAGAGCACCTTGCAGCATCCCTGGCCTCTACCACTTAGATGCCAGAAGTACCACTTTTGTCCTTTCAGTCTCTTGATATTGGCACCCTGGGAATGGAGGTGCAAAATAACACCCACTTGAGAATTATTGGCCTAGTAAGTAAGATAATTTTAAAAGCAACCATAATGCAAAAAGATAAGTGCTACAGTACAGATACAATGCATGTGCTTAGTCGCTCAGTTGTGCCCGACTCTGCGACACCATGAACTGTAGCCTGCCAGGCTCCTCTGTCCGTGGGGATTCTCCAGGCAAGATTACTGAGGTAGGTTGCCATGCCCTCCTCACAATGCATGTGAAGGGAATCAAATCAACTGAGGGGTGGTTATAAAAGCAAAAAACCAAAACTGCTTTCTCAATGAAGAGACATAAAATAAAGACACAATAGCTACTTACTTTGTTTCTACCATGTGTTAAACACTAAACTTTGCTCACTTGTTTAATCTCTACAAAATGTCCTTATGTTAGCCACACTACAGATGTGCTCAAAGACAGAAATAAGATAATTCAACATGCACAGACTGAGGGATGGACCCAGCATGTAACCTGGGTTACAAACTTAAGTCTGGCTAATTCTTTAGGAATGGGGAAATTTTAAGGGAAAAAAAAAAAAAAAAACGGTACATGAGAGCTAAAGAACTCACAAATCAAAACAATAACAACAGAACACTTCTCTAAATATAGGGCTTGCACAGCATTTTAGGACACTTAGTAAATGCATCTTTGAAATAATTTAATTGGAAATCGATTTATGGCTATGAATAGAGAGGGTCTACTGGACAGGCTCTGGGATTCTACAGCATCCATCCTATATTCGTCAATCCATGAGCAGGCCAGGCATCCAGGGATCCCTAAATACTTACCTGGGCCAACTAATTACCATCCACAGGACTGATCATCTCACAGGTAGTGTGATGACACCTTCCAATTTGCCTCCATTGTCCCAGCATAATTAATAAAAATGCCTTGTTTTACCCTCAAAAGTCCCCCAATTTATATGTTTTATGATCCTCTTATTATTAGTCTAATTAAGTCTTGAGCTGAAAAAATTACTAGGCCAGCTATTTCATGTCTTTTATGTTATCAGATCCACTGTGTGAAAACCCAACCCATTATTTGATTACTATATTTAATAATACACATATGTTACTTTCTAAAATCTTCTAATGTCAATCTAACACCTATAAGATTATGTCCAAGAAGTTCTGGCCCATTTGACCTCTGTGTGGCCCTCCAATTTATCTCCTACCCCTACCACAACCTCATGTGTAAGTCACTGTTCCTGGAGAGATCATGCTTTCGTGCCTCTAGGTTCTTCCACATGGCCTTCTTGATGCCTATAGCCCCTCCAACAATGTTCAATAGCACTGATCACTCTGGTAGACCCTGCAACATTCTCCCCTTCACTCCTCACCTGCTTATGGAGGATCCGTTCAAATGTCATCTCCTCTAAAGAAGAGACGATTTCCTCAGATATCAGTTCCTCCTCTCTACTTGTGCCTGCATTTACTTTGTCCATCCTTCCATTAGGGTCCTTTTCATCCTACAATTTCAGGTTCATACGTCTATGCCCTTCATACCACTAGAAAGTCATCCTTATCATTGTATCGCCAGCATCTTGTACTACCTGGTACTCAGGGACATTTGATGAGTATCTGCTGATTAATGACTACTCCTGGTGACTGCTGAAATCAGAATTGGCCATATTTTGGACAATCAGTAGGACTTTGCTGAGTGCCTACCATGTATCAAGCATATGGCTTTTACTTTGTGAAGTATAGTGAAAAGCCAGATGTTTCCCATTTTGCTTCTTTGTCTTTCTGTGAGACTAGGCAAGTCACTGAATTAGATCTCAGGTTTCTTACCTCTTAAGCAAAATATGAGAAGTAAACAATTTTTAAGCACCACCACCCCAACTACAAGTATTCTTGGTCAACGTAATATACCAAAATTTTCTGACTAGTCCTTAGTGAATGAGCAATGACTGGACCATATCTTTTTTAAAATTAACATTATTATGGTTATATTTTTATTCAATATATTTATAAACAGTTTTTTAAATTATAATATATGTTAAATATTTTGAATAATTCTCAAGTAAATAACATAAAATATGGAAGCCTCCCTTATGCACACACACACAGCCCTGGATTACCAGAAACTACTGGTAATAATATTCTGCCAGTTTTAGCACCATCATTCCCCTTTCTAGAGTTGCTATATCAATATTATCCATTGATCTACCTATCTCCTCACCCTCCCCAAATCAGCCAAACATATCAGCCTGTCACAGATTCAAAACAGACTGCTAAGGGAAGTTCAGTGAAACTTGCAGTATACCCCTAAATTTGGAGTTTGATTTCAGAAAAGGAGAATCTGATATCTCCCAAGCTATCTGTACAATATAAGCACCTTAAGAACAAATTTGTGCAAAAGCCTTTCTGTTTACATTCACTTTTTATATCCAAATTAGCCTGGTTTCTAAACCAAAACAAAATGTTTAAAAAAGTAAAATCTGTGTATGGTGCTGCAAATTCTCCAATCTTAGCACATTCATATGAAAATTTATAGAAAGAAGATTATATGGTGGGGATTAGCATTACAGTGTAAGATGACTTCTGTCCTCTAAATACATCCCATTTCTAGTAATAATTTAAAATCATACTAACAAAAGGTGTACAGCATTTCATAGTTTATGAAATACTTTTCTATGCATTATTTCATTTTAATACTTAGAACAACCCATAACTTTGGTAGTGGGTTATAATCTCTATTTACAGTTGCTAACGGTTCAAAGGAGTAGAGACCATGCAGACAGGATATGGAAAATGCAGGGCTTAAATGCAAATATATGCCAAGACAGTCTATCACACTATTATGACTTCTGAGGTTCAATCAAACTCTAAACTGATACTGAATGATATCTACCCACAGGAACTTAGCTTTCCATGGGTGTGTTAAGTCTTTAGAAGTCAATTTTGCATGCATTTATTTGGTAAGATGGATTTCAAATTATGATGATAATCTGAGCAAGTTGATAAATACCTTGCAACTCAACTGCTAAAAGTCACATTTAAGCACAATTCCATTTCAAATAAACAAGTCAGTGGGAAACTCAATAGTAGAAACTACAGTTTCCCATATCCTATTCAGTAGAATGATGGGGAAAAAAAAAAAAAACTCAGAGAAGAAGAGGATATGATTTCTGTTAGTTGAAGGAGTTGATTAATATTGAATATTTATTATTTTTAAAGAAATTATATCATTCCAGTGCCCTAAAACCTTTTTCACACTATCCCAAGTGGGATATAAAAGTGAAAAACAAAATCCTGTTAATCATAATGCTGGTTCTTACCAAGCATAAAGCTATTTGTAAACAGTTGAATGCGTAACTGACTTTTTCAATTTGCATCTAGATATTGGTCATAGTGTAGTTGCTGGCAAAGAAAATCCAATAAAGTTTTAAAAATCTTAAAATAATAATAACTGCTACCATTAAATGTATCTCTGCTACGGCCCAGGTGACTCACGTGGGTTATCTCTTTTCTCCATAATAACCCTAAACCAAGGTTCTTTGTAGCTCCCTTTTACTGATGCATAAATGGAGATTTAGAGACTGTATGAAATTTGCCTACATTCATGACTGGTCAGTAGAAGGTTCTAAACTTGGGAGAACATTTGGACTCCCTGGTTCATCAGGATGGCAGGCTCTAGAGCAGCAGTGCACAGAGCAGGACAATGAGACAGTGAAGTGGGTCTGGATCTTTTGGCATTTCCTGTCAGGTACCTACGGGATTTGATATATGCCGCCAGCAATAGTGGAGGTATCACCTGAAAACTGGATTCACTTCTTGCTGATTAAACCAAAGGAATAACAAAGCCAAAAATTAGAAGAAGGAAGGATTTATTACTTGCAGCAAGTAAGGGGAACACTGGAAATCTTTCCCAAAGCAGTGTCTCCCAGAACAGCTGAATGGGGAAGATTTAAGCTAAGGGAAAAAGTGTATTCATGAAGGGGCTTGGGCAGTCAACAGAATCCAAGCTTTAGTTGACTGAACTCAAGAGGGCTGGAAAAGGTCAACATCATCATATCTAAGGTTCCAGTTGATCTGGACATTGAGTGCTGAAGGCTTTTTTACCATTGGAATAGAACAGGGAGCCTCTAAATTGATGTATTATCATTGCTGATGTTACTTCCCTTGCCTGATACCAGTTAAGATCATTAATGACTGAGACCTGTTTAAGGGCAGCGTTGTGACCAGGCTTAGATCACAAAAGGCTTAGGCCAAAAATGGCTTCTCTTATGTCAAAAAAGCCATGCCTGGTTCTCTTTCTCCAGGAGCCCCCTTATCTATCTGCGTAAAGAAGGACAATGAAAGAGACTTGAAGAAATATTTTTAGTAAGGCTGATCCACCATCACTATAACTGGGGTTAGAGTCCTATCACCAAATAGCCACATGAAAGTCCTCACTGACTAGGTCTAAAAAATCTCAAAAAGTGGCCACGGGATACTATATCTTGAATATAGTATTTCTACCTCCAAAAAAATTCTCTAACACATTTGTGAAATACTTCATATCAAGCTCCCTCAAACACATCCACTGTACCACATTAAAAAAAAAAAAAAATTACAATGCAAGTATGAGGTCACTGACAGATACAATTAAAGAAACCTGTTTAACTTGGCTTAACCCTGTTTTTCCAACACCTATTGATCTGCAAAAACATTTTTCCTCCTGTCATACTGAAACCAAGGAGGACCCTGTGGGGCTCCTGGTCATGAAAGTGTTCCTTATGTCTTGCTTTTAGGGAGCAGATTCCAGCCTCCATGACCTTAACAGTTGCTACTCAGGGAATGAAGAGGATACAGAGACAAGGGAGGGGTAGTCAAGAAACAATAGCGGATCTTTGGGGCAGGGTCTTGGCTCCACCTCAAGGGACACACACAATATCTTTGAGTTCTTCTTCAGAAATAAAACCCCAACAAATGGAAGATGTTAACTACTTGATGAAGCATTCTTCATTCTAGAGAGAAGGCCACAGTTTGAGAACAAGAAAAGCTCATCAAGAACCCCCTTAAGGCCAGAGTAAGGAGTGCAGGTCCTACACACACCCTGATCCTTTATAGTAACCTGGTCTTGGAACTATTGCTATAAAACTCCTCTCTAAATCTCCCCAGGTTGGGACACAGTTTTTTGAGGGCCTTTGCCCACTGTGTCCCCCCTTTGCCTGGCAAAGCAATAAAGCTATTCTTTTCTACTTCACCCAAACCTCTGTCTCCAAGATTATTTTTGGAACTGATGTACAGAGGCCGAGTTTCAACATCAATAGCCATAAAATATCCAGAACAGCTGCTGAAAGAAGCACACTGGGAACTCATCCACAAACAGGTTGTTCTCTGTGACCTTTCTAACTCAGGCATCCCACTGCCCCAGAGGTGGAGCCAGAACCCCGAAGACTTCGGGCCTTTTCTCTGCGAAGGGGTATTTGTTTGGGATGTTAAGTGCTCTGTGCAAGAAATGCCACACTCTAATCCTGTCACTTTTCAGATCAATGAGGTAAGTGACAGCAGTTCGAGTTCCCTGTCAGCTTAATTAGAGGAAGTGAAACACAATTATAAGGCATTAGTGCAAGGCTGGTGCAGAGCAACAGAGGGCCCTGAGGGGGAGATCAAAACAGCAGACCACAGGGAAAAGCACTCTCCTCTCCTCCAACAGTTTCATTGAAAGTCTTAATTACAATGCTACTGTAGAGGGAAAATTGTTTTATAAATGCCATTACAAACACAGTCTGATTGCAGAAGTCTTTTCATCTAAAAACTAATTAAACCATTATTTCCTCTCAGATTATAATGGTAAAGTGTAAGTTTTTTATTTATGAAAACAGTTATACAATCTTATGTTCCTTATATTCAGAGAGCATCTTTTTTTTTTTTTTTAAGTATGTACAGACCAAAATGATCTTAGAAATTAGGAGTGCTATGAAAAAGATAATAAATTAGATTTTTTTTAAAAAACAGACTATCGTGATGCAGACAAAAGACTCAATGACATATTTTGGCTAAAATGTGAAAATAGGAAGCTTATTTGTACCAGCTCAATCATTTTGATGATCACGCTTTTTAAAAAATTACATTAAAATATTTTTTAAAAAATCCTACTGCCAGGTTTGACCAAACACAATTATCTCACAACCACTAAAATGTAAGCTTTAGGAGGGCAAAGGATTCTGCTCTCTTCACAGATGTGTTGATAGCACATGAACAAAAGGTGCCTCCTACTTTACTCATTGACAGTGAAACCAAGCAAGACCCTGTTGGCCTCCTGGACACCCAAGTCCTTCTGTGTCCTCTGTTTCTTCTTTGTAGGGAATAGACTCCAGCTTTCCTGACCCTTCCTGAGTTCTGAAGGGCAGACTGGGACAGCTACTAATGATGGAAGGGAGGGGATACAGAGTCAAAGGAGGAACAGTCAAGAAACAATAGAGTAGCTGTGGGGTAGGGTCCTGGTTCTGCCTTAAGGGATACACATAAAAATATCCTTGAGCTCTTCTGCAGAAATAAAACCCCCAACAAGTGGAAGATGTTGTTGCTTTTGAATCCTGGTGTTGGAGAAGACTCTTGAGAATCCCTTGGACTAGGAGGAGATCAAACCAGTCAATTCTAGAGGAAATCAATCCAGAGTATTCATTGGAGGGACTGATGCTGAAGCTGAAACTCCAATACTTTGGCCACCTGATACAAAGAGCCAATTCATTGGAAAAGACCTTGATGCTGGGAAAGATTGAAGGCAGGAGGAGAAGGGGACGACAGAGGACAAGATGGTTTGATGGCATCACCAACTCAATGGATGTGAGTTTGAGCAAGCTCTGGGAGATGGTGAAGGAGAGGTAAGCCAGATGAGCTGCATCCATGGAAGTATGAAAGCCAACTCATTGGAAAAGACCTTGATGCTGAGAAAGATTGAAGGCATGAGAAATAGATGACAGAGGATAAGATGGTTGGATGGCATCACTGACTCAATGGACAGGAGTTTGATCAAGCTCTGGGAGACAGCAAAAGACAGGTAAGCCATAGTGTGCCGCAAAGAGTTGGACATGACTGAGCAACTGAACGACATTGATGAAGTATTCTTTCCAGAGAGAAGGTCACAGTCTGATAACCATGAGAACCATAGCATTTCATCAGGAGACCATGTGAGGCCAAATTAAAGGAATGCAGGCCCTGTAGACACCTTGATCCTTATCAGCAACACCCCCACCCTCCGACTGCTATAAAACTCCTCAGTAAATCTCCCCAGGGCTAGGACACACAGTTTTTTAGGGCACAAGACCACTGTGTCCCTCTTTGCCTGGTAAATCAATAAAACCATTTCGCCCGAAACTCTCTGAGATGTTCCAGTGTACAGAGGGTGAGTTTTTGGCATCAACAGAAAGAAAGCTACTTTCCAACTGGCTTTGAAGTTATCCCTTAAATTTCATGTGTTAGAAACAATGGACTAATTGAGTCAATTGGAATTTCATAGGTTTTCTTTGAACTATTGCATGTAGGTAGACAAAACAGAATATTAATTCTTAAATATAAATGGAAAAGATGAAAACAACCACCCAAAATGGATGCCATTTCCAATTATAGGGGTAATTGAAGAGACAAAAGACCATGTTTTCAAATAAAAAGGAAGAAATGATGCTATAAATAGGGTCAGTCACTCAGTTGTGTCTGATTCTTTGTGACCCCATGAACTACATAATCCATGGAATTCTCCAGGCCACAGTACTGAAGTGGGTAGCCTTTCCCTTCTCCAGGATATCGTCTCAACCCAGGGATCGAACCCAGGTCTCCTGCATTGCAGGCAGATTCTTTACCAACTGAGCTATAAGGGAAGCCATAAAGACAGTAAAACTTACAAATGTTTAGGAGCACGTTCAAGCCATTGCCTGGTAGCTCAGAGGTTAAAGCGTCTGCCTCCAATGCGGGAGACCCGGGTTCCATCCCTGGGTCTGATCCCTGGGTCAGGAAGATCCCCTGGAGCAGGAAATGGTAACCCACTCTAGTCTTCTTGCCTGGAGAATCCCATGGATGGAGAAGTCTGGTAGGCTATAGTCCACGGACCCGCAAAGACTCGGACACGACTGAGCAACTTCACTATTCAAGCCATTGCCTTGAAATCAAACCATGACTATTGTACTTAACCCCATGCTAATTCTTCCCAGCTCTTAAATCTGAGCCCAACATTACTTCAAGTGGGTATTTCACCTACTTCGAAAAGATGAAACACTTTCTGCTTTAAGAAAAGGCAGATAGATTAAAATCTGTGCTGATGAAGCAGAGGTGATTATAAAAGGATTATTTGCTAAACAAAAGGATTCTCTGTAGGCTTATTTTAAATCCTGAGCTCCTTAAATGGCCCTTAAGTGTTTATTTACAGATCATCAATTATGCTGGGGGTGGGGAAGATAGGATGCTAGTGGAAAGTGAGGGAGAAGATACTTAAACTACTAAATGATTAGGAACCACTGACAAACGAGGATGAATCTGATAAGAAAATATTTTCTTTTCTCCCAAAAAATAATACAGGAGTCCAAGGAGAACTTAATATTCACATACAAATACTGAATTTACTTTCATATGTTTAGGAATAACTGAAACAAGGCTATGTACTATGTTTAATACTTGCAGAACTCACCATCTCTAATTTTGTAGAGAGCGAAAGAAGAGAATGAACAGTCCTGTTGCAAAAGCTTTAATTAAAAAATTAAACTGTCCCTCCCTCTTGAACTTGAAGTGATCAGGTGGATATAATTTATAAAACACACCATCTAAAGTTTATTTTCCAAAGTCTTTTCTCTCAGCGAGTCATAGGTAAAACAGCAAGACAAGAACAGTTATTTTTAGCCATCTCAGTGGTACAGCTTTCTCCAGAGGCAAAACTTAAATCAGATAAGGGTCTCCAAGGACCTGAAAGGAAGGAAACCACCCACTTACTGTATTCAACTCAATGCTCCCCACACAAACTAAATTTTAAAAACCAAATGAGAAAACATGTTATGGAATATTTAAGGATGAGACAGTGCAGTAAGCACTAGAAACCACATTTCAACAACTGTTAGAGGCTATTACCAATGTCGTTGCACGCAAGAAAATTAGCTGTAATTGGGTAAGCGACACAAGCAGAGCATAGGGATGGGAATTGAGCAGACACTTAATTAATGGTGTTGGGAAAAGGGAAATGGAATTAATGAATGGTTGATATAAATTCCATTCTGTTATTGGGTTAATCACTGGTCTCATGAAAATTTATTTCCTGGCTAAGATTTGTAACAGGGTTTTAAAATATTTTATTCTATTCTGAATAATTTCTAACTTGCATTGTAATTGTAATTTCTAGACTTTTTGGTGTGTATACCTACCCATTTGCCTTCATCATCAGAAAAATGTGGCAAGACCCAAGTCTTAGAACAGAACCCCTCATATGAATGAGAGAAGATAACTTGGATTTAGCACATTGTTTATATAATTTTGGTAGCTCAGCTGGTAAAGAATCCGCCTGCAATGCAGGAGACCTGGATTCGATCCCTGGTTTGGGAAGATCCCCTAGAGAAGGGAAAGGCTACCCACTCCAGCATTCTGGCCTGAAGAATTCCATAGACTGTATAGTCGGTCGCAAAGAGTCGGACACAACTGAGCGACTTACACTTTATACAATTTTGGTCTCACCAATGATTTAATAACCAGGTGATAAGTTTGGTGTCAGAAGAACAAAGTCCCATATCAATGCTGTGTTTCAGTCAATGGAGCATTTCCCAGACATGCTTGAGATTCTTTGACTATTCAGTTTAATTCTTAGCATTATCATGGAGCTATTCTTAGTCATTTTTGCTTTGCTTATATTTTATCCCATGATATGTCAAATACGTCAAATTGAAGTAACTTTGGATTCAACTACTGACACCAGGGTGTGTGTGTGTATGTGTGTGTGTGTATTTCTTTTCTTCCCCCCTCTTACTAATGTTTTTTAAAAGCACTTACTGGGAAATAAAATATTTCTTTGCTTGCTTCTCATCATATCTAAACTCTTTTCTTGTACTTATATTGATTTTTGTATTGAAATGTATCACAATATTTTTAAACCAAAATAATTACTGAGAATATATATATTTTAAAATATATTTTCTTAAAAATATATTTATCTTGGCAATTAACTTCAAAGAGGTTACACTGGCTTTACCTTTACTGAGATACTTATTTTTAACCACAAAATAGACACAATGATGACAAGAAAACTGGTGGGCAAAATTTATGAAATCTATTTTATGGATAAGACACACAAAGAGATAAAATGCTCATATCCAACACCTAAATGTGGAACTGATACATTTTTGTTTTAAAAGGATTCTTGGCCTTGAAGAGCATCTTTTAAAACTGTAAGTCCTCAATAAATATTAGATTAACTGCTTGATGTAATCTAATACCAGAAAAGATACATAATTTCTACTAATTTCATCATTTATTATAAAACGACAAGTTTTGCACAGTTTCTTTGTAAGTGGGTTTCCATGCCCTCCTCCAGGGGATCTTCCCAACCCAGGGATCGAACCCAGGTCTCCAGCATGGCAGGTGGATTCTCTACTGTCTGAACCACCAGGGAAGCCTAATTCTATTCATTTCATCATTTATTACAAAATGAAAAGCTTTGCACAGTTCCTTTGTTTAAGCCCTTTGTGAAGAGAAATTACTATTGGTGTTATTATTCCCTTCTTCCAGGTGAGGAATCAGAGCTCCAGGGAGGTTGAGTGACTTCCCAAAGTGTGTCAAGGTATAAATACAATTTGCAAAAGAAAAAAATCTCCCTGTTGAGAACAAAGGCAGAGATCCCCTCTACCACCCCTCAAAATGGGGTTTCCCTGGTGGCTCAGATGGTAAAGAATCCACATGCAATGTGGGAGACCTGGGATAGATCCCCGGGTCAGGAAAATTCCCTGGAGAAGGGAATGGCTACTGACTCCAGTATTCTTGCCTGGAGAATTTCATGAAAAGAGGAGATTGTTAGGCTACAGTCCATGGGGTTGCAAACTCTCACCCTTTTTCTTAGAGTATTTACTTCAGAAAACTTGTAAGTCTTTTTCTGCCTCTTTGAAACATAGATAAATCTTTTTTTTTTTTTTTAATTTTATTTTATTTTTAAACTTTACATAACTGTATTAGTTTTGCCAAATATCAAAATGAATCTTTTTAAAAGTGAATAAGCCTCTTGCCAGCTTTACAACCGAAGAGTGTCTTTCTCAAGGACCTAGGCATCATCTCTTTGTGTTGCAAATATCAAGGAAGACACAGTTTCTGTGGCAGGGTAGGAGCCTAACTTCAGCCAGGTCCTCCCTCCAAGTTGCTCAGTGCTATCATGTTGTAAAGATTTGAGTTGATTTTTTCTTTGGAAAAAGCCGTGAGCTAATTAAGATCATATTCCCTATCACCAAGTGGATCTAGGATGGACTGTGTGTGACACAGGGTCCTGTACCGTCCTCTTGCTTGAGCACTAGTGTTGTTCATCCTGAGAACAGGTATGGGGTAGGTGCTGCCTTTGACCACTGCCAGCAACATAAAACACATTCCTGTTTAACGCTTTCAGTTCAGTTCAGTCACTCAGTCGTATCCGACTCTTTGTGACCCCAGGGACCACAGCACTCCAGGCCTCCCTGCCCATCACCAAGTCCCAGAGTTTACCCAAACTCATGTCCATTGAGTCGGTGATGCCATCCAACCATCTCATCCTCTGTCATCCCCTTGTCCTCCTGCCCTCAATCTTTCCCAGCATCAGGGTCTTTTCCAATGAGTCAGTTCTTCGCTTATCCAACAATAAAACTATTTTCTTTCTCTTCTACCTTTGTGGAGAGGTTTTCTGATTGGGGAGGAGATCTTGTTTTTTAATTATATTCCCCCAACAGGAAATAGATGGGGAAACAGTGGAAACAGTGTCAGACTTTATTTTTTTGGGCTCCAAAATCACTGCAGATGGTGATTGCAGCCATGAAATTAAAACACGCTTACTTCTTGGAAGGAAAGTTATGACCAACCTAGATAGTGTATTGAAAAGCAGAGATATTACTTTGCCAACAAAGGTCCATCTAGTCAAGGCTATAGTTTTTCCAGTGGTCATGTATGGAAGTGAGAGTTGGACTGTGAAGAAAGCTGAGCGCCAAAGAATTGATGCTTTTGAACTGTGGCATCGGAGAAGACTCTTGAGAGTCCCTTGGATTGCAAGGAGATCCAACCAGTCCATTCTAAAGGAGATCAGTCCTGAGTGTTCATTGCAGGGACTGATGCTGAAGATGGAGCTCCAATACTTTGGCCATCTCACGCGAAGAGTTGACTCATTGGAAAAGACCCTGATGCTGGGAGGGATTGGGGGCAGGAGGAGAAGGGGACGACAGAAGATGAGATGGCAGGATGGCATCACTGACTCGATGGACATGAGTTTGAGTGAACTCCGGGAGTTGGTGATGGACAGGGAGGCCTGGCGTACGGTGATTCATGGGGTCGCAAAGAGTCAGACATGACTGGGCAACTGAACTGAACTGAACTGAACAGGTGACATATATAATAAATAACAGAATAGGGATTCAGGCCAGGCCCCTGAATCCATCTGTTGCATCTGCCTGCACATCACAATTATTTATCTTGTGTATTCTTCTGTTTGTGCCCATGTCATACTGTTGCAAAGAAGCCAATTCTGACTCCACGCTGAAACTGTTTCTTTGACTTGCTTTTCGTTGCTTTTGTTATTATAATCATACACAATGGCCTGCCTCAGAGAATTCTGCCCCTCTGCCTGACTGTTAAACTAAACTGCCTTTGTTAAGAACCCTGTCCACCCAGAAACGCAGGAAGGAAGAAATTAACGTGTCCCCTGTCAGAGGCTTGCCATTCTGGGAGATGTTTGCAAGATAAACGGCCTTTTTACTTTGCTTCCTCACCTTCCCCTAATGTCTGAACTATAAATGAACCTGGCATCCAGACTCCCAGAAGATGGTTGAGATGCTAGCCTGCCATCTTCTCAGTTAGCCGAGTCCCCAGTTAAAGTCTCTTCCTTGCCTCAACCCCCTCGCCTCTCAAGTTCATCGGCCAGTTAAACAGTGAGTGAGCAGAGAGAGCTTGGACTAGGTAACAATATCATTACTTTGAAAATGTCTTTCTTTGATACATGGCCCTATTGTGTCAACTGAATGGAAGTGGAACTATTAATGTGTGATTTTAGGAAAAAGAATAAAGTTTAACAGAAATTGTCTTATTCTCACCCATTTTGGACATTTTGAGGTGTAAAAATTTCTGGTATGCTATAATAAGGGAGAATGATTTTAATTAAACCATCATAAATTCCACTTACATCTCCCTAAATATATATTTTCAAGAAATACACTTTGTTTCATAGTTATTCATCATGAGTTATGCTGTTATTTTGATAAGCTATGTGTTAATAATTGTTGAAATAATAGCACAATCCAGGATAACTGTTAGGGTTCATCAATTTAAATATTTTGGGAAGAGTGGGAGGGACAAATTAGGAGAATGGGATGAACATATACAAACTACTACATATAAAATAAATAACCAACAAGGACCTACTATACAACACAGGGAGCTATATTCAATATTTTTAATAGCCTATAAGGGAAAATAATATGAAAAATATATATGTATGCATAATTGAATAATTGTGCTATACATCTGAAACTAATAAAAGTGTATAGCAACTATACTTTGATTAATATGCATATTTTATATATTAACATAATTTTAATTAGATTGTATTATTTTATATGCTTTAAAATTATTTTTATATTATTATTTATATAATTTTTGAGTGTTAAGAAAAAAATCTTAAAGGCCAGCTTGAAGAAAAATTCTTTTTTCTACTGTCTTCTCTAATAGCTTCAAAAGTATCACATACATATAAAGAATAAATTTAATGAAAGACATTTAAGACCACTACTCTAAAAACTACAAAACTTGGAGAGACATCTGATGTTCATAGACAAGAAAATTCAATCTTGTTAAGATAATCAGATCTCCCCAAATTTATCTATAAATTGAATACAATCACAATCAAAATCACAGCAATTTGTTGTTGGTGGTGGTGATTTTGGTAGAAATTGGTAATTTGAATCTAAACTTACACATGCCAATACAAAGAAATAGAAGCACCAAGATTATTTTAAAGAATAAAGTTGAAAGACTTACTCTATATGGTTTCAAAACTTACTGTAAAACTATAGTACTTAAGACAGTGTGGTATTGGCATAAATATAGAAGGAAAAATCAACAGAACCAAGTAAGCAAGCAGATACTGACCTATGTAATATATAGAAAAAGAGTTCTTTTCAATAAGTGGTCATAGAGTAACTTGGGGTTAAAAAACCTGTTAAAAATTTCAAGCCTAAAAATAAATTGTTATCCTATCAATTTCTGTGACAGGACAGAATAGGAATCCCAGTCCAAAGAAGAAAAGAAATGGTTAAACATGTGAAAATGTTATGAAATGAAATGTTATTTAAAAAATCTAAAAATTTTCTATTTGTATTTTTAACAGATGATAGTGATATTTTGGTTTCATCAGATATACTTAAAAGAGTGATGCCAAGAGTTTATTTTAAAACATCAACAAACGTACAAACGTAAGACACTAGAAACATCACGCTTTTCAATAACTGATTAGACTTAGGATAAACATTTTAGATATCTATGTTAAAGATACAGAAGGAAGCAAATACTTTTTCAAAAATGCTTGACGGGATCATAATCTAAACAAACAAACAAAAAAAAAATGTGGAGGCCTACTGACAAAGTCCTCAGGCATATATATATCAAGAAAAATACTTTGTATACCTATTATGTGTCAGATAGAATGTAAGGCTGATATAATAGCAAGCAATAGTTAATGTTCATTAATGCTTACTACATGCCAGGCACTGTCCTTGGCACTTTGTAAGCATTAACTGAATTCCTTCTCATCTCACCCCTTTGGAATAGGTACCCATAAAGTCTGTGTTTCACAGATGAGAAAACTAAGGCAGGAAAGGTTCAACTATTTCCTCAGTTCATACAACTAAGGAATGAACAAGAAGGACACCATCTCTGCCCTCACAGAGCCTGCATCCGTGAAGATAAGGGATTAGGCAGGCCCATTTCTCTTTATCTATCTCTGAGTGTCATGTGCAAAGATAAGTTTCTCTTCTGCCCTCCCATGTCTTAAGAGTATCCTGTATTTCTGCAGGTCAATAAGAAAGTCAACTTTAGAGATGTCTTCTCCTAGCAGACTTCTGGGTCAGGCAGTCTACAGTCTTGAAGGTAAGTGCTTGATGGCATAACCTGTACAAATCTAAAGGATTATGAATCTGCCCACAGTTTGGAGACAGGAATCCCTAAGCCCTATCTTTGATTCTTTTTTTGCTTAAGTACAAAATGGGTGGATTTGACTAGAAGAATCATATTAGCTCTTCTGTCTTCAGTATGCAAGCATCAAGAAATAATAAGACCCTGAGATTATCCTGTTTCCTATATGCTGTCACATCTTCTGGTGTCACTTGGAGTTAGGGAGGAAAAGAGGCGTTGTCTCCATTCATCTGTCAATTCAGTCCTGTTTATAGAAGCATCCTTGTGCCCACCTTTAGGCTAAGGTACTGTGAGAGATAAATATATAAATAAGACTTTCTGCCCTTGGAGGACTCACAAAGTTGGGGGGGGGGGGCGGGGGCGGGGGTGCAATCTGATCTTAAATACCAAACACAGACAGGCTGTGAATTTGCTGAAATCTACCTATAGAATATCATGCTACCTTTCCCCATTCCTTTTCTTCCCCTTGTTCATCCTTCCTTCCTTCTTTCCTTCCTTGCCAAAAATGAGTTTCTCCAAATGCCTCCTTGCAAGGCAAATTTAAGGTGAATCTTCAGGGATCTGTGAATCTGCATGCTAGAAATGAAGTAAATGAAAACCACTATCTTTTACTATCACCTTTAACTGATCTTTCATTTGGCCACAATTTGTCCTCTTAAGGGGTACATGTGACTTCTGGGTCAGGCTTTGTTGCGGGGAATCAGTCAGCCTGTTTGAAGTTAAGCCTCCTAACTAATCTTCCAGTGAGCTTAGCTCTTTCCATAGTCTGTGACCTCTTGTTCTGCCTTCTAGCCTTTTGAGGAGGTCCAAAGCCCTTGCCTGGTTTATTTATTACTTTATATCCAAAAGCATTTTGATGCAGATCACCCTACTTATTTAACTTATATGCAGAGTACATCATGTGAAATGCCAGGCTAGATGAAGCACAAGCTGGAATCAAGATTGCTGGGAGAAATATCAATAACCTCAGATATGCAGATGATACCACCCTTATGGCAGAAAGTGAAGAGGAACTAAAGAGCCTCTTGATGAAAGTGAAAGTGGAGAGTGAAAAAGCTGGCTTAAAACTCCACATTTAAGAAATGAAGATCATGGCATCTGGTCCCATCACTTCATGGCAAATAGATGGGGAAACAATGGAAACAGTGGCAGACTATTTTCTTGGAATTTTCCAAAATTCCTGCAGATGGTGACTGTAGCCATGAAATTAAAAGATGCTTGCTCCTTGGAAGAAAAATTATAACCAACCTAGACAGCATATTAAAAAGCAGAGACATTACTTTACCAACAAAGGTCCATCTAGTCAAAGCTGTGGTTTTTCCAGTATTCATGTATGGATGTGAGAGTTGGACCATAAAGAAAACTGAGCACAAAAGAATTGATGCTTTTGAACTGTGGTTTTGGAGAAGATTCTTGAGAGTCCCTTGGGCTGCAAGGAGATTAAACTAGTCAATCCTAAAGAAAATCAGTCCTGAATATTCATTGGAAGGATGGATGCTGAAGCTGAAGCTGCAATACTTTGGGCACCTGATGCAAAGAGCCAACTCACTGGAAAAGATTCTGATACTGGGAAAAATTGAAAGCAGTAGGAGAAGCAGATGACAGAGGACAAGATGGTTGGATGGCATCATGGACTCAATGGATATTAGTTTGAGCAAGCTCTGGAAGATGGTGAAGGACAGGGAAGCCTGGCATGCTGCAGTCCATGGAGTTACAAAGAGTCAAACATGACTGAGTGAACCAGTCATGAACAATAGTCATGATTTAGCACGTGCATAAGTACCTATTAAGTGTTCTCAACCTAATTGAGAAGACAATAAAAACGCTCATAAAGAATTTACTAATATAGGTGACTGCTTACAGTGCTGAATATGATACTAACAACAATGTTTTAGGATCCCTGGAAGGTGGAATCAACGATGTATGCAGTGGTCCAAGACGGCTTCAGTGAAGATGCGAAATCTAGGCATATTTTAGTTCATGGTTCTACTTCCCGCGTTTGTCTCATCCTTTTCCCTCACGGCTGTCTTCCTTCTGTTCTCTACCATTCTCTGGACTCAAACTTGGGTGACTTATTTCTGTATTGTTCCCTAATGCATCTCCATCACTGGGATAAAGCCTGACCCATCATTGGTCTGAGCTGGAATAAATCTTAGAGACCATTCCTTTCATGAGTGGGTCCTGGAGAGGCTAAGACATTGACCTAGGACCATACCCCTTGCAGGAATAGCAGGTGAAATCAGCAGGCTAGAGGCCCTGTCACCTGACTCTGGGCATGTCTGCACCATGTTCTACTGTCCTCTTCCTGTGCACAAGTCATCTCTGTACCCATGTGAGGCTAGACCCACTTACCTGGCTTTTAGCTTCTGCAATGAGACAACTCCTTTTATCACTATCCAGTAGCCAAAGCTATTTTGGAGAAGAAAATCAGGCCCAGCAGGCATGTTCCATATCTTATTGCTCTGCAGGCTGCTTTGCACAGGAAAAAGAAGCAAAGTGAAACAAAAGCCAAAAAGGGCCAAACTATTACATAACTAACATAAGAGAGTTACTAAGGATAAAGAGCGCTCCAGCAGGGGAAAGGGATTATTTTGAAGACCTAAATGGATGGACTAAGAAATGGACTCATTTGGGGGAGAAAAAGTGAACAATGTGACTGTACTATTTACACAGTATTATAGACCTTGTAAGCAAATATTCATTTTTGGGGATGTCATTTAACTTCAGGACAGTGCCAATTGTTCTTCCTAATTAGAAATGTCAGTTTAATATTCACTGAAAACAAGACTTAGGGAAAAAAGGTCATATGGAGTTCAAAAAAGAAAGGAAAAATGTACAATGCAAAAATAAAACGTCCACCATCATATGTAAGGGAGCATCTTTGATGATGATAACTTGGACATTGAGTTGCTAAAACTTAAGCATCATGCAGTGGAAACCCATCTAAGATTAACATAGGAAGTCTGAGGTTTATGCTTCTCACACAGAAAGAAGTTGTTTAGGAGACTGTTCAGGACTAGAACAGCAGCTCAAGGAAGTCATAGTCTCTATAATACTCAAAATGTAGCTCTAGTCTTCATTATCATAAGGGAGCTGCTGAACCTCCAGACACTGTGTCTGTATTCCAGGCAAGAAGGGAAAAGGGAAGAGCAAAAAGAGCATGCTGGATTTTTACCAGAAAAACAATACCTCTCCCAGAAGGTTTCTGCTTACATATTACTGGCCATAGATATGTCATGAGGCCACTCAAGCACCAGGAAAGTCTAGAAAGTCAACATTTGTTTTTTGAGATGAGTGTACAGACCACCTGGATAGTGTTACCAGTAAGGACCAAAGAGGGAATAGAGGGAATGGATTTGTGACAGGAGTATCTGCTACAGTTAGGAAGCATCTTTGCAAAATAACCTATATCTAATATGTAGAAACTAGAATGAGCTTCCCAGGTGGTGCTAGTGGTAAAGAATTCAACTACAAATGCAGAAGACATGCAATGTGAGTTTGATCCCTGAGTAGGGAAGATCCCCTGGAGGAGGGCATGGCAACCCACTTCATTAATCTTGCCTGGAGAATCCCAAGGACAGAAGAGCCTGGTGGGCTATAGTCTAAAGGGTTGAAAAGAATCGGACACAACTGAAGTGATTTAGCACGCACATGCAGAAACTAGAATGTCCCAAACCAAATAGCACATGGCCTTTCTCACATGTTAAATGAGAGCTTATTCTGTCCATATCAGTGCCCTGGTCACTTGGAGGTAAACAAGTAACAACATCAATCCCCCCACAAAATGTACTTTTTTGTGTTTTGAGGAAAATGTAGAGCCAGCAGCAACAGGAGACCTAAAGACAGGTCAACAAATAAACTTAATATATACTGAGACCCAGGGTAGTAGAGTTAGGCTTAGAGCTGAGAGAAACCTCTGAACTTCCCTGTCCACCTTCCCATCTAGTGCAGTAATCCCTGACTCTCACCCTTGGCAGCTGACACTCTTGCACAGAACTGAAGTCCTTCCATGGATGACAAGGGCTGGCTAGATAGACCCTCACAGCCCAGAGCATGGCCCCAGACCCTCACACCATCAGTGCCTGAGTCTGGGAAACACTGATGTATCCTTTACCACTTCCATAGAAGAGCTCTGTTTACTGGAATACGTCTTCCATATGCTATCTTGGAAATAACATTTCCGTGAGATTCTACCCATGCCCAAGGTATAAGTTTAAATATTTGAGCTATAGAAATTCTATCCCCCTTAAGACTTCTTTTAAAAATTCTCCCAAGTAGCCCTTAGCCCATTTACCTTCACAGCCCCCACAACGTTGGTGACTGCGTTTTGTTGTACCTCTGCACCCTTAAAGTTCTGTGATAGAAATTCACACAGTACTAGAGGTGCACCTATTTGCAACAGTGAACAGGGAGGCATGAGACTCGTGGCCTTTCCTAGTTGCACTCAGTAGATGAGTGGTTTGGTTGTGATACCATTGGACAAAAGGGCTTTTCAAGTCAATCACCATAATTAGACCCTTTCTCCTCCTCTTCTCTGTTATATACTCCTGTCCTCACCTACCCTGCCCTCCTCCCCACTCTCTTCATTCTAGAATTCTATCCTGTATATCCTCCAGTCGTGGCATTTTCATTCCTGTTTCTTTCAATCAATTGTTTTGGTAGCAATACTCCTTGAAGGAGGTTGCCACAAATTGAAGAGGTGGGCAGGACTCCTTTGTTCAAAGAGAGAAAGAGGAAGCCCCACAGGCAGCTCAGAGTGAGTGGTTATATGTTAAGAAACCCTTCTGCTCATCTTCTCCCTTCTACCTGTCCGCCACCTCCCTCCTTCCTGGTCTGGAGCACAGAGAGATTGTCAGGCAGCGAACACTGCATGTGGAATGAAATTCTTTCACATGTAAGCAATTTCCTGAATTAGGCTCTTTGGGAAACTGTATTTAATTCAAGCTACTGAGATATTATTTAGTACCTTGCTACTTCAGGATACTAAATAATGTCACATTTCCAAACCATAATGCCATTAGGGTTCATAAAGAATTTTCACAGAGGTTATCTCATTGGATCTTGGCAACTGCTCATGGCACCAGGTAGAGCATGTGCATAATCATTGTTTTGTGAGGATATGAATGCCCTGATCTGAAATCATCTCCTAACTATGTTATAAGGTAGAGATAGGCCTGGAACATGTGTCACCTAACCACTTACTCAGAGTCTTTTCCACTGTGACATGAAAAAAATAAAGAGTTCCAACACATGATCTTTATGCTATAGATAAATATTTTCAGTGAAATCAATTAAATGCAACTAGGCATACTGTGGAGAAGGCAATGGCACCGCACTCCAGTACTCTTGCCTGGAAAATCCCATGGACGGAGGAGCCTGGTAGGTAGTCCATGGGGTCGCGAAGAGTTGGACACGACTGAGCAATTTCACTTTCACTTTTCACTTTCGTGCATTGGGGAAGGAAATGGCAATCCACTCCAGTGTTCTTGCCTGGAGGATCCCAGGGACAGGGGAGCCTGGTGGGCTGCCGTCTATGGGGTTGCACAGGGTCGGACACGACTGAAGTGACTTAGCAGCAGCAGCAGCAGGCATACTGTAGCCCAACCTAGTATTAAACTATCCCAGAAAGGAGAGAACAGTTAGTGAGATTCTAACCAGAGTGGAGTGTAAAATATTATGAAAAAGGAAGACAATTGTACTTTTACCAAACTGGCAAACTACCACATAATTCCATTAAGATAGAGAAAATTAATACCTGCTGGGGTGTTTTGTCTGGTCTGAGGTTTTCATGGCTGAATTTTGTACCTTACTGCTTAAAAATGAAACCATTACTCCTGACTGCTTATTGTGCTCTTTATCAGAGTCTTGAGAATCTAAATGGAAAATGAGGGGAAATGCTAGAGCCTGATGAAAGGTGAACAATGCTGGCCATAATAAAGATACTTCAGGACCTTGGTGGAACAAGATGATCTAGATTCCACTGGGGAAGACACACTAACATTTAAACCTCTTGAACACTCATTTAGTAGATTGTATCTCTGCAAGCACTGATACATGTATTATCCTAATAGAAGTAGTGAAGCTATTTCTCCAAAGGAACACATTTGTTGGAATCTTAAAAAAAAAAAAAAAAAAAAAATCAGCTCTAGATCTGATATCACTTGTGGGAAATTGAAGTGGGGTAACATACATGTTTGAGAAGTTAAAAATATGCCATTGCCTAGTATTCCATGCAATACATCGACTGAAGATATGTTTGTCTTATAATAAACTCAAAACAGCTTAATTAGGTGAAGTACATAGTTCTCTTGAGATTTTTACAGTACTGATTGGCTATCATTTCAAGAAATGGCATATTTCCATACCCTATTAAATAATAACTCATGACAGCATCCACTACATGTGCAAAGTGATTAAGAGAAGTTCTTTGCAGGGTGTGGGCCCAAAGCAAATATCCCTTTACAATTGTTATTAGAAAGGTGTCTACAGAGAGATCCCAGTGAAGAAATGTTTACTATTGAAAGAGCGGCCTTTTAAACCATTTACCACCAGCACGGTTAGAATTTAATTCAGGTTTACAGAGTCCAGGAGTTGCTAAACTTCAGATCCACTGCATTAATCAATGGCTTCTAGTAGTCAGCCATGACCAAGTAGAGATAATTTACATTTAGAGGTAAACTCCAAACAGTGACGATTATTTGGGTATTTAACAGATTACTTATAAGGGCAGACCTTTGGTTTAGACATTTTTAATATTCACTACATTTACCAGCCTCAAGCATATCAAATGATTCACTGATAGATCTCAGCTCTCTGGGTAGGTTCAAGACACTGATTCAATGGCAATAGTTTATCATGTTATTGTTACAGTACAGTTCAGTCACTCAGTCTTGTCCAACTCTTTGTGACCCCATGGACTGCAGCACGCCAAACTTCCCTGTCCATCACCAACTCCCAGAGCTTACTTAAACTCATGTCCATAGAATCAGTGATGCCATCCAACCATCTCATCTTCTGTCATCCCCTTCTCCTGCCTTCAATCTTTCCCAGCACCAGGGTCTTTTCCAATGAGTCAGTTCTTTGCATCAGGTGGCCAAAGTAATGAAGCTTCAGCTTCAGCATCAGTCCTTCCAATGAATATTCAGGACTGACTTCCTTTAGGATAGACTGGTTGGATCTCCTTGCAATCCAAGGGACTCTCAAGAGTCTTCTCCAAAACCACAGTTCAAAAGTGTAAATTCTTTGGTGCTCAGTTTTCTTTATGGTCCAACTCTCACATCCATTACATGACCACTGGAAAAACCATAGCTTTGACTAGGTGGACCTTTGTTGGCAAAGGAATGTCTCTGTTTTTTAATATGCTGTCTAGGTTGGTCATAGCTTTTCTTTCAAGGAGCAAATGTCTTAATTTCATGAATGCAGTCACCATCTGCAGTGATTCTGGAGCCCAAGAAAATAAAGTCTGCCATTGTTTCCATTGTTTCCCCATCTATTTCTCATAAAGTGATGGGACTGGATGCCATGATCTTAGTTTTCTGAATGTTGAGTTTTAAGCCAACTTTTTCACTCTCATCAACACGCTCTTTAGTTCTTCACTTTTTGCCACAAGGGTAGTGTCATCTGCATATCTGAGGTTATTGATGTTTCTCCCAGCAATCTTGATTCCAGCTTGTGCTTCATCCAGCCTGGCATTTTGCATGATGTACTCTACATATAAGTTAAATAAGTAGGGTGACAATATACAGCCTTGACATACTCCTTTCCCAATTTGGAACCAGTCTGTTTTTCTATGTGCAGTTCTAACTGTTGCTTCTTGACCTGCACAGATTTCTCAGGAGGCAGGCCAGGTGGTATAGTATTCCCATTTATTTAAGAATTTTTCAGAATTTGTTGTGATCCACACAGTCAACGGCTTTGACACAGTCAATAAAGCAGAAGTAGATGTTTTTCTGGAGCTCTCTCGCTTTTTCGATGATCCAACGGATGTTGGCAATTTGATCTCTGGTTCCTCTGCCTTTTTAAATCCAGCTTGAACATCTGGAAGTTCACAGTTCACATACAGTGTTATTGTTATCAGCCTACAAATTTTCAGCTTAGCCCAGCCTTAACTTAGTTATATCAAATAAATAACTTGAAAGTGACATGCCTTTGAGGACCATCTTATTTTTTAAAATTTGGATCCCTGTACAGTAATTTTTTTATTACTTTTTATTTCTTTATGGCTGTGCTGGGTCTTCATTGCTGTGTGGGTTTTTCTCTAGTTGCAATGCACAGGCTTCTTATTGTTGTGGCCTCTCATTGCAGAGCACAGGCTCTCGGGCACACACGCTTCAGTAGTTGTGGCGCAGGGGCTCATTCGTTGTGGTTCCCAGGCTCTAGAGCACAGGCTCAGCAGTTGTGGCACATTGGTTTAGTTGCTCTATAGCATGTGGAATCTTCCTGGATCAGGGATTGAACCAGTGTCTCCTGCATTGGCAGGTGGATTCTTTACCACTGAGCCACCAGGGAAGCCCCCTATAGAGCACACTTTTTGAAATAGAGCCCTTGATTCCCAAATTCTCCCTTACAGCTAGACTCATTCAATGTGGATCAAGTTCCAATCAAGGGATATATGGGAGACAAACATGAAAGAAAAAGGTGAGAAGCCCTGGGAGAGGAGCTGTCCCCCGTACCCCTGAAAATATAGGAAATCAGAAGGGAAATGTCAGGAGATGGCAACTTTTCTCAGCTATAAAACTGGGAGCCTAATTGTGACGAATATTGACTAGATAATCAATTAAGTATGTGCCTAGTACATGGAAAGTGCTCAATTAATATGACTGTCAAGGTGAGAAAGAAGGAGAATCAAAAAGAAAAGAATAGTTAGTCTTGACTAGTAGACTGGAGAACTGAGTTTGGTCAGAGCATCATGCCTGTTTTGAAAAAGGGAAATGAAAGCAAACTCTTATATCAGTATTTTTAAGTTATTTCCAAAGTAATACAGAAACACTCCAATATGACATTACCACCTCTATGCTTATCCCCCATGCATGATAAAGCAAATTAAATTTCATGCCAAATCAACCAGGCAGTCAGTGAACAGCACACTTTCAATCTCTAGGATTCAAGCTGATTGCTCTGAAAACAGAATTCAGCAATTGGATAGCACTGGTATCAAACACAGTCCTCTTTAATAATTTCTCCTGACACCTTGTTTTTCCGGGAATGTGGCCCCTATGAACTGTAGGCTGACTCTTTGCAAGACAGTGAGGGATTTTATTCCCATCTTCAACCCAGACTCAGCAGAAAATCATTAACTGACCTGGTGAGGGAATGGATTCTTTCCCTTGGCTACAGGTTAGCATCATATTTAGGCTCTAGTCACCTGACAACAGGGGCTTCCCAGGTGGCTTCTGTGGTAAAGAACTCACCTGCCAATGCAGGAAACTCGGGTCAAGATCCCAACTCAGGTTCAATCCTGGGTAAGGAAGATCCCCTGGAGGAGGGCATGGCAAACCAATGAAGTATTCTTGCTGGACAGAGGAGACTGGTGGGCTACAGTTTATAGGGTTGCAAATAATCAGACATGAAGTGACTGAGCATGTATGTATGCACCTGACTGACAACAAAATCATCTACCCAGGGAAATAAATCACTTTCGGTGTCCATTTTCATTAAATTTAACTACCTTTGCAATTGCGTTGTGTGAGTGTGTATGTTTCATTTTTGACCTTAATTCCACTTGGTACAGTAGGAACTTCCTTTTATTCTTTAATCCTGTTCTCAACGGTTATATGGGTTCTAACAAAATGCATATTAACTGTTGGAGTTTAAGAAAAGATAATGATCTAACTCATTTTTCTCCCCTTCAGTTTAGGTTTCAGGTGATCCAAAGTGTGAGTTTAATCCTGCATTACACCATATTTAGAGATGTTTCCAGAAGCGTTGCTACATGAGACTTTTAACTATATTTAAGTTCCCTTGTACTGAAATGCAAAAGCCTTACATTTAAACATCTAAATGTTTGTCACACTTGAGGCCAATGTTAATGTTCACAGAGGGTCTCAAATTCCTAAATGTGAAACCACATCTCCTCATTGAGATGTGGTTGCTGGAGCTCTGAGGATGGTGTCAGCAGTTACCTTTCAGATACCATCAAGACATGGCCAGTGTTCAAATTGGCTTCAAGTGCTTTTAGCACATTTACTTATCAATTTACATGGAAATTCTAAGGTGGAAAACTATTCTTTATAAGTTACTACAGGGTAAAAACTGTGGGACTTGCTTAGCTGGTTCAGTGGAAGAATGGGAGAATAGAATCTATGTAATCAAGACAGGTTCTTTTGTTTTTCAGTAGAATGATGAGATGCTCTATGGGCCATTTCCTGAATCAATAGTCTGGTATTTGATCTTCAACATAGAATATACAAACATATAATTATTTTACAATAACCATAAGAAATCTGTATTAATTATAAGGAGTATTCATCTAGATGATGGCAGTTTTAGAGAACTTAATGAATAAGAATGCTACTATATAATAAGCCTTCCTGTTTCATTTGGAAATCTGTGTGAATGCCCTTGGTTGCCAAAGGACTCTGTTGACTACTGGCATTTAGTGGGCAGGGCCAAGGATTCCAAAATTCCCGCAAAGCCCTTGCTGTCCCTCGTATTTATTTACCCATTCAAAATGCCAAAAGTGTACTCCCACTCCCAAAGCATTGCTAGTTTGAGTACCCTCCTTTTCCTTTGCAGTTATATCTAAATGATGCTCTTCATAGAGGATCCATTCATACTCTGTACTTTAAATATCCTCCTAGAATTCACTGTTGTTGTTAACGATGCATCTTGGCAAATCCTTTATAAATGCAAACTATATAAAAATAAACTCCAATTTAGCCCCTGGACTAGTCATCACAGTTTTAAGTAAGTAAACCTGGAAGAAAACTTCTTAATCAAAAAAGAATGGAGAAGAATGGTAATTCAATGTGGGGGAGGGGGAGGGTCAGGAGAGGGAAAAAAAAATGAACAGGAGAGTACAGTATGTAGGGATTTAATCAAGATGAGGTGATGATGATAAAGTCAAGGGCAAAGGAAGCTAGAGAAGTCAGGAAAAATTTAACGGGACTTGGGAAGCAGGAGAAAGCGTGGAGGTGGGGAGATCTCTGCTTCTATAGATTTTCGGTAACCATGGTGAATGAGAGGATAACGGGTGATTAGAATGTGGGGCAAGAGCTCACCTACCAGGATCAACTTTTTCTTTCCTAGGATATTAGTATAAGGTTAAGAATCTAACATGATGTCAGAAAACACTCATTCCCAATAAAGAAATGAATCAACAAATCAACAAAACTGCCTCTCTATTAACAACCTCCCAGCTATAATACTGTGGAAGCATGTGAAATCATTGAGAGCAAAACTGTTTTGAAGCTAAGCTCCTTCTTAGATGTATACAAATTCCATTTCTGAAAAGAATTCAAAAGAATAAGAAAAAGCAGCCCGCTGAAAGAATCTGTGTTTTTAGGCAGAGCAATTCCAGGCTCCATTAAGACAATAAGAACAGCCAGGGACCACGGATGGCATGTTCCTGAAGCTATCATCTAACCAGCTCGATGCTCTCCGAACTGATCCAAGTGCCTTTTACAGTGGCTATGAAGTGGACACCAAAAACCCTAGCAAATTCATGTGTTTGTCCTTTACATTGTCTCATCTGAGGCTCTGTATAAACTGAAAGACCTTGTTGGTGTTTTCTACAGCAACCCTTTCTCTTTCTTTGCTTAGAGCTTGTCTCTCCTCTGTCCCTTCCCTCCATCTGACCAGAACAGCAGCTTTCAGTGAAGCATCTGCTTCTTGGAAAAATGTTCCAGGACATCTAACAAACATCACAAAACCCTGTGCTATTCAACCACTCTCAATCCCGCACCTTGTTTATTTATTACTATTTTGAATCAGAGCCACAGGGCATATGCTGCCTTTACTCAGTGATGGTTAATAGAATGGCTTATGTGAAATTTTAAAAGCTACATATAAAAAAGGCTACACAAAAATAAAACCCTATTGCTTTTCAAAAGTTGCTATTAATCATATACATCTAGGTTCTGGGGGGAAATGAGCAGATGAAATAGAAAACTATGGGCTTTAAGAATTAGATAGAATTTATTCAAATGCCAAATTCAAAACCATGGCTTTTTAAGTGGCCAGTTGTCCAATTTGGACTACTACTTACACTTTAAAGTCACAGTTTTTGCTCCTAAGAGAGATGGGAACAACTACTGCATGGCATTGGTGGAAATCTTAAATGACAATCTATAGACTATAAGTAAGTAAGTAAGCGTACTTTCTCAGTTGTATCCAACTCTTTGCAACCCCATGGACTATATAGCTCACCAGACTCTTCTGTCCATGGAATTCTCTAGGCAAGAATACTGGAGTGGATTGCCATTCCCTTCTCCAGGGGATCTTCGCAGCTCAGGGACTGAACCTGGGTCTTCCGCACTGCAGGCAGATTCTTTACTGCCTGAGCCCCAAGGGAAGCCCCAAGGGAAAGCTACAGACTATACCTTCCTCTTAAAAAGCATATTAGAAAGTGAGATTCAAATTAAACAAACATTTTGACTATTCCAGAATAACCATATAAAGCAAAACAAGTCTGCCCATTTTCAAATGAGTAGCTAGATAGATAAGGTGGCAAACTAAAGAGATTATAACTTTTCTTTGATGATTCTCAAGATAACTAATATCATATAAATAGATAAAATTCAAATGGAAACTTGTGGCTGGTACAATGCCAGCTAACTTAGTCGCCCAGTTATGTCTGACTCTTTGCGACTCCATGGACTGTAGCCCCTCAGGCTCCTCTGTCCATGGAATTCTCCAGGCAAGAATACTGGAGTGGGTAGCCATTTCCTTCTTCAGGGGATCTTCCCAACTTAGGGATCAAACCCGGGTACCCTGTATTACAGGCAGATTCTTTATGTCTGAGCCACCAGGGAAGCCCTAATGCCAGGTAACTAACTGACAGTCTGTTGTAAATATCAACTCTTATTACTGACATGTGCTGGAGATGCCTTTTTGTTCTGCTCTAAACAAGGTACTATCAAACTGTTGTACATTATAACTACCGGGGCTGCTTTGAATGTCCTCCATGACCAAACTGAAACCCCTATATGATCAAAATCAGGTTGTCTGACAGTAGGACCCAGGTATCTATCAGTCTTTGTAAAGCTTCCCAGGTGATTCCAATACACAGTCATGTCTGGAAACCAGGGTTTTAACCAACCCTTTAAAAAAAAAGGGGGGGGTGGTTAATGTACAAGTGAATCATCTGAGGGTCTTGTTAAACTGCAGATTCTAAGGCATTAGAAGGAGGGCAGTACTCTAGAAACTATATTCCAAAAATGCTCACAGGGAATTCTAGCCCCACTTTGAGTAGCAAGCTCTAAACCAAAATAGTGTTGACAGCTTAGTATATATGTGGATTTTAAGACACAGAGTGTTACTTATTTCTTTTATTCTTTAGGAGCTCAAAGAACACACACTTACTTTACTTACTATTAGCCTTCCCACCCCCTCCCAAATTTACCATTAAAAATAAGCAGGAATCTGAGACATATGATAAATTTCAAAGTCAAATATAAATGGATTAAGTTGGATTATTCTTGTGACTTTTTCTCTCCTGTGGAGCTGACATTTCCAGCTGTTAGTCACTCAGTCGTACCTGATTCTTTTCGACCCCATGGACTGCTGCCCTCCAGGATCCTGTCCATGGAATTCTCCAGGAAAGAATAGAGGAGTGTGTAGCCATTCCCCTCTCTAGGAGATATTCCCCACTCAGGGATTGAACCTGGATCTCTTGTACAGCAGGAGGATTCTTTACTGACTGAACCACCAGAGAAGCCATTTGCAGGTTCACACATGGAACTCAAACACTCTCTCTGCCAAGGTTGCCCCAGGCCAGTTTTCTAAGAAATCTGTACACTTATCCCAGGGTTTTAGCTGGATTTCCAGATAAATGATATAAGGGAGAGCTCAGAGAAATAAAACCATAGATGTTTGTTTTATAGTGTAAGGTGGAGGAAATGATCAGGTGTGTACATGAAGGAGCTAATGAATTTAGCATGCAACTCACCCCCTTGTCCTACATCTCTGATTTATGGTTCTGAGACCATTTCCAACAGAAGGCGCTAGCACCACAGAGGGCAGCATGCTGAATCAGCCACTGCAGCGCTCACTGATTGTTTTATAGCACAAGGCTTGGTTTATCTCTAGCAGGAAATATGAGTCCACTGATAGCAAAGACTATTTACTGTATCAGCTTCTCTGCAGCCCTTAATCAAGCCAGGATCCCAGCATGGTAAGTCCAGATCTTCAAATACTTCCAACAGAAACATGGGCACCCATAAATCCTAAATTCACAGAGGCTGCTTTCCTTGGGAAGTGCTAAGGGCAAGATTCTGCCATCACTGAACTCAGCAACAAATGCACCATTTTGTTCAGTACATGAGTGTCCCTAGTTAGGAGATGGATGCAGAGTTCTACATGGAAAAAATTTTGCAACCCCATGGACTGGAGCCCTCCAGGCTCTTCTACCCATGGGATTCTCCAGGCAAGAATACTGGAGTGGGTAGCCATTCCCTTCTCCAGGACATCTTCCCGACCCAGGGGTCAAACCCCGGTCTCCTGCCTTGCTAGCAGATTCTTTACCGTCTAAGCCACCAGGGAAGCCTAAATGGGAAAAGCAGAAATTAAAAGATCACTTCTGGCCCTTGTACATAAGCCTCCTCCCAATTATGATCTTGTAGTCACTTCCTCTTTAAGGCTTATAAAAGTGAAACACATTGGGAAGAGAGAAGAGAAAGAACAATGAGAGAACTCAGAATATGAGGAGTATGAGCAAAAGTTATGGAGATTTCTCAAAAAAATGACTGTCACCTTTCTAAAATTATACAAGCACAATAAGTATAAATGAGGATCCAATTGCAAAATGAACAAAGAGTACGTTTTGCTTGTTGCCCCTTTTTTTCTAGGCTAGAGATGATTAACAAGGAGTTTTGGGGCAGGAAAAGTGTCCTTAGGTGGATTTCAGGGGATATGTTAATCTCAGAATTTAGGTACCAGAATATTTTCTTTGGGGGTGGGGGGTAGTTTCCATAGGTTTCATTAAATCTTAGAATAGTTCATAAATCTATGGACTAGAAAAGTTTAAGAAGTATATAGCCATTCATTTCAAAATTTTTCCTCAACTCCTACTCTGTATCAGGCACTAAAGATATACCAGTGAACAAAACACAAATACCTTTATTTCCTAGAAGCTTACATTCTTGGTGGGGCCAGGGGGGGTGGGGGGGGTGGGGTGGAGTGTGGTGTACCAAAGCATAATTAAAAAGTACCAATAACAATTAATAAGATAAGTTAAAGAGAGCATATTTGACGGCAATGTGTGCTACAGAGGAAAATAAAGTGGAGGAGACAAACAGTGAAAGCCAGTGTTTCAGAGTCATAATTTAAAATCATTTTGGCAAGGTAGGCCTTACTTTGTTCAGTTGTTCAGTTGTGCCCAACTTTTGTGACCCCACAGACTGCAGCACACCCCATTTCCCTGTCCTTGACCATCTCCCAGAGCTTGCTCAAACTCATGTCCATTGAGCCGAAACTCAATTGTGTCCATTACCACACAATTGCTCTCATTTCACACGCTAGCAAAGTAATGCTCAAAATTCTCCAGGCCTTACTTAATGGGTGCCATTTGAGCGAAGTCTAGAGGGCTTAGGGAAACAAGCCACAGATGTATCTGGGATGAGAACCTTCCAGACAGACATAACTGCAGATATAAAAGACCCCAAGGCAGGAGCACACCTGACAAGTTTGAAGAGTGGCAAGGAGACCAGTGTGCCTGGAGCTGAATGAAGAAGACAGAGTGGAAAAGATTGCTTCAGAGAGATAGAGGGGATGGGGCCACAGTGAAGTGGCTGCAGTTCATTGTGATGATTTTGGCTTTTACTGTAGATAAGATGGAAAACCTCTGAAGGGTTTTAAGAAGGCGATGATTCACCTTCTTAAATGCATCACCTTCGATGCATTTTTTTTCAGGATCACCCTGGTTATTATGTGAGATTAGAACTGGAGAAAATTTGGCAAAGGCAGAGGCAGAGAGAGCCATTAGGAAGTTTTTGTAAAAATTCAGATGAGACATGATGGAAACTTAATAGTGATGGGAGACGGTGAGAAGCAGTTACTTCCTAGATATATTTTTAGTATAGAACCAACAGGATTTGCTAATGGATCACATATAGAATGTGAGAAAAGAACTTCAAGATTTTTTAAATAAAGCACTAGCACAGGGTTGTCTTTGATGGATGTTGAAAAATTAGGAAGAGACGGCTGGGAAAGATTTCAGTTTTGAAATGGTAGGCTTGAGAAGCCAGTAAAATAGTCAATATTGACATTCAGCATGTAGTTGGACATAGGAATATGAAGTTCAAGGGGAATGTTTGAGCTCAAGATATACATTTGGAAATCAACAAGTATACATATGATCTTTAAAGCCTGACCCTGGGTAAAACCAGTAAGGAAGTAGATGCAGATGTAAGTAAAGTCCAAAGACTGAGGCCAAAAGCACTTTAGAGTTAAATGATCAGGGAGATGAAAATGAATGAATAATATAAGTAGAAAAACTTTTTGAATAAATGTGTCATTATATTTTGGCTGTTAATTTCAGGATCATTCTAACTGCTTGCTCCCTGACAAAGCCAGTTTTGGCAATGCTGTCAATTAGCTCTTCTAGCGGCAGTTTCGTTTATCTACAAGGAGAGCTGACTCCAAGTGCTAGTTCACCAAGTTCCTTAGAGGGCAGAAGAGAATCAGTGTTGGAGACTTAATTTTAGATATACCTATCTATTGTCTGGATGACCAAACTCCAGGAGGTGGTCATCTGTTGTTGTATTTCTTAACATTTTTATAGTGATACAATTCATATACCATAAAATTCACCCAAACCCTACAATTCAATGTTTTTTAGCATATTCACAGGGTTATTTAACCATTAGCACAATCTAACTTGGTAACACTTTTACACCTCCAAAAGATACCCCTTTACCCAACAGCAGTCACACCTCATTTTCTCCCCTTGTCCCAGCCATAAGCAACTGCTAATCTTTCTGTCTCTAGATATGTCTCTTCTGGATATTTCATTTTAGGGGAATCATACCATATGTGGTCCTTTTTGACTAGAGCTTTTTTTTCATTTTGCTTAATATTTTTAAGGTTCATTCATGTTGCAGCATGCATCAGTATTATTGACAAATAATACTCCATTGCATCGATATATCACATTTGTTTATCCTTCAGTTTATAGACATTTGTATTCTTCATAATTCTTGGTTATGGTTACCAATGCTGTTACAAACATCCAATTACAAGTTTTTTTATACAGACCTATATTTTCATTTCTGTTTAATTATATCTAGGTCACATATAAACTATATTTAGCAATATGAAGAACTACCAAACTCTTTTCTAAGGTAGCTGCACCATTTTACATTCCCATCAATAGTGAATGAGGATTCCACTTTGTTCATGTCCTTGCCAACACTTATTATACATCTTTTTGATTACACCCATCCTATTGGGTGTAAAACAGTATCTCACTGTGGTTCTCATTAATATTTACCTAGTGACTAGTGATGGTGAACATGTTTCCTGGTGCTTATACACCACTTTTAAGTTTTCTTGGACAAAGATCTATTCAAATTTGTGGTATTTGAATAAAAATGGTCTTTGGTTTTTTGGCACACAGCTATTAAAACCCTTGGACTCTCTACAGTGATCAGGATCCCTGTAGGCAAATGAGATGACTGAAGGCTAGGAGCCCCTCAGTCCCTTCAGGATGGAGGATAATCCCAAGAAAACACCAAAGCATGATTAGAAAGTGGAAAATTTCAACTCAACTCCTGACCTCCTGAGAGGGGAAAGGGACTGAAGATTGAGTTCACAATGTTCACAGTGGTTTAATGAATCATGCCTATGTCATCCCTCTAACAATGAGGCTCAGAGAACTGCTGAGTTGACAAACACAGTTAAGTGCCAGGAGGGTGTTGTACCCCAACTACACAGAAGGATAGGAGCTCTTGGGCTCAGGACTCTTTGAGATCTTTTCCCATGGATCTCTTCAGTGAGTGAGTGAGTGAAAGTTGCTTAGCCATGTCCAACTCTTTGCAACCCCATGGGCTCCTCTGTCCCTGGAATTCTCCAGGCAAGTACACTGGAGTAGGTAGCTATTCCCTTCTCCAGGGGATCTCCCTGACCCTCTTCAACTGGTTGTTTATTTGCACCCTTTATATCAAACTGGCAAGTATAAACAAAGTGCCTTATTAAGTTATATGAGTCATTTTAGCAAATTACCAAATCTGAGGAGGGATCTGTGGGAATCCCCAATTTATAGCTGATCAGCCAGAACTATGAGTGGCTCAACTATTAGGGACATTTTGTAGGACTGGATCCTCAAGTTGTGGGATCTGGTGCTAACACCCTGTAGGTAGTTACTGAATTGATCTGAATTGTTGGACACCCAGTTGGCATCAGGGAGTTAGACATTTTCAACTTTCTAATCATGCCCTGGGGGCTTCCCAGGTGGCTTGAGTGGTAAAGAATATGCCTCCCAATGTAGGAGACATAGGAGACATGGGTTCTATCCCTGGGTCAGGAAGATCCCCTGGAGTAGGAAATGGAAATCCACTTCAGTATTTTTGTCTGGAGAATCCATGGACAGAGGAACCTGGTGGGCTATAGTGCATGGGGTAGCAAAGAGTCAGACACACCGAGCATACAATGTAACCGTGCTTTCATATTTTCTTGGGATTAGTCCCCATCCTGAAGCTATTGTTAGTGTTAGAAAACACCCCACAAAGTATTTGCTCATTTTATAACTGTGTTATTTGTCTTTTTATGGTTGAGTTTGTACAGTTCTTTATATATTCTAGATACAAGTCTATTATCAGATATATGATATGCAAATGTTTTCTCCCACTGTGTGGGCTGTCTCACTTTCTGGATGGCATCATTTAAAGTATAAAAATTCTCATTTTAATGAAGTCTAATTCATCTATTTTTTTTTTTTTTTAGTCACTGTTGAGTAGTGGTTTGATTAATTTCAAAACCACTTGATTTTGACAAAGATAAAGTTTTCTTCTTTACATTTTATTTATTTATTTTCGGCAGCACCACCGTGTGGTCAAGTTTATGCCCCCTGCAGTGGAAACTCTGATTTTAAAACACTGTATCATATTTCATTCATTTCAATGAATGAAATCAACTATATATAGTCCTGAATATTCATTGGAAGGACTGATGCTGAAGCTGAAGCTCCAATACTTTGGCCACCTGAAGCAAAGAACTGACTCACTGGAAAAGACCCTGCTACTGGGAAAGATTGAAGGTGGGAAGAGAAGGGGACGACAGAGGATGAGATAGTTGGATGGCATCACTGACTCGATGGACATGAGTTTGAGCAAGCTCTGGGACTTGATGACAGACCAGAAAGCGTGGTGTGCTGCAGTTCATGGGGTTGCAAAGAGTCGAACATGACTGACTGACTGAATTGAACTGAACTGATAGCTGATTTACAATGATGAGTTAATTTCAGGTGTACAGCAAAATGAATCAGTTATATTATATATATATATATATATTCTTTTTCAAATTATTTTCCCATTTAGATCACTACAGAGTACTGAGAACAGCTGCTTGTGCTTGTTGGTTTTCTATTTTGAATATAGCAGTGTGTACATGTCAATCCTAAACTTGAGAACTATTCCGTCCCTCCCCCTAACCCCCTGATAATCATAAGGTTCATTCTTGAAGTCTGTGAGTCTGTTTTAAAGTTGCTTTTAAAACGAAAGCTGTTTCCAAGAATGAAGTTTTTGTTTTGCTAGTGAAATTGAGTGTCAGGAGGTCATCGTCCATATTTGCGGTGCTACTATGGGGTATTGCTGGGGGCTTATTCATGAGAACATAGGAAGGAGCAACTTCGGAGAGGGGACATTTATGCTATAAATGCAGAGTTTGTGAGGACTGTCCCAGAGCAAAGGCTTTTTGGACAAGGCTACCCTTTGCTCTCTGAAGAATGGGGGGTGTTAGTTTCTCCTGAGGTAAAAGCAGTTCTTCTAGCAGCAGTAGCAAAGGCCATGCAGGTGCCCCTAGAAGATAATCGTGCCCACCAACACCAGCACTTTTGTTCCCTAGCAACATGCTCTAGCATCAAAGGACTTTTGTTATTGCAGGCAGTGGGAGGTCAGCTCTTGGTTACTTAAGAAGCAACTCAACTAGATTTGGACTTTCTCTCTTTCACCTTCACTTCTCTTGGAACAATAGTGTGATCAATCTATCATTGATATGAAAGTCTGTTGTTTCTTTATTGCGTGCGTGTTAAGTGGATTCAGTTGTGTCTGACTCTTCGCAACGCTATGGAATGTAGCCCACCAGGCTCCTGTGTCCATGAAATTCTCCAGGCGAGAATACTGGAGTGAGGAGCCATTCCCTCCTTCAGGGGATCTTCCCAACCCAGGGATTGAACTTGGGTCTCCTGCATTGGCAGGTGGATTCTTTACTGTCTGAGCCACCAGGGAAGTCCACAATATATCACCTTAATACCTTCAACTTCTATTGATTTTCTTTCATAAGAGGTAAGAGGAGAAAAGATCCAGTTCTCCTCCTTCCAGAGAGGATCAAAGAAAATTATGAATATAAAAACCCTTTGAAAAATGAACCATTGTAAAAGTGTATTCACAATAATCAGAATTTTGCCAAAGGCCTCTCTGTTAAAACCACAAAGCTGCAGACAGCAAAATGCCACAAGAGACTTCACTGAAAGTTATCCTGACTGTTTCTTCTCTACGTGGCTCACAAAGATGAGCAGGTTCAAGCAGTTCCTTCCCTAGGAGATGCTGATGCAGAACCAGGCTTGGGAATCATAGGTTGTAGTGATCTAACCACAGGACTGCTTTGTGGATTATAGTTATTATCCATAGTCATAAAGGATCTAACAAATACTGACAGGTGGAGCCTGACTTTAAATGACAAAGATTGCATGAAAGAGATGAAACTTGTCAATCAAAAGAAGAAGAAAAAGACCAAAATAAGTTAATCATTGTCTCTTAAATTGCCTGGGTGTTTGATGAAAAAGCATCATATAGTTTGTAAGCACAATATCTGACACTGACAAGAAGCTACATTAATAAATTGGTGGAGGCCCAATGTTTAAAGGTATCATCCTTAATTAATAATGTTTAGAAACCAGCTCCCCAAAGATACAAAAGAGTCCCTGAAGATCATGCTGATAGAAAACAAGACCAAACATCTTAGACCTGTGTTCTGTGCTTGGTTGCTCAGTCATATCCAACTTTTTTTGACCCCATGGACTGTAGCCTGCCAGGTTCCTCTGTCCATGGGGATTCTCCAGACAAGAATACTGGAGTGTGTTGCCATGCCCTCCTCCAGGGAATCTTCCCAACCCAGGGATCAAATCTGGTCACCTACATTGTAGGGGGATTCTTCATCATCTGAGCGACCAGGGAAGCCCATCTTCGAGCTGCTCCCACCCAAATAACCTCCCCCAGCTCAAATCTATACTGTGTCTGAATCTTGATTTTTAGTAAAATAGTTTGTTTCTTACAGTTCCCTCTCATGTCCTTATAAAGATCATCAACTCTTTGAAGACAGAATCTAGGCTTCCTGTCCTCCTGCACCTCTAATGCCCATGAGAGGTATGTAATCGATCGGAGCTAACTAGTTGAAGAAGCAGGTGAAAATCTGGCTCATAGAACATTACATAAGGTTATTAAGGGTAACATGCAACTTCATTTTGGAGAAAACTGACTTCTAAATGCATATTGGAAGAGATAATTCTATTGCTATAGAGTGGAGATAAAATTTGTCAAGGTATTCACACCACCTTATGTAAAGCACATTTATGGAGCTGGTTTATGGTATTTTCTTCTTTATTCTCTGGTTGAGTCAAAGATACCCCCTCACTACCCAAACCCATCTCCAATAAAAATCAAGTACTCTGTCTGTTAAAACCTATGATCCAGGTCTCATGAACACTCCCTCTAGCTCAGTGCCATAGCCCACCTAGATATACCTCAGAGTTTCTAATCATGGTTTGGGGATGACTATCTGATCATAGGAGAAGGCAATGGCAACCTACTCCAGTACTCTTGCCTGGAAAATCCCATGGATGGATAGAGGCTTCCCAAGTGATGCTAGTGGTAAGAGCCTGCCTGCCAACACAAGAGATCTAAGAGACACAGGCTCAATCCCCTGGAAGAGTGCATGGAAACCCAATGCAGTATTCTTGCCTGGAGAATCCCATGGACAAGGTAGCCTGGCAGTGGCTACAGTCCTAGGGTCACAAAGAGTTGGACACGACTGAAGCGACTTAGCATACACACATCTGACCATAATATATCTTGTCCTTGCATTCTGAAAACAGATTTGATTAGTGAAACTCAGTTGATGTGGGCACACACACTCATTCACATACACAGGCATACACATTATGTGTAAAAGTGACTTTTTAAAAATTTTTATTTTATTTTAAAAATCTTTTAAATTTTCCATACAGTTTTTAAAGGCTACTTACCATTTATAGTTATTACAGAATATTGGCTATATTTCCCATACTGTACGATACAATCTTGAGCCTAACTTGCATCCAGTAGTTTGTGCCTCCCACTCCTCCACCTCTACATTGATTTGGCTTTTTGTATATGTGAAAAAATCTACCATATGTCAGCCCAACACACACCTCTATGGAGATTTAGCTCTCTCCAGCTAATGGCCAAGAGTGAGCAAATACCATTCACTGTACCATTCTGGTATAAAGTACAGTGAAGGAGACCTATCAGAAATACACCAAGAATAAAAAAGAAACACAGTAATAATAGCTAGCTCTGATGGTAATCAGGGAGAGAATGTGCATCCCTGTTCCTATTAAGGTTCTGTCTCATTTTTAAATTTTTTTCCTTTGTTGTTCTCAGGCTTTTGAACCTCACCTTACCCAAAACTAAGGGGTCTCCCTATCCTGCCGGGTAATTTGAATTCTAACCGCAAGCTTAGCTCTCTCAAATCATTAGGCAAACCGCCAGGACTGCAACAAGTTGGCACCACCCACTAGCTTCTGTTGGTTGATCATTTAGAGTTTTGATTAGGGCATTTGGACTTCTTCAGAAAAAAAGAATATTGCTTACACATCAGCCAGTGGTGAATGCCCATCTCTGGAGTTGTCTGGCTCAGAGGTCAAGAGACAAGGCCTGACTGCACTCCTGAAATGCAGGGCTGACACTGGTGGATCCCACTGAGCACCAACACTGCCACCCTTGTATGTCGCCTCCACACTCAGCAACTTGGTTTTATTTGCACAGCTCCCCATTCCTTATTTTGTGCCATCTGCCTTGGCTGAAGGCCCAGTTGTTTCTGAAATGTTCTGTTTTTTTCCTAAAATGGTTTTCTGGATCTCCTACAGAAGGACTTCCAGAACCTTCTCTTTCCATTCTTTCTCCTTCTGCTGTCTCTGCTTTAAAAGCACGCTATAGTATCTTTCCAATTTTACTGCTGCCCATAAATTCTGCTCCATGACACCACCTGCGGAGCAGGCCTTTGACTTCTTGGACTTGCTACTGCCCTTTCTTCTGCCACAGACCTCCCATGGAGGGGAGGGAGTTTGGTTACTGTAAGGGGCTACACCAAGTCTTTCTGTAATTTGTCCCTACCTTTTGATACAGGGTTGGCAGTTACAATGCTTCAAGTTTCTCCCAGCTGTTGGTACCCAGGCTCCATCATGACTGGAGACATTATTGAACCACTAGCTACCTATAATTTCAGCCATCAAAAATGTCCTAATCATCCTTTGTCTCTTTAGTACAACTAGGAAGGGGTGTGTGTGTGTGTGTGTGTGTGTGTGTGAGAGAGAGAGAGAGAGAGAGAGAGAGAGAGAGAGGGAGAGAGGGAAAGAGAGAAGAGCAGGAATGTCTCACAAACCCACATATCCCACAGGATGTGGGAAGGGATCCAGGAAGACAGTGTGGAGTATCATTCTTTAGCATCTGTCTCTCCAAACTGCTCTAGTTTTTCTGATTTGTTCCCATAGGAGAAAAAAGGGAAGAAAATGTAGTCAAATAGAGCATCCCTGCAGCAGCAGCAAAAGAACTGATGACATTTGTTTGTCACTTTTCTTATGCCCACTCCCACCCAGTTGAAAATTTCCAGGTAACTTGCCTTTCTGAGAGTGTGGGGATGAGGGTAGGGGTACGCACAAGTAAATACTGAGCTGGGGACAATGCTACATTTTCTCCAAGGCTCTGTGACTCTCAAGTATTCTGTTGGAATATCTCCATTGCTCTTCCACTCCAGTGCGTTTTCTTGACTTCAAGACTGTCCCTCGTGAATTAAAATGAGCCTTACAGTTGCCTCCAAGCAACTACCTGAACATGGCACCTTATAAATCTTGATTTTAAAACTACAGCTTGATGATGTAATGAAACACAAATCCATTTCCTGTAAAAATGTTTTCTAAATAAGCAAGTACATCTTCTGAAGCAAATTATTTAAAAAGGATTATTTAAGCAAAATGTAACGTGTTTTAAATCTTTGAAATGGAAAAAGCAACACTCTAAGGGGGTTTGAGATACACAGGTGTAGGCATTTCTTAAGACATGTTCATTTCACTGTGTACAAATTTTACATAAAAATAATGGTAAACAAATATCAAACGCTAGATAATGATTTGCATGCTGAGGTATTCAAGGGTGAAGTCTACTGATGTCTGTAACTTTGAAAAGCTTCAAAAATAGGATGAACAGATCTGTGATAAAGCAAATATAGCAAAATGGTAACTGTAAAATTGAGGTGGTGGGTATATAGGTGCTCAATTATTCTGTGTGTCAAAATGTTTTTATAATAAAATGCAGTTGTGGGAGCAGCAGGCAGGCACAGGACTTGGAATTAGGAGAGTTGGGTCCAAGTCTCAGTGTGGCGTGAATGAACTATAAAACCTGGCCAAGACTTTAAAATTCAATGGATTTTGGTTTTAGTCAACCACAATTGGCACCTGCCATTGGCACTTGCCACCCACCTCTATCAGGATTAAATCACGCGCTGCTGCAGCTGCTGACTTTCAACACCCCCTGAAAGGAGTTCAGAGGTGAAGAGCAGAAATGAAGCACCCTATGCTCGGGAAAGACTGGCAGGACAGGTCTTCAGATAGATATTTTCAGGAACTGATTTTATGAGCCCAATTCTTGTACCTCCTCATATCTAGAAAAGCACTAAAATCCTTCATGGTGATGATTGATTCTCATGACTAGCAAAAACCTTCTGCAAAAAAAAGGTATGTGCTTGATTACATGTATTCCCTCCTCACCAAAATCACATACATACTGACTTTCCCGCCTGTCTCTTTGGCGCAGTTTCTCAGAGCTTTCTGAAGTGTTGTCTCCTGGGCTACAGTTCTCATTTTGCCCCAAATAAAATTTAACTCACAACTCTCATGTTGTATGTTTTTTTAAGTCAACATTTCCCCATAGACAAAATGAGAATTGCAAATGTGCTTTTGTGTCCAACAATCTATTATTTTATGAAACAAGCACAGATCCAATGGTCAGAAGGTGTCAATCCATAGAAATCTTGGGTTCTCATTTATTGAATTTATGTAGTCCAAAGGAAACATTGAAAATCATATTATCCAACATTTTACCAATTGGAAAGCTCTAATGGGCCTTTTTGATCATTTCATCTCTCCCAGTGCAAACTTTTCATCTGGTGCCAAGAGCAGATGCCAGAAACACAGTGGGTGGAAATAAACTCTCCAAAGCTGGGGCTAGTGATGATTGGTCTGGATAATTTGAGAGAGTAAGATTGGACTGCTGGCCCATGGTATTCTAACCAAACTATTTTGATGTGATTGCACATATCATTGCCCTGTCATATCCCACAGCCCTGGAGACTCACCTGTGGGCAGAACAGGTAGCCATCTCTGAGAAGAGTATTTGGGGCCACCTGAAGGTGGTTCAGTGGCAAAAGAATCCACCTGCCAATGCAGGAGATGTACGAGACACTAGCTCGATCCCTGGGTCAGGAAGATCCCCTAGAGGAGAAAATGGCAATCCACTCCAGTATTCTTGGAGAATCCCATGGACAGAGGAGCCAGGAGGGCTGCAGTCCATGGAGTCACAGGGAGTCAAACATGACTGAGCACAGTAGCAGCAGGAGGGCCTTCCTTCTCACTCCTCTTTTTACCCCTAAACCACACCCCCCATTCCCAGGCCAAAATATTAGCCATGTGAGTTAATCATCTGATTGAGGCTATGTTTATTATTAAAAATGCAACTACGGTTAGTGGGTAACACATTCAGCTATAGCAGCCATTCACACTGCACTGTTAATGACTCTCTCAGTCTGTCTGGCCTGCTACAAGATTAACTTAGACTGCTGCTGCTGCTGCTAAGTCACATCAGTCGTGTCTGACTCTGTGCAACCCCATAGACGGCAGTCCACCAGGCTCCCCCATCCCTGGGATTCTCCAGGCAAGAATACTGGAGTGGGTTGCCATTTCCTTCTCCAATGCATGAAAGTTAAAAGTGAAAGTAAAGTCGCCCAGCCGTGTCCGACTCTCAGTGACCCCATGGACTGCAGCCTACCAGGCTCCTCCATCCATGGGATTTTCCAGGCAAGAGTACTGGAGTGGGGTGCCATTGAGTGGCTTATAAACAAGAGAAATTTATTTCTCACAGTCCTGGAGGCTGTGAAGTCCAAAATCAAGGCACTGGAAGGTTCAGGGTCTGTTGAGACCTGCTTCCTGGTTTGTAGATGACCAACTTTTCCCTATGCCCTTATGTTGTGGAAGAGATAGGAGAGCTTTCTGGGGTCTCTTTTAAATGGGAATTAATCCCCTTCTTGAAGGCTCCACCCTCATGACTTAATCACTTCCCAAAGGCCCTGCCACCTCCTATGATCCTATTGGGCATTAGGATTTAACATATATATTCTGGGGGTATGCATTCATTCACAGCAATGACCTTCAAATCCTTTCCAAATATGATTTAACAGCAGGAAAAGAACTATTGATGTTATGCGAGTTTTCTCCCCTCCCTTAGCACTGCTCTCCCAATATCACATTGCAGTTAAAACTCACCCTTTAGCCTGAAATGGAACCTACCAAAGTACCCTTGCTAAACTCATCTGAAAGCCACTTCTCTCCTCCTTTATTTTATCCCTTTCTTAATTCACTCAACCAGCTAAAGTTTATTAAGCATCTACAACTTATAGAGAACTATATGAGGTGCAGAGGATATTGTGTGAGAGATCCATTTAATGGAGATTTTACTGTGATCCAGGCCAGAGATAACCATGGTCTAGATTCTGGAGGAAGCATCAGCAATGGAGCTAAGCAGATAATTTAAAAAGGTATTTAGAAGGAATAATTGATAGAACTTGGTCTGATGGCTGAAGGGTCAAGGCAGTGGGGGAGTCAGGACTGCCACAATTGGCCAACCGAGCTGAACAGAACTCAAGGGTGCCTGTTGAAGAGCATGCAGGTTGTGCTGCAAGACAAGCAGTCTCAGCAGAGGCAGCGGAGAGGGACGATCAAAGATGGTGGACAGCTTCCTTGCATGAGCCATTGGCTGGATGATGGGGATGGGGATGGGGAATCTAAAGAAGATTCAGAATTTCATGTCATCATTTCTGAAATACTCTCATGACATGTATCAATCTTTACCATTACTTTTGCCATGCATATCTCTTATTTATGTGCATGTTTTTTCTTGCTCTTTTCCAAGGCACCCTAACCAGACTATAAATCCTCAGTGAGCAGAAACCAGGCTGGATTCATTTCTTTTATCACCATAGAGCCTTGCACAAGACTGTCATGAGGTAATGCTTACAAACTCTCAGAAGAAAGTGAACAAATGATCAGAAGAAGGTGGACAAAGGGGCAGGTAGGTAAGGCAATTAGCTTCTGCAAAGACTAGACACAGGAGAGTGAGACTGGCAACAAGCTGTATAAACTAACTTCTAGTCCATGTGACTCCATATACCAATAAAGGGCCCGTAATAAATATTTCAGGCTTTGTGGGTTGTATGGCACCTGTTGTAACTTGTCTTTTCTGCCATTTCAATGAGTGACCAACCACAGACAATGTGTAAATATATGGATGTGGCTGTGTTCCAAGGAAACTTTATTTATGGACCCTGAAATTTTAATTACATGGAGTTTTCACATCACCTAATACTATTATTTTTTGATTTTTTCTAATCATTTAAAAACATAAAATCATTTGCTGCTTGCATGTAAGGTGCCAAATCCTGGACTAATACCTCCACTTCCTTAAGTGGAGGACTGTGAGGCCTCCCATCAGACAAATCCTCATGCAGAATGAAGGACACACTCACCCCAAATGCCTTCCCTTTCTCTTTGTCTCAAGAACAAGGAAGATCTTTACAAACCCATCATGCCTAGTCACTAGCTCATCTTTTACTTTATTTTTTTTTTTAATTTATTTATTTTAATTTGTGGATAATTGCTTTACAATATTGTGCTGATTTCTGCCATACAACAGCATGAATCAGCTGTGGGCGTACATATGCCCCCTCCTTCTTGAACCTCTCTCCCACCTCCCATCCCATCTCACCCCTCTAGGCTGTTACAGTAGCTCGTCTTTTTAAAATGACTGATTTCTTAAACAGTTTCTTTCTCTTCAACCTTCTTTGGGGCCCTTTCTCTCTCTGTTTTCTCGTTCTAACTTTTTTTTAATTGTGCAAGTTTGTTCTCTCACTAATACATTTTACTTTCACTACCAGAAGCACTACTGGGTTTGACATTTTTAGTGAGGATGCTGGGATTTCCTCCAGTTTTTGTTTATCACTTGCCTTTTTATAACCACGGACAGCCACAGCCCCTCCTAAATGAAGGATTGATGCCTACACAGCAAGACCTACACCTGGAAATCTATTAACAATTAACAGCCAGTAAAACCAAACAACCCAAAGATTCAGGGACTGCTAGCTTCGTGGGTGGTAGGAGACAGATTAAAGTACTAACAATGCACACAGGATTTAATACATTAATGCCTGTCCAGCAGCATCTGAAACTCTACGTTGTTTTAAATACAATTTGTTTAAAGAGAAATACTGTTCTATATGCATGATCATTTCTAAAACTAAACTAAGTCATGCATGTGAGAAGGAGAGTGACAGTCATTCCTGCTTGTTTCATTAGAGAGCAATTAGACCACGGCTGGAAGTCCTCTCTTACAATCTTCTCCACAAATGTGTCTCTACAAAATGAACCTGTCTCCAGCAGCAAATGTACTCCTGCTTGGTGTATCTCTATAAGAGAACAGAACCACAAATCGGGAGTATACACAGCTTAAAAAAAATGATAGAACATTTGACTCAACAAGCATAATTGGAATATCATTAGGGAAGCCACCTTTTTTCCAGGTCCAGGCAGGGTGTAATCTATAACAATTTATACCAAGATCTTTGGAAGACAGCAGCTCTTGATACTCTGAATGTAAAGGAGACTAAGAAAGAAAATGGGGACATTTCCTCTTTTCTCAAGTCAGTCCATATTCAGCCTGTAGGGTTATCTACAGGGGGGTTTCCCAGGTGGCGCTAGTGGTAAAGAACCCATCTGCCTGCCAGTCCAGGAGATGTGAGAGACGTGGGTTAGATCCCTGGGTTGGGATGGTCTCCTGGAGGAGAGCATGGCAACCCACTCCAGATTCTTCCCTGGAGAATCCCCATGGACAGAGGAGCCTGGCAGGGTACAGTCCTGCAAAGGTCTGTAGGGTCGCAAAGAGTCAGACATGACTGAGCAACTTAGCAGAGAGAAGAGAGGGGTGTAGATATGCAGATTCCAATCCTTGTAATATCACAGGGTAGGGATGTCTCTATTCTTTTAGTCTTTGACATCAAAAAATAAGGTCACCATTGCTCTGAAATACAACTCTTTATGTGGGAGACAGCAAAAGTGGTAGGGGAGTTGAGATGGATGGGAGCAGAGTGGACATTGGGCAAAATCCCTTCTCCACCTTTTCCACCATAGCGAAGACCTGTGAAGATAACCAGTAGCTATGGTCCACTAACCAACCATCTAGGACTTCTGGGTATCTCTACTATGGGAAAACTATAGCTTGATGTACAGCCCAATTTCCTAAAAGACCCAGTTCTGCAACTGGCTTCTTTGGAATGCTGCAGGCCCAACTGGAGAGTTTTCTTTTAAGTCCCTTGACCAGGGATGGAATCCGTGCCCCCTGCATTGGCAACTCTGGGTCTTAGCCACTGGGTCGCCAGGGGAGTTCCACAATTGGTGAGTATTTAAATCCACCAATCTCACTCATGTTAAAATGAACCTTAGCAACCAAACTGAGGCACGTGGATTGAAAAAGCAGCAAGCGAAACCCTGCCCTCGAGTGTGTCTGGTATGGTCCTGAATGCCCGTGGTGAGGATGGAGGATGCAAGCCTACGGTGTGTGGCACTCACAGCTGTGGCAGAACATTTGATTCGCCTCAGCTGTCACAGACTCAGACGTGTTAGATAAAGCGGCTGCACTTCTGTGTGCCCTTCACTGGTCCGTGGAAATGGACCATTTTCTCACACTGCTAATTCTGAAAGTCTTCAGTGGACAGAGCCGCAGGAAGGAACTTAAAAAAAAAGGTTTAAAGGCATGCGTTGAATTTGCTAATAGGCATGTGTGGTCCTTTTGGAACCCAAATAGAATTTTTGATGAAGTACCTTGTGGCAAATTTGAAATATTAGCCTGGGGGCCCCAACAAGACATAATTCACTCCACTGGTGAGAACAAATCTCATTTCCACATTCATTCCTCTAACTCATTACTGACCCAGGGGGAAAATGCTAGCCGGGAGCAAGTTTTAATAGAGACAGTGGCAGAGACTTCGCTATAGTACTAAATGTAGTAATGAGCAACACGTCACTTGGTGGCAATGGCCCCCTGGACCTATGGAGACCCTGGAAGGCAACTTCTGAAGGGCTTAACTCTCCATCGAGAGCAGAACAGGTCATCGAAGAAAAGATGTCATTATTTTATGTGATAATCTGTCACATAAGAACCACTTTAGCTTAAGGGGTCTGATTGTTAGCTTGCCTTCAAAAGAACCATTGCTGAAAACCCACTTTAAATCAATTGTGCTTAAAAACAAACAAACAAACAAAAACCAGCAGATGCAATAGAGGAATTTAAAAAAATGATGATAACTTTGGGGTCAGAAATATTTAGATGCAAGTTTCAAATTCATAACAAATTTTATTCCCTCCTCAAGACTTAATCTCTGCCACTAGAATTATGCTTTCAGTGAACAGACTTTATCTGTGGGCAGGGTCCATGTCTTTGCTGTTTGATGCTACATTCTCACACATCTTATCATATAATACATGTTCTTTAAGTATGCATTAAGTGGATATACTTTCAAGGACTACTATAAAGATTAAGAGAGCTCAGATATATAATTCTTTTGGCACTTTGCTTGGCATGAGGTAGTTCACAACAAATTCAGAATAAATTAACTGCTGGTACAAGGCCACTAGTGGAACGGCCACAAGAAGAGCTTTTAATGAAAAATCCAACCAAACTGAAGAGGTCTGCCAGCTGTTGTGGTTCTGGCAGGAAGGGACCAGGTCCAGGGTAGTCAAAGGGAGACAGGACACCTTGAAAATACAAGTGGGAGTGGGGAGTAAGGGAGTAGAGGTGGGTGTTGAAAGTGAAAGTGTTAGTTGCTCAGTCCTGTCCAACTCTGCCACCCCATGAAATGTAGCCCACCAGGCTCCTCTGTCCCCGGGATTTTTCAGGCAAGAATACTGGACTGGCTTGCCATTTCCTCCTCCAGGGGATCTTCCTGACCCAGGGATCAAACCTCCGTCTCCTGCACCTTAGGCAGATTCTTTACTGTCTGAGCCACTAGGGAAGCAGGGGTGGGGTAGAGGCATTTAAAAAGAGCCGTTAATGCCAGTTAGGGAACTGTGCTGGCTAAAAATAATTCTTAGCTTTATCTAGCAGTGTGGACAATTCCTCTGGCTTTCCAAAGGATATCTGGGCTTCCCAGGTGGCGCTAGTAGTAAAGAATTCACCTCCCAGTGCAGGAGACATAAGAGACATGGGTTGAGTGGGGAAGATGCCCTAAAAGAGGAAATGGAAACCCCCTTCAGTATGCCTGCCTGAGGAATCCCGTGGCCAGAGGAGCCTGACTGGCTACAGTCCACAGGGTCTCAAAGAGTCAGACATGGTTGAAGTGACTGAGCACGCACCATCTACATCTAGGCAGGTAAAGTCAAATAGGGAATAAAAGCATGTGTCTAGAGAATTCACCTAACCAGCTGTCAGGAGGGAAGCACAGATGAGTTTGGAGGGGCACTTGTCCTAACTTGTTCCTCCTCGCCCCTCACTGTCCTCACAGGCCCTTGCATTTCAGGCCAGCCCATCTGTCCCCAACATTCTCTGTGATCGTATGATGACTTTCTCGTTCCCCTGTGCTTGCTTTTTTGAGCTTGTCTCTGCCCATCTAATGTCTACATGGCCTTTAATCCTGAAATAATCTATACAGCTTTCCTATTCACTATATGGGAGAGAGAAACAGAGAGAGAAGAGTAGTTCAATGGTACTCTTCCCCATCTCTTCTCAATCTTTATCACCCTGTCATTTGCTTCCATACTGTGAAGAATTCTCTTATTGTTGATAACATATATATCTTGTTTCCTGAAAGAAACATGACTTCTCCAAAATAGGAATGCCTCCCTGGTATATATCCTCCATGGGTTGGTTACTCACGCATATGACAAGATAAACACCTATCCAATACACGGTAAAAGGAAATCAGCGGGTACCCGGTTCACACTGTATTGACAGGAGCAAATGGGTTTTGTGTGATTCTCTGTAACTTTCCACAAACATTTAGAGGAACTACGATATACAAGGGCTTCCCTGGTGGCTCAGATGGTAAAGAATCTGCCTGCAGTATAGGAGACCTGGGTTCAATCCCTGGGTCAGGAAGATCTCCTGGAGAAGGAAATGGCAACCCACTCCAGTATTCTTGCCTGGAGAATTCTTTCTTTCATGATATGCAAGGGATTCAGAAGGAATATCACGGAAAGAATGTCAACAGCATCTACGCATATACGTGTAAGCATATACATTAAATATACACACACGCATACACACAATGAGATTGTATCTTCACCTAGTCATTCTCAGAGGCAGGACTCCTAAGCAGGATCTGATTAAAATTCTGATCACAATCAATTCCTACAAACCAGGGCTGCCCACACCAACAAAGCACTTTGGGAAAGAGCTTAAGAGTCTCTGTAGTAAGATCAATGCTGACCCACCCCCAACCCACAGCCACTAGTGCTGATTCTTGGGGCTAAGCGTTTCTCCAGTTGATTGTTCCCAACCTTTCCCCATCTACTCTGTTCCTTCTGCTCAGTGGTTTCAGTCTAGCCTCCCAGACCCACCATCCCCCTCATAGACAGGCACGTCCCTGCAACACACAAAGGAGCATCTCACTTTAAGCTCACACAACCTGAAATTGACAAAGTTTCCAGTTGTTGCCTCCTCTTTAGGGAAGAGAAAAGACAGAATGGATATTGGGACTTTAATAAGGAATTGATCATCCTTTCCTGAGAAAGGTACAGAATGAAAAAATAAAAAAAAAAGCAATCCTCTGCTTTCTGATTGCTGGGATGGAGATGTGGGTGAGACGGACAGAGACAGCTAAGAGTCTGCTGTCACAAAGAGTGAAATGGAGATTTCAGAGAGTTCTCTTCTCTCCAGAATTACCCATTGATCATTTCCTATCATATTAACTGTGAAATGCATCCAAGAGTGGATGCCAGATAAGGGATCTATATCAGCAAGTAAACATTTCCTGGCATCATAAGTGTGATGAAACAGAGGGAATAATAAAAGGATGAACCCACATATCCACATAGGAGGGAGGGTGACTTCTAGTGCAGATGGCTGCCCATGCCAAGTATGTGGACAAGTGATCATGAAAGTTGAAAGAAGCAAGTCTTGGGCATATGTTGCAGTGAAAGTCCAACAAGGGTGCTGACAAGACACCAGGATAGACAGTTAGAGAATTAATTAATTAAAGCCCTGCTTATACTTCTATTGTCACTGCTAATTATTTGTTGGTTTGAGTAAGCTCCCCTGCCTTCATTAGAAGCTGTCAGTGAATAATGTACTTGGATTTGCACAAGTACCAGTTGTTCCCAAGGATTGTACTTGCAGCGTTAGCTCATATTCTCATGTAATGACATTAATAATTAAGGAGTATGTACTCACTGAAGCTAAAAATGCATTTTTTTTTTTTTCAACAAGAGGCATGTTATTGTCCTTCCATTAGACTTGAGCCTTCTGTCTGGTTTTTGGTGCATCAAGGTAACAGGTTTCCTTCAACTTTGGAGAAGACAATGTTTAGTTTCTTTGGAAGAGGATGAGCTAGCAAGAGATCCCTCCATGAAGCATTTGCAGACCATCAAATCCATTTTGCAAACGACACCCCTTCTGTGTCCATCCTCTGTCCCCGCTCAGGTATTCTAATTCCAGCAACACTCTTGGCAGGAGACGTAATCTGGAAATCTTCCAATGAGGAACCAGTGATAGAACCAGTTTGATCATGCCTCTGATTAATGTCTACCTTAAACAAAAGAGTAGCTGCTATTCTGTTGATTTCTTATAGCTGTGCTCAGACTCATAAACAGACAGCAGCATGTGCTTTAACTTCCTCAGTCCTGTAAGAGGCTTTATGATCTATGCAGTAGGGGAAAGGGTGGGAATAGGGACAGAAATTGCAAGGAGATAAATCAAGATCTGTATCAGCAATGCCTTAGGAACATCCAGGGAGAGAGAAACCAGACTTCTAAAATGGAAAGATACAAGGAAGCTAGATTCATCAGTTTTGATTACTGAATGAAAGGGTGTGTGTAAATGGGAGGGGAAAATGGAAGCGACAAGACTGCTGGAGACTAGAAACATGTAGTCATGAGAAATCTGGTCCAATTTCTCTGTAGGGTGTTATTTTGGAGATATTTATAACTTTTTAACCAATAGCAAAAGAGAATCTAATCAAAACCATCCTCCTTTAAAAGATAGATCTGAAGAAATTGACTTTTTTTTTTTCCTTTTTAAGAAGTTACTTTGTTTCCTTAAATGGAAAGTTTTCTGTGGTATATCTTATTTTAGAATCTCTAACTTCATCTTCTTTTTCCTATTAAAAAAATTAAACTGTTGGTAATTTGTGATTTTTGTTATTTCTGGGCACATTTAGCTTGCCCATTAGTGTCAAATGCTAAAGGTGGTAATTCCAAAAGAAAAGGAATAGAGGCACATGTCCCTATAACCCTTAGCAACACACAAAGATGAACTGAAGGAAAGGCAAGGGGGATGGGGTTGGAGGAGGACAAAATCTGACTGTAGAAGCAGATAAAATGACAGGAAGACTAGAGTTGCCATCTGCTGGACGATAGAAAGAATGACATTTGACACTCACTTTGCAAGAGCAAAGCTAAACTCATTAGTCAAAATAATAAATTTCCAAGTTCTGTGTACTGCCAGTTCAAGGATAAAAAATTGGGAAGGAGGTGTTATTATTTCAGCATGGCAGTTTTTGAATAATGTAGAAAATATATGGGGGAAGTAAAACAATAGCATCCCCGTTTCTTAACTTGTACCCCGCATACTCTTAAAAGGGATGATGAATATTGCTTTATATGCTTTCAAATGCCAGCATGTTCCTTCAAAGTGTACTTCTCACTTTTACCACTGCAACTTTGAATAGAAAATTGATGATGGAGTTTCTCCTATAAGTATGCCTAGTCATTGCTTCCAGATTTTTTAATGCTTATGTAACATGGCCATTCTAAAGGAGATCAACCCTGGGTGTTCTTTAGAAGGAATGATGCTAAAGCTGAAACTCCAGTCCTTTGGCCACCTCATGCAAAGAATTGACTCATTGGAAAAGACTCTAATGCTGGGAGGGATTGGGGGCAGGAGGAAAAGGGGACGACAGAGGATGAGATGGCTGGATGGCATCACCGACTCAATGGACGTGAGTTTGAGTGAACTCCGGGAGATGGTGATGGACAGGGAGGCCTGGAGTGCTGCAATTCATGGGGTCGCAAAGAGTCGGACACGACTGAGCGACTGAACTGAACTGAACTGAACTGAACATGGCCAAATGCATGAAGCTCACTTAAATTCAATATAGAGAGCACTGGACTGGGAGTCAGGGTGGACAGGTGGATAATCTCAGTTTGTCTACCAGCTACCAATGTAACTGTGAGCCAATCACTTTATTCCTCTGGGCCTTGGTAGTTTAAGCTGTAAAATTATAAATGTTATGGAGGATGGGCTGCAGAGTTTAAATGATCTCTGAAGTCCTTTTTAGCTCTCAAATTCTGTGAATCTATAAGCATTCCAAACTCATGTAGCACTTATAACATGAATATTCAATCTAAATTCTCAACATTGCTTCTACAGAATACAGCAAAACAGTATCTAATGTCTTGATTAATCAGCCAAAACTATCTTCCTTACGAATGAAGGGAAAGATGTTTTTCCCCGTCTCATACTGCAGAGGAGTCAGTTATTTAAACCTGCTCTCTCTGACACTGTTCTTGTTGTAGCAAACGCCATAGAAAGTTCCCGGGGAGGGGGAATAAACTAGGAGGCTGGGATTAATATATATGCACTGCTGCTGCTGCTAAGTCGCTTCAGTCGTATACGCACTCTTATGTATCAAATAGATAACCAACAAGGACCTACCACATAGCACAGGGAACCATACCATGTAATGCTATGTGTATGTAATAACCTATAAGAGAAAAAAATCTGAAAAAGTATATATATATATATATATAGGAGAAGGCAATGGCACCGCACTCCAGTACTTTTGCCTGGAAAATCCCATGGACGGAGGAGCCTGGTAGGCTGCAGTCCATGGGGTGGCTAGAGTCGGACACAACTGAGCAACTTCACTTTCACTTTTCACTTTCATGCACTGGAGAAGGAAATGGCAACCCACTCCAGTGTTCTTGCCTGGAGAATCCCAGGGATGGGGAAGCCTGGTGGGCTGCCGTTTATGGGATCGCACAGAGTCGGACACGACCGAAGCAACTTAGCAGCAGCAGCATAGAATGGCTATGCCGCACACCTGAAATTTACATGGTCTTGTAAATCAGTTATGTGTGTGCTGTGTGCTAAGTTGTTTCAGTCATATCCAGCTCTTTATGACCCATGAACTGTAGCCTGCCAGGCTCCTCCAAGAATACTGGAGTGGGTTATGATGCCCTCGTCCAGGGGATCTTCCTGACCCAGGGATCAAACCCACATCTCTTATGCCTCCTGCATTGGCAGGCAGGTTCTTCATCACTAGTGCTACCAGAGCAGTCCTAAGTCAACTATACTTCAATTTAAAAAAAAATTAAAGAAAAAGTGATGAGGAAAAAAATATCCAAAAACACTTTAAGAACCACAGATTTAGAATAGCAAGCAACCTCGAAGATCAGAAGTGGAAACTGAGGTTAAGGGACTCATCCAACTGGTTTGGGAACAAAATGGATTGTATCATTTAATTGCCAAATTCTTCCTTACTGAAACAAACCCATCCTTCTTTCTGAAGCTCTACATTCTGCATACCTACAGCATCCAAGTCAGGTGACCCATCCTTTCTAACCAATTCTTCAGCCCAGAGTGAATTCTCCTGTTTCTGGAAACATGGGTGTTTAATATTTGAATCCCTCACTTAGCAATGAACACACACTGCTTTTTATTCATTTATTCATTTGACAAGTATTTAATGAACACATTTTTGATAACTTGCATTCTTCCAGATGAAACATCTAAGACCTGTTTTCATGAAGCTTATATTTTAATGGGAGATAGGGAGAAATGTACATAAATAGGAAAATATCTAATAGTAGCATGTGCCATGGCAGATCATTAAAACAGGGTGGTATGAAAATTATCTGGTACCTTTTTTAGATTGAGTGTCAAGAAGACTTCTCAGAGAAAGCCTGCCAAGTGGGGAGTTGAATGACAAGGACATGGCTCTTCCTAAAACAGTGCAGATTGGCATATGGGGGGGGGAATCAAAGGAAGAAGTGAGGCTGAAATAAAGTCAACAAGGGGGATAGTGATGAAAGATGAGGTGAGGGAGGTAAGCAAGATGCAGCTGATTGGGGGCATCGAGGTCATGCTGAGAAATGGAGATTTTATTCTAAGCCTTCTGGGAAACTAAGCAAAGAATTGAGTTCTCTTTTCTTATAAGTCAGTCTTCCTGACCTCCACAGGTTAACATCTTACTTTTAAAATTATTTTTAAAATTTCTCATGACTCCTAGGCAGCCCATTCCTTTGTACACAGAAGGCTCTTTAATAAACAGCTGCCGATTGGCCAACTGATTGGCTGTGGTGAGAGCTAAGCTGCATCAATTGTGTCTGATTCTTTGCGACCCCATGAATTGTAGCCTGCAGGCTCCTCTGTCCATGGGATTTTCCAGGCAAGAATACTGGGGTGGATTGCCATGCTCCAGGGGATCTTCCCAACCCAGGAATGGAACCCAGGTCTCCTGCATTGCAGGTGGATTCTTATCTACTGAGTCACCAAGGAAGCACCAACAGGTTGGCTATTAACATGAAATATTTAAATCAGTTAATATTTTAAGTAGGGGCTTCGCCCCTGGAGCAGTCAGAGGTCAGGATGATTGCAGTCCTCAACTTCAAATTCACAGGAAGGCTAAGGAAGTGAGCTCAGCATGGAGGCAGCTGCCTTCAGACACAGCGTATGACTCGAAGCCCAGACATGTGACAATGCCTCACACTGCTCTGAGCAGCTCGGAATGAAGGGAGCATCTTTGTGGACTCCTCCAGAGCAAAGCAAATTCTTTAACTTTGAAAAGAGGTTCTCACTAGGTCTTTGTATTCACGTGTCACATGGCTATAACTGAAACTCTGCAACAGGTAAATCTAACAATTCATGGTATCTTTGTGTGAGACAGCAGCCTCAATAGCCAGAGGGAATTAATTCAGAGAGGTTATTCCGCATTTTCTCTTTTAATTCACGCCCATATTTATATGCCTTTCTTTTGACTGGAGAGTCATCTTTAATTGCAGCTTTAAGGGAATCAAGTATAATAAAGACGATGTTAAACATTCTGAAAACTAGAATGCTTCTCATGTTACTGAGAATAACCTGACTTATTTTTCACCCTGAGCTCTACAAAAGGCAAACCTCAAGCAATTAGCAAAAAAGAAAGAAAAAAAAAAAGTGGTGGTGGGGGGGATCATTCTCCTTCTACCTGGCCACCTGTGGTCTAAAGAGGTCCTCTAAGTTATGATGGGAGGAATCTGTGCCTTCAAAACCGAGGTAGATGCCAGCATCTTTTTAATCCTATGTGACGTGTGGGAGTGCTAAGAAGTATATATATAAATTCACTAATAGAAAAGAAAAAGAAGGAAGAGAGTGAAAGGAGGAAGGGAAGAAGGGAGAGAAGAAAGAACAGAGCTGTCATGTGTGGAGAACTGCAAGAGAGAAGTCACTGATAGGAGACCACCAACGCTATATGGAGGCAGAGATCCTTACCTTCGAAGCTTGTAGGAAAGTGCCTGGCACACAAGGAGGTGGGGTGTGGGGTTAGAGGAGTGAGAAAGAGAAACGTGGGAGGAAGGGAGGGAGAGAGGGAGAAGGGTGGGGAGAAGAGCGTGGGGAGAGAAAAGAATTGAATTTGAGAGACAGCAGGCAAGCCAGAGGAAAGAGAAGTAAGACGGAAAGTTAGAAATGAAACGACAGAGACAAGATCTAGGCAATTATTCCCCAAATTTCCTGAGAATCAACCTGAGGTGATCTGCCTCTAACTGAAGATTCCCAGGCCGGATACCGGCTCCATTATAGCAGAAACTGGGGGTGATGGATTGTAGCTCTGGAATCTAATAAAAGTCAAACCCTAACACTACACAGGAGACGATGATGTGCAGTTAGATCTGGGAACATGCTAAGGAGACGCGAGAAAGATGCGGCCCTAGCACAGTAGCGGGACGGGCACCCATTTGTCATTTTCAAGAACCAGAGTTTTCCACCTGTTAGGAGTGGTCCCCAGCTTCGCCTATCCCCACATGACGTGCCCTTCAATGGCGTTTGGAAGGGCAGGCGGCTGAGCACGAGGATAACGACATAGGAAGCGGTATTCTCCTTCGCCGGTTGCAGTTGCCACAGGCAGGGAAGCAGCCCTGGCTCCCCAACCCGCGCTGGGATCACCAGGGGGCCCCGGGTGCTTGTGGAATTTGGACACTGATTGGCACCAAGTGGTGAGAGAATCTCCCACCTGCGGGAGGAACTAGCGAAAGTGACTCGGTCTTGGAAAACGGACCAGCGGCAGTGGCAAGCCATCTAGCCTGACACGCATTTCCGATCGTCATGGTAACGCGCTCAGCGGCAGGGATGCTGCGGGGGAAGCGCGGCTGCGCGGGGACCGGGAGGCGCGTGGGGCCACCGCCCCCTCTGCGCTGCGCGCGCGCCGCCTGAAGCCGCCGGAGCATGGGGGCGGCAGAAGCCGGCCGGGAGCACCGCCGCCCAGGCAAGGGAACAATTGCCTCTCGCGATGCTGGCGACGTGGGCCCGGATTGTGTGTTACTATGACAATGGTAAATAGGTTCACTGGCGTTCAGAGAAGTGGCTACGTGCGGTGTGAGCTGCAGAAGGCACAGTCTCCCTCCAGTTTCAGAACACACGTACCCATTCATGGGTCTGTTTTCATATAACAGAAAATGAGGGGCTTAGGGAAGAACACTTAGTTTTAGTCACTGGGCATTTTCCTGACAGTGACCTGCGCTGAGTTTGACTTGGTGGCTACAACTATTTTTTTAAGCCTGGTAGTAGAAAGAAGAGAATGAAGCTTGCTTCTCAGATGATATTTACTTCGCCTGGGAGGTGGGGTTGGAGGGAGTTGGGGGAGTGGGGGATAAACTGTTTTGATAAAGTGGTTCTGTGAAATTCTACACATACCAGGAATGTCTCAAACATCACGTTTAAAAGAGACGACCACATATGAAATCGTGATTAGTTCTGTTGCTGCTTCCAAGTGGAATATCCTATCTTCTCTGAAACCTGTTAACACCTTTCAAAAAAGTAAACTAGAAAATGCAGAGCACTGTCAGAAGAGCTATAGCTTTTCCTAGAGTATAGATTACCTACTGTGTCAGAGCCAGTCTGTGAAACGTGTTTGCAGAAATAAGATATTGATTAACTACAGTCATAGTAAACACAGAACTTAACATTAATATTACCCACCACTGGTGATTTTGCATTTTATCATTCATCAGAGCCTACCAGTGCATGTATACACACATTCATAAGCAATAAACTCTGCCACAATTATCAGGATTTAGAATGTATAGCCTTTTATATTTAGAAAAGACAGATTTTTTAAAAGTCCACTATCATATGCAGAGGATGAGATGGTTAGATAGTATCACCGATCCACTCAATGGACGTGAATTTGAGCAAACTCTGGGAGATAGTGGAGGACAGAGGAGCCTGGCATGCTGCAGTCCATGAGGTTGCAAAGAGTTAAAGACACGAATGAACAACAATTATATGCTTATAAAAATAAAGTCCACAGCTATCCTTGGTTGCAGTTAATCTGCATAAATTTAACAAATTCATTATATACTACAAATTATTTTAAATATGCTCTTCAGTAAACAAACATAGTCAAAGATATCACTGGTTGGTTCTAAAATACTTCTTCCACTTCATCTCTACATGCACTTTTCCCAGCATCTGTTTTTATCCCATTAATACTTCCCTGGGAGTATTTCTGTTCCCACCAGCCAGACTGCCTCCAAGACGTCCTCACCTCCAGTCATGCCTGGGGAATCATCTTAATATGTTTTCTCTTGTGCCATCTCCCCTACTCCTCCACTACATGGAATCACCAAACTCTTTTAATTCAAGTCACATTTTCTTGTTTGAGAGTCCCTTCCATTCTGTTTAACCATGGTAAATATTTACTTGGTAGGTTTCTGAATTTTTCCATATTACATCAGTTTTGAACTTATATTGTTTCTTTTATTCATTTTTATATGTGAGCATGTCAAAGAATCTACCATGCCATTTTATCTTTGTATCTGCCACAGTGGCTGACACATTAAAAAAAAAAATGAATGAATATTGATGTTGGCACATTCCAGTTGCTTCAGCTGCTTAGAGGAATTCCTGTGGTTATTCTCACCTTCTCCCTCAAAGATATCACCTCCCTAATGGAATGAAATGTGGAGACGTGGTTTGGATCCTGATTCAAACAAATCTACTTCAAAAAAAAAAGAAAGAAAATTTGAAGGATAATAGGAGATACCTGAATATGGACTGTTTATCAGTAATTTTAAGGAATTACATTTGCAAAGTATTTTGCAGTCATTTGCAAAGGTATGATAATGGTATTATGGTTATTTAAAAGCTTATTTTTGAGATATATACTAAAAATGTTTAGGAGTAAAAGGTTAACAGATATGTGATTTACTTTAAAATACAAATGATAATGCAACAGTGGCAAGACATTAATAATTGTTAAGTTCATTGTGAATAATTAAGTCTAATCAAGTAATTTTTTGGCTGCCTCTCTTGATACCACACTTGATAAAAAATAAAATAATAATAATAAAGAATGAAAGTAAGTAAGGACTATACCTCCATATTGCAATTATCTGGGAGTGACTTTCAAATAGTCTATCTTTTCCTTACTTAACTACCCGGTAAGGCAAGCAGCTGACTGTATCACAATTCACAGAAGGTAAATCATGGTTCAGCACTAGAGGTAGGTACCAGGGCTGCAGTAATCCAAGGGAAAAAACAGCTAGTAAACTTCAGAACACTAAAGCTTTATTCCACTCTAAAACATCTCCCACTCTGTTGGGAAATAGCCCATTGCCCAAGAAGGAAATGATAACTGCTGAATGCTAGAAAAATGACAAAAATAATGAAAATACCTCCCAGGTATAGAAAGAGACTCTAAAACTAGTAAGTATGGGCAAGTTTATTTTTAAAAGCTGTTCCATAAAACAAGAACAGTAATCCCATTACTGAAGATGAAAACTCAGGTCCTTATAGTATATACATTTATCCTTGGGCTGTTTAAAAAATATTAAATGAATGAAAAATAATCCCCAAGATTAAGACAGTAGCTAAATCTCAGAATCAAAACACAATCATTCCCTGACATTCTGACTATTACTTTAACATGCAATTCGGCCCTTATCTGTTCCTAAAACAGTGGGATGGAAAACCTTGCCTCATTTCTTACCAGCAGGCTACAGGAAGAGGAACACTTCCTGCTGCAGAAAAGAACCAGTTCAGGAGTTGTTGTCTTTTTACAGAACATCAAAAATTTCTAGAAGGCTTTTAAAATGTGTTTCATTTTAACCCTCCTGACACCACTGCAGTTAGGTGGGTGGTAAATGCCATGTAGTTTATTTCATACATCAAAAATGCTTATGAGAGCTGAGATGATGTTCTAGGTGGCAATGGAAACAGAGTAGACAGAATTCTGGAACTGGAGACCCAAATACAGTCTTACTATATCCACGTCACCAAAGTCACAAGGCACTGCTTTTCCTTTTTGGCCCTAAGGGATTCTGGAAGAGCAAAACCATCAAAGTAAAAAGTCGTTCGCTTTCCCATGGGTTGAATAATATCCTGAGTGGTACACTTGGATCTCAAAAAGATTTCTGAAGCCTTTGCAATGTTCATAACAATTATTGAAGAGATGTACTATTCACTATATTATATAATGAAACAAACTCTGGGCTCAAAGAGCTGTGGCAAGTTTGGCAATATGCCCATTTTATTTTGTGAAGCAACTATTTAGTTGTTTAAAACAAAAACAACAGTAAAATGGTTGGTATCCATTAGCTCTCGTTGGGCAATTATACTGAAAGAAAGTAATTGAATTCTATTAAAAATATTTTTTTCTATTAAAAAACATGTTTGTAAAATCCTCCAAACACCATTTATATTGAAATCAAGAAGACAATATTAAATTTTGTCAGAAAATTACCTGTCTTTAAAATGAGTACTTCTTATACAGGGTTATTACTACCTGAACATAGTTAACCTATGCATATGGTCAAAGGAACTCAAGATGACTGTTTGTTTAGAGAGGGCTATCATCTGCAATGGGATTCCCTGGTGGGTCAAATAGTAGAGTCTGCCTGCAATGCAGGAGACTGGGATTAGATTCTTGGGTCGGGAAGATCCCCCGGAGAAGAAAATGGCAACCCACTCCAATATTCTTGCCTGGAAAATCCCATGGAGGATTTTCCTCCCAATGGAGGAGCCTGGCAGGCTACAGTCCATGGGGTCACAAAGAGTCAGATACAACGGAGCAACTTCACTTTCACCATCTGCAGTAGGGTTTGATGAAAGATGGGCTTCTCCCTTTGACATCAGCTCCCAAAGCATAGCACCAAACTCTTAACATCCAATCACCAGTTATGAACTGGTGATTTGACAAACATCCATCAACATGTCTTCCAAGACCATTCTGAACTGCTAATGTTGAATGTCCAGTGTAAGATGCAGTGACCCAATAAAGGTAGAAACAGGTATATCTCTTGTCTGTCTTGTTTTACGGACTGAAAAAGAATCCCTGCCTAGCTGAAGACACTGTTTTGACTGTTTTTGTTACTCTGTTTCAGTCTATAAGTGGGGGGCAAAGTTGCTTTACAGTTAGAAGACCATCCACCACATAAACAGGTTAGAACTAAAAGCCTCTGAAATAAACTGTAAACACTTTTATATTGAGTGTCACCTTCACTTTCCAACCCTTGTTATGCACTGTAGAATTTACTGATTTATGAATGTCAGAGCTGAAAGGGATCTTAGAAATCCTCCCAACCAACTTCCATTCTGTATATGCAGAAGAAATGTACCCTAAAATCACAGTGCTTCAGTTTAGTTCAGTTCAGTCACTCAGTTGTGTTGGACTCTTTGCGACCCCATGAACCGCAGTACTCCAGGCCTCCCTGTCCATCACCAACTACCAGAGTCCACCCAAACCCATGTCCATCGAGTCACTGACGCCATCCAACCATCTCATCCTCTGTCTCCCGCTCTCAATCTTTCCCAGCATCAGGGTCTTTTCAAATGAGTCAGCTCTTAGCATCAGGTAGCCAAAGTATTGGAGTTTTAGCTTCAACATCAGTCCTTCCAATGAACACCCAGGACTGATCTCCTTTAGGATGGACTGGTTGGATCTCCTTGCAGTCCAAGGGACTCTCAAGAGTCTTCTCCAACACCACAGTTCAAAAACATCAATTCTTTGGCACTCAGCTTTCTTACTAGTCCAACTGTCACATCCATACATGACCACTGGAAAAACCATAGCATTGACTAGACAGACCTTCGTTGGCAGAGTAATGTCTCTGCTTTTTAATATGCTGTCTACATTGGTCATAACTTTCCTTCCAAGGAATAAGCGTCTTTTAATTATACGGATGCAATCACCATCTGCAGTGATTCTGGAGCCCAGAAAAATAAAGTCAGCCACTGTTTCCCCATCTAGATCACAGTGCTAGTAAGTGACAAATCTAGAATTTAAACATGAATATTCCAACTCTGTGATCTGGACACAGCACTAAACCAGAAATATAATCTGGAGTTTGCTTTTGAGAAATTTCCATTTAGGCAATGTGGGAAAAAAATAGAGAAGGGGACTTAGAAACAACTAGAGAGCGATTTTAGACAGCATTTAACAGAGCACTTAGTTTTTAGATGAGTCATAATTCAAAGAAAGGAGGAATTAATGTGGACTTCTGGGACTGATTCCCCAATAAGAATGAAAACTTCAAAGAATAGAGTATCATCTAGAATATTTTATACATCCCATACTTAGCATAGTTAATGAAACAGAGTAAGTACCGACAAAACATGGCTTTTGAATCCCTGGGTGGTGATATAGATTTGTGGTCAGAGAAGGCAATGGCAAGCCACTCCAGTACTCTTGCCTGGAAAATCCCATGGATGGAGGAGCCTGGTAGGCTGCAGTCCATGGGGTCGCTACGAGTCGGACGTGACTGAGCGACTTCACTTTCACTTTTCACTTTCACGCAATGGAGAAGGAAATGGCAACCCACTCCAGTGTTCTTGCCTGGAGAATCCCAGGGATGGGGGAGCCTGGTGGGCTGCTGTCTATGGGGTTGCACCGAGTCGGACACGACTGACGTGACTTAGCAGCAGCAGCAAGTAAATAGTATGGCAAATAAGAGCCCATATAAAGGAAGTGGGATTTAATGGGTTAGAATAAGAGGGGTCTGGAGAAGGAAATGGCAACCCACTCCAGTATTATTGCCTGGAGAATCCCGTGGACAGAGGAGCCTGGTAGGCTGCTATCCATGGGGTCGCACAGAGTCGGATATGATTGAAGTGACTTAGCATGCATGCATGCATTGGAGGAGGAAATGGCAACCCACTCCAGTATTCTTGCCTGGAGAATCCCAGGGACAGAGGAGCCTGGTTGCTGCCGTCCATGGGGTCACACAGGGTCGGACATGACTGAAGCAGCAGCAGCAGCAGCAGAATAAGATGAACAGTGCAGAGACTATATAATATTGGAATTAGTATTATTTACTTGAAGGATGCTGAAAAACAACCTACTTAAGCCAAAGACATTTACTAGGAAGTAGCAGATGATGAATTTAGACTCTCCATCTCAGCATCACAAAGATGATCATCACCTATTTTCATGACTTCACTGGATTATGTTTAGACTGGTGTTGTAAGTGTAGGGAGAGTTTGAGAAACTTGTTAATGAATCCAGACTCCCACATACAAAATGAGATTTCTGAATGTGTGTGGTTGGTATCCTGTTCCGTTCTTTGTCTACGCAAATAGCAACAGATGGTTGAAGGGGGCTGGGAGGAGTGGGGTAATCTTGGAGGCAAGTTTAAATTGTCCCAGCTTCTCTTTTGCTGGATCTGCTCTGGATGACCCTTAGGGGAGAAGGAATATTGTACAAAAGTCCAGTTCGGCTTTTATGTTGCCAAAAGGCTGGTGGCTCAGTTGGTAAAGAATCCACCTGCAATGCAGGAGACCTGGGTTTGATCCCTGGGTTGGTAAGATTCCCTGGAGAAGGAAATGGCTACCCACTCCAGTATTCTTGCCTGAAATATCTCATAGACAGAGGAATCTGGCGGGCTACAGCCCATGAGGTCACAAAGAGTCAGACATGACTCAGTGACTAAACCACTACCACCATCCAGTCCTCTTACTTGCCCCATACATGGATCTAGGGAATGCAGAAAAATCTCTTTTATCACCAACACCAACTGTGTTAAGGCAAGTGGCTTAGGTTTTTGATACCTTGATTTCAGGTATTGCAAAAAGTGGTAGAATATCATAGAACTTTAAGGCACAAATTGATTTAATATGTTAAAGTGCTTTACTTTAGTTCCTGTGATATCACTCTGTAAGGTTTGAAATAGAGCTGATGAGGATGCTGGTGAACATTTGTGAAGATTTAACAAAAGATACAATGACCCTTTAAGGAAATGTATCTTGTGTTCAGCAACCCCCTTGTGTGTCTTCAGTCCTATCACACGGTTCCAGCATGTTAGCTGTTTCACAGGTTCATGAACAAAGGTTTGTTTGGGCCTTAGGGCCTGGCACTTGCTGTTCCTTCTCCGTGGAATACTCATCTTCTGGAGCCTTAACGGGATGCCTTCTTCTCATTATTCAGGTTTCAACTCAAATATCACCTCCTCAAGGAAGCACTGCCTAACCTTAGATAAGGTAGGCCCCTTCCCTCAAATTTTCTATTCCACGGGTTTCTATGTTAACTTTCCCTAGCTTTTCAGGAGCTAAAAGTTATATGTCTGTTTGCTTATGAAATTACTGAGACTTATTCACAGACTAAGATATGCCTGCATATAGTAACTGCTCAACAGGTATTTGTTAAGTCCTGACTGGTAGACTGATTGATTGACAAGAACAGGGCATAAATGTTGAAAGCATAAATGTTGAAAACAGTACTAGTTATAGCTTCAAAAAAGAAGTTACCTTCTTCCAAAAAGGTAAATAACCAAAGCAAATTTCATATAGAATGACAGCACTAAGCTTTAATGCAAAATTTTTCTCTCTCTTTACTGTTCAGCCTTGAGGTGAAAGGCAAACTAAAGATGTGTGTTGGTTACTGTAACCAGATTCCTTCACTTTAAGTCAAAAGTTGAGAAAGGTTCTGGGCCCTTTAGATGCCCATGTCTGTCCTCAGCCTGGTGAAATAAACTTGTCAAAAGCTTAGCCTCTCCTACCTACTCCTTTGCCTCCCTTCTAGGGTCTGAAATGAAGGAAATTCAACAAACAATAGTAATGCTTAATTTTTTAAATTTAGACCTGCACATGCCGGATGCGTAATAAGTTTTACTGGTCTTATTAGTTGCATAAAGGCCAAATAGTACCTAAAGACTTGGATGTTTCCTGGAAATATTTAACTTGTGGTCTTAGGATTGGGGCATCAATCTTTCAACCTTCAGAAAACCAAAGTCCAGCTTTAAGCAACTGCTTAGGAATATAAAAGGTTGGTTCATATGCCTAGCTGTTTCTACATTAAAAATTGTTCTAAAATCTAAATGGTTCTTCCTAGTTAAATACAATAATATTCTTTAATATTTATGTACTGTTATTTTAATTTTAAATTTCTATTTTTATAGGCAGAGGACAATTGAGCAGAAAAATGTTATACCCTCTCTCTCTCTCTAGCTATTCATGCTGTGAAGCAACCTGTTTTACTGTTTAAACCTGTGTTTGTTCTGTTTCAATTGTGCAGAGGAAACAGTTCTGGCACCTTGAAAAATCAAAGATCTATCACTCAACGGGAGAGCACAGCAACCTACAAAAGGGAATTATGAGGAATAGAGAAAAGATACAGAGTTTCTAAAACTTCACTGGGCTTATGAATCACCTGGGATCATGTTAAAATGGAGATTCTGATTCAAGTCTATCATAGGTGGAGTCTGAGAGTCTGCGTTTCTAACAAGCTTTAGGTGATGCTTCTGCTACTGGTCCTTAGTGTTTAAGGATGATGTCTGTTTGGGTCGCGTGGCTTGAGAAAAAAAATCACTTTAGAGCATTTAGTACCTACAGTTATAGTAATGTTGTTTACTCGCTAAGTCATGTCCGACTCTTTTGCGACCCCATGAACTGTAGCCCACCATCTCCTCTGTCCATGGGATTTCCCAGGCAAGAATACTTGGAGTGAGTTGTCATTTCCTTCTCCAGGAGATCTTCCCAACCCAGGGATCAAATCCACGTCTCCTTCATTGGCATGTGGATTCTTTCCCACTGAGCCACCAGGGAAGCCCATAGTAATATTAAGCAAGTACTATTTTATTTAACCTGCAAAAACAACCACAAATACTTCCCTATCCATGCAGAGATACAGCCTCTTCCTCCTGTCCTTGCGTTAGGATGACCGTGTGACTAGCTTTGGCCAAGAGACCACAGCGATTGGCTGGAAGCTGAGACCTGAAAAGCACATCTGCACTGCGACTTGCACTTTCTGCTGCTCTTAGAACCATTCAATCACCGCACCACATGCCGAAGCCAGCCTGCCAGGGGATGAAAGGCCACATACAATAGAGCAAGGCGCCCCAGCCGACAGCTGGCCAATCACAACTCCTTGAGGAAAGCCTTCCCAGTTCATCTGGTTTCCAGCTAATTCTCCAGTTAACCACAGACATCTGAGTGAGCACAGGCTGGTTTATACATATCTCCAGACATAACATGCAGGACCATAACCTAAATGACTGTTGTTTTAACCACCAAGGTTTTGGTTTGTTTGTTCCGCTTTTTTTTTTTTTTTCCTGCAGCCTCTAAAATATGCACTGCGGTGCAGGAGCAGCTAGCAGTGGTTGGGAGGCACAGGAGCAGTAAGCGGCAGAGAGGATATACCCCATGTCCAAGGTCAGGAACGGCAGCTTTGCTGGAGCAGCCGTGAAGAGATATCCCATGTCCAAGGTAAGAGAACCCCAAGGAAGATGGTAGCCGCTGAGAGAGGGCATCAGAGGGCAGACAGACTGAAACCACAATCACAGAAAACTAGCCAATCTGATCACATGGACCACAGCCTTGTCTAACTCAATGAAACTTGGCCATGCCATGTGGGGCCACCCAAGACGGGTGGGTCATGGTGGAGAGATGTGACAGAATGTGGTCCACTGGAGAAGGGGATGGCAAACCACTTCAGTATTCTTGCCTTGAGAACCCCATGAACAGTATGAAAAGGCAAAATGATAGGATACTGAAAGAGGAACTCCCCAGGTCGGTAGGTGCCCAATATGCTACAGGAGATCAGTGGAGAAATAACTCCAGAAAGAATGAAGGGATGGAGCCAAAGCAAAAACAACACCCAGTTGTGGATGTGACTGGTGATAGAAGCAAGGTCTGATGCTGTAAAGAACAATATTGCATAGGAATCTGGAATGTTAGGTCCATGAATCAAGGCAAATTGGAAGTGGTCAAACAGGAGATGGCAAAACTGAACGTTGACATTCTAGGAATCAGTGAACTAAAATGGACTGGAATGGGTGAATATCTACTATTGTGGGCAGGAATCCCTTAGAAGAAATGGAGTAGCCATCATAGTCAACAAAAGAGTCCAAAATGCAGTACTTGGATGCAATCTCAAAATTGACAGAATGATCTCTGTTCGTTTCCAAGGCAAACCATTCAATATCACAATAATCCAAGTCTATGCCCTGACGAGTAATGCTGAAGAAGCTGAAGTTGAACAGATCTATGAAGACCTACAAGACCTTCTAGAACTAACACCCAAAAAAGATGCCCTTTTCATTATGGGGGGCTGGAATGCAAAAGTAGGAAGTCAAGAAACATCTGGAGGAACAGGCAAATTTGGCCTTGGAGAACAGAATGAAGCAGGGCAAAGGCTAATAGTTTTGCCAAGAGAATGCATTGGTCATAGCAAACATCCTCTTCCAACAACACAAGAGAAGATGCTACACATGGACATCACCAGATGGTCAACACCGAAATCAGATTGATTATACTCTTTGCAGCTAAAGATAGAGAAGCTCTACACAGTCAGCAAAAACAAGACTGGGAGCAGAATGTGGCTCAGATCATGAACTCCTTATTGCCAGATTCAGACTGAAATTGAAGAAAGTGGGGAAAACCACTAAAACATTCACATGTGACCTAAATCAAATCCCCTATGATTATACAGTGGAAGTAAGAAATAGATTTAAGGGACTAAATCTGATAGACAGAGTACCTGATGAACTATGGGCAGAGGTTCGTGATATTGTACAGGAGACAGGGATCAAGACCATCCTCAAGAAAAAGAAATGCAAAAAAGCAAAATGGTTGTCTGAGGAGGCCTTATAAATAGCTATGAAAAGAAGAGAAGCAAAAAGCAAAGGAGAAAAAGGAAAAATATACCTACTTGAATGCAGAGTTCCAAAGAATAGCAAGGAGAGATAAGAAAGCCTTCCTCAGCGATCAGTACAAAGAAATAGAGGAAAACAATAGAATGGGAAAGACTACAGATCTCTTCAAGAAAATTAGAGATACCAAGGGAACAAAGATAGACTCAATAAAGGACAGAAATGGTTATGGACCTAACAGAAGCAGAAGATATTAAGAAGAGGTGGCAAGAATATACAGAAGAACTGTACAAAAAAGATCTTCATGACCCAGATAACCACGATGGTGTGATCACTCACCTAGAGCCAGACATCCTGGAATGTGAAGTCAAGTGGGCCTTAGGAAGCATCATTACAAACAAAGCTAGTGGAGGTGATGGAATTCCAGTTGAGCTATTGCAAATCCTAAAAGATGATGCTGTGAAAGTGCTACACTCAATATGCCAGCAAATTTGGAAAACTCAGCAGATGCCACAGGACTGGAAAAGGTCAGTTTTCATTCCAATCCCAAGGAAAGGCAATGCCAAAGAATCCTCAAAGTACCGCACAATTGCACTCATTTCACACGCTAGTAAAGTAATGCTCAAAATTCTCCAATCCAGGGTTCAGCAATATGTGAAGCGTGAACTTCCAGGTATTCAAGCTGGTTTTAGAAAAGGCAGAACCAGAGATCAAATTGCCAACATCCCCTGGATCATCAAAAAAGCAAGAAAGTTCCGAAAAACATCTATTTCTGCTTTATTGACTATGCCAAAGCCTTGGATGGTGTGGATCAGAATACACTGGAAAATTCTGAAAGAGATGGGAATACCAGACCACCTGACATGCCCCTTGAGAAACCTATATGCATGCCAGGAAGCAACAGTTAGAACTGGACATGGAACAACAGACTGGTTCCAAATAGGAAAAGAAGTATGTCAAGGTTGTATATTGTCACTGTGCTTATTCAACTTATATGCAAAGTACATCATGAGAAATGCTGGATTCGATGAAGCAGAAGCTGGAATCAAGGTTGGTGGGAGAAACATCAATAACCTCAGATATGCAGATAATAACACCTTTATGGCAGAAAGTGAAGAAGAACTAAAGAACCTCTTGATGAAAGTGAAAGAGGAGAGTGAAAAAGTTGGCTTAAAGCTCAACATTCAGAAAACTAAGATCATGGCATCTGGTCCCACCACTTCATGGCAAATAGATGGGGAAACAGTGGAAACAGTGTCAGACTTTATTTTTTTCGGCTCCAAAATCACTGCAGATGGTGATTGCAGCCATGAAATTAAAAGATGCTTACTCCTTGGAAGGAAAGTTATGACCAACCTAGATAGCATATCAAAAAGCAGAGACATTACTTTGCCCACAAAGGTCCATCTAGTCAAAGCTATAGTTTTTCCAGTGGTCATGTGTGGAGGTGAGAGTTGGAATATAAGGAAAGCTGAGCACAGAATTGATGCTTCTGAACTTGGTGTTGGAGTAGACTCTTCAGAGTCCCTTGGCCTGCAAGGAGATCCAACAGGTCCATCCTAAATGAGATCAGTCCTAGGTGTTCATTGGAAGGTCTGATGTTGAAACTCCAATACTTTGGCCACATGATGAGAAGAGCTGATTCATTTGAAAAGACCCTGATGCAGGGAAAGATTGAGGTCAGGAGGAGAAGGGGACAACAGAGGATGAGATGGTTGGATGGCATCACGGACTCAACGGACATGAGTTTGGGTAGGCTCCAGGAGTTGGTGGTGAACAGCGAGGCCTGGTGTGCTGCAGTTCATGGAGTCACAAAGAGTTGGACACGACTGAGCGACTGAACTGAACTGAACTGAACTGATTTAAGGAGTGATAAGAGTAGAAGGCAATGGCACCCGACTCCAGTACTCTTGCCTGGAGAATCCCAGGGACAGGGAGCCTGGTGGGCTGCTGTCTATGGGGTCGCACAAAGTTGGACATGACTGAAACGACTTAGCAGCAGCAGCAGCAAGAGTTTAATTTAGAGGTTTAGACACTATTCCAGCTTATGACTCTTTTTCCATCCTGTCTTCCTTCTTTTATAATTTTGTTCTCATATAATAGAAATGAATATAACTAGTTACTGCAATAGAATTTGAATTATTTCTATTATTTATATCTTTTTATTTTAATTATATCTATTATTTATGTCTTTTATTTTACTATTTTGAATACTTCTGTTTGGAAACTAGTTGCTTGCTCAGGTCATGCAGCTTGTAAATGGCAGAATACTTCTCAGCCTAGAGTCAAAAATTTTAAAAGTTCCTTGTAGTAAGCTATTCAATGTCTCAGATTCTTCTGCTAAAACACAAATACAGAATTGCATTCTGAAGGACTTGATCTCTAGCCATCACCTTATTTCATGTTTGAGAAGGTAATGCAAGGTCCATTTACAGAGAAATGATCTTAGGCTGATATCAGTTGCCAATGGCAAACCCTCTTGGACAAAGGACTCAAAGTCAGTCAGTCCTTGACCCAGAGTCCGTAGACAGACAGCACTGGTCTTGCACTTCCTTGGTGACTCAGATGGCAAAGAATCTGCCTGCAATTCAGGATACCTGGGTTTGATCCCTGGATTGCAAAGATTCCCTGGAGAAGGGAATGGCAACCCTCTCCAACATTCTTGTCTGGAGAATTTCACTGAGAGAGGAGCCTGGTGGACTGCAGCACATAGGGTGGCAAAGAGTTGGAGATGATGGAGCAACTAACATGATGTCACACTAAAAATGTCACTTTGCAGCTTTACGAATTGTTGGGTAGCCTCTTCCAATATTGGTGGTCCTTGACCATTTGGGCTCTTCTCAAAACCTGTCGATCTCCTCCACATTTTTTCTTTTTCACAGCCAAGTGAGTTACTTATTATTCACAGCCTCAGGGCCATGCCTACTATTAGAAGCCATTCACTGTGGACTTGGGCAGTGTTCCTTACTTTGTTCCTCCTATTGAAGTGCTCTCCACCTCTTCTGCTCCCTCCTATTCTTCCATGTTGAGAATCATCACTTTAAAAGAAGCTTTCCAAACTAGTATTGCATAAGCTGAATAGGGTCTACAATATCACCTGTTTATAGAATGGAATTCTTAAAAATTAGAATTTGAAAGCCTTTAATCAAAACCATGCACTTGCAGATAGCACAGGCCGTATACTCCCCATCCACATTACCTCACCAGTCTGCAAAGTCTTCTGATCGTGCATTACGCGTGTGTACCCACTCAGCCGTGTCTGACTCTTTGCAACACTTTGGATTATAGCCTGCCAGGTTCCTCTGTCTATGGGATTTTTCAGGCAAGAATACTGGAGTGGGATGCCATTTTCCTCCTCCAGGGGATGTTCCCAACCCAGGGAGAAAACCTGCATCTTCTGTATCTCTTGAATTGCAGGTGAATTCTTTACTCCCTGAGCCATAGAGGAAGCTGATTGTCCATCAGCTTCGATTTAGTCTTTCTCACTGAGGATTTGTGTCTACTGCCACCACAGTAACTACTAAGCATGTTTCAGGGATTCCCTGGATCCTTATGTCCAGATGTAACCTTTGTTCACATCTTTAATTGCTTACTCTTATTTATTTACCTATTTATTTATTGAGCCATGCCTTGCAGCTTGCAGGATCTTAGTTCCCCAACCAGGGATTGAACCCAAGCCCTGGACAGTGAGAGTTCAGAGTCCTAATCACTGGACCACCAGGGAATTCCCTTTAACTACTTACTCTTAGCTCTAAACATTAGAGTTTTCTCTCACATCTTACTCTTCCTTACCTTCCATCTATCCTTAATCAATCCATTCATTGGAGTCATCTTTAACTGTTTCTTAGAGAAACAAAGGATTGTGGATTCCACTACAAAACCATGTTTGTGCTTGTCCTGTCCTGTCCATCTCTCATGTAATATAGTCAGTCTTACATGATATCTCAGTGGGGCAGATACGGTAGCCTCCCAACTCCTCTCCCTGCTTTCAGTATCCTTTTCCCTGCTCTTCATGTTCAAGACAATCATCAGGATTTTATTCCTTGGACCCACATTTTATTTTTTTTATTTTTTTTTTTTCTCCATTTTTTAAATTTTATTTTTTAACTTTACAATATTGTATTGGTTTTGCCATATATCAACATGAATCTGCCACAGGTATACACATGTTCCCCATCCTGAACCCTCCTCCCTCCTCCCTCCCCGTATCATCCCTCTGGGACCCACATTTTAGAAATCATAATCCTGATGGAAAGTATTTCTCAATCTGTCTCTAACACTCCAGTCTCATGTCTCCCCTTCCCTCCCTTTCATCCTGTGCTCCAGACACTGTAAACATATCAGAAGCACATATAGCATTTTCACAGACCTTGCCTACTGGCTGGAGTAGCTTTCCTTCCCTCTGGTCAACCCTCCTCCTTTTCTCCCAGCTCCTCTGTCCTTGCTCAGTTAACTACAGAAATCTCTCCAACCTCAATTTCTGTTTACATCTCTGCCATAGCATGAATCACATTGCTTTGTTACCATCACCTCCACTCCAGATTCAAGAATACCCAAGGCAGGGACCACATTTTATCTAACTTTATCTCAACAGCTAAACCTCCATTTGACTTAAACTAACAAAAACAAATAAGAACAGCAGCAGCATTGATACTGAATTATTAAAAAAGCATTCTCAAGGTGCCTGTGAAAGATTAAGAAGTGGTTCCAGAGAATGGGAGATGGCTGAATAAAGACATAAATGCATTCAACTGGCTAATTTACCACAGAAGGCTCACTGCTCATGGCTGGTGAGGGATTTCCCACACAAACTAGATGTATGAAATGCGGCCACATATAAATGGCATTAATCTGTATGACTTCAAAAGCTTGGACCTTCCTGTGTTAACAATGTGTGCCTATATATCAATGTAATATAATTTTTTTTAATATTTAACTCAGATTCCCCAGGCTATTGATTAAGCAAGAATTCAAGCCAGTTAATAAACATACTTCAGCAAGAAGTTCTAAAAAGCCAGCACTGTGCCAGATTGCACTAAGAGGAAAGGGGGCACATTTATCAGTGCAATGTGGAAAGTCCTATGCTCTTTATATATGGCTTCTCATAACTGATAGTCTTCCACACCTACAGGGGTAGATATTAGAGGATTCTAAAAGCTGCAAGGACAAAATTGGCAACATCTGGAAAATTCTATAAAACAAGATCATTAAATGTTAAGATGTATCACAGACAGAATTTACTACTGAATTAAATTGGTTCCATTATTTGTTTTGAGGAGAGGAGGTGAGACTTGTTAATATCAAGCAGAAGAACTGTAGTTGTCCAGTTATCCCCATAAATCCTTGGGACCTTGAGAGAAAAGAGATTTTTACACCAGCATCTTGTTATAGCATTCGAAATCCAAACTTTTAGAATCACTTCTTGGTATGGTGAGTGCCAAGTTAATGTCAAATACACCTGTTAGTTTACAATTAAATACATGTTTCTGAATCTGCTCTGGCACATTGGTTTGATGTTATGTGCTGTGCTTAGTTTCTCAGTCATGTACGACTCTTTGCGACCCCATGGACTGTAGCCTGCCAGGCTGCTCTGTCCATGGGGATTCTCCAGGCAAGAATACTGGAATGGGTTGCCATGCCCTCCTCCAGGGGATCTTCTCAACCCAGGGATTGAACCCAGGTCTCTCATACTGCAGGAGATTTTTTTATCATCTGAGCCACCATGGAAGCCCAAGCATACTAGAGAGGGTAGACTATCCCTTCTCCAGGGGATCTTCCCAACCCAGGAATTGAACTGGGGGTCTCCTGCATTGCAGACAGATTCTTCACCAGCTGAGCTACCAGGGAAGCCCAGGTTTGATGTTATAGAATGTCCCAAATAAGTGGGTGAAGCCATGAAAAACAAGATTTTGCATGATTGAGATAATGTTTGTGAATCATAAACAACAGTGCAGAGTCTAGTTCATTTGACAAATATATTTAAACACTCTAACTTCCACAGAGCACTTCTGTGGAAATAATCTGGCTGGCTAGTCACTTAATAGGATATGGGAATGAAACCCTCAGAAGCTCCCAGAAGGAACACTGAAGACCCCAAAACCCAAGGCTCCCTCTGCCTCTGCATAAAGGAGGGAGGGAATAGGAAGAAGGGATGGTTCCAAGTAACCAAGAACAGATTCCAACAGGGATCTCAGTGGGCACACCAGATGAAGGAAAGGGAAACAAAAAGGCTTCTATTTGTGGTGGAGTGTGTGTGTGTGTGTGTGTGTGTGTGTGTGGAGTATATAGAGGAAAACAATAAAGCAACAAAAGAGATATTAAGAGATATTGAGATTGAAATATGTACAACCATTCAGGAGGACAATCTGGCCTTAGGTATTGAAAGTTTTTTTTTAAGGCCCCACCCTCTGAACCCAATCCTGAGGGCTTTAGTCTTGTGACTTAATAACCTCGGGCAGGCCCCACCTCCATATAACACCACATTGGGGATCAGGTTTCAATACATGAATTTGAGGGGATATAAACCATCAGTCTTTACTACTGTGTGAGATGAGTGCAATTGTGCGGTAGTTTGAGGATTCTTTGGCATTGCCTTTCTTTGGGATTGGAATGAAAACTGACCTTTTCCAGTCCTGTGGCATCTGCTGAGTTTTCCAAATATGCTGGCATATTGGGTGCAGCACTTTCATAGCATCATCTTTCAGGATTTGAAATAGCTCAACTGGAATTCCATCACCTCCACTAGCTTTGTTCGTAGTGATGCTTTCTAAGGCCCACTTGACTTCACATTCCAGGATGTCTGGCTCTAGGTGAATGATCACACCATCGTGATTATCTGGGTCATGAAGCTCTTTTTTATACAGTTCTTCTGTGTATTCTTGCCACCTCTTCTTAATACCTTCTGCTTCTGTTAGGCCCATACCATTTCTGTCCTTTATCGAGCCCTTCTTTGCATGAAATGTTCCCTTGGTATCTCTAATTTTCTTGAAGAGATCTGTAGTATTTCCCATTCTATTGTTTTCCTCTATTTCTTTGCATTGATTGCTGAGGAAGGCTTTTTTATCTCTCCTTGCTATTCTTTGGAATTCTGCATTCAGAGGCTTATATCTTTCCTTTTCTCCTTTGCTTTTCGATTCTCTTCTTTTCACAGCTATTTGTAAGGCCGCCTCTGCTGAAGCTGAAACTCCAATACTTTGGCCACCTCATGCAAAGAGTCGACTCACTGGAAAATACCCTGATTCTGGGAGGGATTGGGGTCAGGAGGATAAGGGGACAACAGAGGATAAGATGGCTGGATGGCATCACCGACTTGATGGACATGAGTTTGAGTGAACCCTGGGAGTTGGTGATGGACAGGGAGGCCTGGCATGCTGTGATTCAGGGGGTCGAAAAGAGTCAGACACGACTGAGGGACTGAACTGAACTGAACTGAAACCATCAGTCTATTGTAGTGTATATATGAGGATGTTATCCCAATAAATTTATAATGGCTAAAAAACAGATGCTGCCTAACTGGTAAGAAAGAAGACATGGATAAATTTATTAGAATGGTTTGCAGTTATTGAGGATGATCCTATCAATTTGTATTTTGTCTATGGGAAAATGTCAACAATGAAAAAATCAGTTACAAAGTAGTATGTATTGGCAGAATGTTATTGTATTTTTATAAAATATAAATACATATAAAATAGACCAATTCTAGAAGAATATGTCCTCAACAATTAACAGTTTATCTCCAGGTGGTTAAATTTTAGGTGATAATCTTGATTTTAAATTTTATTTTTTCTTGTCTTTTTTCCTTTTCTTCATTCTTCTATAATAAAAAAGTCAAACTTAAACATCCAAGAGAAATACATACAGGCTGACAGTGATAATAAAACAGGAATAATATAAGCCAGGGGTTGCATAAAACACATACAAGGGCTCTACAAATAGCTGTGAAAAGAAGAGAAGTGAAAAGCAAAGGAGAAAAGGAAAGATATAAGCATCTGAATGCAGAGTTCCAAAGAATAGCAAGGAGAGATAAAAAAGCCTTCCTCAGCAATCAATGCAAAGAAATAGAGGAAAACAACAGAATGGGAAAGACTAGAGATCTCTTCAAGAAAATTAGAGATACCAAGGGAACATTTCATGCAAAGATGGGCTACATAAAGGACAGAAATGGTATGGACCTAACAGAAGCAGAAGATATTAAGAAGAGGTGGCAAAAATACACAGAAGAACTGTACAAAAAAGAGCTTCATGACCCAGATAATCACAATGGTATGATCACTCACCTAGAGCTAGACATCCTGGAATGTGAAGTCAAGTGGGCCTTAGAAAGCATCACTATGAACAAAGCTAGTGGAGGTGATGGAATTCCAGTTGAGCTATTTCAAATCCTGAAAGATGATGCTGTGAAAGAGCTACACTCAATATGCCAGCAAATTTGGAAAACTCAGCAGTGGCCACAGGACTGGAAAAGGTCAGTTTTCATTCCAATCCCAAAGAAAGGCAACATCAAAGAATCCTCAAACTACTGCACAATTGCACTCATCTCACATGCTGGTAAATTAATGCTCAAAAATCTCCAAATCAGGCTTCAGTAGTATACATGAACTGTGAACTTCCAGATGTTCAAGCTGGTTTTAGAAAAGTCAGAGGAACCAGAGATCAAATTGCCAACATCCGCTGGATCATGGAAAAAGCAAGAGAGTTCCAGAAAAACATCTATTTCTGCTTTATTGACTATGCTAAAGCCTTTGACTGTGTGGATCACAATAAACTATGGAAAATTCTTCAAGAGATGGGAATACCAGACCACCTGACCTGCCTCTTGAGAAACCTATATGCAGGTCAGGAAGCAACAGTTAGAACTGGACATGGAACAACAGACTGGTTCGAAGTAGGAAAAGGAGTACGTCAAGACTGTATACTGTCACCCTTCTTATTTAACTTCTATGCAGAGTACATCATGAGAAACGCTGGGCTGGAAGAAGCACAAGCTGGAATCAAGACTGCCGGGAGAAATATCAATAACCTCAGATATGTAGATGACATCACCCTTATGGCAGAAAGTGAAGAGGAACTAGAAAGCCTCTTGAAGAAAGTGAAAGAGGAGAGTGAAAAAGTTGGCTTAAAGCTCAACATTCAGAAAACTAAGACCATGGCATCTGGTCCCATCACTTCATGGCAGATAGATGGGGAAAAAGTGGAAACAGTGTCAGACTATTTTTCTGGGCTCCAAAATCACTGCAGATGGTGACCTCAGCCATGAAATTAAAAGACGCTTACCCTTTGGAAGGAAAGTTATGACCAACCTAGATAGCATATTCAAAAGCAGAGACATTACTTTGCCAACAAAGGTTCGTCTAGTCAAGGCTATGGTTTTTCCAGTGGTCATGTATGGATGTGAGAGTTGGACTGTGAAGAGAGCTGAGCGCCAAAGAATTGATGCTTTTAAACTTGGTGTTGGAGAAGTCTCTTGAGAGTCCCTTGGACTGCAAGGAGATCCAACCAGTCCATTCTAAAGGAGATCAGTCCTGGGTGTTCATTGGAAGGACTGATGCTGAAGCTGAAACTCCAGTACTTTGGCCACCTCATGTGAAGAGTTGACTCACTGGAAAAGACCCTGATGCTGGGAGGGATTGGGGACAGGAGGAGAAGGGGATGACAGAGGATGAGATGGCTGGATGGCATCACTGACTCAATGGACATGAGTGAGTGAACTCCTGGAGTTGGTGATGGACAGGAAGGCCTGGCGTGCTGTGATTCATGGGGTCGCTGAGTCGGGCACAACTGAGCGACTGAACTGAACTGAACTGATACTTACTGCCACATGTACGTGTGTGTGTGTGTGCTCAGTCTTATCTGACTCTTTGCAACCCCATGGACTATAGCCCACTAGTCTCCTCTGTCCATGGAATTTTGTAACCAGGAAGACTAGAGTAGGTTGCCATTTCCTACTCCAAAGGATCTTCCCAACCCAGGGATCAAACCCACATCTCTTGCATTGACAGGCAAATTCTTTACCACTGTTCCATCTGGGAAGCAACCAACCTTTATTAAGAGCCCTACTAAGTGCTAAGTACTGAGATAGACACATACTTTGAATTCTGTGTTTGGAATTTAATAGAACAGAGAACAAGATTCAGAAAATGCAAGGTTTTTATCTGAATTCTTTTTTATCACCAATAAAAAGAATACCAATCTTGGGCAATCACTTAACATTTCTGACCCTTCAACTCCTCAATTATAAAACTAGACATTAAAGATATCTGGGTTACTTTTTCAGGTTAGAATGTGAATACTTCTAATAGAATGTTCTAATAGAATGCTTTTCAAAATTTAATTTTAACCTGGAGTTAATGGTAAAGTGCAGATTTGATTCAACATATCTAGAAAGAAACCTAAACTTCTGCCTTTCTAACATGCTGTAAGGCTGCTAGTCCTAGGCTTACACTTTTGAGTTGCAAAACTCTAATATACATGAGCTCATTGAATTTTCCCCAAGAATCCTTTAAGATAGCCATCCTTGTTCCTATTTCACTGATAATGGAGTGACCTGTGTAGGATCATACTAAGAGAGAATGGGAAAGCAGAAGTCTTTTTATTCCTAAGCTCCAAGATGTTTAATGTCGCATTCAGTTCTAAACTACTATAATTAGAAATGACTGCCACACTCATATAAAGTGAACAGCACCAGCAGCAGAATTGATAAAGGTAAGCTGTTAACAGAGTTCAGAAGAATGAGAGATCACTTTACATGGGAATCAATAAAGAAGACATAGAGGAAATTTAACATCAACCTTGAAGGATGGTGAGGATGAAGGTAAGCAAAGATAGAGAGAGTATATACAGCAGTTAGGTGTAATATGACATGATCAAAGCATATGGCAATGCAGAGGGAGCTTGCAGAGCGGGGCCTGGGATAGCAGAACAGGCCTCAGGAACTAACCCACGTATTTATTACAAGAGTCAAAGATAACTCGAAAGTGTTCAGTCTTCGAGACTAGAAAGTGAAAGTGAAGTCACTCAGTCGTGTCTAACTCTTTGCGACCCTATAGACTATAGCCTACCAGGCTCCTCCGTCCTTGGAATTTTCCAGGCAAGAGTACTGTAGTGGGTTGCCATTTCCTTCAAAACTAGAAGGGTACAGCAAACTAAAAATTTCAGCATAGCATTGGAAGCCCTTTTTAAAAAAATAGAATTCATTTAATGGCAACTGCTGCTTCTGTTGCTGCTGCTAAATCGTGTCAGTCGTGTCCGACTCTGTGCGACCCCATAGATAGCAGCCCAACAGGCTCCTCTGTCCCTGGGATTCTCCAGGCAAGAATACTGGAGTGGGGTGCCATTTCCTTCTCCAATACATGAAAGTGAGAAGTGAAAGTGAAGTCACTCGGTCGTGTCTGACTCTTAGTGACCCCATGGACTGCAGCCTACCAGGCTCTTCCGTCCATGGGATTCTCCAGGCAAGAGTACTGGAGTGGGGTGCCATCGCCTTCTCCCTGGTAATCATCAAATTAGCAATGGCCATCTTCAAAAGTTATTATACAAGCTATGCTGTCATTTCTCGAGGTTGATCCCATACCTGAAGTCTCAGACATTTTCCACCTAAGGTGCACCATTTAAATCAGACTTAATTTATCACCAGTATTTGTCAAACCACACCTAGCTAAAGAACTAGCTCTGGGGACCAATACGTGGTCTTAATACAGGGAAGGTTTGGAAGCCCTTTCCCAACTTCCTTCCTCTCCCAACACTTCCTCTGTCTCTGTCCCTCTTCTTCCCTCTGAGAACTAGGGAATTAATCCACTCATCACAATGTAAGGCTTTCAGTTCCCTATCCTAGGTATGCTTTTATGATGCCACCCCTCAGGTCTGAGAGCCTACGTCTTGAGTCCGTACTCTATCAACTTTACTTTTTCAGTGAAGCTTTTTAGCATCGGTCCCATCTTACCTGTCAGCTCTTCTCATTTATGTGTTCTAGGGACATCTGCTGTCAAGCACTGGGCAATAAATAAATATTATCAGCAAAGTCCCTCAGTGTTTGTTTCTCTCTCTTACCTAAAGTTCCAGGAGGAAAGCACTGAGTCATTGCATTTCCTTGGTTTACTCCCGTGATTTAACATCTTGCATTGAGCATAATAAGTACTGCTAGTGCTAGCCATATTACTACCTTGTTCTAAGGGGATAAAGTTTGATAAGAAAAATGACCTTCTTTTTTTAAAAAATAAGCTCCTTTAAGTAGATCTCCTGAGAGAAGCCTTAAGTCCTTACCCTTTGGTTCCACATACATTTTCCAAAGCAGGTTGTAAAAGGCCAGTTGTATGTGGCCTGCCCATAGGAACAACAGAGTTAATTTTCTCCTTTTGAAATTGTGACTCCCACCCTCCTTCCCTACCTCTAAATGTTTCCTTTTAAAGAAAAGCCATGGCTCACTGCTATGGAAAATTAAAGATAATCACGTAAAGATCAAGGTCCAGGCTGGTCCAAGCACTGAGAGAACATTAAAATCACGACTTGAATTTCTCTTGTCCTGAGCACTGCCAAGGACTCCTAATGGAAGGCCAGTCTTCAGAATGCATGCTTATATCAGACTTTTATTACTTGTACCTCTTGGTTCACAAACTATTTTGACTCAAACAAATTGGAAGTGGCCTTCAGTTGAGATGAAATGGGAGAGGTACAACATATTCATAGATACAACATATTCACTCCTGAGTATTCATTGGAAGGACTGATGCTGAAGCTGAAACTCCAGTACTTTCGCCACCTGATGCAAAGAACTGACTCACTGGAAAAGACCCTGATGCTGGGGAAGATTGAAGGTGGGAGAAGGGGGGCATTTTGAGATGGTTGGATGGCATCACTGACGTGATGGACATGAGTTTGAGTAGGCTCCAGGAGTTGGTGATAGATAGGGAAGCCCAGCATGCTGCAGTCCATGGGGTCGCAAAGAGTCAGACACAACTGAGCGACTGAACTGAACTGATATATATATACACACACACATTAAACTGTGTGTGACCACCCCCCACCCCCGACCCCATCACACCATCAAGTACCAAGAAAAAGCAGGAGAGTTTATTATGCAAAGTTTAATGTATAAGGCTTAAGAGAAGAAGAATTAATTACCTCTCCTTCCTCCAAGCTATACTTCTGGCCTCCCCAGCTGCATCAAACTCGCTCTTCCACCTCCTCTTAGTTCCAGATTGTGTTTTGGCAATCAGACTCACACTTCACCTACCTCAGAGTTTCTTCCCATTTTCAGAAGCCTCAATTTCAAGATTCTTGTTCTTTCTTACCCCACTCCCCAATCACACATTGGCCTGATGGCTTGAGGTGGTTTTCTTGATGCTCAACTACTACGGCCATTCAGGAAGGATGCTTAATCTTTTCCCCTGTACAAACACGGAAGTTATCAAGGGTGTTTTAAAGGGTAAAAAGTATCTCTCATCAACATCCAAGACTCAAGAAGACATCTACCAACAGAAAGCTGTGTTAGCCCAGAAAAAGAGATTGATCATGTATACACACAACCGTCACATTAGAACCTAGCACATTAGATGTTCTCACAAGAGAGGTACAGAGATATGAGAGCTCAAACAAGGGGAACAAGAGAACTTCAGGTGAACTCTTTCCTTTTCTTACTTTTTAATTGTGTTGGACCCTAAGATGCACGAAATTAAAACTGGTGAAAACCAGCCACATCAACTTGCTGTGGTGACTCAAAAGTTGTCGTTTCTCAACTCAACTTTGCTGAAACACTTGATTCATGTTGTTCTTATTTAACCTAATTTGCATTGATTTAATCAGGGCTGGTATGCTTTAAATACATAATAAATTGGGATTCTGCAACTCAGATGACTTAGAATAGCTAAATTTCAATAAAGCTCATTTCAATCTGTTAATGTATACGGTTCTGCCAAGGGGTTTAAAACCGTAGAAAAGATGCAAACTTGCCACATTAGAAGTGGGAAAGGTTTAAAGATACCATCCAGATGAAATGATTTGGGGGATAATAATGTGAAAAGCAATATATATATGTACATACATATATTTTAATTACAGCCGAGACACATCTTCTACGTTTTAAGTAGTGTACTTAAAAGAAAACTCACATATAAATGCAGTGAATTTAATTTTATTCTCCTTCCTTCTTGCCAACACTCAACTCTTTTCTGCCTCTCTGTACCAGCTCTACAAATCAAGTGACATCCAAAGTGGGACCTCTTCTTGCCCATTTGGCAGGCTCTATCATCACTTTGCCAAGCTGCCTACATTAGGAGAATTTTCTTCCTAGCAGCCATGGGGATTGGGTGGCTTGTACTCAACAATACTTGCTGAATGGTTGGCCAATGTTTACCCCTGCCCGCCCCAGTCTCCCAACACTTTATAGTTTATGGCTCAATCAGCCGGCTTGCTGTCAGGAATAATTGTCTTGGCAAGAGGTGAAAACACTTGATGGTGAAATTGTTTGTCTGTTAAAGTGTTCTGCAGCACCTTGAAGGTGCCAGGACAAAACCTGCAGGTGCTCAGCAGAGTTGAGAAAGAGGCAAGAGTGACAGAGAGGCAACCATCAAGATGGGAAGACCACCACTTTGATGTGGGAGAGGAGGAAAAAAAAAAACTATCTGTGCCAGTAAGAAGCTGTGAGACCTTGAATAATCATCCAGTGAATCTTTGCTTGGGTTTTGTTATGTACAAAATTAAGGGGATTGATTTCTGAATGTCTTTTTTAGCTCCTAAGACAGCACGTGATGTCTAGGACATTTAGATTTGTTTTCCTTCCAATTAAATGATGCATCTCAGAGATGAATGACCAGGGCAGAGCTCAGAGGAATACAAAAATGGAATGATTCATGCCCTTGTTCGTATGACTTTTCCTGAAAAGTATCACCAGTCTTTGGTGACTTTGATTCCACTGGTTGGTGTCTTCAGCTTGGGTGTTAAGGCCCAGCCAAGTTACTTGTCCAAAGCAAGTCCAGTTCATTCTTATCAAATGTGAGTACAACTACAGATGATGCCTACTTGTTTTCAGTACCTAACAGTCAGACATGATAGAAATGCAAAGTGAGGAGATGGGAATTCACATTGATTCTCCCTGTCACCATTCTGGGCATCTTAGTCAAGACGGTAGGCTTACCCACTCACTTCTGGCAGGGCTTCTCTGTCATTCTTAAAAAAAAAAAAAAAAAAAGATCACCAACAGGTTCCTGACCATAGCAATGCAGACCCTCTCCAAACAAGCTGAGACAAGTTAGAGCTCATCACAAGCTGAAGGAGCCCATCCATAAATGATTGTTAATGGAAATAATCAGGCAAGGACATCTCTTCACACTCAAAAGGCACAATTTAGTAACAGTGTCAAAGCTTAAGTAGAGGTGTGTATGGAAGTGGGTTTAAATGACCCCTTCTCCGCTCATTCTCTGGCATATTCCTCTGGAGTGGAGTGTACTGCAGGGCTCTGTAATCACCGTGAGCAGCACGTCAGGGTCAGCCCTCCCGGTGTCAGGCAGTAAAATCTTTCTTTAATCCACCCGGGACCTCACTGACATCTATGGAGACTAGTGAAGCCCCGGAGGGATCTTGGGCAAGAAAGACTCTCTGTACACAGATATACATACGGTTCAGCCACTCTGGGTCTCCTACCTTTGGACTGGGATGGCTTCCCAAATCGGCCGAGTTTGAAAAGCATTCCCCCCACCTCCTTACCCCATCCACCACCCAAAAGGGCTGGCTGACTGCAGAACTCCAGTCCCCGCAAGGAAAAAAAAAAAAAAAACTCAGTCAAGTCCCCACAATCATTGCCTTCCTCTAGCTTCTCTCAAGTTGCTTTTCTAAAGCAAGGGACCAAATGTTGATTTCTCTACGGATTCCTACGTACCTCTTACACGTAGACAGCTTTAAAGCGGGAGGGGGGAACATTCCTCAAACGGAAAGGAGAGGGGGAGCATAACAGAGTATTTCAGTCTCCCACTTGGAAATATCTCAGTGGTTGATGATGCTTTCCCATACCTCCATCCCCCTCCTTTTTTTTGAAATATGGACCAAAAAGCTGAAAGTGTTTTCCTTTTCATCAAAGAACATATATTACTTTAGTGGTTCGGGAAAATGTTGGTTTTCTGCCCACCCCTTTTCAATCTGCCCATGTCTGAGGTGCTCCGGGAAGACGCACAATCGTGAGCAGCTTACGACACTCAGTGAGCAGTAGGTGCCGGTGCAAGCTCGCGCCGCACACAGCCTGGCGGAGGGAAGGAGCCGGGGCGCCGCTCCCTGCTCCCCGCGCCGCCTCCCGCACCTCCCCGCCGCCCGCAAAGGATGAGCGAGCCCGCTCTCCGCAGCCGCCCCGGGCTCGAATGGCAGGCGGTCTCCGCGGAGGAAAAGGTGGCGCCGGTCAGGGGTCCTTTCCAATGACGGACATTAACCAGACTGTCAAATCCTGGGGAGTCGCGAGCCCCGAGTTTGGAGTTTTTTTTTTCCCCCCCACAACGTCACAGTCCGAACTGCAGAGGGAAAGGACAGCGGCAGGAAGGCGAAACCCCGGCTCCTCGCACGTAGTTGGGAAACTTGCAGGTCCTAGAAGTCGCCTCCCCGCCTCGCCGGCCGCCCTTGCAGCCCGGAGCCGAGCAGCAAAGTGAGACATTGTGCGCCTGCCAGATCCGCCGGCCGCGGACCGGGGCTGCCTCGGAAACACAGAGGGGTCTTCTCTCGCCCTGCATATAATTAGCCTGCACACAAAGGGAGCAGCTGAATGGAGGTTGTCACTCTCTGGAAAAGGGTGGGTAAGACACTTTTTAATTAAATTCTTTCCCGAAGATTTTTTTTTTTTCCTCCCTTTTCTTTGCTGCAGCATCTAACATGGACCAAATCACCATCTCTTTGATCTTTTTCCGTGGCTGTGAACTTTCTATGCTGCCCAGCTTTCTGCATGCTTAGAGGTGAACGTGTGGCTTTGGGGAGTGGGGGGGGGGTCCTGCTTTATTTCAATATATTTATTTGATTGTTGCCCTTTTCTCCCCCCTCCCCCGCTCCCCCTCCCTCGGAATAAAATATGATGTAGATTTCTGACCGAGCGCTTCCAATGGACATTCTCCAGCCTCTCTGGAAAGATTCTCGCTAATGGATTTCCTGCTGCTCGGTCTCTGTCTACACTGGCTGCTGAGGAGGCCCTCGGGGGTGGTCTTGTGTTTGCTGGGGGCCTGCTTTCAGATGCTGCCCGCCGCCCCCAGCGGGTGCCCGCAGCTGTGCCGGTGCGAGGGGCGGCTGCTGTACTGCGAGGCGCTCAACCTCACCGAGGCGCCCCACAACCTGTCCGGCCTGCTGGGCTTGTCCCTGCGCTACAACAGCCTCTCGGAGCTGCGCGCCGGCCAGTTCACGGGGTTAATGCAGCTCACGTGGCTCTATCTGGATCACAATCACATCTGCTCGGTGCAGGGGGACGCCTTTCAGAAACTGCGCCGAGTTAAGGAACTCACCCTGAGTTCCAACCAGATCACCCAGCTGGCCAATACCACCTTCCGGCCCATGCCCAACCTGCGCAGCGTGGACCTCTCGTACAACAAGCTGCAGGCGCTGGCGCCCGACCTCTTCCATGGGCTGCGGAAGCTCACTACGCTGCACATGCGGGCCAATGCCATCCAGTTCGTGCCCGTGCGCATCTTCCAGGACTGCCGCAGCCTCAAGTTTCTCGACATCGGATACAATCAGCTCAAGAGTCTGGCGCGCAACTCTTTCGCCGGCTTGTTCAAGCTCACCGAGCTGCACCTGGAGCACAACGATTTGGTCAAGGTGAACTTCGCCCACTTCCCGCGCCTCATTTCCCTGCACTCGCTCTGCCTGAGGAGGAACAAGGTGGCCATTGTGGTCAGCTCGCTGGACTGGGTGTGGAACCTGGAGAAAATGGACCTGTCGGGCAACGAGATCGAGTACATGGAGCCCCACGTGTTCGAGACCGTGCCGCACCTCCAGTCCCTGCAGCTGGACTCCAACCGCCTCACCTACGTCGAGCCCCGGATCCTCAACTCCTGGAAGTCGCTGACCAGCATCACCCTGGCCGGGAACCTCTGGGACTGTGGGCGCAACGTGTGCGCCCTGGCCTCCTGGCTCAGCAACTTCCAGGGGCGCTACGATGGCAACTTGCAGTGCGCCAGCCCCGAGTACGCGCAGGGCGAGGACGTCCTGGACGCCGTGTACGCGTTCCACCTGTGTGAGGAGGGAGCCGAGCCCACCAGCGGCCACCTGCTCTCGGCCGTCACCAACCGCAGCGACTTGGGGTTCCCCGCCGGCCCGGCCACCACACTCGCTGACGACAGGGAGGGGCAGCCCGACAGCACGCCCGAGCCTGTCACCGTGGCTCTCCCCGGCGAACACGCTGAGAATGCCGTGCAGATCCACAAGGTGGTCACCGGCACCATGGCCCTCATTTTCTCCTTCCTCATCGTGGTCTTGGTGCTCTATGTCTCCTGGAAGTGTTTCCCAGCCAGCCTCAGGCAGCTCAGACAGTGCTTTGTCACGCAGCGCAGGAAGCAAAAGCAGAAACAGACCATGCATCAGATGGCTGCCATGTCTGCCCAGGAATACTACGTTGATTACAAACCGAACCACATTGAGGGAGCCCTGGTCATCATCAACGAGTATGGCTCGTGTACCTGCCACCAGCAGCCCGCGAGAGAATGCGAAGTGTGATTGCCCTAGAGACTCTCAACCCGTGCGCTACCAAATATGCCTGGACAACCGGGGCGGGCCGGCGAGTGCCAGGCTGGGGTCTGTGCTCTGATACGCTCCTTGACTGAAACTGTAAGGGGATCACTCCCAGAGACTTGACATTTTAGCTTTATTGTGTCTTTAAAAAAAAAAAAAATGAGATCAAACACAACAAAACCCCACCCCACAACCTTCAGGACAGTCTATCTTAAAATTTCATATGAAAACTCCTTCCTCCCTTTGAAGATCTGTCCATATTCAGGAATCTGAGAGTGTAAAAAGGTACCAATCATTGATTTTTTTTTTTTTTTTTTGTAAACTTAAAATGTTTAAAATAAAATAGCATTTACAGTTTTTACAGACTGGTGTAACCTAAATGAATTGTTACCTGTGTTAAGAGAAGTAATAGTTACAATTTCCTACCTCTGTGTGTGTGTGGGTGGGTGTGTGCATGGGTGTGTGTGTAGGGGTGATCTAGTGACCAGAGGGAAAATCCAGAAATTCAAGAGCAAAGTAGCCAGGCTCATTTTGAGACATTAAGAAGGACAAACAGCTTATCAGGTGGATGTACCCCACATGATTAAGGACTGAAAAAAGTCAGACCCTCTATATTATGTTTGGGGGAGCACAGTGCAATTTAGCCACTTTAAAGCAAGGGAAAGGCGAACTGAGGACTGAGCATCCTTGATCAGCCTTGAAGGCAGAGATCACTGCAAATGCTTTTTAAAAGGCAGTGCCAGTTTTTCCTATGAACAAGAAACGTTTTTGCACTTAATACAAAGCATCTTTCTAATCAATTCAAAACCTCACCCCCAAATGCCTCTGTTCTTCTATGCCTTTGATTCACCAGTCTTGGTAGCATTTGTGCCCCTTTTCCATACTCTTCCAAGTGAAAGACCCTCAGCTCCTGCTCTCTTGTGGTTTGACTCAGGGAAATAAGGCAGAATCCAAATGCCTGGTGATGAAAGCTGTGCTTCCTGGAGCATATTGCTAAGACTGCAGCAGGCTGAGGCTCTCATGGGGACAACACACTCCTAGCTGCTGTGGGGAACACTGAAAGAGCCTACCTCGGGCTGAATGTCTACCTGGGTGCTGCCTGAAGCAGGAGACTTTACAGGCAGGCTCATATGGAAGTGATGGGGGTGGGAAAGATGAGCTTTTGAGCCTACCTTCCAATATTACTGAGATGGGAATAATTTGTTAACCCAGTATAGAAAAGCTGCCTCTCTTCAGCTAACCCTGTTGTGTAACGCTTGCTTTCCCTGTGATGTTTTAGTTTTTTTCTGTGTTGGGGTCAATGACTGCCCCTTGCCAACCTTCATAGGTTTCTAGGTCCATAGAGATGTAGGTTGTTTATTGAACTAAACTTAAGAGTGGTACCAGGTGGTGGGTGCAGGGCAGGAAAAGGGGAGGAGGTGTGGTGGATGGGAGGGGTCATTCACTAGCTAGCAATTTAAGTAAATGTATGATTGAAATAAACTGTCACGAGTGAAAGCTGGCAAACTAATATTGTCTGGAGTCTAAAAGTCTTCCTCAAACTCAGGTACTTAACCTCTCTGAATGATCCTGCAGACAGGCATCTTTGTATTTTCCCTTTTCTTTTGAGAGACAGAGAAGTCGGAATAGCACGAAGAGGGATTGGGGGGAGAAAATATACACCACCTTCTCCCCAAATGCAAATGCCTCCAGTCACCCATCTAAAGAGGCAAAGTCAGCTGTTTGAAATGCAGAATGGCATCACCAGGAGGTTTACTTAAGCTGAGGACTGAAGGTAGATTTCTCTTCTGCCTATGGAGAAATTACTGTGTCTAAGAATACTGCTTCTAAGAGACTAAGAAGCTCTTTCAAGAGAAATATTTTGCAAATGTCTCTAAGATGTTAAGCTTTGTTAGATAGCTCCTTACATATATATATATATATATATATATATATATATATATATACATATACACACACACACGCACATGCATGCCATAAGCTCATTCTTTCTGATCAGGAGACCTCATTTTATTTTGTTTATAATTAAAACATGACTTTATGATATATACCATGCATACAGCACCCATTTAGACTGCTAATGTTCTAGAAGAGAGGTGCCTTGATAACTTCAAGGAGGGGGTTTTGGATTCAGTCTTTATGATCATTTGGGGATGCCATTGTAAATACCATCTTGGAGGGCAGGGGTTCCAGGGACATCTATAATGAAATTCCACTGAAAAGACCTCTAGAAGACAACTGATTTTTCTGGGAATAAAAAAAAAATCCCCCAATTTTGCAACTGTAGGAGTCAATCCTTGGATTCCACTGATTTAATCTCCTCCTAAGAAGCCTACTGGGATCCAGTGCCAAAAGCTGCTCTGGCTTGGTGCATTAAGGGCCCTGTTGGTGTGCTTGTAGGGAAAGCTTCCAGAAGCAGAGCCTTTCTGGAAAACAGCAGAGGCAGAGATCCACCCCAACCCCTAGAAATGTGTATACTGGAGACTGGAGAATCTCCTATCCCGAAGACTTTTTTGTCCCCTTCATTCTTCTTTTTAAAATGTGGCCATGAGAAAAAATGAGAGAATAGTCATGCTTTGTTATATGCTGCTGACACCCCCACTCCTCCCCATATGACTAAACAGCACGTATACAGAAGATCTGAAGTCCATATAAATCTAATGAAATACTGTTGAAGAGAGGACTGTCTACTCTGAGACCTGGAGAACTAACGATGGTCATACAAAGCTATGTTCTTACTTTGTGTGTGTGTGTGTGTGTGCATGTGTGCCTGTGTGTCTGCGTTGTGTCTTTGTAGGCAAGCAAATGTGTTTTCTACACAAACAGAGGAATTCAGCTCATTCCGTTTCATGCTCCTGCATTTCTTGCTTTGGAGAATAGAAGTGGGACGGGGGAGGCAAGAATGAGGCAAATCTGATAGTTTTAACTAAGGTTTTATGACACTTGAAATCTTTTCTTTCTTAAATTAATTGATCTTTAAGCTTCACCAAACTTGCTCTGACCCCCTCTAAGGAAACTACTGAGCATTTAAAAGAGAATCTGATTTTTAAAGGTGTAGCACCTTGTTTTTGGTTGTTGTTCTTCCCACAGAGGGTGCTAATCTCATTGTCCTGTGTTGTCTGCAAAGAATTTAAAGCCACGATTCACGTCTCTTCCTGGGCATTGTGATGGATTAACCCTCCATTTGCACTACCTTCCCAGCTAATTAAAGTTCAGCCCTGGTATAGAGGTTTCTTGAATATTTATATATGGAAAAGAAAAAGTCTTTTGAAATGACAAATGACACTCTCAGACCAGTCTTAGCCCTGGTAGGTTTTTTTTTAAGTGCTACCAGAGGGAGCAGGTTAAATGAACCCCTTTCTCTGGCCTTCACTCCCAGGAAAGGCAGCCCTTGGGACTCAGACTCCAGCTCTGAGAGTTGAAACCACCAGGTAGTTCAGGTTCTCAAGACTGCAAGGTTGCCATCACAGAGAAAGGTTATTCTGGTGAAAGGAAAGTTTTAAAATCCTTTTTTCAATATTCTCTGAAGCTCTTCAAAGTCTAAGCATGCCTCACCTTCCTCTCTGCCTTCAGGAAGGAGACTTAGTATTAAACAACACACTCATGAGTACGTGTAGGTCTTTAGAGGGGCAGACACCACTTGTTAGTTCTCCCAGGTTTCCGGAGCAACTGCACACAGATCGCTGGAAGGTTTAGAGGCTTCCTATGTTCCTGGGCTGTAGTCACCAACCTGTCAGCAAGTTCAGTTTATGTTCTGTCTGGCGCAGCCATGCATTAGAGAAGAGGGCACTGGTGGATCACACACCCTGGGAAAATGAAAGGCATCAGATACCCTTCTCACACACAGCATTACTAAGAGACCAGAATTTACATCTCTTTTGGAAAATGGGTATTATAATGTTTTGGGGGGAGTCAAAATAAGCATCAGTTATTTCCTCTAGATAGATGGTTGCTGTTGGTTGATTTGGGCTTGCTGTGGATGGAATGCTAAATAGCAAGGAATTAACTGGAATATGACTATTACACAGGTGCCTGACGTATATTCTGGGAAAAGTTTAGGGATACACATATACATGTGCGTGCTAAGTTGCTTCAGTCGTGTCTGACTCTTTGCAACGCTATGGACCGTAGCCTGCCAGGCTCCTCTGTCCATGGGATTCTCCAGGCAAAAATAAAAAATACTGGAGTGGGTTGTTGTGCCCTCCTCCAGGGGATCTTCTCCACCCAGGGATGGAACTGGTGTCTCTTTTGTCTCCTACATTGGCAGGTGGGTGTTTTTTTTTTTTTTTTTTTTTTTTACCACTAGTGCTACCTGGGAAGCCCACACACATGCATACTTATATGTAAATGACATAACATGACACAAAATAGCCACATATACATATTACATTGTCATATTTTTATATATATATATATATCCACATGTATGATCACATACACATGATCACATTATATAACTATATCCCACAGCATTAATTATACTCCTACTTTCTTCTTCCTACTTTCTTCTTCCATGATCAAACTTTAACTCAGGAAAGGATCTGATAAAATCAATCACAACGTGTAAAGGGCTGAGGTGGCTGATGGTATTTTCAGGCATTAGTTAATGAGCTGATAGCGGCTTTGCAGACTGGGGAATCTTCTGGGCTCCTCATGCCAGTGCCATAGGAGAGTGTACGCCTGCTACCTAGTGGTAAAAGCCAGCAAAGCATTCTTCTGAGAATATGCACCTAACTCAAAAGTTCCACCTCAGGGTTGCAAAACATTTCTACATTAATAAATGCTCTACTCTGACTTTTTTCCAGGGATTCTAGGAGGCAAAATTCTTTCTCCTGTAACTGGGCCCCATTTCCTGGCCTTCCTCAATTGAATGTCGTTTCTGGAATTATACTCAAAACAAAAGCCTGACTATAACTATTACTGTTACTATTATCCTTAATGCTGAGTTGGAGTTGTAAATGAGATGGAGGAAAAACACTTACTGAGTGGCTACTTGGTATAAGAATCTTTATCTGGACCTTATTTTTACATTAGGAACCTAAGGCTTAGAGAGGTTGAGTGCTTTTGTGGAAAGTCACCCAGCCAGTAACTGGAAGCACAGGGCATTCACTCTGGTGGCCTTTCACCTATGTTGTGATTGTTGTTGTTTAGTCACTGAGTTGTGTCTAACTCTTTTGCAACCTTAAGGACTATGTCCTGCCAGGCTCCTCTGTCCATGGGATTTCCCAGGCAAGAATACTGGAGCGCGTTGCCATTTCCTTCTCCAGGGAATCTTCTCAACCCAGGGACTGAACCTGTGTTTCCTGCATTGGCAGGCAGATTCTTTACCACTGAGCCACCAGATAATCCCATTATGAAAGGTCAGACTTTCAACTGTAGCCTCTTTCTAATTTCCTTGAATGGGTGCCTTCTCTACTCCTCTAGCCAGCAAAGACCCTAGGACTGGCCTGGGCTAGGGTACATGCTCACCATATTCTTGGTAGATGACATGGGTGCAATGCTCGCCTCCAGGAATTTTCACCCTGACTTTGATTGCTCTGGCCTCTGGTTATCAGGTCATGCAGGACTCTGTCAACAGAGGAAACTTCTCACAGGCTTCCAGGAGCAGAAAGTTCAGTTAATCACCCTGTCTAGCCACTAACCAGATGACTTTGGACTCAGAGACACTAAGGTGTAGCATGTATCCAGTATCTGTATATTATTATTGGGGGTTTATTCACCTTCTCTTCTTGGTCATTACATGGACTATGTCTCGAAGGTGGTGGTTCTCAATCAGGAGCAAATCTGCCACCCAATTAATATAATGTCTGGAAACATTTGTGATTTTCATGCAGGGGGGTTGGATGCTACCAGCCTTTAATGAGTACAAGTCATGGATCCTGCTGAACACTCTACAGTATAGAGGAAGTTCCTTTTTAACAGAGAACCATTTACCCTAAAACGTCAAGGGTGCCTGAAGTTGAGAAACTCTGCTGCCTGGTATAGAGCAACAATGCCATCAACACCATTATGTTGCATTACAGCTTTGCTTGGAGTGGTTCACCTAGATCTATTGCCTTCTCATCTTGCTCTCTCTTGAGAAAGAACTGGAAATCTAAATGAAAACCCCTCAGGTTGGTTGCTAATCAGCACGAGGACCTGTAGTTAGCACATGCTTCTCAAAGAACATATGGCAAAACTTAAATTAACTGGGACAAAACTTGTCAGAGCCCTCCACTGACCCACTTTTTCTCTGGTAAGACTTCATTTAGGAAACAAGAAAAAAAATGTCAAGTTAACAGTGGATATTTAATTAACAAGAGGGAAAAAGAGACACTTGATATTCCTTCCAGGAGGAGTTCTGCTGTCTGAATAAATTCAGCCCCTCTGCCTGGGCTTTTTCCCTGCTCCAACCAACCCTGGAATGTCTCCGAGGTATAAGTAGGCTTTCACTTTAAAAATCAAGGGGCTTACATGGAACCTTGCTCAATGTTATGTAGTAGCGTGGATGGGAGGGGACTTTGGGGGAGAATGGATACATGTATAAGTATGGCCAAGTCCCTTTGCCCTTCACCTGAAATTATCACAACATTGTTAACTGGCTATACTCCAATACAAAATAAAAAGTTTATGAAAAAAAAAAAAATCAATGTGCTTAGCCTAGTGAGTGGTGGACCTATTAATCAGAGACCTGGTCTCAGAACCTAGAAGCATGAGGATCTAGAGATTCAAGCATCACAGACTGAAAGGCATTTGGGGCCAGGTGGGCCACACTGATGAGTGAAGTTCATAGGCCTATGGCATTAGGAGAACTAGAGAGTTGACTTAAAAGTATAATTTACTTATTTACTTATTGGCCATGCCCCGTGGCATGTGGGATCTTAGTTCTCTAGCTAGGGATGAACTCACTCCCCTGCTTTGGAAGCATGTAATCTTAACCAGTGGATCACTAGGAAAGTCCCCCCAAATGTAATTTACTTTCGATAGGTCCTGGTTAATCAAAAGTTCTGCAGGCCAAGTCAAGAGTGTGTTCTGGGAGAAACCCAGTCTTGAAGTCAGGAGAGATGATCTTTAGACTTGTTGCTGGTACTCACAGGCCTTGAGTCCACATTGTTCTCATCTTAATTGCAGTGAGCCTCTCTCTTTGCCTTCAGGTATTCCCTTAGGACCCTTCTGGTTCTGGGCTTCTATTTTATCATTTTCCCCAAACAATAAAACATAAAACAAAAGTAGTTTTCAAGCTAGTACCACTTAACCAGAAAATTAAAATTCCCCTGAACTCCCATTCCCCAGATATTCTGATTCATCAGGCTTGCCTGCATCCGAATGAGAAAAAGTAGATAAAAAATTACAAAGACGTGGGGCTTCAGAGGGGGAGGTGGGAAAACCGGAAAACAGATGAGAAAGTGCAGGCATGTGTGGGTGGAAAATAGGGCTTTTAGAACGTGCGGGAAGATGAAAGGAAACCCCAGAGAGGAGGCAGGCACTCACACTCACCCACGCATGAGAAGGGGAGACACAGGGGTCTGCGCTGAAGCAGGACCAGCAAAAAGGCTGAAGAACACCGCTGTGGTGGGGGTAGGCCAGGGTGGGGGCAGGGAAGAAGTACAGGACCCTGGGAATAACTTAGTAGATTTGAGTAAGCAGCTATAGTTAATACTAGGAATTCAGAGTCATTTAATAAAATGAGAGGAAGGAGGAGGGATGGAGAAAGGGAGAGATCAGGGAAAAATAAAAGTCAAAGTTGTGGCAGGTGGAGAGGGGAAGAGAGAGGGAAAAAAGAGAGCAAGAAGGGAGTTTCAAGATTTGTGTTTTATGTTGATCAAATAATCATTGTATGTAGTTGTGATACACCAACCCTACTTCAAAACTTCCTTTAATTTCTTTCTTTATTCTGATCTACTGGGTTGGCTAGTTGCCTCTTCTCAATGTCTTGTTGGGAAGCCATTTTTCTCCTTGCTTTACAAGAAAAAAAAAAAATTTCTAGCTGCATCTTTCTTTCTTTTGCTCAGCTAGGAAAATGCTTCTCAACCCTGGCGGCACACTGAAACCACTTGAGGGCATTAATAAATAGTAATGCCTAGGTCCCTCCCCCAGAGATTCAGGTTTAATTGATCCGGAGTGTGGTCTTGATGAGGAAATATTTCAAAACTTCCCAGGGGATTGTGAAATTCAGCCAAGGTTGAGAAACATCGAGCTAGAGGATCACAAGAATTGCCACATTTGTAGCTCAGCAGTGAGTGAGATTCATAGGTCTGACTAGAGCTCTGTAAGAAACCACGGTGAGCTGGTGGCAGCAGGGCCAGATGGGGGTCACTGTTAAGTGAGGAGGCCCTGGCCTCACTGACTCCCCCTGATGGAGCTGATTGTGAAAAAGAGGTATTCGCTTAGATGGGCTTGTCTTTTGTTTCTGAGTACTCCATAGTTTACTGCTGCTCCTAAGTCACTTCAGTCGTGTCCGACTCTGTGCGACCCCATAGATGGTAGCCCACCAGGCTCTTCCGTCCCTGGGATTCTCCAGGCAAGAACACTGGAGTGGGTTGCCATTTCCTTCCAATGCATGAAAGTGAAAAGTGAAAGTGAAGTCGGTCAGTCTCTTCGCGACCCTATGGACTGCAGCTTACCAGGCTCCTCCGTCCATGGGATTTTCCAGGCAAGAGTACTGGAGTGGGTTGCCATTGCCTTCTGCGCATAGTTTACTGAGTACTCTTTTATTTATTTTAATTCTCCCAATAAGCACAAAAGGCAGACACAACCTTGTGCCATCATTTAGACAAGAAGACTCAGATCAGGAAAGGTTAAGAAGCTTGCCGAAAGTCAAAGCCTAGCACCTGGAATTGCATCTTCTAAATTCTGTGCCCTCCTACCTCTATCATTTCCCTTTCCTCCTCTGCTTGGTTGTGATGAGGCAGGGCTGACCTTGCTCAAAATACTAAAGTCAGTAAGTCTTCTAGCAGGAGTCCTGGAGAACACACTGCACTCATACTCCTATACGCTCTCATTCTCTAGCCGGAGTCTGGGAGCCTGACAATGACAAAGTTTGGTATCACAGGCTTGGTACTGCCCTTTGGTTCTTAACTTCCCCTCTCCTCCTAGCCTGACACTCTTTTCATTTTCATAGAAGCTTTCATGATACCTCAGAGAATTCCAAATAGATGCCAACTTTTCCCAAATATCCCCAAACATCAAAATGTTCCCTTTCCACTCAGCCCACTGCCCTTAACTCTTTTATCAGCAACTCTTTAGAGAATGTGAAAACTAAATGCCAGTAGAAAATGGATAGATGGACGATGATACCAGTTTTGCCTAGAAATTCCTGCAGCTTAAAAAAGATCTTTTAGGGCAATAAGAAACATTGTTCTAATGCTAGAATTGCAGGTACTGAGACACCTTGGTGATGTGTATTTGGACAGGAGATCGTTTCTTGTTCCTCTCAAATGAAACAATGCAGGCAGTTGCTCATATGTAAGACCAGATTTGCCAACAATTTATAGGACTTAAAATAAAGCCAGGATAAATATCGAATCTTCCAGCATATTTATCTCCTTAAACCAATGCCCCCCCTTTTTTTTTATTACTAGATGTCCACCATCAGTGTGTGTTTATCTTCAATTAAGCGTTCTCAGGATTGCAAACTCTGTGCGGCGGGGACCTCTCAGAGATACTGTAGGCAGCCTTGGATAAAAGTGAGACAGCTCAGTCAGTGGCAAGTGAGAGCTGGATTAGTCTGCCACAGAAAGGTCTGGAAAAGCCAAGCTCTACACAATTAATGGAACAATGCGACAATCTGTCTTCAGCTGGCCAAGGCAATCCTGTCATTTGTCCCTCAGCTGCAGGACAACCACTCACTCTGTGATTTCGTCTCACTGTCTGCTCCATGGTGATTGCATTTGCCGTGAAATCTATATTTCCCTGCAACTGAGTCTGTGTGTGCGTGCATGTGCTTTATTCTAAAAATAATGGTCCTTCTTGGAATTCAGCCTCACTCTTGCTTTCTGTCCAGGTCATTTTTATCTGAGTTTCTCATATTGATTCTTTTTTGCACACTATTTCAAAAATTGTAAAAGGTACAAAGAGAAAAGAGCAAACATGCTGTAAGGAAGAAGGGGAGAAATTTTAATAATGGAAATGAAACTAAAGGTAACACATCGCTCAGTTTTTTTAGTTCTAACTGAATTGGTTAGCTCATTCAAAGTGACACAGCATTTCTTGTTCAGGGATTAAGTAAATTTTTGTTGAGTGAACAAGAGACCAATTTAACTTGAAGATGAGGCATTAGAAAGAAGACAGTGCTGAGTCTAGGTCCACCAGACACATGATGAGTATGTGAAAGAGAAGCTTCCACTTCAACCTGATCCATCTGTGAAAGGCAACCACCACCCTCCTGCCCCGCCCCCCAAGAGGAGTGTTTATTACATATTGTATTTACCAGATGCCTGGCAACCTGCTAAATCTTTAACATTTTCTCATTTAAAGTGAAAGTGTTAGTCCCCCAGTCATATCCGACTCTTTGTGACCTCATGGACTATAGCCCTCCAGGCTCATTTGTCCATGCAAGAATCCTGGAGTGGGTTGCCATTCCCTTTTCCAGGGGATCTTCCTGACCCAGGAATCGAACCCAGATCTCCTGCATTGCAGGCGGATTCTTTACCATTGAGCCACCAGGGAAGCCTTTGTCCAGAGAAGCATTGAATTTTGCAGATAGGTAAACTGACATTTAGAGATGTTCAGTGACTTGCCCAGCATCACTTACCTTAATGGGGATGGGGGAGGGGACAAGCACTGATTCTGGAGACACAGGGCTTGGCTTCAATTCTGGCTGAGTGACTTTGGCAACTGATTAATACTTAACCTTTTTGATACTCAATCCCTTCATCTATAAAATGAAAATAGGGATGTTAGAATTAAATAGGTTATTATTGAAAATTAAATGAGATATTCTTTGTAAAGTGCTCAGAACAGTGCCTGGTATATGGTAGGTGCTAGATAAGTGGGTTCTGGGTTTGCTTGTTTTAAGAACAGATAAATATCATGTTGGCCAAAAAGTTTGTTTGGGTTTTTCTGTAAGATGGTGCAGAAAAACCCGAAAGAACTTTTTGGCTAACCCAATAAAACAACATCACACAGCCGGGGGCGGGGCTCAGTCCAACAGGGTTCAGAGCCACACTGCCCCCATTTCCTTCTGTGATAGGGTATTATCCAAAAATCTGAGTTCCTGAAAGCACTGGGTCTGGACAGAGAAGTAAAGGAGGCAGAGTGAGAAGTCAAGGAGTAGAAACACATGCTTCTCCCTTCACAGCTCTGAAATTTTCTCAGGCCTTAGCGTTGATACAACGTTTGACTTTTTCTGGTTCTTCATTGGCTTGACTTTGCCACTGATATCAGGTACCCTCATGAATGTAGCCCACACTAGAATATGAGAGTGCGTGTGTGCCTGACATCCATATATCCATGCAGGTGTGGTCCCATCTTCTCCTTCCACACAAACCAAAGCCTGGTGGCCAGTTCAAGGAAACATCACTCATGTGGGTCTTTGGCATTACAGCAAAACTTATTCCCACATCTGAGCTATTTGCTCAGTGGAAATTCCTGAAGGTGGAAAGCGATCCCACAGCCTATGATTGTGATCCGGCTCCCAGACTCTTATTTAACATCGGCAATATTAAATCATGGGCTTCCCTGGTGGCTCAGACAGTAAAGAATCTGCCTGCAATGAGGGAGAGCTGGGTTCTATCCCTGGGTTGGGAAGATCCCCCGGAGGAGGGCATGGCAACCCGCTCCAGTTTACTTGCCTGGAGAATACCCACAGACAGAGGAGCCTGGCGGGCTACAGTCCATAGGGTCACAAAGAGTCAGACACGACTGAGTGACTAAGCACAGCACAATATTAAATCATACCAGCCCCTGAGACACTAAGCATACATCTTTGGCCATAACAGATGTGCTGGTGTTTATTTAAAGATATTTTTTCTCTGTGTACTAACAGCCACAGAGTGATGCTGCTCAAGTAAGTGTAACAAAAGAAGGACGTGTCTAGGGTGGATGCTCTTCTGGAAGAGAAGCTCATGTGTTAATATGTAGAATCCAAGTTCCAGGTTTGCTACTTTGCTTCTCGCCTTTGGGCAAGTCAGGGCCGCCTGCCTGGCTTTTCCCTTCTTGTTTGTAGTAGTAACTTGGGGCATTTCTTCTAGTTCTCTTCTCTGCTAGGCAGGATCTGGAGGCAAGTAAGGTTGATTTCCAGGACATTCTCTACTGCTGTTTCTTATCAACAGGTAAAGTTAGGAATGCATTAAACCTCCCCCAAGGAAAGATCTCTCTCCACCTTAGAGACTTACCCAACACCACAAACAGATATCATGTTTGGTCAGAGGAAATGCTCTATTTTGCTCCTAGGAAATTAGCTCTTGAAAGGTGAGTCTGTTCCAAGGCCCCAACTGTTCCTTGTGATTTGATCACAGAATGACTGAAGAATGCTCTGCTCTGGCTTTAGACAGGTATATTGGAAAGACTTTGGCCAAAGTAAAATCCCAACACATGAATCTATGCTACCGGGGAAAGCTCTAACTACTGGGAAAATGAGAACCACTTTCGGTTTAGCGTTTTGTGTCTTTACTAACTTTTTTTTTTTTTTTGGTTGTGCAAGGTCCTAGCTGTGGCATGCAGGATCTTTTTTAGTTGCAGACTGCAGGATCATTTCAGTTATGACATGCAAACTCTTATTTGTGGCATGTGGGATCTAGTTCCTGACCACGGGTCGAACCCAGGCCCCCTGCACTGGGAGCGCAGAGTCTTAGGCACTGGACTATCTGGGAAGTCTCCCCACTAACTTGTTACATTGTTTGTTGTTTGTTTTTTCTCTTCCCTCCTTTCCTTCTTTTCTTTCTTATTTCCTCCTCCTCTAATTTTTTTTTTTTTTTTTACTGGATTCCTAGTTTTGAACTACACTATACATTCTTAACAGGGCTAATACTGAATTTAAGGAGTAAAACTTGGCTCTTAAGGGGATAAAAAGTCTTATTATTTGTATGTATAAAGCAGAGATACACTTATGGTATATAGTTGTTTTTGTTGTTTAGTCGCTAAGTCGTGTTTGACTCTTTTGCGACCCCATGGTCTATAGCCCGCCTGGTTCCTCTGTCTATGGGATTTCTCAGGCAAAAATACTGGAGAGGGTTGCCATTTCCTTCTCCAGGGGATATTCTCAATTCAGGGATTGAACCCATGTCTCCTGCATCGGTAGGCAGATTTTTTACTGCTGAGCCACCAGCGAAGCCCATGTTATATGGTGCATAAACACAATATATCTGTGGTATTAAAATTTCAGAGTGAGGTAGGGGAAAAGGTAAAAAAAAAAATCTCTTAAGGGGGAGATAATGAAAAAAGAAGTTTGAGAAATGCTGAGATAGACAGTGATGAACATGGGGAAGAGACAAAAGAGCAATAAGTTAAAGCATCCTGGCAAGTCATTGACTGAGATTTTGAGAGGGTCAAAGGAGGTCTGTGTTCTTCGATATTGAAAACTGGAATTCAGAGGTTATTTGAACAGCCAAGGTTTCAACTGGGGAATTTGGTCTTATCAGTCCCTCCTACACTCAACATCTCCCAGAGCTATCTTTACTTTTAAGTTTCATGATGTGTTAGAAAACACTATTGGGGATGAAATTAATAGACCGAGCTCTGGTCCTGGCCTGGTCACTTACTGACTAAGATATATCACCTCCTCTGTGGACTTCAGTTCCCGCGTGTGTAAGATTCAGAAATTAATCCTTGCTCAGCCTTTTCCATAAGGATCTGGTAAGGCTCAAAGGAGAGAATGTAAGTGACACTTTAAGAGCTATGTAGTAGCATGCAAAGACTTAAAGCAATGGACGGAGGAGGGGGGTGGCATATGGGTGGCCACCCACAGTGTGACTTTGGAAGTCCACATGCTTCAAACTCTCCTCCACAGGGAGTGGAATTCCTGCTATTAGTCACTGCTCTGAATCAAGTCCCTCATGACTCTGTCAAGAGCACATGGAGCGGAGAAGCAACTAGGCTGTTCTCTCCTTAAGGGACAGGCACTCCTTTCCCTTTCTCTCACCATGGATCACAGGGTCTGTCCCAAGTGGGTCTAACAGTTTTTGGACAGGTCATCATTTGAGTTTAAGAACTGTGCCATGCTGCTGCTGCTGCTGCTAAGTCGCTGCAGTCATGTCTGACTCTGTGTGACCCCATAGACAGCAGCCCACCAGGCTCCCCCATCCCTGGGACTCTCCAGGCAAGAGAAAGGAGTGGGGTGCCATTGCCTTCTCCGAGAACTGTGAGAACATTCACATCTCTAAAACAGACACACCAATGGTTGCCTTGTGGGTTCTTGAGAAGATATCAGAGATCACATATACTGAGTTGACCACAGTGCTAGCTGATAGTAAATTCTCAAATAATAGTAGCTCCCACCCTGTGTCACCAATGTTTATAGTTACCTGTTGTATTTCTAGAAACAGACTAGAGGAGCATTGAAAGGCATTAGGAACACTTAGTTTCTAGAAATAGATTCTAAGAAGTAGCTGTGAGAGGTTAATTGAAAGAGAACATTAGGGCTTCCCTGGTGGCTCTGTGGTAAAGAATCTACCTGCCAATGCAGGGGACATGGGTTCAATCCCTGATCCCAGAGGATCCCACATGCCAAAGAACAACCGAGCCTGTGCACCACAACTATTGAGCCTACGCTCTAGAACCTGGGAGCCTCAACTCCTGAGGCCCTCGAGCACTAGGGCCCATGTTCCACAACAAGAGAAGCCACGGCAATGAGAAGTCCACAGGCTACAACTAGAGAGTCGCTCCTGCTCAATGCAACTAGAGAGAAAGTGCACGCAGCAACAAAGACCTGGCACAACCAAAAATAAACAAATGCAATTATTATTTTTTTTAAAGAGAACATGAAATATTAGCAATATAAAAGTTATCTCCCTCGTAAGTTGGAAGAAAGAGACAGCACCATCTCTGTTAGGCAAAACCAGCTGGACTACTTAGTTAAAGAGGTTACCGAGCTTCCTTCACATAGGTGTGCCAAGACTTGCTGCAGGTGACTGTCTTTATTTTTTCCCCAGTATAATGATTCTCTCCCGTTTCGTCAACAGATCCAGTCCCCAGACCTCTCTGAGCATACCTCTCCCCAGACCTGCTAGAATCTCCTAAGAAATTAAAATTGAGAGTTTTGGAAGAAGGGGGAACATCAGTCTACCCAGGTTCAATTAGAATCATTTATTGCATCATATCACCACCATCAGATTCAAAAGCACATGTGCTGCTGTTCTGAGTGTTCAAGACAGACTCTGGCTGTGGTCCTGTTATCTATCGGCTGGTGAGACTCAGCAGCCCTGGGTACCACAGCCAGGCAGCCCTGGAATGCAGCAAAACCCAGCTACAGATACAGCAGCCTGCAACCTGCTGGGTTCCACTGGTTAATCCGGGGCTATCGACCCCAAAGAATTGGGAGGAAAGCAGATGGGGAAGAAGGAAAGGGTCTGTTTGTTTTGATTTTTTTTTTTTCTTTTTACCAGGCTCAGTTCTTCGGGAAAAAGAAAAGAATCTCGCTCTGAGCTGGTGCCCTGCCAAGCGTCCTCCCCTCCCTTGCTAGTCCAAGCACTCCACCGTCTGTGCAGACTGCAAAACAGCAATTTCTGGAAACACACTGGAAAGTCTGGGCCAGTCCAGAAGCAGTAGATTCTTGGTATCTGTATGGTAAGGTTTTAGGGAGTTTACTTTTCACCTTAATTCTTTTAAAACCGCCAGCTCTCTGAAGCACATCTGTTATCCACAGCTTCTGTTTGTAAAATGAGGCTGAAGATATCCTCTCTAGAGAAATTCCCGAAACTTCTCTGTAGTTCAATGCTTCCACTGACAGTCTGGCTCACAGAGTACAATGGTGGTAAATATTAAAGAATGTTAATAAAAGTGAGATAAAACACCTAGGGGTCTTTTTTTTTCCTGAATTTTGCTTTGCTCACTACTAAAGTTTATCTTGACAGAAAATTTACTTCTCTGATCCACATCATTTCCCAAAGCAATTTTCCAACAGCAAATAAAAATTTGTGGTGATTGCAAAGAGGTTTTCAATCCCTGTGCTAAGGAGGCCAAGGGTTTTCATGGTTTGTCTCACCTTGAGGTAAATACCCCTCACTCAGGACACAGTCTCTGAGGGGCCCTGGGTAGCATCTAGGGGCAAGAGCCTAAAAAATGAGCTCTCAGATTTCCAACATAAACAGGCTTGGTATGGGAGATGGTTTGAGTTTTAAGATCAAATCATGAGAAAGTAATTAAGTCATTAAGTAAGAAAATAATTGCCTAAGCCCACATAGCTGTGTTCTCAAATGAGGTGGAGCACTAAGCAAACGAAATGCCTTTACATTGCACTGAACTTTGCCCTGGTTAACACAGACTACATTTGTAGCCCATCAGAAGTGTGCGTTTAAGTACATCATGAGAGGAAATTTGTGTTCTTCTCATTGTTGTGTTTGCTTTGTTCTTAGCATTTAGGGCTCGACGTGATGAAATATGATTAAGCTTTGGAATAGAACACACCAAATTTGAGTCCCAGTTTTTCCACCATATGCCTGGTGAGTAACATGGGCCCAGCAACTCAGCCTCTATTAGTATCGAGATAGTTTTAAATGTCTGCTTTGTATTAGGAAAGAGTAGTATTAATCTAGGTAAAACACTATATAAACACTGGGCACATAGACAGTGCTTAATAAGTATGCTTAGTATTACTAGTACCCTTTACATCGTCTTCATTACTTTTGGTACAAAATGTTCCTATTACCACCGAAGTAGTTTTGACTTTGTACAAAAAAGTGAATCTTGTTTCCAATGCTATTGGCAACAGAGTGGAATTCAGTCTATGAATATCAATAGACAGAATCATGTAAATTGTGAGGTTTGATGAGAACATAAGCCACCAATAGGGGTTCTTCCTAATGTGTCCAAATCAATCCACAGATGCTGAAAAGTCATTTCTATCTCCATGGCCCTATGCCTATGACTTTTCTGTTTTCTCCTTTTCTTTCTTTTTTTTTTCCCTAATAATTCACATTTTCATGATAACACAACACTCAGTTAAGGTTTCAAAGATATCTAAGAAGCCTTTTCAGCTCACCATGGTTATCCCTCTCTCCCCAAGGTATTAGAACACTCACCGACCTTAGCAGCCATGTTTCCCAGTCTAGATTGCCCCAGGATAGCTCCTTTTCTTTGTCTCTATTATTACTCTACTTACATACTGTAAGGGAATAGCAATTAGTCAAGTGGTGGTGGGCAGCTCTCTTGCCCCACATTTTGTAAATACTGACTTTGCATGTTTATGTAACGGTGAGATCATTTAGAGCACGGTGCATGCACATCATGATGTACTCACTTGGCCACGTGAACATCTTTATCCTGTGTACCTATGTAAGCACCACCTGAAAAGCTCTTGCAGTTGTGTTGTGGCAGCATCAGCCATTAGAGAAAAAAGCATGTCTGCTGTGCTGCTGCAAATAAAGAATGTCTGCAGTTCCTATGGCTCCTTGTATCTTTTTCCAGCTTCTTCCTATCCGTTTCCTAGTTTGTGCACTTGCCTACCCTGGGTTCAGCAATCAGTGGGACATGTACCACGCATACATGTTTGGTGTCCCATTATACACTATTCAGGATCAGGAGATAACTCATTTCCATTAACTGCATTTAGTTACTTTCTAGGCACCATGGAAGCAAAGAGAACAAGACATGGCCATGTCTCAAATAGTTTTTGGTCAATAGGACAGGTACAATGCCTGCACATATAAGGACAACCCAAGGTGGACATGAATGCATACTATCAGAGAGGGATATCAAATTCTTCTTGAGGACGGAGCAAGAAGAGAGGGTTTTCCCGATTCAGGAAATGGGTGAGAGGAGAGTGACTAAAGAGTTCTTGATAAAGAAGGTGGGTTGGTCTAGGCACTGGGTCTAGGTATGTGGGTAGGATTTGACAGGCAGAATGGAAGGCAAGGGTCTCTCAAGAAAACACTGCACTATGAACAATGGCATGGAGGCAGGCAAATGAAAGGGAGGTACGGGGCAAATGCACTGGCAAGGTGCCTACCAGCGTGTCATGACTAGATTTGTTATAAGCAGATACTTAAACAGCAGGAAAATCAAGAATCCAATTTTGTTCCATTTCAATAAGGAAGATGTCCTCCTCATAACAAGATGAGTTAGAGAGAAAAGAACTAACCACTCTGATAATGTACCCTTACACTAATTTTTAGAAGTAGAACAGAGTCCAAGAAAGTGTTTCTTAAGGCTTCCTGAAGGGAGATATTGCAGAATCATCTCAAAGATTATTAAGCAGAAGGGAGTATTTGAAAAAATCACTGGAACATCCAGAGCAGAGAGAGGTTTTAGAGAATGTCTTCTGAAATTGGAAGGGTGACATGGTTGCAATCAGCAGACATCTGAGAAGGTGGTAGGATCCTATAGGGAATGATTATGAGGAGGCTTTTAAGGAGACTGGTCATGAGCACCAGTGGGTCCATCAGAAAAGACTTTGTGACCAAGCATGGCATGAAACATCAGATGTGACTGCCCTTGAGGAACAACAATATGGACATGGACAATGATCAGAGAAGTGGGTATCACGTGACCTGAAGATCAGTGAGTTCTGGACCAATTTAAGGCCTCCAGTACCACTGTATAATCAAGAAGGTTTGGTATGGTACAAGAATTCACACAGTAATTGACATTTAATTTCCCTGGTAAGAGAGAAGGCTTCAACTAGATTAGATGCAATTTTAAAAGGAAACAAAAAGCCAAGTGAAATATTTTCACTCTGTTGAGAAGTAAATTTCACATCCATTACACTGACTTATCACACAAGCCATACCTTCTCAGTAATATTTTATTCCTAGGGGGAAAAAAGTGATACGTAGAAGAAATTGTCTCTTTCTTTTGGCCCATGGACATGATTCTGAATCCTGCAAAAGCACACACAAGGAGTAGGTGAGGTAACAGAGCTGTGGAATGGAAGGGAGTTGGGTCTCAGCAAACACTACTGTGGCCCAGAGCCTAGCCTGGGGAATCTACCTCTGGACCTATGCTGTGTGAGATAATAAACCACCGTTTTTCAAATCATTGAAAAGTGAATGATTTTATTACTTGCAACCATAAGCATCTTAACTGACACAACAAAATTCTAGATGGACTGGGGTAGAGACTGGAAGCTTGAAAAGTTAAAACCATAAGGCTAATCTCTTCAGGAGTCAGAGAAAACAGTATCTTAAGAGTGGGCAGGGTTGAACCTTCCTATTTCTCTGTGAGGACTTTGAGGGATTCTCAGAGATGATGAGAAGAAAGTAACTGAAGATCAGAGATGATGGAAGGGATGGTGCTGATGGTTTCACAACAGTAGAGAGAGGAAGGACCACCACTTCTGTGCTGCTCGGGCTCAGCTGTGGGAAAGGAGAAGCTGGAGAAACTAGATAAGGTTCAGGGCTGAAAACCATTGCCAACAGCCTTGCGATTGTTAACTTCCTTCCACGACTGCCCCCCCTTAGGACTGAGTGGACTGTTGACACTTTTACCTTCAGAGTGGAGGATTCTACCATAACTCCCCAAGAAGGCAGCTTGCTATTTTCATTCAGTTGATAATTCTCCATTATCACCTACTGAAAATACAGTATTAAGACACTGAACTCATTCGATAAGAACCTGGGTGGTAAATTTGCAATGCCCCTTGCTATAACTGCTGTTGAAGCAGGAAGGCAGAATTCCTTCCACTTGTGTGGCCATGAATCAGATGATTCCATTCACACTAATTGTGCCATGGTCAGAGAAACTGAGATAATGCAAGTGCAAATACTTGGCCTGTAGCCTAGAATTCATCACTTAATAATTATTAACGGCCAGTCCTGTTTCCTTCCTGCCTCATTTTTCTTTCTTACTCCTTCCTTTCCTTCATCTTCCTTTCCCTTCCTCTCTCCTCTTTTATCCTTTCTTCTCACTGAATGCTTAGCACTCCACATTGGCAGGAGAAATACCCTTCATGCTACATGACTAGCTGTCCCTCTGGCTCTAGGAGGGCACAAGGACACACTTCCCAGCTGAAGTGAGGTGCAAGGGAAGGCTTATACAATCTGTCATCATCAGCTGTAACTTGTCAATCTTCCCACTGACGTAATGACATAAAGGGGGGTACTTCCTTAGGGTTTCAAACTAGGTTCATGGAAAATTCAGCTCAAACACCTGCAAGTTCCATTTCTGGGGTTGCATTTGCAAGGTTCCTCCCTTTGGATGGAGGTCTTATGGGTCAAGTTCATCTCATCATTTGCCCTTTGATTCTTTATGCCTATAGACACTGATGTACACTTTTAAGAAAATAAGTTCTTAAAACCACTTAATAATCTACACCTGTGATTAGAATCCTTACTCTTAAATCCTCCTGCTTAAAGACAACTTCGATATTTCAGGTTAAGGTCATCTGTAAGATGCTCATTCCCAGCCCTCATCCTTCATATCCTCAAAGACTGGAAGATTCCAGAGACTTGATTTCCACAGATTCACAAACTGCCCTTTAAAGAGCTCCAATGACTTAACAGTCTTGCATGTAACATGTTGCATGGACTTAGTTTTTGAATTTACAATGAGCTCATAACTCTGGCCTGGGTCTTGACAACGCACTGTCTTGGCAAAGCAGATCCTGAGTGAACACTCGGGAACATTTCTGAATATATCTCATGTATAATTATCTCTGGTCATCCTGGGATCCCAAATCCCCTTGGATCAGTGGAGCCAAGAGGCGGCATTTCAGCTAATAGCCAATCCCATTTTATGTCTCTCTTGAGAAGGCAAAGAGAAATGATGGGTTTCTGTGCAGTATTTCTGAAAGAAACCTTTCAACTCACCAAAGGAAATAAGCAGCACTATCTGTTCACCAAATGCCTTTCAGAGATATCTAAGAGTCCTTTGCCAATGAAAACTTGTTCTCTGTTTCAAGAGGTGAAAAGTAAGAGAGGGAGTAAGTCAGCACACGATTATAAAGGGCCAAGGCTAGGTACTCCACGGGTATGCTAAATGGTGCTGCACTGCAATGTTTTATTTAAATGTATGCATCCCTACAGGGCTCCAATCCAGAGTATACGCCTATGTTTTGATTGCATTACTTAAGGCTCTGGAACTTAAGGTGGTATGTATGGCCCCACTTATATGTTGACCTCCTCAGGGGAGTGAGTGGACAAGTGAGCAGAAAGTAGCAGAGTACAAAATTCTAGTCTAGAGGCAAAGACCTGGGTCCTGGGTCCATCCCAAGGGCTCCCTCTAACACAGTTGGGTACCTCTGTGCAATGAAAACCTGGTACTTCCCAGCTCCTGGAGGATGGATTGATGCCAATAACCAGAATCCATTATTTGTGTTGTACTATAGAGTTACAAAGTGCTGCAGCCAGCACGCCAGATCCCATTTGATCAGCTCTGTAAAGGTGAAGGGAGGACAGGAAAACAAATACTGTTAGAAGTCATACAAAGAGATAGGTCCTGACCTTGGCATTTAGAGAATCTTACGTCGTTTACTCCTTGTAACATCAATACTGTAGGTAGGTACTGTTGAACTGATGAGAAAACTGAGATTCTGGGAGGATAAGTAAATGTCCAATAACCCACAGCTAATGCCATTCTTTCTATTCTAAATCTAACAAGCACCTCCATTATAAAACAGGTGGAAGTAGAAAGGGAAGCTTACCTCTACCATACAGGGGGATAACCTCCCATTTTTGTCAAGCAAATCTCCCAGGAAAACAGGTCATGACACAGAAATCCCAGTGACTTGAACAATACATCTCACTTGGGCAAGGATAAGCACAAGGTTCTTATGTGATAGGATGGAAGGGGCCATGAAAACCCTTTTTCCACAGAAATTGACTCTATTGATCCAGTTTTGGGGGGTCAGTATTCCATTCCACCCATTGGTGGATGTCATCAAAGCAGCAAGCTGGGAGCTGAAAAGTCTGGGAAAAAGATGTGTAAATATTAAAAGGGGAAAGACAGAAATAGTGTAGTATTATAAAACTGCACAATATTAAAGCTGGAAGATATCTTTAAAATCACTAAATCTAATGGCTTCATTAAATTGATGAGAAAGCTGAAGCTAACATAAGCTATGAACTTTTGGGAGTGTCTATGATCCCAGGGAGAAAATAGAGCAGTACCAGCATTCAACATCAGCTACACTCAAGCCAATACTTATTGTGGAGACAGTATTCAACATATACCTTCAGCATGAAGATACAAGTGAAAGAACTCAAGCTCTCTGGACAAGTCTGGTACCCTTGATCTGCATTACCTCACCAGGACCCAGAAGAGAGTGGAGGTGGTCAGGCCTAAGCTGGAGGTCTTCTCCATTCCTCTTGCCTGGAGGGGACATAAGGCTACCAAGGCTGTTTGATTCAGTGACCATTTTCCAGGTTGGCCATCCCAGCTGCCTGTCAGTTTTCCATCTCCTTCTTCTCTTCATCTTTCTCTCTCTCTCTCTCTTATGCACACAAACACCCACCCACCCACAACCATCTACACATATGTATACAGGGAATGACTACCCACTCCAGTATTCTTGCCTGGAGAATTCCATGGACAGAAGAGCTTGGCTGGCTATAATCCATGGGGTCACAGAGTCGGACACGACTGAGCAACTAACAATTTCACTTTTCAAAGTACACAGTCATTAATATGCCAAGAGATAGACACAATTCAGTCTCTAACAGGGTCATCTATCCTTCACTGCTGTGTTTGGGAGCAGGGAGGAGGGTTCAGGATGGGGAGCACATGTATACCTGTGATGGATTCATTTTGATATTTGGCAAAACTAATACAATTATGTAAAGTTTAAAAATAAAATTAAATTTAAAAAAAATAAAATGCTTTTCTAAATGGAGGACTTCAGGGTAGATGATAAGATTAGCCATAATTCTTTCTTCATCCACGACCTCTGGCATTGCTTTTCCACACCAACCCTGGACTTCCTTTGGCCGATTGGACAGCAGCAGACATGGCGCAAGTGGAGACATTTAGAAAGCACCTAAACAACAGGACATGTCCGTTTGCTGCTCCTGGGAACCTTGAGGTTCTCACCATGTGAACTAGCCCAGGCTGGCCTGATGGATGACAAGAACATCTGGAAGCAACCACAGCCTGCAGCCAGCCCCCCACTAGACACAGGAGCGAGTCTAGTGTACAGAGAGTTAGTTGAATCCAGCCCAAGTTGCCAGAAGACAGAATCAGGAAATAATATGCTTAAAAAATATTAAGCTATTACACTTAAGGATTTCTGTTACTTTATTTTTTTAATAGCAAATGCTAACAGATATAGTACCCTAATAATAGGTTATATAAATTGAATACTCTATCAGATGCAGTGTCTTATTTAAATAATTTTCACCATCTCTGAAGAAGTTAAATATCCCTGCTTTACAAAAGAAACTGAGATTCAAAGAGATGAATTCATTTCCATGCCTCGTAAATGACAGGTAGCAATTCAAATCCCAATCTCTCTAATGTCACAATAGACTCTCAACCACTGCCCAACTCAGACACCTTGAGTGACAGAGACTCTCAGAACCAGGTAGTCTGAAGAATGTGGGTAAGATTGGGTTCATGTACTCTATGGACAGGGCTTCTCAGGTGGTGCTACTGGTAAAGAATCTGACTGCCAATGCAGGAGACTCAGGTTCGATTCCTGGGTTGGGAAGATCTCCTGCAGAAGGAAATGGCGGCCCACTCCAATATTCTTGCCTGGGAAGTCCCATGGACAGAGGATCCTCCTGGGCTACAGTCCATGGGGTCTCAAAGAGTCACACACGACTGAAGCAACTTAGCATGTGCACACACACACACATCCTGTGAAAAAGCAGAGGCTCAGGGCTGGAGAGAAACCTTCACTCTTCTGGAGACTAGTCCTACGGAGGGCAGAACTGAGAGCTCTGAGAATAAGCTATCACTTCCTGGCTGGTGGCAAGGAAGATGTTTGTACTGAGGAGTGCTTCAGAATGGAGCAGTGTGTTCAAGTAAGATGAGTCTGTGATAACCAGAGATATCCCAGGAAAGAAATTTAATCCACCCTTGAATACCTCAAACTTATTTCTCCCTCCCTTTACTCATTTTGTTCTTCTAATCAGGAAGGTACTCTGCTTTCTCCGCTTAGGAATCCATTTTCTACACACTCTTCAAGGCCTCAGTGAAGTCCAACCTTTCCCACAAAGTCTTCCCTGACTCCCCCCACCCTCACTGAGTTTCTTTTCTCTGAATCTGTAGCAACAGTACCAGTGCTCTTTACCTCTTGATACAACTCAGTTCCAATATAATGTGGATTGATGGAAAATTATAGTTTTGGAATTGGACAACCTGCATTTGAATCCAATAATGTGTTTTCATTTACATTTCTGGACTATATTTTATGAAGCTGTTATAAGGATACAATGAAAACAAATATGCAAAGTACTCAGCATGAGTAGTTCTTAATATCAGGGTGTTTCTCATGTTGAGCTGGTCTCCTGAAATAGACCTTTAGGCAGGCACTATGCCTTATACTGCCGTGATCCCATCTCCTGCCAAGGCTGGTGATAAAGCACATAGGAGATACCTGGAAAATATTACTTCAACTGATTTAATAACTACTCAAAAAGCCAAATCTGAGACATTTTTATAAAATACATCCGTGGTGCAATAAAAAACATATCTAATCTTGATCCCTGGTTTCTGGCTAAGGGCTTCACAAACCCTTGAATTTCTTTAGCAACAGGAGTCTCTTTTTATGTTAATGAGGCAACCCTTGGTGGGGCTCCCACATAATTTCAGGATGGGAGCTGGTGATGAGAAAGACTGTTCACATGATCAGAGGGTTGGAATTTGGGGCCATCTTGACCTCCAGGGAGGGAGTGGGTTGGAGGGGGACAGACTAGAGATTAGGTTCAATCACATGGCCAATGATGTAATCAATCATGTCTACATAATAAAATCCAAGTAAGAACTCTGGTCACCAAGAGCTTCCTGGCTGGTGAACACAGTGGTGTGTTGGGAGAATGATGCATCCAGACCCTGGAGAGGCATGAAGGCTCTGCATCCCCACCCGTCCCAGACCTTGTCCTATGCGTTTCCTCCGTTGGACTGTTCATGAGGTTTCTACTTCATGATAAAACTGCAATATTAAGTGTAGCAACTTTCAGTGAATCCTGTGAGTTGTTCTAGGAAATTTTTGCACCTGGTAAAGTATGGGAACACACATTTTATCCCCTTGGTCAGAAGTGCAGGTGGCCCTGAGATTTGAAGCTGCTGTCTCAGTGACGGCAGTATTGTGAAGGACTTCACCCTCAGCTTGGGTCTACATTAACTCCAGGTAGTGTCAGAATGCAATGGAATTGCAGACTACTCAGTGTCAGAGAATTAAGTGTCAGACCTGAAAGCCAAATAGCCAAGCATTTCTTGGTTAAAAGACACTCTCTTCCTGGACTAGAAAACAAAAGTTCCAGTAAGCTATATTTAAAATATACACACTTATAATAGTCTTCCTTAAAAAAGAATCCCAACATTAATTGCCTAAAATTTTCTCCTCATTTCCAAGTTGGTATTCAGCATCCCAAAGGATGTTGCAGAAAAAAAAATCTCCTAATGAAATTCACAATGAAGAAAATATTGTGACATACAACTGAAAGTATCAATTCTCAATTTTAAAAAAGAGAGGAAAAATATATGCTATTAAATAAATTCTGATATTTCTACAACACGCCTTAATGTAGGCCATGTATTTTCACTAACTGATTAGTTTTGCTTGAGTGCTAAACTACAATTTAGAATTTCTACTTTAGAAGCTTACATATCCCTCTTCTTTCCCTCCTTCCCTCCCTCTCTTTTTCTTTCTCTCTCGCGCGCGCACTCTTGCTCTTGCTCTTACTCTCGCCCTTTCTCTCTTTCAAGGAAAAATTTCGTAAAGAGTGACAGCCTAATATCCTCTGTAATTTCCCGGGGTAATGTTGCTGGGGTAAATGAGGTGTCAGGCTCCACGCTAATTCATCACTTATTAATTAACAATATCAACAACTCCTTTTTCATTACCGATAACACATTTTACTGACTACCAGAAGGATTTTTTATTACAAAACTTATCTCAAAGGCTCTTTCCTGTTATCTACTGCAATAATAATAAAAAAAAAAATCATCATTCAATCATCATTTTAATGACGGATCATTTTTCCCCCTCACTAAAATTAAATCATAAAAGCCATTTAATTAAATTGAATGGTAATTGAATGACTTTAATCATGCAAAAAATTAAAATGAAGGATGCTTTCTCTCAAAGCCTGACAACACGTAATGACACGATTTGACCAATGTGGCAAATCTGAGAGGAAGCAGCAGGTCGATGTTATCTTCCCTTGTGGTATCATCAACAGAAGTGTTACCATGGAAAAAACCCTTTGCCCCTTCCAGCTGTGGGACAGGGTTCAACCAACACATCTGTACATGAACAAGAGGTCCTGGAGTTTGACTTGGGGGAGGTTCTCACGAAGGACCAAGAAAAGCTAAGCCAGAGAACTAGGTATTCAGGAGCAAGACTAGGTTTCTTTGAAGCTTCCAAAGTAACTCATGTGTTACACATTTACCATATAGCTTCTATATGCTCTATTTGGTGGGAGAGACACAAAGATGCTGCCCCCCAATCTTCTGCGGGAGAGGATACACCAACAAGACATTATCACATAGTAAGTGCTGAGCCAGAGGTCTGTGTAAGGTGCTGCGAGATCCTAGAGGAAAACACTAATCAATGACTTCAGGAGAAATTTAAAAAATTCACTAAGGCAGCTGCTTGAGAGCCAAGTTTTGAGAACTGAGAAGTTCCCAAGGAAATGTAGGCCATTCTAGAGAGTGGTGAAGGGATGTGTGTACTGAGCAGAGGCTGTGGGTGGCTAGTCTGGAGGAAGAACTCAAGGGATGAAGGGAAGCAAGGATGGGGAAGCAGGCTGAGTGGGCCTCACCCCTGAAAGGGAGAAAACAGCAGTCTGAAAGCTGGCCAGTGATATGGCTTGATTTGTTTTTTAGGAAGATCTTTCTGGAAGCAATGTTGTAAGAGGCCTGAGAACTGAGAAAAAGGAGCACAGAGGAGAAGGCAAGAGAGAGAAGTAGCATGGGAGAAAGACACTCAGGGGACTGGTGGTCATGATCCCCATGGCCCAGAGGAGATCAGACTGTTAATGATCTTACTGTCTTCCCAGATCCTGGTGATGATACGGGAACCCCACAGTGGAGACTACTGATGCTTAGATATGAGACAAATGAGTATTTTGGGATCCAATACTGCAAAATGTACATTACTTGGCCAAACTCTGAAGTGTCCCTATTACTTCCTCAGACATTCAAAGCCCTCATATTGACCTGCCTGTCCATCTGTTCCCTTATTGTCTTGGTCTTTTCATGTCCTGCCATGGTGCCCTGGATCTTCTGCAAAATACGACCCTGCCATCACAACAGACCAGTCCTATAGCTCAGTCTCCTGTGATTCTGCTATTTGCAGGTAGGTGTCTAATCCATAAAACAAATTCATCAAAAACTGTTAAGAGTTCATTCATTCATCCAACAAATACTTATGGAGTACTTTGCATGTGGCAGGCACCATGCACTGGGATACAGCTATGACCAAAAAAAAAAAAAAAAGCAACAACATAAAATCTAGAAGCTTCAGAATTAACATTCTAGTGGGAAAGACATGCTGTCACAAAACAAACAAAGAAAAGGCAGAGTACAGTCAATGATGCATGCCATGAAGAAAAGAACAAAATAAGAAAGGGAGTGGGGAGAGTTAAAATGACTGTGAAGGAAACATTTCAGTGAAATCTTGAAGGAGCTGAGGGAGCAAACCAAGCAGATACTTGCTGCCAGCAGAGGGGACAGATGTAAAGTTTCCTTGGCAGGGGTTTACCTGACACAGTGGAGGACCAGTGTGGCAGGAAAGTGTGACAGGAGGCATTGTAGGAGTTGAGCTCAGAGTGGTGCAATGAAGGAGTGCAGGACTGACCCTATAGGACACTGTTAGGACTCTACCTGGTGAGATGGAAAGCACTGAAGAGTTTGAACAGGTTTCAACAAGATCAATCAGGATGCTGTGTGAGGAGTAAACTGAAAAGGGGAATGGCTGAAGCTCAGAGAAACCAGAGCAAGAGGCTACTGCAATACTTCGGTAAGACTTAGAGGGGTGGGATTGGGGATGGTGGGAGGGAGGCTCAGGAGGGAGGGAAAATATGTATGTTTATGGCTGATTCGAGTTGTTGTATGCTAGGAACCAAGACCATATTGTAAAACAATTATCCTCCAGTTAAAAAAAAAAAGGGAGGGGGGATAAATTAGGAGTATGGGATTAATAGATACATACCACTATACACAAAACAGATAAACAAGGATTTACTCTATAGCACAGGGAACTATATCTAGTATCTTGTAACAGTCTGTAATGAAAACTAACCTGAAAAACATATATATGTATGTATAACTGAATCACATCACTATGCATCTGAAACTAAGACAACATTGTAAATCAACTATATTTCAATAAAAAAAAAATTTAAATAAAAAAAGGAATTATGGCATCCTAGACAAAACTAGAGGCTGTAGGAAGTGGACAATCTCTGCCTTTATTTTTGAAGGTAGAGTTGACAACATTTACTATTAGATTAGATTTGGAATGTGAAAGAAATAGTCAAGAAGAGTTAAGAATCAAGAACGATTCCATGACTTTTGGCTGAGTAACCAAAAGCATCTGTTAGCAAGTTAGCCTTCTTCCCTCTCTGCTTACACTGTTGATATTTATGATTAAAATTTGAAAGTAGGGCATATTACTCAGCCAGTAAAAACAAATAAAGCCATTTGCAGCAACATGGATGTACCTAGAGAGTATCATGCTAAGTGAAGTAAGTCAGACAAAGACAAATACTATACGATATCACTAACATGTGGAATCTAAAAAAAAATGATACAAATGAACTTATTACAGAACAGAAACAGACTCACAGATTTAGAAAACAAACTTGTGGCTATCAAAGAGGAAAGGCGGGGAGAGGGATAAATTAGGAGTTTGGGACTAACATACACACCACTACGTATAAAATAGATAATCAACAAGGACCTACTGTACAGCACAGGGAACTGTGCTTAATATTCTGGGATAACTTATATGAGAAAGATTCAGAAAAAGAATAGATATAAGTGTATGTGTAACTTCCCCAGTGGCTCAGTGATAAAGAATCTGCCTGCAATGCAGGAGATGCAAGTTGGATCCCTAGGTCAGGAAGATCCCCTGGAGAAGGAAATGGCAATCCTCTCCAGTATTCCAGTCAGAAAATCCCATGGACAGAGGAGCCTGATGGGCTATCATCCACAGGGTCTCAAAGACTCCAACGTGACTGAAGCAACTACACAACAACAGTAGCAACATGTGTATAACTGAAGCACTTTGCTGGACACGTGAAAGTAAACACAACATTGCAAATCAACTATAATAGAAAATAAAAATTAAATTAAAAAATAGAAAATAAAATACAACACTTACTAGGTTTAATCTTATTTCCTTCCTCCCTCCCACTCTCTCTCTACCAGGCTTATGAGTACAAGGAATCAATGCCACCTCTATGTTCTAAACTTAGGTACCAAAGAAAGGCTTTCCCACCTGAAACATCTCTCTAACCATCTTTCAAATGTGCCCAAAGTACAACCAAAAGGGGTTCATTTTTGGAGATCTTGAAGAGTTTGGTCTTTAGGACTTTTCAATTAACATATCCATGACTTTGGAAACATATCTATGACTTTGAAACTATTTTTCAAACAAATATCTTGACAAAATAGTTGTCCTGGAGGTTGGGTTGCCAGATTTAGTAAATACAAACACAGAGCATCCAGCTAAATTTGAGTTTCAGATAAACAATGAAATGTTTTTAGTGTAAGTATGTCTCAAGTACTGCATGTGACATACACTAACAACTGTTGTTCATCTGAAATTCAAAGTTAACTGGGTGTCTGCATTTCTATCTGATCATCTGTTTGTAAGTGAGATAATGTGGAGTTGCTTGCAACTAGTTCAGGTTGCGAGGAGGGGCAGAGAAAAGGTGGAAAGCCAAAGGAGACCATAATTATTCCCATTGCCTGCTACACCTTAATCCTAACCCTAGAGCCTAACCTTTGGGTCCTTAAGAGAGAGTGGTTCTAAAACTGCAATTTTTAACCACCACTGATGGTCCTTGGAGGAAATAAACACAAAGATATTCAAATAAAATGTCTAGCCTTTAGAAATCACATTTTGAAAATGTAACCAACTCTGTAATTAAGTCCCAAATTATTTGGTATAGTCAGTTTGGCTAACAGATGGAATGGTATTTTTGTTCATCCTTCATCTGCAGAGTTAGTTTCCAGAAATCCTGAGTGGGGCGTTTCAAGATTATTGCCTGAGCGAGAGTTACATGTGTCTAATAACTTACTAGAATCAATGGATTTCTTTAAATGAATTTGGTGAACTGTTATTTATATAGATATGAATAATACATGTATGAGAGGAAAAGAAGCAGTTGGGAAATACTTTTTGAAATGATGTATTTCAGTAATGATAAGTAATTATGCATCAACATACTACTTGCTGATAAGATGTAACCAATCTATTTCAAAAAGTCTTTTCTGCAGTGGTCCTCTGTGATTCACATTTCAGTGGAATTCAATCTAAAAGGGAAAGTCTTCCATTTACAAGGCAGAGAGCACGCACAAAATGACTCTCTTGTAGATCAGTCTGATACCAAACATTTGCCAGATGAGACCCTCCAAGGCTTTAAACCATTTTAATCTGATCCTTAAATGGGATTTTTCTCCCAGATACTCATTTAGTGTTAACTGTATACTCTTATGTTACTTAGCACTCAAGACAACTCTCTGAAGTGGTTTTTCCTCATATCTCCACTTCATGAAAAAGGAAAGTGACATTCTGAGGATAAAGAAATGTGTTCATTGTCTTATAATCTGTGATCAGAAGACCACTCTTCTCAATATTACTTTATATAATTGGATCCAACTAACTGGGGACAGTTCTCAGTCTCACTATAAACATACATATGTCGTATCACTACCATTGCCACTGTATACTCTATCACCACTATATACTCCACAAATACATTTCTCAATCTTACATGGGCAAAGGAAGAATGGAGAGGCTCCCTTTCTGTCTGTTAGATATAAACTAATTTCCTGTGAAGTCAGTCAGTCAGAGAAGGAGAAATATCCTATGATACCCCTTATATGTGAAATCTAAAAAGAAATGATACAAACGAACTTAGAGAACAGAAAGAGACTCACAGACTTAGAGAATGAACTTATGGTTGCCTGGGGATGGATGGGTGGAAGAGATAGGAGTTGGGGATGGACATGTACACACTGCTATATTTAAAATGGATAACCAACAAGGACTTACTGCACAGCACATGCGTATGTATGGCTGAGTTCTTTCACTGTTCACTTCAAACTGTCACAACGTTGTTAATTGGCTATACCCTGATGGTGGTCATGTATGGATGTGAGAGTTGGACTGTGAAGAAAGCTGAGTGCCGAAGAATTGATGCTTTTGAACTGTTGTGTTGGAGAAGACTCTTGAGAGCCCCTTGGACTGCAAGGAGATCCAACTAGTCCATTCTAAAGGAGATCAGTCCTGGGTATTCTTTGGAAGGACTGATGCTAAAGCTGAAGCTCCAATACTTTGGCCACCTCATGCAAAGAGTTGACTCATTGGAAAAGACTCTGATGCTGGGAGGGATTGGGGGCAGGAAGAGAAGGGGACAACAGAGGATGAGATGGCTGGATGGCATCACCGACTCAATGGACATGAGTTTGGGTGAACTCCGGGAGTTGGTGATGGACAGGGAGGCCTGGTGTACTGCAATTTATAGGGTTGCAAAGAGTCGGACACGACTGAGTGACTGAACTGACTGATACAAAATAGAAAAGTTTTTTCTTAAAAAAGATACAAACTAATTTCCCTAGATTTATGCTTTTCCTTCATATTGAAACCTATGTCATTCTACTGACAACAAAACAGTCCATGTCTACTAGAGGGGCACCTCAGATGTCAGCATAGATTGGACTGAGAGCTTGCAGGTCATTTTAAGCTTCTGTTTGTTGAGGGAGGGGACTTTATATTTTCATAGATAATTTTTCTTGGCAGCAGCTTGCAAGTACATTTCTTTGCCCTCCACTTACCCACTCACTCCAATTTTCAAACTGCCAAAGCCTCATAAACAATCATCTAAATATACTAGGGTAGCTGACATTTAATTATTAAGTCCTTTGGTAAGCAGAGTTAACTACTGTCATGTCAATATCCCCTCCAGACTTTGTTCATTTTTTGATAAATTATATTTTCTTAAGGAAGCTCCTGTGTGAAAGACAGTTTACGTTTGTAGGCTGTATCGAGTTGTTGAAGGTTAGAATTATCTGGCGGAGAAGGCAATGGCACCCCGCTCCAGTACTCTTGCCTGGAAAATCCCATGGACGGAGGAGCCTGGTAGGCTGCAGTCCATGGGGTCGCTAAAAGTCAGACACGACTGAGCGACTTCACTTTCACTTTTCACTTTCCTGCATTGGAGAAGGAAATGGCAACCCACTCCAGTGTTCTTGCCTGGAGAATCCCAGGGATGGGGGAGCCTGGTAGCTGCTGTCTATGGGGTCACACAGAGTCAGACATGACTGAAGTGACTTAGCAGCAGCAGCAGCAGAATTATCTGGGTCTTTAGGAACCAACTATTTCTTTTATTGCTGCATGGGAATACATAGATCTCTCACTTGTGTGCACTTTGCTACTTTAAAGATGGTCTAGAAAAGTCATACTTTTCAGCAAAGCATTACAGACTAGTTAAAGAGCCTCTGGTATTTCCAACATCTGGACTGCTTCTGGGTGTGTTTTTCAGTTTCTGGTAATGGACTAGTATAGTGATCAACACTTTATATATATATATAAAAGCTGAAAATTGATTTTCTCTTTTTATTGTGATAGTCTAGCCTCCTAAGAGTTGTCATATGTATCCCATACCAATGATTCAGAGTACAATAAAACACACTTAATGGCTCTGAACTAAATTAAATCTTTCTTCGATGATTTACAAGGCAGCATGGGATTATTCTTGAGAATATAAATTTTCATTATATAGGAGCTGAGATGGTAGAGAATGTGTAAGAAATTAGACCAAATCTTGTCTTAAATTTGTCTTTCTGGACTTTCTGATTTCACTTTTCTTGCTATTTTTCTCTAAATGGAAGGTTTGAATCCTAATTAGAGTGTTACACTTGAATAAGAATCAGTGAGGAAAACTAAGTAATATGGTCTTGTGAATTTTGATAAGTTATTTAATTTTGCCATAATTTTTCCTCCTGTGAAAGGGAGATGGTGTGTAGCTATCAAATGAAATAAAAAGAGGTAGAAAAGGTTTGCAAAGTTTAAAGAAAAATTTAAAAGGGAATTTATAAAAAGAAGAAGAGATCTCTTTAGAGCTGATAACATTCTATACCCATCCATCCACTTTCCATTCTTGGGTTGTAATTTTGCTTTAAAATTGTGCCAGTCTGTGCTTGCTTGTATTTGAGGGCCAGGGCTATAAGTAAAACTGCCTGGCATGGACACAATCATGGGCAACAGCTGCCACTCCAACTCACAGTGTGGTAGAAGTTTCCAGAAAAGCAAGAGCTGGGCTCTGTGGGCTTAGAGCTTTTGCACAGATGCTGGCTTACTGCCCATTTTTCAGTGCAGACTGCAGCCACTTCAAAGCATAAACTTAATTTTACATTTACCTGGGTTTGATGAGAAGTATTAAGACAGCCCCCTCAGCAGATTCCTTCTGGAATTTACACAAAAGGAAACAAAGAATCAAGCAACCTTGCCCTCCTTCCTACTTCTATTTGACTCTCACTGAAAAATCCACTTACTCAGGCTCCTGTTTATTCCCCTGGGAGTACTTTAACTTCCACTGTGATCCTCATGTCTAGTGTGTATCTACTCATCCTCGAAATCTCTCCTGAAATGGACCATCTTCAGGAAAGCTTTCCCATGCTCCCTTGACTATCCCAGGGCCCCCCTATTTTATGCTCTCACAGCAGCTAGCACATATTGTCATTTTGACATTGATAATGAAGTATTTGGGTGATCATTTGATGCAATGTTTCCCTGCTCAAATGCAAGCCCCATGAGGGCAGAGGCGTGTCTGTCCGCCTCAGTCTTACAGCCTCAGATGCCTGGCAGAATCCAATTAGGCCACTAGTTAGGAAGTGTGTCATGGATTTGTTGTTGTTGTTGTTTAGTGGCTAAGTCACGTTTGACTTTTTGCGACCCCATGGACTGTAGCCCAGCAGGCTCCTTTGTCCGTGGGATTTCCCAGGCAAGAATACTGGAGTGGGTTGCCATTTCTTTCTTGAGGAGATCTTCCTGACCCAGGGATCGAGCCAGTGTCTCGTATGTGTCCTGCATTGGCAGGTGGATTCTTCACCGCTGAGCCATCTGAGAAGGCCCGTGTCATGTATCGGGTCTAACTTCTTGCTCTTTGCCAGTACAAGCCAGTCTTGTTCTCAATTCTCTTTCTCAGTCCTTTCCTTTAGTTTTCTTTCCTCTTTCTACTCTCCACCCTGCTAAACCTACCCTATTCTGGGAGTGCTATTCAAGGTCTTCTCCTTTCTTCACTGTACAGCCTCTGAGAACTTGAGGGAAGGTGTGGGGTTGTTGGGGGAGTGATGACGTTGGGGTGGGGAAGCAGGAAGGGATAGGGTGCCATTGGGAGGAGGAGTCCATGATTGTGAAAGAAAGCACCACAGTCCTCAGGGAATAATGTCCTAATGTGGTGTCCCTCAGGGCCCTGGGGAGCAGACATAGGTCTTTCTCAGCTAGGTTCCTCTTTGATCATCAGAACACATAAAGTGATTTGAGTGACTTTCAATTCTCCCAGGGATGGTACATAAATAATATCATTCTAGAGTTACAGGGGAGAAATGAATTCCTTACATATTATAGATGCCTCAAGGTAGTAGGGCTTCATCCTCTTGCAGAATCCCAGGTAAGCACTGCTGCTGAGAAGGGAGGACATCCACAAGGGACTAGGAAGCAGGTGGGAGGACCCCACACTGATCAAGTTTGGCCTCTGGGTCTCATTCTGGATAAGTGGCTAGTCCTTTGATCCACTTTGCAGCCCAGTTCAGCTGGTTCCACAAGCAACTTCTTCCCATGAAGTAGGGTCAGGGAGCAAAATGGAGAAAAAAATTATTATTTTTTAAATACTGAGCCTCAGTGACTCTTTATCCATAGTGGTTAAGAAAGAGGGAGCTGACTGTCGAGTTAGAAAAATTCCTACCAGTTCCCCATCGAAGAAGAGGACATAGAAAACTTGTCTAATGAATCACAAGCTTGTAGCACACCTGAGGTGTGGCTCAGAAACCAAGGAGGATCCGTAGGCGAAAAGCTGGCAAGAGGCAGGGCCACAGCTGATGCTGGCCCACAAGCTTCTCGAGAAAGCCCCCCACACACACCCTCAGCCACCTACCACCATCTGTGCTCCACAGAGGCCTCTCGACCACGCTTGCCTGTGGGCGATAGCACCAGCCATTCATTTTCTCTTGTTGTGTGCCCACCCAGCCCACAAGGAGAATCCCCAAGTGAGAGGACCCCTCCAGGTAGTATGACAGGGACCATAAGTATGACAGATAAAAGGTAATACATTTGGGGAAAAACAATACACACTCTACTCCCAGGATGAGGAATTAGTTATGACCCGGGAAGTGATCTCAGCCAGGTAAACCCCATGACTGATGGGGGCACACCACCTCAGCATCATCTTCTTTGGTACTGTAATTTCTCAAATGGGGAAATCTGAGACCCTCAAAATTAACTGCCTTGATTGATATCACAGAGTTAGACAAGATTAAGGTTAGAATTAGAAACCCTGCCTATAGTTTAACACACCAGGTTGGCCATCAGAATCAGCTGAAAGTAAAAACAAATACACAGACACACACATATACACACACAACAAAAACACACAACAACAACAAAAACAAATATCCAGATCCCATCAAGACCTAGTTAATCTGAAACTCCATAGTTGGGATCAAAGAGCCTATTTTTCTCAAAAGCTCCAGATGATTTTCAGATTTGGTAAACACTATCTCATTCTCCTCTCATCTCAATTGTTTATGTGTCTGTAGAGGACAGAGCTTCCCCTGTGGCTCAGCGGTAAAGAATCCACCTGCAATGCACGAGACACAGGAGATGCAGGTTCAATCCCTGGGTTGGAAAGATCCCCTGGAGGAGGAAATGGCAAACGCTCCAGTGTTCTTGCCTGGACAATCCCATGGACAGAGGAGCCTGGTGGGCTACAGTCCATAGGGTCACAAAGAGTTGGATATGACTGAAGCAACTTAGCACGTACTGTGTACTAACTGGGCTAAATAAGGGAGGTGGGAGCAGCAGTAAATCTAAGTGTAGTAAGAAAAAGGTGCTCTGTGTACAAGTTTGAGAAAGAACACAGGGACTCAACTCTGAATCATTCATATTAAAATAGGTGAAGGATGAAAGGCTGGGTACTTTCCAAATGTCTCCTGAATCCCTGTGCACTTTTCCATTTCAAGTGCCACTTCCACCACCTTGTTCCCACATTTGAAATCTTTTACTTTGGTCCTACCAACGAAACACCTAACTAGTATCTCTCCCATCTATCCTTCATATTGTTGTTGGAGAAATCTTTCACATGCACAGAGCTTTCACAGTGTTCCTCTGCTAAAAACTCTTGCAATGCCCTTCCTGCTAGTAAACTCAAGTTCAAAAGCCTTATCAATACAACCAAAGCCCTTCTTAACTTGGCTTTGGATTATTTCTTGAATTTCATTTTCAAGGCTATCCTTTACATACCTGGAGCTCCACAAAAATCGCTGTCTCCCAGAGAGATCACTATGTCTTTGCATATGTTTTTCTTCCACTTGGAAAGCTCTTATCACATCTCTGTCCTTTCTTCCCAATTTCCACTTAGAAAATTGACACACGTCCTTCAGGTCCTAGCTGAATTATCACTTTCTATTAATAATATTACCCTACTCCAGAGATATTTTCATTTTGATATGAAGAATGGTTAAAGAAATGGAACTTTTAGAAGGAATTCCAGGCATTAATCAATAATGAAGACAATGGTGGGGATTCAAGGTGCTGAAATCACAACTTCTAGACAGATGTTCCTTTTGCCAATGGGTAAAGACAAAATCAAGTGAAAAAAAAAATGTGACTGTCAGGGCACAAAACAACTTGTGATATATTTTTACCCAATACAAAGGCAAACACTTCCTTGTGTGATTGGTGAAGATACAAATATTGTTACCATTGGGCCTGATATCCAAATCCAGAGTAAGCTTTTTGTGCTAATGTATGGAAATAGGTAAGCTGGGGAATGCAATTACTATTTGTAAATCATTTTGCTATAACCTTCTCCTCCAATATTGTTAAATAGAAAAATGCAACTGATGCTATTTTAGTTACAAGCAGAAGAAAATAAATCCTTGTGGCAACAAGCATCTGTCAAGGGATTTGATGTTCTCCAAAATACCCTTTGGTATTAAGCAAGCAATCTTTCATTTCTGAAGGGGATTCTCATTGATATGTATGAGCTAAGCACTCTATTATTTATGGTTAAGTGCAAATTGATATGTTTAAGAAAAATGCAAAATTAAGGGAAGTGAATATTAAAAGACCTAAGGTAGTAATTATGCATCCTGTGTGGATAATTTAAGTACAGTGACATTACAATATGCTTTAATAATCCTAGGTATGTCTTTGGAATGCAATAATACATTGCTTTTAAAAAGGTATGCACACAAAGTTATAGGAAGCTGGGTTGCTCTCGAAGGCATTCCGTGGCTATGAAAAATGTTTCAATAGGCACTACAGTGGAATAGTGGAACCAGTATTAGATTGGAGGTTAAAAAGCAGAGCTGTCCAGTAGAATTTTCTGCAATAATAGAAACGTTCCACAATATTTCTGTAGCAATTTCTGTAACTATATGGTAGCCATTAACCACATGTGGATATAAAACACTTAGGATGAAGTGGCTAAAATGGCTGAAGAGCTGACTTTTAAATTTCACTTAATTTAAATATAGTCTATTGTGACTTAAAAGTGAAAGTGTAAGTTGATCAGTCGCATCTGACTCTGTGACCCCATGGACTGGCTCCTCTGTCCAGGGAAATCTCCAGGCAAGAATACTGGAGTGGGTAGCCTTCCCCTTTTCCAGGGATCTTCCCAACCCAGGAAATGGACCCAGGTCTCCTGCATTGCAGGCGGATTCTTTACCATCTGAGCCACCAGAGAAGTCCCTACTGTGACAAGTGGATAGCACACTGAAAAATTTTTAGGCTCAATCCATAAAATGAAATTTGCCATACACAACTCTCCTAACCTTTCCAATTTTCTTTTTTTTTTTTTTTCCATGCACAAAACAGTTTTAACAAGATAACAACTAACCTTCTGTGGTTAGCTTAGACAGATTTTAAAATCTCTCTGCCACCACCCCGACTCCATCAGGTGAAACAGAAACAAATGAAAATCAATAAGAAGATTCTACAGGGACCAAGAAACCAATTGAGCAATTATGCACATACCCTCCCATCCCCAGTCAAAAGAGAATTCTGAAATTAGAGTCGAAGGAAACAGTCAGGTTAGATAATGCAAGCCTGGCACGTTGAAATTTTTTGTTAGCTGTTATGTTATTTTAAATCTTGGTCATTGCTGTTATTGCAGACAGACTGGGCAGTCTTTTTGTGAGGATTTAAAAATTCTGCAGAGTATCGTAATTTTTAGTTCTGAAGAATCTTTCGGAGGCTTGAGTTAAGGTTGTGTTGATGATTAGTGGGAAGTATATAGAAACTAGCCAACAAGATGGGCTTCCCAGGTGGTGCTAGTGGTAAAGAACCTGCCTGCTAATGCAGGAGACCTAAGATGTGGGCTCAATCCCTGGGTCGGGAAGGTCCCCTGGAGAAGGAAATGGCAACCCAACTCCAGTATTCTTGTCTGAGAAATCCCATGGACTGAGAAGCCTGATAGGCTACAGTCCATAGGGTTGCAAAGAGTTGGATACAACTGAAGAAACTTAGCACACATGCGTGCAGCCAACAAGATAGTGGGAATGGCACTGATATTTTCTTCTGGTTGGTTAAGACACAGCTGTTGGAAAAGACCCTGGCTGGGAAGACTGAAGGCAGGAGGAGAAGGGGATGACAGAGGATGAGATGGTTGAATGGCATCACCCACTCAATGGACATGAGTTTGAGCAAACTCCAGGAGATGGTGATGGACAGGGAGGCCTGGTGTGCTGCAGTCCATGGGGTTGCAAAAAGTCGGACATGACTGAGTGACTGAACAATAACAAAAAACTTTTACCCAGTCAAACCCTCCAGAGGCCTTTCTCACAAATAATAAAGCAGCCCCAAGGCAATGGAGCATGAGATGAATAGGGGTAAATGAAGATTCCCTGGAGGAGGAAATGGCAACCCACTCCACTATTCTTGCATGGACATAGGAACTTGGTGGGCTACAGTCCATGGGGTTGCAAAGTGTTGGACACAACTGAGAAACTAACACACACACATATCCAAATGCCTAAGAACAAGGAAGTGGTTAGTAGTTAATCTATAGAACAGAACACTGCAGCCAATTAAAGTTGTACTCAGAAAGAATACAAAATTGGAAATATTTCTAAATATATAATTAGTGTAAAATAAATGAAAACATGTATTGAAGAATGTGACTACTCTTTATATATAGTTTCTCTCTCTCTCTGTATATATATACATACACACACACATATAGTTGTTTTTGTTGTTCAGTTGCTAAGTCATGTCCAACTCTTTTGCCACCCCATGGGCTATAGCCCATCAGGCTTCTTTGTCCATGGGATTTCTCAGGCGAGAATACTGGAGTGGGTTGCTATTTCCTTCTCCAGGGGATCTTCCAGACCCAGGGATTGAACTCTCATCTCCTGCACTGGCAGGCAGGTGGATTCTTTATCACTTTATCAGGCCACCTGGGAAGCCCCTGTATATGTGTGTGTGTATATACACACACACAGCATATGTTATATATATATATATATATATATATATATATATATATATATATTTATGTATAGTATATATTATACATATTCTAAAACTAAAAAACATATTAAAAATTCATTAATGTTCCTACCACCTAGAGGGAACTACTATTGATATTTGATACTTATTCATATGTAATACATATTTTTCAAAATTATACTATATTCATAATTAAAATAAAAATTATTACTTTTATTTTAAAAATCACCTTTTTGTAAGTTGAAGGTTCCAATGCAGTAACGGAAGAGCAAGTAGTTAGCTTAGCAGATGCCACCAGATTACATACAGTCTGTTAATTAGGTGTGATAACAAGTCTTAGGGAACCACAAAAGGGTTAACAGTCCTTCTAAAACACCCCATTTAAGAACAGGGAGAAAATTGAGTTCATTTGATGATAGATACATACTAATAAATGGCTATAAATATTCATCAACATGTATTGCCTTTGGTTTTATGTAAACCATAAATATAATTTTCAGATGGCTATGAGCAATCACTACTTATTTGCCCTTAGAAGAAGCAATGACTAACACAGTGATCTTTTTATAGGATCGAAGTTGGCTAGAATACTTAAATTGTTACCACTAACTACATTACTAGCAAAGGTCCCCAACCACCTGGATACTATAGGAGAAACCCATTTCAGGAACATTTTTTAAAAAGTCTTGGCCATTTAAAGGAGCCAACCTGCCTCTCCGACTTCATAGAAATATCTCATGACAGCTACAAACTGGTGTTAAAAATATATTAGGAAGTGCTTCAGAGCACGCAAACCACTCAGTAATGAAGTCATTAAACTTAGTGAAGCTAATTTCTGAGGTACATTTTAACCTACAACCTAAGCCAGCAAGCAGAAGTCAATAAACTTTTATGGGGTTCTGTAACCAAGCCATTCCTAGGAGCTAAATTACCAAAGCCCATTACAAGATGTGTTTGACTAGCAAAACAGTGAGCTGAGACTTGCAGCACATACACAAAAATAAAGTTAGCAAATGGACATCTAAATTTTCTGCTAATTCTATACGTGCTTGTGTCATCTGTGGAGAGCCATATTTATATGTGAACTAAGAAGAAAATATTGCTTCCTGCTCTGAACAATTAACATATCGCCAAGCAATCCAAGTAAGGCTTGGAAAGCAAACGTTGCAAATGTTTAGAATGGTGCAGCTATGGTGCCACCAGGCACTTGGCTTAGTCATTAGACTGTCAGAACCATGACAACAGAGACTGAGTCCATCCTTCAACAGTTGGTCCTCAGGACCTGCACTGGGTCTGGCTGGAAACAAATGTCATTTAAAAAACTTCCCTGGTGGTACAGTGAATAAGAATCTGCCTGCCAATGCACGGGACACGGGCTCGATCCCTGCTCCAGGAAGATTCCACATACCATGGAGCAACTAAGCCTGTGCACCACAACTAATGTCTGCACTCTAGAGCCCACGGGCCACAACTACAGAGCCTGTGTGCCACAACTTCTGAAGCCTGGGTGCCTAAAGCCTGTGCTCCAGAGAAGCCACCTCAGTGAGAAGCCCATGCACCACAAGGGAGAACATCTCCTCCTCATGCAATTAGAGAAAACCTGAGTACAGCAGTGAAGACCTAGAGCAACTCCTCCTCCCCCAATTTTCTTTTTGTTTTTTTAAATGTCACTAATTATTTTGGAAGAAATGCCCAGGTAGATATCAGGAAAGGTGCAAGCCCAAAAGTGAGGTATATGTCTTTAACCTATAACGCAAATCAGATCAGTTGCTCAGTCGTGTCCGACTATTTGCGACCCCATGAATTGCAGCATGCCAGGCCTCCCTGTCCCTCACCTATCAATTAACTTTCCCCACCCTTTGGGATTCCACGAAATAGACCAAATGGAGCTTATCACATAAAGTTAGCAAATGGACATCTAAATGTTCTGCTAACTCTGTGATGTAGGTGGGCTCTACTCTTTGCTGTCTTGCATACCTGACTTATCTTTCCTGCTCTGAGAACCTGATACCAATTTCCCAACCTCTGACCTATCCCTGAGTCTTGGTTTCTTTGACTTATTCCATTGGTTTACCTTAGTGAGGCCATGCCTGCTACTTTAAAAGTCCATTCTGAAATAGAAGCAAACCAGAAAACCAAACAAAAAAGTGAAGTTTCTTCAATTAATGGAAACAAACAGATGTAGCCTCTGTTTTCTGAAAACACTACCTGTAATTATAGGACTAGAAAAGACCTAACTATGTCAGCCTAGAACCTCCAGGCTAAGTCGGAGCTCTAGACACCAGTAAATGAGATCTCTTCAGATATTAAAGTCCTTGAGAAACAGTGCTATGGCTCCAGAAACCATTTCTACAAAACGTACACTGACAGCTGACCTTCCATCATATCCCCTCATTATCAGATTAACAGAACATTAATCTTTCAGGTAGTCATTATTATTTTTGCTATTTTTATCATGATTGTCATTATTAATTACAGTAAGTCCCCTATATATGAACTGGCAAGTTGTGAACTTTGCAAGATGTGAACATGCATTTATTTGCCTGCCCCATCATGTAAGTTAGTTCATGTGTCTGGTATACACTATCCTGTGTGTGGATTCTCTGGAAATGGTTGTGCTTTTGTGTAC